>NC_051105.1:7235603-7863103 GCF_901709675.1 Syngnathus acus | reverse complement strand
CGCCACCTGCGGCAAGTACTTTCACCAAAACTCCCACCTGATAGCCCACGAGGCCATCCACAACGGCAATAAGCCTTTTAAATGCCCCGACTGTGGCAAGAAATTCGGGCGGGCCGCGCATCTCAAGACTCACCAGCGAATCCACACCGGCGAGAAACCCTTCAAGTGTTCCTACTGTGACAAAGCCTTCACGCAGAAGTCAGGCCTGCTCTCGCACATCCGCATGCACACGGCTGAGCGGGCACACAAGTGTGATGAGCGCGGCGAGACTTTCAGGTCTCTGCCGCTGCTGCTTTCTCACAAGGCCGAAGAATCGGCTCAGCGGGGGAAAGCGGCACCTGTGTTCGCTCCCCCGCCTCAGCCCGACTCCCGTGGAGTGGACCTTAAGTGTGGCGTCTGCTGCCGCACCTTCATAAGGTCGTCTTACATCAGACTGCACGTCCGCCTCAAAAAGGGGCTGCGGCCTTATCACTGCAAAGTGTGCAACAAGACCTTTGCCAAGATGGATACGTTTATCAATCACTGCGATAAACATTTGAGGCAGAAAGGGGAAAAAAGTGACGATGACAGTGTGGTGAAACCTCCATTGTTCATCCCGCTCTCAAAGCCGCCGCGACACCCGGAAGCCGCTCAGGCGGCATCCACCGAGATCACCATGGGCTCTGAGGTCAAAACTGATTTTTGATCAGGAGGTCACTGTATGTGCATCTCTAGAAATTGGAATATTGTGGAAAGCTTCATTTATTTCTGTAGTTCAATTCACAAAGTGAACAATTTGCAGTTTTCTTTTTTTTTTAATTGACTACAGAAATAAATGACTTTTTTTCTATGATATTTGGGTTAATTGAGATGCAAATGTTGACAACCATTCCAAATGCTCATTGACACTTATGGACAATTTCCTCTTACATGTTTGTGGGATGCTGGGAGGAATACCTGAGGAAAACCCACACAAGCAGAAGAAGAACATGAAAACTCCACTCGGGAAGGCCTGAGTCAAGACTCGAACCTTGACCATTAGAAGAGTAAGGGAGACATGCTAATTGCTAGCAACCCCCAAGATGCATGTTGAATTAATATTGAACTGAATTGTTCCACTTAGAAATAAATTATTGAGATTGATTGGACTGAACGGATTGTGTTCACCTTTTCAGGCTAGGCTATTCCATTCGCAGGCGTTTGAAAGACTCTTCAGATGTGTTTAAAAATGGACTTTGAAGATTTTGTCATTCATGCTTGTGGTAAAATCCAGATTGTCAATGAAAAAGTCCAGGATACTCTGTGTTGGGAAACTCTTCCACTTAATAAATGCTGATTCTAAAGCCCCAGAAACTCAGCAGGCAAGCATTGTGCCAGATGCTGAGAAGCTCTCAGCGCCACATAGGGAAGCTCTTCGTACCGGCCTGCAGGTCATAAAAAGGGAAGCACATCATCGTATTAGCGTATAGCTCCACTGTCATATTGTAACGATCCTACAATGTAGAAGACAAATTTACCTGGCAGGTGGCCGCCTCCTGCGCGAGGCAGCTGATGTCCCAGTGGAGGGTGACAGTCAAGTGGCGCCTCCACACGGGGTTTCTTCGGAGAGTAATGGTTCCGCTAATGCGGCTCGCGGCATCCACGCTGATGGGCTCGTCCAGCATGAACAGAGTCTGCTTCCAATGCGTCGGCCTGGAGCCAAGACGTAATTGAAGAAGTAAGGTCACTTAAAAGTCACTTATCAGTGTTCGCTTTTGCTGGAAGTATCGTTTGTTAACGGGTAAGATAAAACACATATTGCGCTTTGTTTAACATGACTGCTTGGTAAAATTAGATTGTGCAATGTAATTGATATTTTAAAAAATTAAAGTATTGCTTAAACTGATCAGCCAGACATGTTCTTAAAATAAATATTTAATAGCAGTATACATTGTAGGGTTGTCACTATTGAATATTTTTAGAATCGAATATTAGCATTGGTGTATTTTCAAATTTTTTTCCCGATTACTGTTTACTAACCAATCATTTTTGATCTGGTATTATTTAGTGATTTAAAAAATGCAACAAAACAATAGCAACAAAACAAAATAATTACTTGATTATTAAAATGCGAGATAATCGATTTGTTGTCGATTAATCGATGACTTTTGACACCTCTGATGTAGTTTGTTCACCCCCGCTTTAAATGCTTATTGGCTCCCAACAAAGTTTTGTTTGATTTCCTCCCACCCAATAATGGATTGAAATTTTGCATTTGACAGTTCCACTTTAAATGGCAACAGTAAATGGATGTGTCCTACTCTGAGTCAGGTCCGGTGTTCAGTTCCACCGTTGCACCGCCTTCCTCCAAGCTCTTGAAGTAAACACTAAACCAGGCAGTGAAGCCGTGGAACACGCCAGACTTTTCCACTTGAAATTGAAACTCGCCTTGCATTTCCTTAGAAATGATAAAGTGGTCCTGCGCGTTACAAAAGGCGTTTCGGTTGGGACTACTGTAGGAATAAAAGATGGCTGGCTGGATGATTTACCTCCAGGTCTGCCACCTGCAGTGTGTGCATGTCCAAGCAGATGACATCGGCAGGAGAGGCGAGGCGATCGCCCGGCTCCATCAAGTGGCTGAACTTGGGCTTGCTGAAGAACTCCTGCAGTGCGAGAGGCCTGCGGAAAGAAGGCGCGACGTCATTTGTAAGTTGTGCTATTCAAATAAATATTGCACTGAAGATCAGGAAGAGAAGAAAATGTTATGGTGCATGCATTTACAGTTTCTGCTCAAAATTGAGTCAATGTATGAGGTGTGTAAAAAAAGGTTCCACAACTGGTGTCACCAAACATTCTGTGTCAGCTTGGCTTATCTCGGCCTACACAGGTTTCCTCGCACGTTGTGAGGTTATATCTGATGTGTCTCACTGAAGCGGGGTGAAGTCCAAGCCGTAGGGTTTTTCCCAGAAGGCCATTTTCTCGGCGTAGTATCTGTGAGCTTGGCAAGGCACCAAGGTGAGAGCTGCGGACGAGGGCCACATCGTGCCACCTTCCCTCAGCCAGCGGTCCCTGGCCAGCAGGACGGACTCCACCATGAACTCAAACTAGACCGAAAAGAAAGGAGATAAGGTAAATGCTGAGATTCAGCCCGGTTGGGGCTATTTGTGTTCGTGTAAGTCATTCGGGTAGGGGGATTCTTACGAGCAAACAGTTGCCCATCCACTCAGACACCAGGACGTCCACCTGCTCAGGTAGCTGGATCTCTTCGGCTCGCCCCTGGAGCACCGTGATCACCTCCTCACACTCATTCTGCTTCACCAGCTTCTTGGTGTGCTCCACCATTGAGCTGGCCTCCACAGCATACACCTTCAACAGTGTAAACAGCCATGAATGCTTCTGGTGTTTGCACGAAAAACTTCTATTTTTGCAATTCACGACAGGTCTCGTCCCTCCTTCTACTTGTCAAGTGTCTACAGGGGTGCTGTGTTCTCTCACCACTGCCGGTTGTGCCAGCTGAGCGCAGAACAGACTCATGATGCCCGTCCCGCAGCCGAGGTCCATCACCACCTTCCTGTGCAGAGAAGTGCTGTTGTTGACGATGACCCGCCTGTACGTCTCTGTGCGGCTCTTGTCTGACAACATCTCCAAGTGAAGATTCTGGTATTGTAGAATATATTTCAAAATATTTTGGATCCAATCATTGCGCATATAAATTGATCTAATAACACTAAAGTAAATCAAAAAGGCTAACCAGTGCTCCGTAAGTAAAATAGTACTCCTCATCCTGCCAGGCATCCTCTTCTTCTTCAGTGGTTCCCTGGCGGAGGTAGCTGGCAGGGACGTAACCGAAGACCCCTCGTTGCTCAGCCCACCACCACTCTGAGGTAATCTTGCCATGGACAATCAGTCGATCTCCTTTGCTGATACTAAGCTGCTGACCATTAGGGATACAAGTTTAAAACTGAATGTGATTCTAAACTTTCACATCTATATTTCTATTCATTATTACGATTGGGGTGAGCTGGAGCCTATCCCAGTGAAAGGCGGGGTACAGACAAAAAAACAAAACCCATCGACACTCACGGCTATGGAAAGTTTAGGGCTGTACTTGGGAAAGTATTTTAACGTTTTTTTCCCCAAGTCTTATTATGCAGTCCTCAGTTTACGACGTTCTAAATTTGGGGTTACGCACATCGTCACGTGACACACTGTAGTTTAGCCCATCATTACTGCATATGTTTGTGTATAATACAACTCTGAACTCTATTTGCACATCGTGGCATGACTAATAATTGGAGGGGGAAAATCCAAATCCATTCTGCACTTTTTGTACTCGTAGTTTGCTCTAGGATATAATTAAAAAAACACAAGATAGTAAATTGCAAATATTAAGACGTTGGGACATTCAGATAGATAACCTCTTCACTGCAGCGCCCAGGAAAGCTCCAAAGAACAACATACTCCTCAGGCGGCACTAGATCCTCCAGTTGATCCTCCATCTTTACAAAAGCGAATGTTAATGCTGCTCTCAGAAGCTATGCACGTTTAATTACATTTTGGTTACAACATGTAGTAACGTAGTTCATCAGTTGAGCGAGAACCAGCGTCAATGGAAAAATGACTGAAAACCACAACTTTTGCGAGCACTTCCTGCTGTTTACGTCACGCATGTTGCGTTCATAGACAATCGGAAATAACTCCAAATGTCATTTTACATTTAACAATGGCGCTAGGATTCAAAGGTTTTGAACACAAACACATATGTATATATACGTATATATATGTATTTGGACAGGTGAATCGAAACAAGCGGTGGTCTATTGCTCATATAACCAAACGCAGTAGAAAAGTTATAATTACAGTAAATACTTGTAGAAAAATAAAAAAACACGTCCAAAATGGCAAATTAAGAAAATTGCCTGTTTCCACCTGCTGTAACTAAATACAGCAATCACAATACTACCTTAATATCAACATATTATACTTTGTACCATATTTTATTGTCTTTTCTTATTGTTTATGCAAAAATGTATGTTTACCTACTAGATAGTGCAGGTGATCATTTAACTTAACAATGAGGGGCGAGTACCATGATTCCTCTACACTTAAAATCACAGTTTCAGGAACATTTTACAATATTGTCATTTCAAGAATGATTCAATAATATTATCACATGACAATATTCATTAATTATAAACAGCACTGTGAAGGAAAACAATGTCCGTGTCTTTTCAAGTTAACCGTCTCGTGATGCCACATACTGCAGATTCAGAATCCTCAACTGTTAGACTTTGTCTTGGATTTTAGGAAAGGTTTATGAAGCACATCATAAAGACGTCTTGCCTGCAAACACAAAATGACAACAGAGTAACTAAATTGGCATTATTATTATTTTTTTGGGAATGATCTGGTAATATGCATGTTTCCCTTCACCTTTTGAGGACCAAGGCCTGGACAGAGAACCAGGTCTTCTTTCGAAGCACTGATGATTCCTTCCAAAGACTGTAATGGGAAAAAAATAGATATAAAAGAATTACTAATAGACAAAAGTCAACATTTCAGTTATAGTGACAAAGATTAAGAGGGATTTACAGAGAAGGTTGAAAGTAACGTCATAGCATCTGTCTTGTTTATGGACTTCACAGTGGTCAGGCAGTCAGTCACCTTCAAAACATCAAACCAATGTATATTTGGTGACATTCTTAAAAAAAAACAAAAACAAGGATGTGACTATATGGCACAAAGCTGAGATGGGTTATTGCTATAAAATTGACACAAAGCACATCACACCTTAAAACTTCATTGACAAGATTACCTTTGACAAATAATTTTTTTCAACTTGCTCCTTCAAAAGATCTGCTGGTTTCTTCTCATATGACTTGTATGTTTCCAGGTAACGTCCCGCCTCCTCTGGACTGCCAGTTCATCAAAAATAAATAAATAATATTAAATGTGAATAATAAATATCTAAATATAAAAATTATGTTGACGTCTAAGACCACACTGGTGTTTATTTTGTTCGTCATAGCTTTTTAAAAGTTTTCAACCCACGTCTTGTGTTTGACTGTAAATGTTGCACTGTTCACACTGTCACGTCGACACGGATAACATTGTTTGTATTATTTGTCTTCCAGGCAATCAATCGCAGGACTTGCCTCCATGCCAAAATAAGAGTGCAGTCAGCCATGATGCAGATTCGAGCCAGCTCCTTCAATGCATGATGGGGGTCTTTCTGTGAGGGACAGCCCCAACAATACATGTTACAAAAATACAATGGATGCTTCAAAACGTTTCCATTGAAAATTATGACACTTTATACTCACCACATCCACTTGAACAAGTAAAACTCGAAGGGTGAAGCTTTGTCCAAGCTGCTTAAGTCGCTCATGGATATAGTTTGGATTCAGATTGTGATATCTCAAACTTTGCGCCAGTTGAAAAAGAAAAAAAAAAGGAAGAAAGTCAGGTGTATAGCAGCTATTTCACAGAATTTACTAGGTAGGCGCAAACTTCTACCTGAGAAAGAGAGCACAAGTTGTCTGGCCTAAGACATAGTCTGGCACCACTTCTCCAAACTCCCATGGGACACTCCTCACAAACTTCAAAATGGGATTCCCCCTCTGTAAGCATGAAACGAATTACAGTATGTTTGGGAACAAATGCGCAGGGTATTCAAATGCAAACTTCAACTTGAAAAAATATGCCTTTAAAGTGACATACAATGGAAAATAGTGTTTAGTGTTAACTTCTCATAAGCGCCAATTATTTGATAGTTATCTAGAGATGAATTTGATATTCCTTCCGGTGCCTACCTGTCTGGAACTGACAATGATGCTACTCCCGGATCCTGCGGGTTTTGGACCGAGGCTTGGACAATTGATTTCTCTCTGACCACTGGGTCCGGACCCCAAAGTCTCCTCGTTCTTTGTCACCTCATCACCGCCACTTGGTCCTACCACGGGCGGCAGTGGGTCAGGCTCGCTTTGCCTAGGACAGGTAGTGGTGGTAGCTCCATCAATTTTAGATGTAGGCATTTCAGAGGACCCATCACATCGAGGAACTGCAGACCCTTGAGCTTTAGCTTTGATTATATATTGTGCATACGACAAAGGCTGGGTCTCCTTTCCTGGGGATGCGCTTGCATTGCTTTTGCTTTGTCCCGCTGTTACTGATGGTTGAAAGTGAGGCTTTGGCTGAAAAACAAACATGTCTTATTTAAAATGATTAACCAAATATAGACGAACAATCTGATATAATCGCTTACTGGTGTTCTCTCTTTAGTAAAGGCAGAATCGTCCAAATCGATATTAAACCTCTTCTTCATGACTCAGCGAGGGATGTTTGAACAATGCACGAACAAAAATAAGTTCGCAAAAATCCTTTAAACTAGCAGACAACAGTCGGAGTCTCAAACTGTAAGAATACATGTAACAGCAGACGATATGCACTGTACTGACGATTGGAAGCTTCCATTAGGTGCATGTTCTAGCGTTTCAAGTAAGAAAAAACTACATATATTCCACAGGGATTTGCAATGCAGACGGCTTTTATTCAACTCAAACTACTTCGCCAGACACACATGCACTTCCTTGTTCCAAATAGCTCCTCCCCTCTACGGAGCTTCTGGGTGATGTAGTGCTATTTCATTGTCAATGCGCTTGTATTGGATTTTTTGGAGGCTAGCAGTACCTATCATCGCTAACACATGTTGTGAAAGTAATTCACCCATCCATCCATCATTCATCCATCCGTCCGTCCGTTCATTCATTCATTCATTCATTCATTCATTCATTCATCCATCCATCCATCCATCCATCCATCCATCCATCCATCCATCCATCCATCCGTCCATCCATCTATCGTCAGCACCGGGAGTTGCCCCGGTAACTGTGACGCTGCCACTCAACGCGCGCAGCACTGCATGCTGGGATACCTTCCTATCATGGCGGAAGAGTTAGCTGGCTAACGTTGTCGGTACGCGATTGTTCGGCTTCGCACGTTTTGGAAACTACGACCGCAGCCCTTGAAAAAAAATCTACTCTTCCGCTTGTGCCTCCAAACTTACACAGGGTAAATATGCGTTACAAAAACGTGGCAAATGTGATTAAGTAACCAACTCGCTTTGTTGAAACGAGTCATAGCTACTAGCGAAAATGGACTTAGCGCTAGGTTGTTAAACAACTACGAGCATGCTAGTCAAGATAGCTGTTTTAGCTGGACGGGTAGGTTGTGAATGGCACCGGAGGCCGCTGTTGTGTAGCATCTTGTTTATTTCATTATAACTACATATGAAAAATAATTATAAGCCACGTAAGCAAACAAGTCGCCATTTTGTGGAAAATATATGTTCATAACTCTTTTATCGATCCGATAGCAGCGTGACCTCCGATGATTTTTGAATGAATGTTAAAGCTAGCATACAGCCACGCAGGCCCGCTGGCGATTAGTAACTTGTGAACTGAGTTGCTTTTGTAAACTTAGTGAGAATTGTCGTTTTCTCAGCAAACCTTGCTCAACCTGTGCATGTTAGCACTCCTAATCAAAAAAATGTGTGCTTATATGTCTGGCCTATGACACAAATTCAGCGTCAAAATTGCACGTCGTGGTTTGGCTGGGAGCGCGGCAACGTTAACTTGACGTTCTTGTCTTAGGCTAAACGGAAAACGGTGTATCTTAAATCGATCAGACAGATTTCTTTTAAGTGGGTGTGATCAAGTGGCACTTTTGTAATTTTGAAGAGTTCTTACCGTAACAAAGGCGTACGGTTAAAATAGAGTTTTGCAGTAACTAGATTAGCGGATCAGGGATACTGTTCATAAATCCGTTCTCTTAGTTGCTTTTTTCATTTTTAATCTTAATTTGAATAAAGTTGTGTTATTTCTACAGACTTGTAAATGTACACGCTGTGGTAAATATGAAATAGTTTAGCCATAGTTGAGCCATTATATGATGTGACGGAATAATTCTTGACATTTGTAATAGGGTTACCCCAAAACATTTTTCTCTGTCATTAATTTATGTACATTATATGAGTTGAGTGAAGACAGTAGAATTCTTCTTGGATGTTGGAGACATTTCACATTAAATCCATTAAATCCAAAATGATCAAAGGTGAAACATCTTCAACAATCAAGATGCGTGCAGTTACACTGTAGAATTAATATATGTGGTGCAGGTTCAGACAAAAATGAACTTTTTACTTGGTTTTTGGGATAGAATTGTTTGATAAAATCCTAAGTGATAGTTTGTTGATTCTTCCCCAGTGACGCTACCACTCTACATTAAGAGGATCCTTTACGACAGCACTCGCATCAGATCAAAATGGAGTGTGCAGTGGACATTCCAACCGGTAAGTGGTTGTGAGGGTACAATCATTCCGGCGCTGCTTTTTTTCCACGTTTGTTCATAAAATTACATTGTGTAAATATTGAGTATACTTTGTTTGCATGACGTGAAATTCCGGTTGTCATGTTCAGGCGAAGATGAGACAAAGGAAAAAGATGACGTGAATTGCACTGATGGGACTGAACAGCCCCATAAGAAAAACAAGAAGCACAAAAAGCACAAGAACAAGAAGAAGAAAAAGAAAAGGAAGAATGAAAAGGAAAGCAGCTCGGAGTCTGGTGCTGACTCTGATGCCGAGACTTCTCCTCAGAAACCTGTCCGGACTACTAGAGCCAGGTCAGAAGAAGTTGTACTTATTCTTTGCGAACACACCCTTTTCCACCCATCAATTAAAAGCATAATGCATTGGGAAGAAAGTCAAATGCATACATGAAGATAAAAAAAACAACTTGATGAATTAATTCTTAGGTGCTGCCAATTACAAGGTTGAGATGCAGCTCCAAAACTTATTGCTCCTGGTATCCAACTCAAAGTTGTACCTCCTATATTAATTAGCTACCCAAGTTAAGAGTAGTGTGTTGCTCATTTTGTGAGCAATTTCTGAACCCATTTGCCCTTGGTTTTGCAGTGCAAGGCTGGCGGCAAAAACCGGAGATCTTGCTGAGCAGAAGGAAGAGACAAAAACAGGTAGGACACTTTTAATAATGATGATATATATATATATATATATACATATATATATATATTCATTCATTCATTCTCTAATGCAAAACCAACAATAAAAGAAGAATAGAATGAAAATAGATCATTAATTGTCTTGTCAGATTGTGTGGACAAGGAAGGAGACGCAAAATCTAAAAAACACAAAAGACACGCTGCTAAGAAGAAGAAAAAGAAGAAGAAGAAGGATGAAAAGAAATCACAATCTCGCTCCTCATCCGATAGCAGCTCCGGCTCAGGTTCTGAATCTGAAACGGAAGGCCGTGCAGGGATGGGTGATGGCAAATCTTCTCCGGCGGTAGCAGCTATCCAGCATGAGCCAGTGTCACTAATGTCAACACAGAACGACAAAGGGGATCAGAAAGATGTTCCCAATCTGCTGAATCCCGAAGCACTTGAAGAGAAGAAGCAGTGCATAGCCGAAATGGATGTTCCGCAAAGTGCAGAGAAGACCACAACCGATAGTCAAACCAACGGACCAGAAAAAGATATCAAATCCTCATTGCCTAGCTTGGATGAGGTCACACAGACAGCACCAGTTCAGATGAAAGAGGAAGCCAGTCTAGGAGATGGTACATTGGGTCACGCCAATGAACTTCCTGACATTATTCCTAAACAGGAAAATAATGCACCTAAAGATGAGCCAGTGCAAAAAGACGAATCCAGCTTAATGCAGCAGGCGACAGTAAAAGAGCCAGATTCACCCAAGCCAGCATCTCCCCTCCCTATGATGGGTCCTGATATTAAGCAGTCTGGGTCAAGACATAGTCGGTCACCATCACCAAGCCCCCCAAAGCAACAGAATGATGAGCAAACAGTAGTGGCAGCGGAAGAACCGCCAGAGAATCATTCGAGATCAGCCTCAAAGGACAAGTCATCTCCCACCCCTCAAAAAAATCGTCAGCTCTCGCGCTCCATCTCTCGCTCTCAGTCTCCTAAACCTAGGAAGAAGTCCCTCTCCCCACGCTCCAAGTCTCCTAAGAGAGCTCGCCGTCGGTCGTTGTCCGGTTCTCGCTCACGTACACCGAGGAGGAAGTCGTTACGGTCACCGCGGAGGTCCAAGACACCAAAACGTCGGAGAAGCTCGTCTTTGTCTCCGAGGCGCCGCCGCAGTTCCCCGTCCACAAAAAGAAGATCCTCGAGATCGCCAAAACGCGGGGTACGCAGGTCGCGCTCTTTATCTCGGTCTCCAAGGAGAAGCCGGAGATCAAAGTCCCGCTCACGAGGGCGCTTAAGACGCTCCCGCACGCGCTCGCCCAGACGTGGTGGAGCAAGCGGGAGACGGTCGCGATCTCGCTCTTTTGCCAGGGCCCGTCGCTCCAGATCCAGGCGCCCTTACCGCCGATCCAGGTCACGTTCCTTGGCAAAACGGACCGGTGGCAGGCGCTCAAGGAGTCGATCTTTGTCGCGTCACAGGAGGTCGCCGCCTCCCAGAGCGCGCCGCTCACGCTCCAGATCGGTCCGCAGAAGCCGGCGGACTCGATCACGCTCCGTCACAACCTACAAACGGCAGCGGCGCTCTCGATCAAGGAGTCGCCGCAAACGGACCAAATCCCGAACGCCCATTTCTCGCTGGCGCTCCAAATCCAGGTCTCCGGTCCGAAGGCGTTCTCGTTCCCTGGTCAGAAGGCGTTCTCGTTCCCCTGCCAGGAGAAAGCGCTCTCCGCCGCGGTCTAGCAAACGCTCGAGATCCCGCTCATTGCCGAGAAGGCACAGGTCAAAGTCACCTTCGCCATTACTGAGCAGAAAGAAGTCCAAATCGCCCAGGATCAGCGTCAGAAGGTCAAAGTCAAAATCTGTCTCTGTTGGCTTGCGCAGATCCAAGTCCAGGTCCCGGTCTGAGTCAAGTAATAGACCGTCTGATAGGTCATCCCATGCCAGATCCGCCTCACCCCCTCCTGAGAAGGCGACTTCTTCTCCCCAGGCGGAGCAAGCATCTCCCGAAAAGATGGCATCCCCCGACAACATGGCATCCCCCGACAACATGGCATCCCCCGAAAAGATGACATCTCCAGAAAGGATGGCATCTCCAGAAATTATGGCTTCTCCAGAAAGGATGGCGTCACCAGAAAGGATGGCGTCACCAGAAAGGATGGCGTCACCAGAAAGGATGGCGTCACCAGAAAGGATGGCGTCCCTCGAAAGGATGGCGTCCCCAGAAAAGATGGCCTCCCCAGAAAAGATGGCTTCCCCAGAAAGGATGGGCTCCCCAGAAAGGATGGCCTCCCCAGAAAGGATGGCCTCCACAGAAAGGATGGCCTCCCCAGAAAGGATGGCCTCCCCAGAAAGGATGGCCTCCCCAGAAAGGATGGCTCCAGTAGCTGAAACCCTTCCCGTCTCAGGTGAGAGTAGTTTATTTATTTTTTTCCCAACTTTGATGATTTAGGTGTATTGGGGTTTGAATACCTTGTCTATATTACAGGTGGCTGGAGGCCTGTGCCCGCACTGGTTGCTTCTAGTTTTCCAGCTGTTACTTCTGTGGATGAAGTTCAGGAGCTGCCTCAAGCCCCTGCTACCCTCCCTGAAGAAGAGGAAGACGAACAGAGGGAGGAGGACAGCACGTGGCACGAACAGGATGTTTCGGGGACAGGGCCTGGCTCCCAAGAACCTGCCGATGAACCGGAGGGATCGGAATGTTCTGCAGGCTTAGATGAAGAAATGCAAAATGCTTCCCCACCTGTGAACATGTTAGAAGAATCCCAGAAAAGCCCCTCGCACTCGGCGTCTCCAGGAAGGCAGAGCTTAGAGTGCTCGCCCGCACCCGCAGATCACAGGGAACCTTCCCGCTCAGCTTCACCCCGAAAGAGGTTTGTACTTTGTGCATGCAAGGAACCACCAACATTACTTTGTGAATACTGTGAACCCCTGGGAATATACTTTTGAATAATTTGAACTGATTGCAATTTTGGAAGAAAAAAAAATACTGTTTCTTTTTTTCCCTGGAGGGTTGATATATTTGGTAATTTGCATGACTTGAATCATGTTATAAGCAGGAACCACATCATAATGTATGTAATCACTCTCATCGTTGTCTTCAGATCTCCAGCAAGGAAAAGAGAATCTGTCTCACCATCTGAAAAAAAGAAGCGCCGTTCAAAGTCTCGCAGTCCCGGCCGCCGCAGAAAATCCAGCCCTTCCCGTTCCAGCACACGACGCAAGCGATCCCGTTCCAAGTCTCGGACCAGGGCGCGCCGATCCAAGTCCCGTTCTCCAGTCCGCAAGAGGCGCTCCCGCTCGCCCAACGCCAGGGGGAGGAAAAGATCCAAGTCCGCCGACAGGAACAAACGATCTCGGAGCCGATCCGCCGGCCGCAAGAAAAGGTCGAGGTCGGGAGACAGAGGTCGCAGGTCCAGGTCTCGTTCCTCCGACCGAAGACGCCGGTCAAGATCCAGAGGTCGAGGGAAGCGTCCGGTATTTCGCAGTCGCTCATTTGATAGAAGGGATAGGTGGAAAAGGGAGCCCAGCCACTCTCCCGTTCTGATTCTCCGCAAACAGCGGCGCTCAGGGTCGCGCACACGACGCAGCGCCAGCAAGTCGCCTCCGAGGCTCACTGACCTGGGTAAACGTTTTTACACGCTTACATCACAGGTACGTGACAATATAGGCGAGTGCTTACGTGATTTGTTTTGTCATCTCATTCCCGCCCAGATAAAGACCAGCTACTGGAGATAGCCAAGGCCAACGCAGCTGCCATGTGTGCCAAAGCGGGCGTCCCCATCCCCGAAAGTCTGCGGCCAAAAGCGATCCTCCAACTTCCCCTGCCAACGCCTTCCGCCGGTCCGCTCTCCCTCCCGCTGCCCTTACCCCTCCCCATGGGCATGGGGATGCCAAATATGCCCAACATGGGTCCAATGGGGCTGCCCGGTATTCCAGGAATGCCCAACATGTCCAACATCACCATGAGTGCCGCCATGGCAAGTATGACGGCGGCCACCATGACGGCCGCCCTCACCAACATGGGGGCCTTGGCGGCCATGCCCCCCCTTGCCCCTCTCCCCACCATCACAAACAAACCTCCTCCATGTCTCGCGCCACCAACCCCATCCCTGAACCTGGACCACATTGAGGAAGCAAAAAGGAAGGTCACTCAGCAAGCAAACATCCACACCATAAAGGAGCTGACGGAGGTAAAGGATGCTGCTTTTATGCGCGTTGCGTTCGAGCACTCATAATCAGTTTTTCTCTTTTTGTCTAGAAATGTAAGATGATTGCCAATAGTAAAGAGGAGATGGCCGTAGCTAAACCTCATGTCTCCGATGACGAATACTAATTTCTTCAAGGTAAAGACGACAATCTTTATTCTACCTTTTGAGACAAACTTCTCACTTTACTTTTACCATTAGCGCATGCGGAATTCATTGAAAGATAATGGGAAAATTAATTGTTGCAAAAAAAAAAAAAAAAGATGGCACATTCCCCCTGAATAATTGCTGTTTCCAAAAAATGGCTCTCTAGACTACAAATGAGTTGTAATGCTTTGTAACATTTTCTAATTTTGATGCATCCCCTCCCCCCCCCACCCCCCTTCTTAGGACCTGCACAGGAAAATCTTAACAACAAAATATGATTTTTTTTCCCCCAGGACAATATGCCCACTGTAGTTCTCATTCAAAGTCACGTGCCGTGACGGAGCCTCGGGCAAAAGACGAGCATCCGAGTTGCTTACAACTTTTCCCCACGTTGTTTCCACTTGCGCGGCTGGGTCATGTGATACCACTCAAGAAACTGGACACAATAACTTCTCGTGTGCATGATTGTAAAGCTATCATGTGAGTGTGTGTATATAGGGATTTTCACCAACATCCCCTCAGTGTTGCTGCTTGCTTGCTCAAGCAGTCACTGTTGTAAAGACTGAAACCAAACTTACCTAGTGGCGCCTTTTTTGTCGTTTTTGTAAAAGCTTAGTTCGTCTAAATTGGTTTTACTTAAGCTTTCTTAAAGAACCGTGTATAGTGGACACTGCTTCCTTGTTCTGCTGTATTCTTTAGTT
The DNA here is from genome assembly GCF_901709675.1 of Syngnathus acus. Taxonomy (NCBI): domain Eukaryota; kingdom Metazoa; phylum Chordata; class Actinopteri; order Syngnathiformes; family Syngnathidae; genus Syngnathus; species Syngnathus acus. Next base: position 7,848,090 of record NC_051105.1, on the reverse strand, counting down.
TTTGTGTTTGCTTTTTTTTTTTAAACTTTATTTCAGTTGATTTTCATGTGTGATTTGTTGACACCAGTTTGGGTATTGTTCAGTTGCAAAAATTGCGGGATAACCGAGAGAAGCGGATCGCACGGCGTGACATCTCCCTGTCAAAAAACACATCAAAATTCAATTAGTTCTGCCCTGTTTGTGATTTATATTTCTTTTAAAGTGGCAGCTAAATTTAACTCGGAGATGCACGCACAGAGGAAATAATTCATCGTTTTACAAACTGCAGGACTAATTCGAAGTGATTTGCATTTGAAAAGCTTGAAACACCGCCAGCTTTGATTTCAACAGTGGATCAGACAATCACTTCCTTTTATTTTTTGGCGACCTATTAATGTCGCCCATAACCATCAAACTTTTATCCATGTCAATTTATTGCAGTTTAAAATGTGTAAGATGCAATCCTCTCATGACCAAGGCTGTCTTAACTGTTGAAGATAATGCAGAGATTTTTTTTTCCCTTCCTATTGTCTGCTTCTCGCTTCTCTATCAACACATGAATCTCCTTTTTGCTAGTTTAAAGACAGGAGGGGGGAAAAAAGAGGAACATGCATTTTAGGATTTTTTTGTGTGTGTGGGGGGGTGTCATTTGAAATAAAACATTGCTTGCTCTGTATATAAATGTGATAATGATTATTAAAAAGCTCATTGATCTGTACATATTCTTGTCCTTGTGTATTATGTTCTCAGCATGTGACTGCACATTTAACATTGTTTTTAACCCCATCTCAAATGAATAATTAAAAAAATGCATTATAATAAAATAATAGACCACAACCAGATTATAATTTTAAAAAGTAAAAAATGTTACCATTAAATAAAAAGTTTAATCTGAGCATGTAATGTCAGCAACCATTTGGCTTGATTGACAGTCATTTTTACTGCCATCTGGTGGTCAAATTGGGAAACGCGTGTCCAGTGTGCAGTGTCCACCCCTCGGGCATATAGCAAAGCCTCTGTCCTCGCAGCATCCTTGGTTGTTGTGGTATAGACAGGCAGCCTGCCATTGATTTAGAATTATATGGCGAGTTGACTGTCTCACTCGCAAGAGACAATACCAGCCCCTAAAACGTTTTTTTTTTAAAGAGTAAAGGGGGGTAATAATCCCTTGCAGCCATGGGGTAATTCCTGCATTTATTTAGAGGAGCTGCTTAACTAATTCTAAGTGGCACTTGTCCTGACAGCCCTTTCGGTATTTGCATTTTTCCGACGACCACATTGACACTTTGCAATTAAAGGGATGCCAGCTTTCATCAGGCAGAAACAAACGGGGCTCCTCTTGCACAGCCAGCTGGTGCAGATTTCGATTGTCCAATGTGACAATCAGGCCCCGGCTGCAGGTATAAAAGGGCCCCGCATCATAAATGTCAACTAAAACCCAAAGTGACGTTGAGAGGTTGCGCAGCCTTAAGCGCCCAGCTCCAGATCTCCTGATGAAGTCAGAGCCCAGAAGTAGAACCTGGCGGCAAGATTTAACAGCTGTCACGACCTTCTTATTGGCAGTGTGTGCCGCAGAAAGATGAATAGTGAAATACTTGGGCAGGGGTGGTCAAACAGTCATAGACTTCGAGCCACATTTTTTACTGTGTCACCGCAAAGAGCCACACCATACACATGAGCACACATGAACTACTACCACTTTTCTGTGCTGCTTTACTTTGTGTTCAGCACTACAGTATAGAGCAGTGGTCTTCAACCTTTTTTGCGCCACGGACCGGTTACGTGTCAGAAATATTTTCGCAGACCGGCCTTTCTATAAATAAATAATACATTTATAATGAATATATAAATACGATGAAACAAAATGATACGACTGGCATAAAAACAAGTATAAACGACATATTTTTTAAAATGATTGATTTATTTGTAATTATTTATTTATTTATTATTTATTCAATTTTATTACTACTACTTTGAAACCAGGGGTGTCGCGCTCCAGTCCTCTGGGGCCGCGTTCCAACATGGTTTCCAAGATTCCCTCGTTAAGTGCACCTGCGTGAAAAGTTTTAGCTCCTGCCGAACGTGAAAAACACCGAATCTTTTCCCGCAGGTGTGTTTAACGAGGGTCGCTTGGAAAACATAATGGAACGCGGCCCGAGAGTTAGGGTTTCAAACTAGGGTTTAAAGCTAGGCTTTCATATTAGAGTTAGGGTTTCAAAGTAGGGTTTAAAGCTAGGGGTAGGGCTTCAAAGTGGCCTTTCATACTAGGGTTAGGGCTTCAAAGTAGGGTTTCATACTAGGGTTAGGGTTTCAAAGTAGAGTTTAAAGCGAGGGTTAGGGTTTCAAAGTAGGATTTCATATTTGAGTTAGGCTTTCAAAGTAGGGTTTAAAGCACAGATCAAACTCCAGTCCTCGGGGCCGCGTTCCAACATGGTTTCCAAGATTCCCTCGTTAAGTGCACCTGCGTGAAAAGTTTTAGCTCCCGCCGAACGTGAAAAACACCGAATCTTTTCCCGCAGGTGTGTTTAACGAGGGTCGCTTGGAAAACATAATGGAACGCGGCCCGAGAGTTAGGGTTTCAAACTAGGGTTTAAAGCTAGGCTTTCATATTAGAGTTGGGGTTTCAAAGTAGGGTTTAAAGCTAGGGGTAGGGCTTCAAGTGGCCTTTCATACTAGGGTTAGGGCTTCAAAGTAGGGTTTCATACTAGGGTTAGGGTTTCAAAGTAGAGTTTAAAGCGAGGGTTAGGGTTTCAAAGTAGGATTTCATATTTGAGTTAGGCTTTCAAAGTAGGGTTTAAAGCACAGATATCAAACTCCAGTCCTCGGGGCCGCGTTCCAACATGGTTTCCAAGATTCCCTCGTTAAGTGCACCTGCGTGAAAAGTTTTAGCTCCTGCCGAACGTGAAAAACACCGAATCTTTTCCCGCAGGTGTGTTTAACGAGGGTCGCTTGGAAAACATAATGGAACGCGGCCCGAGAGTTAGGGTTTCAAACTAGGGTTTAAAGCTAGGCTTTCATATTAGAGTTAGGGTTTCAAAGTAGGGTTTAAAGCTAGGGGTAGGGCTTCAAAGTGGCCTTTCATACTAGGGTTAGGGCTTCAAAGTAGGGTTTCATACTAGGGTTAGGGTTTCAAAGTAGAGTTTAAAGCGAGGGTTAGGGTTTCAAAGTAGGATTTCATATTTGAGTTAGGCTTTCAAAGTAGGGTTTAAAGCACAGATATCAAACTCCAGTCCTCGGGGCCGCGTTCCAACATGGTTTCCAAGATTCCCTCGTTAAGTGCACCTGCGTGAAAAGTTTTAGCTCCTGCCGAACGTGAAAAACACCGAATCTTTTCCCGCAGGTGTGTTTAACGAGGGTCGCTTGGAAAACATAATGGAACGCGGCCCGAGAGTTAGGGTTTCAAACTAGGGTTTAAAGCTAGGCTTTCATATTAGAGTTGGGGTTTCAAAGTAGGGTTTAAAGCTAGGGGTAGGGCTTCAAAGTGGCCTTTCATACTAAGGTTAGGGCTTCAAAGTAGGGTTTCATACTAGGGTTAGGGTTTCAAAGTAGAGTTTAAAGCGAGGGTTAGGGTTTCAAAGTAGGATTTCATATTTGAGTTAGGCTTTCAAAGTAGGGTTTAAAGCACAGATATCAAACTCCAGTCCTCGGGGCCGCGTTCCAACATGGTTTCCAAGATTCCCTCGTTAAGTGCACCTGCGTGAAAAGTTTTAGCTCCTGCAGAACGTGAAAGGAGCTAAAACTTTTCACGCAGGTGCGCTTAACGAGGGTCACTTGGAAAACATGTTGGAACGCAGCCCTTCGAGGAATGGAGGTCGGCACCCCTGGAAGCTAGGGTTAGGGTTTCAAACAGTTCGTCCGATTTGAAAACGAGTTATTTGTCAGTTTGTTTTGTAGCTTTTACTGCATATAATATGAGGTGCTCATCCATTTATTTGGGTTGACAGTCATAATGGCCCTCCGAAAGAAGCTATGACTACAATGCCCTAACCCTAAGCCTAGCGCCAAGCCTAACCCTACCTCTAGCCCTCGGCCTAAGCTTTAGGGAGGTGTATGGTTTTATGGGGCTGTATTGCAAATTTTTCCAAGATAAAATATTTCGTAGTCCGCTGGGACTTGAACTCAGGTCCCTGGGGTGAGAGTCCAGCGTACTAACCACTACACTATGGAATCCTCACATGCTTTTCTTGGAAAATGCACAAGTGCATGTTCGCAGTGTCTGCATGTATTACGTATGAGCTCCAACTTGCATACTGAGCACCGAGTGAGTCATTGGCATTGGCGGATCAATGGCTGGCGGTCGATAGACGCCTGAGTGCTTTGGAACGACCACTCTGTTGTGCAAGCAACCACTAAAAGGAGGTCACATGGACTCATTTCTCCTCAATCCTCCTTTTGCACATCCCATTTTTGCTTTCCAATCAACTGTCCAAACACACACACACACACACACACACACACGCACTGGCGCTTGCTTCTTTCTCTTTCTTCTTTCTCCAAAATCTGAGACAGGCTAATGAAGACAACAGAGGCAGCAAAGGCGGGGGGAAAAAAACACAAGGATTTGTGGGAAAATGAGTTCATCTCGGAGTTAAGAACCGAGCACAGGAATAGGAAACCGAAATGAGAGAAGAAGAAGATTTGACCGGGAGAGATTGCCACTCACAAAAATACAAGGACGAGATGTGATCATGCATCTCACGGCCATGGAAAGAAATGCACGGTTTGGGTTGTCAGTTCACTGGACCGTCAAAAGTGTTTGTGTGTGGGTGTGTGTTTTAAACAACACAATGTGTGTTAGTTTTTCGGCGTCCTCTGTGCTATCATTCCCAGCCAAACGAGTTTAAAGGCAGGAGAAAATTCCACAGCAGTGATGGAGATGCATAAAGCATCCTTAGCACACAACATTAAAACCTGCCGACATGTGATGTCATCGCTCTTGCAGCATGCTTACAAAAAACGGAGTTAAAAAAAATTAAAATAAAAAAATAAAATACAAATATATATGTTTACATTTTATTATGATGCATTTAAGGTCTTTTTATACTTGGAAGACCGACATTTTTGTTGTTTCAGATTAAAGAAAAATATGCCAGTTTGACTTGAGATTTTGACTGTAATATTTATAGAATGTGTTGATGTGTTGTGTTGCCGCTTGAGCAATGTGACTTGCTGGCTGCTAGACCAGCGCAGCTTCGCAAAAGCACCCCAATTGATTCATTTGTCGGGCTAAAAGGAATTTTGTGGGTCAAATATGATAGGGACCTTGTGGGGACTATTGTGTGTGAATGTGAGAGAGACAGCCGCAGGAATGGGTGAGTTAGTTCCAGTCCATTGCGTGAGAATAAGAGTTGCGGTTTGCTACCGTGTTTGTGTGTGTGCGCTGTCTTTCACAAGGAAAAAAGGAGAGGAGTCAACATGGTGTTCCCAAAGAATATCAAGGTTGTTAGCAATGCCCCTCCTGCCCTCCGTCATTTGGTGCCACGTAAGGCCTCCACAGGCGATGCACTCTACTGAGGGTGACTAACAGGCAATACTATGCCTTTCTTTATCTCCCTTAAACGAAACAGTTTGTATTTTTTCCCCAACCTGAAAAAGTATTTTAAGAACATGTCTGTGACAAATGACTCCAAGGATGAAAAATTATTAATCCAGTTTGCTGCCATGCAAGAAGCTGATAAGTTGACATTTCTGTCAGGTTTAAATCGCTGACTGAACAACTATTAAGAGAAGAGCATCAGCAAACAAATCACAAGTGAGACAGAATATCAAGTCTTTTCTCGCGAGGAGTGCAGTACAGATAGTTTACAACAATCTCACAACACTAAATATCTGTGTACACTCCCGCTCTTTTTATTTGGATTTGCCCTACCCACAATTGTGAGGCAAAAGCCCCTAAAGGAAGGGGGGGGGAGCACGTGGGCTTTGCCTCGTAAGCAAAATAATAAGAACGTGAGAAAAAGGAGTTTGAGTTGAGAAGAGAAAGTCCTTGAGCTCTAGCAAGGGAGGTTTTACGACCTTGAGTAGGATGAGACAAGCTAGGTTATTAATTACTGGATACGCACAAACATAATCTAACGATCAAGATAGCTTGGAAAACCCAGACTTTGATGGTCACTTGTAGGTTCATCTGAAGTGCAAGACAGCAATGAGGCATGTTGTCTAACAAAGCGGTCTTTGTTAAGAAGGAACTGTCTCGGTAGATGTCTTCTTTTTGCTGAGTTATCAGCTGCGTCCTGTCTGACCTCTCTCCTGGCCCAGCCGTACCTTTTCTCTTCTGTGGTACATCATAAAAACAGCAAGGCCAAACAGCAAGCATATATTGCAGTAATATTGCGGTAAAGCATTGATTAGAGAACGCATGATAACATATATATACATTTTTCTAACAATTCCCCCCTGAGTATCATAAGTTCTCAGAGACCATCTTATCACCGAAAACCGGCCACTTCAAAAAGATTTTCAGCCGTAGGATCACAAGTATGAGCACAAATAAGTTTACACCAAGAAAGGATAAACGTTGCGATACTATCATTCGGAAACACCCAGATCTGGGAAGAAGTCTGTAGACCCAAGTGCAAAAATTCCATCATCATCATCGTTATCATCAACATGCTGGCGTTCAGACATTAGAGGCATACCCCGGCCATCTTGTCTTCCATGGGCGATATTGCTGTAGTGATGAGACGATTAAACAGAGCACGGAGACATGGAATACAACAACAACCACACAAGGTGAGTATAGCAGTAATTGAGGACACAAGGGCTTTATACTTCCCAAAAGCAGTCATCCACTTGTTGTGCTCTTTCATCCTCGTTTTGAGGGATTGCAAGCTTGCAATCGCCTTCGTCAGGCTCCCATCAGGGGCGGTGTCATTCTGGATGAAGGTGCAGCATTGTTCCCTGAACATTGCGTAGACCCTTCCTTTCTCAGACAACAACATAACAAGAGCATTGCGGTTCTGGATTGACATTAGGGAAGGCGTGGCTAGCTGTTCGTGCACTGCCTCAAGTCCCGCTTGTGTCCTTTGCCCAATTTCTGCATGTTGCAATGGTTGTAATGTATCATGTCGACGTTCTTGTTCATCGTACACCACCAGCAAATGGAAGACTCCCATCCTGCTACAATTTGGTCAATTAATTCTTATTAATCAGGAACTCCTCTGGGGACTCTGATTGCATCAATTTCAGTCAGATCATTGTCGCCTCTCAAATTTAAAGACATTTTGTTTGTTTGTTTTTCCAGCTTTTTCCCAGATCTTGGCATGTTGATACATATACAATTTAGCTTGACTACATTCTCTGAAAGCAATGGCTTCTTTTTTCTTTTTTCAATGGATATTACTATATAGAATGCTCTGTCACACATTTCACAATCAGTAGATGTGACAGATTTCACGCAATCTTTGGTCAATGGCAACGATACAACATAAAGAATCGGTTGCAAATCCATACATATGAAATATTCAATTTTTGCTTCTTGTCTTTACAGCTTGTTTTGCCATTAGCAATCAATTGTTTCGTTTTTCAGTAACTCTTATAGTTACCTGAAACAAAATATCCACATTAATTTTAGATATAATCATCCCATTCTTTAACATCTACAGTGGTTGTTGACAAAGTACACATATAAACATCATATTTTCATTGCAGTCCAGATCCGACACAGCAGATCATCCTGCAAAGGTCAAATTGATCTTTTAAACAACATTGTTTCCTTTTTTCTTTTTTATTTCTACCAAATTTTAATCATCCTTAGTTTCCCACTTGGTTCCAAAACATGGTAATCTATATTGTCGCCCAAACAATTTTATACGGGGTTAAACCCACAGTAATTGTAATATTTATGAACAGTTTGACCGGGTCTAAACATTTTGTCCATGATCTTCCAGTTTTTTCCATGCACATTTTCACACTTTATGTCCTGTCATGAGAATTAATTTCTGAAATCTCATATCTCGGCATTATTTCTTTACATAACGTTTTTTGCCACTGTTAAGGCATTCAGTGTTTTTGTTGAAGCCAATTCAAACCATTTTGAGAATGCATCTATTATGACCAGGCATTATAACCCTGTGGATTGTGATTAGCACATGTTAAACTCTACAAAAATTTAGTTTTATAAATGTTTTGAATATGAATCAATTCATATGTTGTATAAAGCTGACTGAACTGCCCCATTATCCCCCCTCTTGAGCCATGCGACACACAACCATGGCTCAACATCGCTGCCCACTTGTATAGGTTTTTTGTAGGATAGGTCAGTCTTCTGGTCATTTATAGATACCATTCCCCACTCTGGCCCCCTTTTCGTCCATAATCGAATTTCAGCCTATGGACTTTGTCGCTGCACATCTTTAAAAACGTTTCAGTAATTTAATCTGCTTCTTGTGTGTACAAAATTTGAAGCGTCTTTTGCACTACAGCTATGCGGTTCCGTCCGCAAGCTTGTTACCTCTTGGCACCTTATCAGTCTCATGTGTGCCCTGCACACGTGCATATAGCTATTTTTCGTGGCAATTGGACTGCTTCCACAACTAGCGTAGTTGTAGTTTCTTGTAGTTTTTTGCAGTTTCTTTTCAATCATTCTCTCATCGTTTATCACAAGAATCTTAGCAATTTGAATGAAAATCAAAATGTATGTTTTATTTTACTCAATTGTATGATTTAGAGCATCCATATGTAGTAAAGTGTTGTATTACTACATATGATTTCATCTTCATTTAATTTGACACACCTTTCAAAATGCTTCTCAGTGTCCCAGTGCACACATGCTTTGCGTGTGTAACTGGTTGTCTCAACCCGTGTTCCACATCCTAATCTTTTCTCCCTCAAGGTGTCAAACCAATCAAGATAAAAAGATAAAAACCAACAAAATAACCGCCAGTAAATTAATATAATAGTCAATTGTTGTTGTTTCTTAACTTTAACTAACTCAATCACTCTCTTATTCTGAAATGTAAAAACTTGTGTAGTCTTGACACAACCAATCGACTATTTCTTCCAAATTTAGTTTTGAAATGTTATTTAATAATTTTGCTTCATCCAATTCCAGAAAGCAAGTTCTTTCCATCTCTCAAATTTTGTTTCATCAGGGCTAGGCATTAATGCATTGTGGACCAGTTTCTGCCCACAAAAAATTGCTCGCCTTTCTTTTCTTCTTATTTTCACAAAATTGCTTTTGTTTTGCGGTGCAAATCAGATAGACTACAGTCTAGCAAATTCTTTTGTGCACCTACATTAGCCAATTTTAACACATAACACTGACAGCACACAGACAACACAAAAACTTACAGCAGAGACACAGCTCACAAACAATACCAACAAACAACGCTGCGCAAACGTCATCCTCTATTTTGACGTTTTGATTACACTTTTTTTTCTCATCAGCGCCTGTTATCCTTCATGCAAATATTGTCACATCTTCCTTAAGCATCACCCTGTTTCAAATATTCAAACATTCTCTGAGAAACTCACACTTTCCCTGCTTCGCCCGCAGCCATAGCACCCCTCGTGCGAGGGGGGGGCGCAGCATCAATGTTGATTGGTCACAGGCTGGCCATTTCCTGCAACAACCATGATGCCGGCCCACCGCCCACACGAGCATAGCAAAGGCCCACGTGCACAGCCCCGCCCCGAGACTACGCGCGAACGCAGGCACGCTTATCAGTCTCACCTTCTCAAAGGGCAGGCCAACTTTGCTGTTGCCCCCTTCATCATGTTCACATTCGACATCTTTCACTGTCTTCTACACAACATTTGCTGTCTCTTATTCTCATCCTATCAAACCACCGTTCTAGTCACTTTCTGCCACACACGTCTTATTCTCTCTACTTCCACACACTGCTCATCTTAGTTTCTCCAACCAACTTAAACACATCATCGTCTACTTCTCAATTTCCCTATTATCGCTCAACAGCCTCCTGAACATTCTCCATTACTGATTTCTTCCATAGGACCCACATCGCACTCACACTCATACACACAACATTCATGAGGATCCTCTGCGCGCACACGCACACACACCAACACAAAAGGATGACGCACAACATACGTATAAGACCACATAGATCCCACTAAGAACAACTTTTTGCTCGTCTTACTTGTCAGATTTATTCTTTATTTTACTTTTAGAAGCTATTTGTAATTCTTTTCCATTTATTTAGCCAATTTTAACTTCAGTGTTTCTTTATCTTACTTTATCCTTTTAACACAAATATCTCCTGTATATTTAAGCTAATTTCTCTTTAATTTTGGCAGCCAGGTTCCCACTTCATTACATGGAAACCTGATTTGATTTGGTTTTGGCCTAGCCATAACTGTCTTTGTTAATTTGTGCAGTCACGTGCCATGTGACCGTTTTCTCCGCAATTCCAGCATTCTATTGGAGGTTGCACAACTCCTCTTCCTCGGCCTCTAAAGCCTCCTCTGTTAGACATTGCTCGCCCTCTCTGGCCTTTCTGTCCTCTGCCTGCATTTTGGTAAAAAGTGTCACTATCCTGGTCTACCAGAAAAGTGTCTTTTGTAGCTTTCATTCGTTTTCGTTTTTGTTTGTCTATTACTACTTTTTCCGCATGGAGGGCATGATTTATGTATTCCTCCAAAGTTCCGGTGTTCATGCCTATATAATGTTTGATCACCCAGCCTTGTATTGCTGGTCTGGACCCTGCGTGGATGGCATTTTTTAATTGCTGTTGATAAGCACCTTGAGGCGCATTATCTTCCACCAGTCCACTGTGTGTTTTAAACACTTTTGTCATTCGCACTCGATACTCATCAAAGGTTTCATTATCATTTTGCTTTGTTCTCCCTATTTCTGTATAATTTGCTCTGATTTCCTTTGACCAATCCATTTCTAGCGGGCTTTTCTGCCTAGTGGCTCTGTCCATCAACCCATAAGGAGGAGGTGATTCCTCAATTTTGTGTGTGTCATGTATTTGCGGATACAACTTCGCTATGATCTTTAGTTTTGAATTTGTAGCATGTGTTTTCTCTTCCCGCTCTTGTACTTCTTCTAGTTCTCCCTCAAATTTATATTTTTTAACCCATTTATCGAAATCTTTTTTTTTTTTTTTTTTTAAGTCGGTCGGGATCCTGCCTTTCAATTATTTTCCAATCTTTGCATTTTAGTTCATGTCGGGGTAGGGACTTTCGCTTACTATTTAAGTTTCCCATGGTTTATTTTTCTAAATTTTGGAGTTGGTAGTTTGAATGGCACCTACAGTGTCCTAAAACCAACTTTATTCACAGGACAGTGGTTAAAAGTTCGATGTGTGGTAAGTCTCCTTTCACCTCCCCGAAGGGAGCGGAGAGTTCTTGCCTCTGCCCCCACACAAAGCCACTGTTTACAATCCTGTGTGCTTATATAGAGGAGCGCTCAAATGAGATCACTCTCAGTCAAACCGTACACAAACACAAACACACCACGCGCGTTTTTTTTTTTTAGGAATAACAGAGGAGTCCGCCCCTCCCACTGCGGAATTTAACTAACGTACAAGTTAGGGGGCTCCACAACGCCCCCGCGGAATTTAACTGCTCCTATTGCACTTGATAGGGTCTAGAATTCTCAAGGTCTTTAAGTGACGTCTTGTCACTGCTCGTTTTAAGTGACCTCGTCACCGCTCATTCATTAGGTGACCTCTTGTCACCGCTCAACCATTTCTTTTTAGTAGAATTAATATTCCTACTCACGGTCTGCTGATTCTCCTCCTCGGATAGCCTCGTCAACCCTCCCGGTGTCCAGCCGGACTGATCGAGACAGTCCCGTCAAAGGGCTTTTGTTTACCTCGGCCGAGGATTTTCGCCTGTGTCGAAGAGTCCGCTGGAACCGTTCAAGGTGTGTCGAGGTCCCGGAACGAGCCCCCAATTTCTGTCAGGTTTAAATCGCTGACTGAACAACTATTAAGAGAAGAGCATCAGCAAACAAATCACAAGTGAGACAGAATATCAAGTCTTTTCTCGCGAGGAGTGCAGTACAGATAGTTTACAACAATCTCACAACACTAAATATCTGTGTACACTCCCGCTCTTTTTATTTGGATTTGCCCTACCCACAATTGTGAGGCAAAAGCCCCTAAAGGAAGGGGGGGGGAGCACGTGGGCTTTGCCTCGTAAGCAAAATAATAAGAACGTGAGAAAAAGGAGTTTGAGTTGAGAAGAGAAAGTCCTTGAGCTCTAGCAAGGGAGGTTTTACGACCTTGAGTAGGATGAGACAAGCTAGGTTATTAATTACTGGATACGCACAAACATAATCTAACGATCAAGATAGCTTGGAAAACCCAGACTTTGATGGTCACTTGTAGGTTCATCTGAAGTGCAAGACAGCAATGAGGCATGTTGTCTAACAAAGCGGTCTTTGTTAAGAAGGAACTGTCTCGGTAGATGTCTTCTTTTTGCTGAGTTATCAGCTGCGTCCTGTCTGACCTCTCTCCTGGCCCAGCCGTACCTTTTCTCTTCTGTGGTACATCATAAAAACAGCAAGGCCAAACAGCAAGCATATATTGCAGTAATATTGCGGTAAAGCATTGATTAGAGAACGCATGATAACATATATATACATTTTTCTAACAATTTCGAAATAATATTCATTTTTTCCCCCCCCAACTCTTTTCAGACCATTTCCTCTGTTAGGGTCGCTGTGCAATACCTGAAGCCTTTCAGGTTCGTCTCACACATTTCTAAGACCCCCCCCCCAACACGACGCCCTGAGGTGTTTGTATGATTGAGGTACAGATGTGCCACTCTATTATCGCCGTGCTGACTCAAGTTGAAGAATAGGTCGCGTTGACCCGACTTGTAAGGTCATGACACAACAGGATGTTTGTTGTTGTGTACACTTGCCACTTCAGATTCAGCTCAGGGCTTTTGCTCGAGTGCATTGAAAGGATTTCGGCAGTGTGTGTGCTTGTGATTTTATTTGTCTGAAACGCAGTTCTTGGCCCTGAACCGCAGTTGTCTTTGCGGGGCATCAACAGGAATACTCAACAGTGTTTTACTCTATCCTACCTGTAACGTGGTAATCAAATATTAAAACCCGCAATGCGCTAATTAAACATTCATAGTTGCCACAAGGCTTCAAGGTGCCCAAATGGGTTAGCAAAGTGGCCCCCTTACTGAGACATGGCAGCTTTTTCTATTCCTGGCACAAAACCTGAGAGGCATTTTAATTTCAGCTCCAATCCTTGTTGCCGACTCGTTTAAAGTTGTTGTTGCTGTGTAATGTTTGTGAGGGAACAAAAATAGTCAATAAATAGATGTGAAAATATGTTCAAGCAGATACTAACATACCTTGAGACATTCATTTTGTTTGTCTAACAATGGTTCAAATGAATGAAATTAGTGTAGTCTATTAAATATGTCTTTTAGATAATTATATCCTGCCAATTAATCATTGTTTTTGGTAAAGGAAGTGTGCAATCAATATTATGGCCCACACTTGCCTCTTGGCCTCCTTATTGGCTAATTGACTGTCTGTTAAATCGACTGAACTGGTTCATTCCATAGCTGGAACGTGTTTGATTTAAGCTGGTAAAAACACGCTCGCTGGCCACAACGTTGGGGACACGTACACAATTTAGGTCGATCCAATACAAAACAAATATTTTACAAATAGAGCAATCATTTTGGATTGACTCTACCAGAGTGCTTTTTTATTGTTTATTGATGATGTTTTAGAAGTTCCGTTTCCATCTTACGGTTACCTCTCGAACCATCGATTTGCTCTGTTTAAGATTTTGACATTGTTGTCCTCAAAGGAATGCCTCTTCTCTCTGAGATGCAAATGAAGTGCAGATGCTGGACGTGAAGAGGCTGAGGTCACGGCACTCCTCGCTACACCGTGTTGCGTAAACTTTGCTGTGTTTGCTTCGAGGGATTTTGTCTTTGACGGGGGAACTGTTTTTTGTTTGAAATTTTGAAGTGCACTAGAATATTAAATTAGGGAGAAAATCCTTTGACGTTTTCCTCCTATAAATCATGGGTCAGCCCAGGCTAACTAGAAGGTAATGTTTTTTACTGTAATAATATTCAAAGTATATTTAATTCTATCTGATTATGTCATTACTGTAATTTTTTTTAATCATATCACAGAGCGCTATTTTAAAATTCAACATCTTCAACTCTTATCTCAAGGCACTCCTGCCAGTGTAAGTGTATGTGCATTTATATACCACAAGAGTTTTGTTGTGTGTGGACATGAGTGTTGCACGTCTCCCTCGTTATCTGTGTCAGGAGATGGATGGCCGAGCAACAAAACAACCTCTGCTTCCCCCCCCCCCCCCTGAATGGATATGGCAGCTGGTAAATCATCTGCAGGCACATCTCGGGCACAATGACTCTCCCAGTTCCAGCAAATACCCCCAACCCCCAAGCTGGAAAATCCATGCGCGCTCTTCATCCTGTCTGTTTCACTTGTCAGCTCACCCTGCGTAGAGTTGAGACTGTGCATGAGCAGCTGCTTGAGGAAGACACTCAATTCCATTCCAGTTTGTCAAATCAGTCAGAACGTATGCACAGTTGTGACTATTTGTTCCGTGCGGCCCCATAGCAAGAGCTAGGAGGTTGATCATAGCAAAACAAAGCGAAAAAGTATAAAGTACAAAAAATAAAAACATCCAAAATGTACCATTTATCAGGAGTTAATGTTAGCTCATGCTAATATGTGTCCATCTTGCAAAACTCACATCAGCCTTGCTTAGCTTTTGGTGTTGACATTTCTGACAGTATAGTTTTGAAACCGGCGAATCATTCATTCCAGGGCAAAGCTGTCAATCATGGACAGAGAAGCTCACAGGCGCATATTAAGAAATGGGGAGATAAGTTTTACTGGGACATGTGATGTCAAACTTGATTGGTGACCCAGGTACTCAGAGACCAAAATATGATTATACAAGTCATTAAAAAGTGACTTTTTCATAATACCCATGTGATGAATAATGCAACATGCGTACACACTATAATGACTAGAAAATGAAATTATCTATATATAAGGACAGTATACGTCAAAACAAGTGAAGAATTGTTTCTATATTATTTGCTATGTAAAGTGCATTTTTTATTACAATCACAAATGAATTAAGTACAAGCCAAAATCGGTTAGATTTGAGTTATTTACCGTTTCAGGACCTTCTCAGTATGTCAGAGCAAGGCAATTGCTTCACTTCAGCGCTTTTGTTGTGCGGCTCCGGCTTGGAAAGAGAAAATATAACACTATAACCATTAAATGGGCATTATTGAAGAGGCGCTTGCTTTTTAGCTACCTGTCTATTGTGGCATGCTACACGTGATCTTTTATTACTACCATGCAGGGCTGAACAACAACAACAACAAAAAAATCCAATCCTGATGTCCTTCATTTTAGGCTAAGGTTGATGAATCACAAATTAATAAGAGGGAAAGGAAATTTAAATAAATAAATAAAGAAAGAAAAATACGAATAACTAAATGAATAAATAATACATTTAAAAATAAAGCTTACTAATCAACCAATTTGCAGCCTTTGCACTTTGAAAATTGCATCACATTGCCGTGTCGATTCTATTTTCATTGTTTATCCCTGTATATTCGATTCCAAAGTATTTCCTCCAAAATGTGTAGACAACAACAAAACAACTAAAAAGCATCAATAATCTTTGACTTCATTCGTGCCTTGTTTCCACATAGCACCACCCACCATCTATTTCTGTTTTCCCCTCAAAGGACAGCCGCCACTCCATGGACGAGCGTTGCATGTATAGAGGTCCTCTCCTTAATTCCACTTATGCAAAATGCATGTAGATGGAGTAGCTCTCTCTACATGTGGCATGTTCTTTGGCTGACACATAGTGTCACATAGGGAGTGGGGGGGCTGGACAGTTCATGCCTAAAGACACACTCAGATGCACAACCAGTTATTTTTAGGACAACTATAGAACTAAAAAAAAAAGAATCATTTTCAAATTCTGAATTCTCTAATGGGGCTTTTAAGATGTCAGCTAATTATAATGTTGAACAGAAAACAAAGTGGGTTGGTGGAGAGCCCCACGACAAGGTCAGCCTTTGGCGCCAAAATTGACGACTGTACATAATTGTTACAATCATGAAGTACAAAGAAGTCCTACATATAGTGAACTTTGGCAACTAAAGTAAGACTGACTCCCAGCCAGCCGGAGGCTGCCGCGGCCATTCAATTATTCCCTGTATGGATTAAGTCACAGACCTGATATACAGGCCGCACTTTGTTATGCAGGCACACTCGGAATACTTCAATGAAGAGGAGGAGGCGGAGGAATCCATCAGAGGCTATCTGTCTTTCCATCCGTTCGTCCGTCTATCCATCCATTTTCTATTCCTCCATCTGTCTATTTGGCAATCTGTCTATCAAACCAACAGAAACAGCAGAAGAAGACCCACATTTTAAGGGATGAGCTAACAGACAATTTCTGTCTTATCAAAGTCAAACATTCCCTACAGGAAAAAGGGGAAAGATAAACACACCAATGACACACCATTCGTTCTGTCCTGTGTGTGTGTGTTAATAGTGTTAACTCAGAGGCACGTGTTTTATCTACAAATCTGTTTTTTTTTTTGAGCCGCAACCTGCTTTGCCACTCATTGAAGTTGCACGTGATCTATTTTGCATGCCGCCCATTACTAATGCATGACGCAGCGGGCGAAAACGTCCATTTCTTGGATGTCTTGCAATGTCAGGGAACTTAAAACAACAACAAAAAAAAATTGTCTGGAGACTCAGAAGGGACGCAGCTGTGAAGTGAAAATGTTTGCTAGGGAGGTCACCCCCCAAATTTTTATTGCAATAGAGTAACATGTTCTATGAGGTCCCACACAATTCTGCTTAATATTGCGTTTATGGAATATGAGTGGTGGCCACTTGTGGCTCAGCTTCCAAATGCCACATGACCGGTGACTACCCCCAACTTCAGATCTCTAAACACGGATGTGCTAACCTGCCGCCACAAATGATACATTACATAAAGACAACAAACAAATGAATTAAACTGTATTCCACTACATCGTAATTTGATTGATTGTTCAACCCTGGCTGAGACTGATAAAACATTACCAAGACAAGTTCCTCCTTTCATGCATATTTACTGACCTTGAAATGAAAAAACATCCCAATTATAGATGAGCGTCGTTATTTCGTCTCGCGTCAGGTAAAGCGCGATTGTATAATGCTTGGCTTGTTTCCGTTTTGACTGAGAGGAAAATCCTTTGGACGCTCTTGTTGTGTTGTAATCTTAATTTGCTCAACAAGCCTGCAGAGAAGCTCTGATAACACCCTTTTTATTTTCTCCAGTGAGGCTCCAACGTTCTCACAGCCTCCAGGTGCTGACGATCGATACGCCTCTCCACTGGCCTTAATATCCATTTAACTTCAAGTGTGATCACAGCATGTGCACCCAAACTACGTCCAAAATGGCATAAAACTAACAACTTGTTTCCTATGACTGGCCTTCACTCACCTCTCTTAATTGCTTTTCTTCACGCCATTTGCTTCCCTCTATTAACTCGCTCGCCCCTCCCCCTCCTCATCTTTTACAACAATCTCACGCTCTCCATATTTATCTGAGCTCAATTTGGAATATCCCCCTCTCCCTTGTTCCTATCTTGCGCATCCCTCCTTCGCCCTCGTATTGGCCTGTCCTTTACTTTCCAATCTCGGTGTCCTCTCCTCCCCCGCTGATGTTGTAAGAAATACCAATAAGCACCGCTGCTGTTTGTGTGTGTGTGTGTGTGTGTGTGTGTGTGTGTGTGTGTGTGTGTGTGTGTGTGTGTGTGTGTGTGTGAGAGAGAGAGAGAGCTCCCAAAGCACCGAGCTCTATGTGTGAAGGCTGTCTGCACCACAGCCTCATAAGCTCCTGCAACCTGCATAGCTGCAGCAACTACGCCAATGCTGAACTGCAGGAGAAATGAGCTTTGAGCCTTGCTTGTGTGAAAGCTCTCTCTCACACACACACACACACACACACACACACACACACACACACACACACACACACACACACACACACACACACACACACACACACACACACACACACACACACACACACACACACACACACACACACACACACACACGCACGTACGTACGCCACCACAGAATTGTTAGTGCATGCAGAGTAGAGTTTTAAAACTCCATCCCTCCATTTCGAGCAATATGAATGAATGAATAGGGCAATACAGAAATGACAGGTTTGTGATAAAGGAGGCAGTAAAAGGTAAATCATTTGCAGTGGTGGAGAAATTCAATGAATCGTGTTTCAAATCATTTGACCTCATTGAGATGAGAGCCCCAAAGATGGAAAATAAAGAAAGAGTTTTTCAGCATGTAGACATCCCTGATTTATTTTGTTAGTAAATTAGATTTACTTGTAAGTGTGTGTGGGGTTTTTTCAGATGAGCTGGACCATTTTTAGAAAACCCAGAAGACGGTATTGTTTAGGTTGAGACAGGACTCAACACATTTTCTCAGAAATGACAACATCAACAACATTGCTGTTGTAATGCTCCATTACTGCTTTTTTTTTTTTTTAACAATATGTCGTCATCCACGACAGTTGAAAAAAGTAACAAGCCCATTGTGACATATTCCACTTTAAAAAAAAAATTGTTTTTAATATGTAGTGAGTTAAAAAGACGTCATCAGAAAAATAATTCCTTAGATGCACTGCATTTATACTTCCATTTCCCACCATTATTAGTAATTGCATGGTCCGTACAGGTTTTATTGTAGAACTGTGGTAAGCCCAGCATTTTTTTTCTTCCATTTTAGATTTATCAAGAAGAAAGTCAATCTGGACAAGATTCATACATTTACAAGCTCTGCCCCGCTGCTATTAAGGACACTGGCAGCAAGAATAATTGCCTTCCTACTGCAGCCACAGGTTCCATTGGTCATTGTGTGAAAACTAACAAGAAACCTTCAATTTATGCTCCAACGTAGTCAAACAGAAGCATCATAACAGTGGTGCACGTGGTTTGCGTCGTTCTGCTTTTTGCAGGTTCTTTCTCACTATTCCAAAACACGTGACGAGTTCTTTGAGGAAACAAAGTGTGGATTTGATAGCAATCTCTTTCCAAGCCATTCATTTCTTGAACATGTTCAGATTCACATTGAATGTTCCTAACGGGATAAAATGAACGTTTGTAAGATCGGCATATCTGGCAGAGTCAACGTGTCCTTTTTTAACTCTGAATAATAAAATAAGGATTTATAGCGTTTTGGAAAAGAGTACAAGCTGTGCTGGTTGAATCATTTCAAATGTAACCTTTCTTCACCATTTCTTAAAAACAGCATTTATCGTGTAGCAAATCATAGTAGAACTTGAGAAATTTATGAAACGTACTAGTTTATTGATTTCTCCCTTTGAGCATTTTATGGGGAAAATGTGAATGTGAACAAAGAGTAAAAATCAATCAGTGCCAAGAAATGGATGGTGTTCAACTTTGGCGCTATGTCGACAAAAACATTTGAAAACTCAACGTTCTGCCTTCAACTAGCAGTCACTATAGCCACAGTGACTAATTACAGCTGATACAGCAAAATCTTCCCAGCCAATCTACAGAAACACTTAAGAAGCCACAACTCAGAAGCCGAGAGCACATTTGTGTCCTCTTTGTTTTGTTTTCATTACGGCGCATTCGATAACAATTAACGCTGATTTAATGTTTCGGTATCAGTGATGTACCACTTACTATTAATGCAAAATCCATCCTATCCAAGCACAGAATCTATTGTTATACACTTGATTTCATAAAAAGCAGATGCATCTGCAACAATGCAGGTTCATAATCGCACAAATCCATCACGCCAAGCTCAGATATGACAATGAAACAGTGCCCCTAGTGGAGGCTTGCTTAAACAACAACGACTTGTGGAAGGGACTCAAAATGCTGCAATATGCATGCCAGGCCAGTAGATGGCAATAGTTAGTACATGTCACTTTAAGGTTAATGAATTAAAAATTACAGTTACTTATTTGCAGGTGCTTGGAAACCCTCAAACCAGTATTAACTATTTGTGTTTTTTGATTGACACTTAACCTCATTTGCTGTGGTCTCTTTTTGCCCCTGTTGACAAATCATTCTGTGACAAGTGATTTGTAAATAAAAGTAAATAGATGTGAGCGCTCAGCCATATCCTATGATAAGGGGAATGAAAATACTCCAAAAGTGTCGCTGGGCCGGTGAAGCGTGGGCAGGAAAATAGGCAAGAGGAGGAGAAGCTCTCAGACAGCCCTGTTGCAGGATGACTGAAATTTAATTGGCCTGCTCATGAATTAAATAAAAGCTCGTGTCAAGAGGGTTTGCAGGAAATTGAGACCCTGAAAGAAGACGCCCCCCTTCAATTTGTGTATCGAAAGAGGAAAAGGGGACAAAAAAGAAAGTTAAATAATAATAATAACTAAATTTGTATAGTGCTTTTCAAAAACCCAAAGACGCTTACAGGGAACAAGGCAAAGACATACATGAGGGGAGGGGGAGGGGGAGGGGGAAGAGACAATGGGATAAAATTAAGAAGAGGAAACCAGTTATGGGTAGGGGAGGTCATAGGTTTGAGAGAAGAGGTAAGTTTTTAGACGGGACTTAAATATGGAGAGTGTGGGTGAGTCACAGACAGACTGAGGGAGAGAGTTCCAGAGTCGATGTGCAGGAGAAGGCTCTGTCACCGAAGGATTTGAGTTTAGATTTTGGGACTGTCAGACGTGAAGTATTGGAGGATCGGAGGGGACGGTTGGGGCAGTAGGGGACAAGGAGGTCGGATGGGTAAGTGGGAGCCAGATGGTGAAGGGCTTTGAAGGTGAGGAGGAGTATCTTGAAGTTGTCTCATTCTGTCATCAAAAATGAAAATTGAATTGGAATAATATCTGTTCATTCTTTTGAAATCTCTTTTTTTTTCAGTCATTCAAATATGGCAGGGTTGGTAACAACAATCTTTTCTATGAGTTTCAAATTGCATGACATTTTAGTAAGAACCTCAGTCATTTTTGTTTTGGGATTTCCTTTTTTTTTTTTTGCTGCCATGCGGCGACCTAGTCATAAACTCTGAACTTCTAAACTTAACATACCTGCAGGGAACAACAGGGGGACCTGTATGGAGGGGGGCGCATAAAAGTTCATTCTCTCTCTCTCTCTCTCTCTGGTCTGAGGGAGGACAAAGGCTAAATAGAAATAAGACAGACTCTCCTTTTCTGTTCCTGAAGAGGTCACGATGCACCTTGGCATCATGAGTCAAAGTGATCAGGAGCAAATTTTTTTTTTAATAAACTGCACTTACTTACTTATGCCCCACAACAAGTGCATATGTAGCCCTCACAAAATGGCATGCACATACTCTCCTTCATAGGTGAGCATCATTGGATCCGTGGCTGCACGCTGCATCACTGTCCAATCGCATTTAGGGGGAGCACCAGAGAGAGGGAGAGAGAGGGAAAGGGAGGGGGGGGGGGGGAGTCAGCAAGGAATAGAGAGAGGGGGAGATTGATCGTTCGTCCTGGGCCTCTCACATCCCATCGGAGAAGCACTTCATTTCTCAACAGCCACGATTCCGTTTGGATTACAGGTTGCGAGGATTGCGGTGATTTTTGGAGGGTCTCTTTTGAGTAGTTTTTCATGATTTGGTGTTTTTGTTTGTGCGTGCTGCGGGGTGAGCAGGTTACTCATAGGGGACGACGAGCCAGCAGGCAGCATCAGCATTAGAAGTCACATCTCCAAATATCCCATCCCCGGCCGCGTCGCGCTTCAGCCGCGGTGGTGACACGCGGTGCAACAACGCGGACGTGCGCACACATTCCGGGCAGCTCTGCAACGAGCGCCGGTTGCAGGTTTGTGCATTTTATCTCATCAAAATATCAATCCAGCTACTCATTGCTTATTTTGAATCCCTTTATGGTAATCAGTATTGGTATTTTTGTTGCGGGAATGCGGCGTGCGAGGACGCCCCGCTGTTTGCACGGTGGCAGGCTGCAGGGGTTTGTCCTGATAAATGGAGCGTTATTCAGCAGCGTGCGTGCGTGTGATCACCACTGGAATGTTAACTAGCACCTTGGACAGCGCACGCCCGCGCGCGCGCACTCCTCCGCCGTGGTGGTGTGCTGGTGGGAGGAGCGAGGCGGATCACCTCCACACTGTCATGTCCGTACGTGCGTGTGTGTGATTAGACTGAATTGATGTTGCGCTGTCTGGGCGTCTGCGTGTGTTATAATTCTGCCTTAAGGTCTGGAAAGAGTGATAGCAGCTGTATGCATGCATACGTGTGTGCGTGCGCACGCGCGCGTGTGTGTGTGTAACGAAATGGAGAAGGAGTTTGTTTTCGCCATTGGAAGAGAAGAGAGGAAAACCTGCACTTGTGCTCGGGGGCTTATGGATAGCCCCCGTGTGGGACAGAGATGGAACTTAAGTGTGTGAGAGTGTGTATCCAAATTATAAGATGTGCGCATTGCTGAATGCTTGAAATTTATGTGCAGTACATTTGGGAAGTAGTCAGAATGTATTCCAAATGCGTTAAAATTCATTTTGTTGTACACTATTGTACACAAAACACCATAACATGGCAAGTCCAAAATGTTATTTTTGATTTTTTTGTACACGTGTTAAAAAATGAAGTACAGAAAAAAAGTAAGATGTCTCTATAAATAGCCTGCAGCCTGATAAGAGCCTAATTGCTGCCAAAGGGGCTTCAAAAAAGTACTGACTGTGAATACACTTTTATTTTTGACAAATGAGTAAATATTCTAATCATCTTCTTTTGCACCTTGACATTGTTGCAAGCTGTGAATAGAATTTCAAGGCAGGAAATTAATTCATTCAGGAAAAAGAAAATCCAAACCATGGCTCCCAAATTAAAAAAATCTGAATAAATGATCTCTCATGACATCATGCAAATCTTGCCCGCATGCTCAGTTCAGCATGTCCCAGTACTTTTGTTCAGCATTCTCAGTGGCATGTCTGCTGGAGATGCTGCAACGCTGATCCAGGCATGATTGTCAGTTGCCACGTGGGCGAATGAGCGTATAGTAAAGATGGAGACGAACAGTAGGTTAGGGTAAATGCTAACTTTAGCTGCTAGCAATCTTGCTATTAACTTGATAACTTCTAAACATGTATTATCGAGGGTAGTTTGCGCAACATTTGAAACTGCTTTTATTTCTGCCTAGCTCCTATCATCGCTTGTTTCACTTTAATTTTGATGGCGGTTAACTTATTTTTGCACGTGCGTTTCAGTTCAAATAATGTGTAAGCTGCATTATGCCCCATCCATTTTAGAGAGTGTTAGGTCCTATGCCACTCTTATTTTATTTTTAAATCTTTGGTGTGCTTTTATCAGGTTTGCGAGATCATTTATGCTAGAAATGCCTGAAGCTTACTTTTGGCACTATTTTTTCACTGACTTAAATATTATAATTTTATTATTGGTGTTACATGTCATTGTAACCTTAACCGGATAGGAGCTTTGGACTCTTGGACGGGAGATGACAGGTTAGCTTAGCTTTGTAAAGGGCTTTGGACACTATGCTGTAGCTAAAGCTGCATAAGTTCACTCCATTTACCATTTTGAGAAGATTGGGTTTTTAATTTGTTGGACTGTGAAGCATTTTCTTCAAAAGTACATTAAGTAACCAATTTGAGTTCATTCCGTACAAACAGTATGAACACTTGGGCCTACTATATGACTGTATTCCAGTGTTGGCCATCATATTGGTATTTGGGGAGCCAAGTATTTTTTTGAGGTGTTGGAATTGGAAGCATTTTGCTACAGTTTTAAAGGCCTCATTTCCCGGACTTGTATGCAGAACGGCTTTGGTAAGAATCACCTGCAGTGATAAAAGCACATTTGAAGTGGGACTGCTGATTGTGTTTTTTATGTAAATGCAGCTTTCTTTTTCCTGAAAGTTTTAGGATCTGGCCTCCATTTTTTGGCTTTTTCCCTTTCCAAAGAAACTCCCAAAGGACTTTTGTTTTTTCTACTCATTTTTGCTAGCGTATGTGTTTAGTTATTTTAGCCAAGGCAAGGCAATTTTGTTCATGTTCCTGCACATGTTACGTCAATGCGGTTTACACAATTAAAATAAAATTTAAAAGCAAGGAATAAATAACATTTATAAACAAAGTACAGGGGGAAAAAGGCAGGTTTCTTAAATTACTGAAAACAGCATAGGGTGTAAATAAAATCTATTTCTTTAGTGATTTAAAATCATTCAATCATAAGAATGAAAAAAAGTTCTAAACGTGGATTTAAAAAACGTGTCTGGTGCGAGCAGTGTATTTAGTGGCACAGGCGGATGCAGCTGATTTTCAGAATAAAACTTTGCTGAGTCGCCTGTAGCATGACTTGGAAAAATTGCCTGTACAGCTATGACGAGTTTTATTCTGGTGCCAGCCTGACCCTGGTGGAGAGTAATTCAATTCCCATAATTTCCTATGGGGAAAGGTTGGAAATCCCAACCTTTGTTTGACCTTCTACTGACTACGTGTCTGTGTATGATAAAATTAAGTCAGTGTATCTGTAATTAGAACTGTACAGTACTGGGGATATAAACACCGTGTACATGTGTGGAACAGCGATAGCGTACAACGCATGTGTGTGTGAGAGTGTGTGTGTGTGTGTATGCAGGCTTCCGAACACCACCGGGGTCAGGAGCTCATGTGTGTTCATGGTTTAATTAAGCGTGTGACGTGACTCTCCACCCTCTCAACACTAACTCCCCCACCACCACTTTGCTCTCCACAGGGTCTTGGGATGCGTGCAGCGGCGTAGCAGGGGAGTGACATATGTCTGCAGCTCACACACATCAGACCCGACACGTTGACACACTAGTTGAAGCTGAGCAGTGAGCATGAACGGCGGCGTTTTCTTTTGCATATGTAAGTCTATTATGGCTGTTGGGAGTGTAGTATATACAGTATATAAGTGCTCCCTTAATGCTACCATACAGTGGAAAAGGTCAACTAGCATCTCCGTAGCAGTGTGTTTGTTACTGTATAAGCAATGGCTACAAACAGTGCTGCAACACATGTAGACTTCGTATTTTTGTAAAGTATAATATAGTCAAGGGCAATTTTTTACATAAAAAATGCATTAAAAATTATTTGCTTGTTTGGAGGAGGCTGGAACAGATTAATGGCTTTCCTAGTCATTTTGATAGGAATAGATGCTTTGATATATATAGATACTCGTTTTGAGTTATGAGCCTGGTCAAGGAACAAATTAACTTGTGCCTGAAGACACTGCTGTGCTGTATTGGAATTTAGGATTTATGTTGTTGGTTGATAATAATAATAATTAGTAAATAATGTTCCTTTGACTATAACAAAAAGCTACATATAAACCCCCCAAAAATCTGAGAAACTGACAATTTTGCAATTTTCTTTTCATTTTTTTACAAAGCAGTGTGTGTGTGTGTGTGTGCGTGCGCGTGACATTTTGGCTTGATTCACACCTCGATTCCATTGACGAAGACTAATGATGTCATTCTGTCCTTTCCTTTCCTCGTCGTTGCTCCCTCCTTTCCCTCCTCCTCCTCTTCTCTTGCAGGAGGCAGTTTGGGCTTGTCATGGGGCTGAGCGGAAGGAGAGAGTGACAGAGGAACAGTGATGCTACTGTTTACATAACAAGACATTCACACTCACATACACACGCACACACACACACACACACACTCAAATGAACACACACTGGAATCGCCAGTACAGGACACACAATCATTTAAACACACATACAGACGCAAAGGGAATGACGCCAAGTGACTCACCACACACTCAGAGGCACTGAATGACACACACACAAACACACACACATACATAGGAGGGAAAAGTTATTTGCAAGGGTCGGGGTGTGTGTGCGATGTGTTTATGGGCCAAGCTGCATGAGAGTTCCGGATACCACTGAAGGCTCGTAAAGCAGCATAAAACGGATATTGCCCAATCTCCCGTCGCCATGCCCGAGCCGAAGAGGAGAAGACGATCTCCTCGGCATGTCTCCTCTCTCCTCGGGCTCGTCTCCTCACTGCCCGCCATCTGCCTCCTCCACCTCACCCTGTGTGCCGCCTACTCGTGGGCCCAGCAGACGGTGCCCGTCGTGTCAACGGCGC
The DNA here is from genome assembly GCF_901709675.1 of Syngnathus acus. NCBI lineage: Eukaryota > Metazoa > Chordata > Actinopteri > Syngnathiformes > Syngnathidae > Syngnathus > Syngnathus acus. Next base: position 7,822,021 of record NC_051105.1, on the reverse strand, counting down.
AGGGGCGCATCCGAGGCATCCTGACCCCGCTGCCTTCCGACCTCCTGGGCCCCGTCATCCAGTACCTGGGGGTTCCCTACGCCAGACCCCCCACCGGCGACCGGCGCTTCCAGGCGCCCGAGCCGCCCTTACTCTGGCCCGGAATCCGGAACGTGACCCAGTTTGCGCCCGTGTGCCCCCAATCGCTGGACGAGAGGAGCATGCTGGGAGATATGATGCCCTCGTGGCTCACGGCCAACCTGGACATAGCGGCCACCTACCTGACCCACCAGAGTGAGGATTGTCTCTACCTCAACATCTACGTGCCCACAGAGGAAGGTAATTAATGTATTTAAATGCCGCCAACGCCATGCCTGATGAGAATTGGTGTCAAGTGTGGTGGTTTTCAAAAAAAAAACTTTTGGAATAATATCAAATGTTTTGGGACACCTTGTATTTTGGCAGGAGAGGCATAGCTGACTGCACGTATAAAGGAGAGGCAACATGTGCTGGGGTTGAGATGTCACTGGTCCAAAAATTACAGTAGCAAACATGAAATGGCAAATAAATTACTTCAGCAAGCGTCCCTTTCTATTTTCACTTTTATTATTGTTAGGCATGCTGCAAATAAGTCACCTTGCCTGTCCCATAATTGAAGGTTTTAAGACAACCCCAGTTTGACATTGAAACAGATCATTTTAATTCCTTCTATTTCCTGTGTTTTTTTTTTTTAATTTTGGAAATGAGCGTGCTGGGTCAGATTGTGCCCGAATGTAGTGCTTCCACTGTAATTCTTCGCTCGGCATGCACGGGTTGTCGCTTAAAATGCAGACACCTGCGCCAGTTGCTGTGGGCTTTGCGCCTCTACTTGTGGAGGCAAGTGAGAAGGACAAAGGCGCACTCATGCATGCATAGTAGCTCATACATGGTGAGCACTGACACACGCACACACTGCCATTTCTCCATCACCAGCAGGAACACTCTCACATGCCTCCATTTATACCCACTTGCAGATAGATTAAGGTAAGCAGGTTGGCATCCACCTGCGTGCCGATTGATTAGACGCATACAAACGGACGAGAGGCCTGTCACTCACTAGCATACATAAACTTCATCCTCTTTCTTCTCCTGCCAGACATCCACGAGGAGGGCGGACAGAGGCCCGTGATGGTCTACGTCCACGGCGGGTCGTACACAGAAGGCACGGGCAACATGATGGACGGCAGCGTGCTGGCGAGCTACGGCAACGTCATTGTCATCACGCTCAACTACCGCTTGGGCGTGCTCGGTAAAATAACACGCTACTCAGAAATGACGAGTGAAATGGTATGTGTGGATTTAGAATCAAATTTGTGTGACCAGAGCATTTCTATTTTGGATGTTCAACACCACTTTTTGTCGGACAGACACAAATTTGAATATTCACTCTGAATACTCGGGAGTGTTAATACTTCTCGCATTTTAGATACGCAAAATTTCATTTAAAATTTCGTAGTGCAGCTGATGAATTGCCAATGCACTATCGCGTTAACTACTGCCGAGGAGGACTGAATCTGATATTTTTTGGGTATTAGTGTTTGATATTGGCAGTTTCCACGAGTACCCGATACCATTAAATAAGAGAGGTTTAGATATGAATCTCAGTTTGTGTGGATTTTGTTCTCATGCTTGTTCGGGTTCCCTCTTGGTAATATAATTGTTTGTCTATATGTGCACTGTGAAGTGCGGCATTAGTTTAATCGCGTATCGATTAGTTTGGGTCCGGGGGCATCTTTGACAGCTGAGGACTTTTGAGAAAATTTAGATCTGTGCACCCACACCATGTGCTCATTTTTTCTAAATGGGCATACTGTCTGTATCTGCATAACACATTTGTTTGTATGCAAACAATGCATGTTGAACTTTGCCAATTTTTCCTCCTTATTTACCACGCTGACCTTTAGAGAGGAGCAACAGCGGTGCAATTACCCATGATACTATTTTTGGTCTGCTAATAACATTGCACATTCGCTGAATTACAATTAACAGGATGCCGGGCACTCGCTTTTTGGGGTTTGCTTTATATACTTTTAGTGTGAGCAGTTGATTTATTTTCCAAAAGTGACACCTTGACTTACAATAATAATTATGACATAATTTCCGCCCACTATCTCCACAATGTGTTCACAAAGTGAACATGTGCTGACACAGCATGTTTTATCCTGACTCATAACCACGTTCTCATGAAGCGGTATTAAAATTGTCATTAAAAAAATGTATGCGACTCGCATTTATGTGCTCAGTTTCCTTAAATAATTAAAAGCATATTTTATATTCACGCTCTGAGTGCAGTTCGGCATGCAAATCATTAAGATAATTTCCTCCAGTGCGAAAAGCGCATATCTTTGCCAAGATGTACAAGTCCAATGCTCGTGCTCGTACAGTTAAAATATTCAACAACAAAAACTGAAAAATGAAATCAAAGTGACAAGTAGCGATGAATGATGAATGATTATTAAGCGTTGATCCCAGGCTCTGCACATATTAGATGACAGGTTTTTCCAAAAGCTTGGCAAGTGGCCCCAGCCATTTTTCTTGTGCAAAACCTTGTTCATTAGGTTTGTTGAATAACTTGAATTTTAATGACTATTCAGGGCTACCAAAATAGTCATGTGTTTGTTTTAATCATCTCCATCTTCTGTGTTTACGCCGCCTTTATTAAGCTCACCTGCATCATCATCATCCATCATGGCGGGCGGAAGCGTCCGTCCTCACTCGTTCTTGTTGGATGCGTGAGGTGAGCGGGCGGATGCAAAAACACGCAGTTTCTTTTTCTTCCTCCTAATCGTATTCAGCTGGAACTTGAGCACGTCTTGAACACTCTTACAAAATTCCACTGCTGACCTAGATCTTGCCGTGAACGCATAGAGAATATTCAAAGCGACCTAAAATTGGAAACGGGCTTTAATTGGCCATTAATATGCTTCTTGTTTGAGAGGATTACCGGTGGGTTAGAAAATGAATGAGGTTTACTTTTTTTTTTTTTTTGCTTTCGTTCCTCTCGCATTACACTCAAAGAGCTTCTGAGATGATCTAGTGCACTCTTTAAACTTGCCCAGGGATGAGTTGAAAGCAAATTAGAAAAAAAGTTTCAAACCAGAGTTACATTTCGAGCAGCTATTGATTTGTGGCTTTACTGTATAAACACATTATTGAATATGATTACTGTATTCACCTTGTGTGTGCCTCTGCAGGATTTCTGAGTACAGGGGACCAAGCGGCCAAGGGGAACTACGGCCTGCTGGACCAGATCCAAGCTCTGCGCTGGGTCAAGGAGAACATCGCGGCTTTCGGAGGAGACCCAAACAGGGTGACTGTGTTCGGGTCCGGAGCTGGAGCTTCTTGCGTCAGTCTCCTGACTTTGTCTCACTACTCCGAGGGTAAGGAAGAAACTAAAGTTGCGGTCACTACTGTTTTCACCATGTTAGACAATATTTTTTACGAGTGGTACTCAAATTAGATTTTTTCTCTCTGTTGATTCTGTAATAGTCAAACCAAAATGAAACGTCATTTCCATTTAGATGTAAATTAATAGTTGATAATCGGTACAGAGTCCTGATTTTCTCTCTACTCTTCTTTGAGCGGCAAACTTAGAAAACATGATCTTCACTTTAGCTTTGGAGCCTTCAATCTAAGTTGTCGCTACCGTTGGCATAGCGGCAAGTCCCCGTATATATTGCGCTGGGCCAACCAAAGCACGTAGCGAGGGGACGGCCTGGTATACATTATCTGTATACGGCACCCTATAAGCTCTATGGAAGGAGAGAATCATGGCGCCTTGAGTTTGAATCACAAACCCTTCGGGTGGCTCAGTCTGAAGAGCCGCATTATTCCACCCGTTTAATTATTAACCTGTTTGTCAGATGCAAAGCTGTATTGTCTGAGTGTTCTCCATTTACTTACTACAAGAGGGCACTTATCCTCCGTGCATGAATGTATCCTTCACTCCTATGGGGCAAGAACTTACTACAAGTCAAGGGTATGGGCTTAAAGTTGGGGTTTCAAAACTGGGTATGCATTTCAAAATAGATTGGGGTTCTTAAATTTCAAATTCACTCCTGGATTAAAATTAGGGTGAGGGTTTCAACGTGTAAACCTCACACAGGAAATCCGAGCCGATATCAAACTGAGCCTTGGAGCTGTGAGGGACACATGCTAGGTAGATTCCAAGCGGCCCCCCTTGAGCCCCCCACCCTCAGTTTGAACTGCAACTGCAATAAATGTATTCTTCTCACTTCTAATTTGTCTTGCTGTCCGCCTCAGATTTGTTCCACAGGGCCATCATCCAGAGCGGCAGCGCTTTAGCCAGCTGGGCCGTCAACTACCAGCCCAGCAAGTACGCCCGACAGCTGGGGGAGCGGGTGGGCTGCGGCATCGACGACAGCACCCAACTAGTGGCCTGCCTCCAGGGCCGCAGCTACCGAGAGCTGGTGGAGCAGCACGTCACGCCGGCCAAGTACCACACGGCTTTCGCCCCGGTGATCGACGGTGACGTGATACCGGACGACCCGCAGATCCTGATGGAGCAGGGGGAATTCCTCAACTACGACGTGATGCTGGGGGTGAATCAGGGCGAGGGGGTGAAGTTCGTGGAAGGCATCGTGGACTCAGAGGACGGCGTCACGGCTGAGGACTTTGACTTTGCCGTGTCGGACTTTGTGGATAGTCTGTACGGATACCCGGAGGGGCGCGACACGCTCAGAGAGAGTATAAGGTGAAGATGTTGAAACTTATTAGACAATTCAGCCTTGCAATTTGAACACAATCTGAACACTGTTACACCTCTATTTTGCTAATTAACCGCAAAGTCCATGTGATCGGGGCAATTGACGTCCAATGACAAGACACATTTAAAATGCATTAAAAATAGCACCCTGATTTCCCTCACGGCAATTCTGCAGGGCATGCGGCTCATGATTCTATCCCCAATTAGATACGTGAACAGTTTCTGAAGTCACGCACTACAGTGCAATTACGATAAATATAGGATTTGACTGTAAAGCAGTAATGTATGCATAAAAAAGGTAAATGAATTGTCCCGCAGTGTCTTGATGGAGCTCTTAACTTCAAACAAATCTAGATTTCGGCATTTGAACCACGACCCCAATGACTATTATTCGATCTTAATGATTCTGATTCTGATAAATGAGTCTTCTCGTATCATAAATTAGGATTCCACTTTGATTCGTCTAGGTCCATCAACCTGTCCAAGTTCTGATGTTTTCTTGATATCTTTCTGTTTTATTATCTTATTATAGAGGCTTAAAAAGGAAACAGCTTTGTAATACATTAGCACGTCATGTCTATTTTGCTTGAGAGCTAATGGATGTTTTTCCAACGGTAGTTTGTTACAATCACGTTGCCAAGCAACTGTTGGAAAATGATTCAGAAGTGCACTTGGTCCTTCCGTTTCCTGCAACATGTGACACGGCAGCTAGTTTACATTCGTTTGTGATGACTTGAAGCCATCAAATTTTCTAGCTGTCAATTGGCAGACACCAAAATCCATCCATGATGTAGTTATTGGTGATTGATGATGTCCTGAATTGATTGGCTAACATGACACGCCTTTGGTGTTTCAAATCCAAAGGTTCATGTACACAGACTGGGCCGACAGGGACAACGCGGAGACCCGACGGAAGACTCTGGTGGCGCTCTTCACGGACCACCAGTGGGTGGCTCCGGCCATCGCCACGGCGGATCTCCACGCTCAGTACGGCTCACCCACCTACTTCTACTCTTTTTACCACCACTGCCAGAGTGAAGCCACGCCGCCCTGGGCAGATTCGGCACACGGCGATGAGGTAAGATAATACTGTTAATTAAACGGTGTCCTTAAATGGAACAGATTTTCACCGATATGCATGACATGGGGGTAGCATTTTTTTAACTGTGGTCACAAAATATTGTAGGAATAATGAGAGTACAAAATATTAATTTGTGGCAGTAAAAAAAAGCTGTGGACAGTTGGATCAGCTAATCAAGTACACCATCTGTGGCCAGAATAAAAGCTTTACTACGGACGAGGACGGTATGATTGAAATTTGTTTGAGGCTGGGGATGAGCTACAAAGACGTTCCGAAAAGCCTGCCAGTCTGTGTCATTTCAACTCACTATTTGTCAGGTTGCTTCATCAGTGGCAGTATGACCTTGCAACTGCTTCCAGAGAAAATATGCTTACCCAGGAGTCCAAGTTGTTCAGGGGAATGATGTGAAGTCAGTTGTCAAACTAATTTGTCCACTGTTAGGGTTTATGATTGTCATGATCATGGAAGAACTGATCAATTGTCTGTGAACATATGTATGACTTTGATTTGGATAACTACAGAGTGGTGTCATGCTTTTGAGTTCTTCTGTATGTGATGTGGAGCACTGAGTGAAGTTGTAGACAGCAACGTTAGCTTCACGGGGTAAATCGGTTAGCTTCCATATGCTCCTGTGGATTGTGTTTTGATGTTTGGTATTGTGTCAGAGTCGATGTGAAAGGTGCATCAGCAACATTTATTGCCACTACTCACTTGTCATGTCAAATGTTATTGTTTCTAATTGATTCTTATGAGAATTTATAAGAAGTTCTGCTATAATGATTGACATGTGAGACGTTCCGATGATTGATACCAGCCATATCTGAGGGAGCACTTTTTGGAAATCAACCAAATCAAAGTTTAACTGAACAATAATTGAGGACTATATGCTTTAACTATCTTTCTGCAAGACTTTCCGGCTGGGTGTTAGTAGCTAGAAGGCAGAATGTTAGTAGCTAATGGAGATGGACTGCGGCAGCATCTCCTCCCGCCCACCTGCAGGCCGCAATCCTGAAAGCGTGCCGATAAGGCCGACCCTGCGCACACACAGCTTTCTCCTCGTCCTTCATAAAAATGTAGCTCTTTGTTTCGTCGCTCTTTTACGACTCCATTAAAATGGACTGCGCTTCACGGGGCGGACATGCTAATGTTAGCATAGCTGCAGCTAACGGGTTCTGATGTGTGCTTGACTGCTTTCTGGGGTTGATCAACATAAATCTAGCAACAGAGGAGAGGTGCTGCGCTGGCGGTTGCCTGCGGTAATAATCACGCTTGTGGAAAATGTTATATATTACAGTGATAATAAAACTGGCAAACCGCAAATCTCTTGTGAGCAGTAGCCCACTGTCAGCCACGCTCAACCCACAACGTGGAGATTGGATTTTTTTATTGTCGACACCAGACCGAGGATATGTAAAAGATTAACGGTTAAAGCGATTTAAAAGATGCAGAGAACTATTGGAGACTTTTGAAGTGCTACTATTATACCTAATTTGAATGAATGATATGATAAAACCAACTTCACTTTAAGAGGGGCTGACTCGTAGTATTAATTAATAATATAACGTGGAAAGTCCATCGTTGAACTTCACGGTTGATTTGATTTGAAGTCCTTAAATAATTAATTTGTTACAACCTACGTTAACCGTACAATATTTTAAGTAACACGTTTAAAATTCTATCATAAAATTAAAATCAAGTAGAACTATTCATCCTTTGATGACACATGGCATACATGTAATAGAAAAATAACAGGAAGGCTTATAAATGGTTGACAAAAAACCCACAAATTATAAAGGTACGTAAACCTTTAACTAAACAAAGAATTAAAAAAAAAAATCAATACCTATAAAAACAAACAAACCTGCATTTAATTAAATGAACTGAATTTAAAGAAAGAAGGTCAAAACTATCTCTACTGATAAATCCCAAACGATTATAACTATATTCCATATATTATATCCATATACACTGAAATACTCCGTGTCAGTACACAGTATGTGTACTTCTGCGCATGTGGGGCTTTCGGAATAGTAGGACACGGCCACAGTGGCCCAAAATGATTGGAGGCGACCTGTCAAGCTGAAGATGAGTTTAGCGAAATGACTTTCAGCTCCCTGAAGCATGAAGACGTGTCTGCCTCCGCTGACACTGTGACATCACATTTTGCTATGAGTCATTTAAGCTTCGGTTTCCTGTCAAGAGAACCCATGTAACCTGTCGCACTAAACTCGCTCTTTGTGTGTTTGCCTAGGTGCCGTATGTGTTTGGCGTGCCCATGGTGGGTCCAACCGATCTATTCAACTGTAACTTCTCCAAGAATGACGTGATGCTTAGCGCCGTGGTGATGACCTACTGGACCAACTTTGCCAAGACGGGGTGAGTGGTTACAAAAGCCCGTTCGTGTGTGGGGGGGAAGCGTTGATTTGCCCTCAGAGGAGATGTTCTGTCTTTTAACTGACTACAGCAAGAAGCCAAAAGACAAAAAGCACAGCTTCAGCATTCCTCACGTCTATTTATATCAGCCCTTCAAGACACCCATTTGTAATTTGTTTTCTTTTTTTAAAGCTGCAGTGCGGAACTTTGCTAGCCCCGTTTGGCCAGACCACTGTTGCTACCACGCATGGGCATGTTTACTAGAAACCATTTCCCCATCTTAGCATGACTGAGAATCAAAGTACGGTGCACTTTTATTTTGAGCGGATAGTCAATAGGGCAGCGTAGAATTTTACTGGTTAGCATGTCTGCCTCATCGCTGCGACATACTAAATTCAATTCTAGATTTTCCCTTGGCACTCTAGCTTCCTCCTACATCCCAAAGACATTCTTGTTATTGCAGGTAATTGAACACGTTAACATGGCCAGTCGAGTCAATAGTGGATAATAATGTGTAATATTGATTTCCTGGTGAGTCTCAGGTTGCACGAGCAAAACAATAGTCTGTGAACGTGTTCTCTTATTAACTATGCATCCATTTTCTATAGTGCTTGTCCTCCTTAGGGTTGCAGGTGAGCTGGAGCATATCTCAGCCGATTTTAGGGTGAGAGGCCAGGTACACCCTGGACTAGTTTACAGGGCACATAAACCAATATCCACACTCACAACTGGATCATTTGGAACTCAATGGATGTATTCTAATTGGAATGTCCTGATGTGATATTCAGATTAAAAGATGAACAGCCCTAAAATGTCTACCATAGAATTGAAAATATGCCCAGCCAATAAAGATAAAAAGAAAAAGCATAATCATCAAAAAGTAAATTGAAAATGATTTAGCGTTGTGATCACGCTGGTTGTGTGGGCGGCACAAGAGCAAATTTCTTCCATGAGACAAATAACAGAGCCAAGTTTCCTGCTGCCTTTGCTCATAAAACCCAAACACCTCCTCACATGAAGTCACATTTTCTTTGTTGCACGTCAGGCAGGAGCCAGCGCACACGCAGGCGCACAATGTGCACACTTTTCATTGTACAATAAAACGCCACGCCTTTTGTCCTTGCACAGTACGTAACAATACGTTGTCGATTCTGCTGCCCTCACACTTCACATACGACAACGGTAAAGCCTCCAAACGAAAAGACGCACTCTCCAGTCGGGACGAGGTCCTTCATAAACACACCGGGACGCACGTCAGGGAAGTTCAATGAACAGCCTGTTCTCACAATCATTACAATGGAACCTCCAAAGCTGAAAACAATCGGTTTCACATTTTTATCAATATCACATTTTCTAAGAAGCAAAATGTCTCATTATATTGGCAGATAAGTCTGCTTAGATTTAGTTTATGTTCATAATTTTATGTTGACGCATGATTGCATTTTCAAGTTTATTTTGCCTTTTTACGGTTATTTTTCCAGGAAGCTTAGGTTGAACTCCAAATGGTTCCACTGCATAAGCAAAAATACATTATCATCATCTTCTTTCTCGTCAAGCCTCGTAAATCTGAACTTAAAGTCATCCGGAAAGGAAACAAAGGACTCTTGAAATGTACGCAGTGATTTAAATCCGCTGTCACCACGGCACCTTGAATCTTTTCTTTGGAGTGCGACTGGGGGAATCCGAGCCGCCTTCTCAAACCACCATAAGATTTCACTGATGAATGAAATGAGATGCCGTCATTCCCGCCTCCTTTATAACGTCAAAATGAACTGCCACTTGCTAAAAAATGCTTCTCTAGATCCAATTCAATCAATTCAAAATGAAAGAGTATTAGTGGCCGAGGAAACTCCAGAAAGACTCCACATGAGAACGTTCAAAAGGTGACAAGAGGGCCTGATAAGAAGACCTTTTATCTCTTTGCTCTGACACCACATAGGAGATAAAAGCATTTGTTGAGAATGGACCCTCTTTCAGTGCTCCTTCCCAGTAATTAATCCATCGGAGGCTCGCTCCATTGAGACCCTCTTGCGCTTTACACAGAGCGTAGCCGAGCGGGCCTTCATCTAAATCTCAGTGGCACGTTGCTAAGTCAGGACATACACAATTAGAACAGTGTTGACATTCACAGTTGCATGCAGACAGAATCACACAGATTCCTTCTCTGACAGAAACATGTCTTTTTTTCTTTTTTTTCTTACGAGTATGATCATTGTCGTGTTACTTGACTATTGACTGAAAAGATATGCAGTTGCTCTATTGATTGTAAATGATGAGAGAAAAGTCCTAAGAGGGTGTGGACAAGCTCAGGCAGAAAAAGTCTTTGGCGGCTCAACTGGCATTTGCTAATGTGAAAACATATGAATGAATAATATTTGGAGTCGTTTGATCACGCACGTGTTGTTTGACTGGGGTGTTAAGTGGATATTTGCCATGCCTTGGTGGAATTTTAATGGAGAGCGTGGTTATTCAAGTATTAAAGAAGCATGTTTGGATTTTATTTGCTGGGCTATTATTTGGAAGCTTGCACGCAATTTTTCTTTCATGTTTTCTTAATTGTCATTATATAATTATGCAGCGCTTCCTTTTGAGTTGACATTTTTCCTCGGACATTGGCCCGTCATTTCAATTAGACCTTCTAAGCCTAACAAGATCTCTGTTATTGAAAGGAGCACGGACGTGCGGTCAGGACAGGAAAGTGAAATGAAGGTCTATTTTAATTCTACAGTCCATGGTGAGGATAATCGGTTCAGATGATAATGTCATTTCCGAAAGAAACAGGACCAGAATGCAACTTTCTGAGGCTTTTGAAAGTCAACCAAGCAGATTTGATGCGGACGTTTGTCATTCTCATCATTTCCTCTGTAATTACATGAATCAATGGCAACTCTTTTTGTCTGCTCCACTTTGAGTGAGTCATCAGTGGCATCTTTCAAGAGCTGTCCTAGGATGACTTGGTTGAGGCTTGGAATAGAGCACTGATAATAATAATAATCTTTCTTGCGAGACTGTGACGTGTCTCATTTTCAATATGTTGGGCTTTCTCCATTTTCTATTTTTTTTCTCCTAAGAAGAAATAAAGTCAATATTTTACTTGGTCATTCATTTGTTGCACATACTCTGTAATGGAACCAAAATACAGCTAATACGTAATGTCTCCCTTTCCAGGGACCCCAACCAGCCCGTTCCTCAAGACACCAAGTTCATCCACACGAAACCGAACCGTTTTGAGGAGGTGGCTTGGTCCAAGTACACCCCGAAAGAGCAGCTCTACCTCCACATTGGTCTGAAGCCCCGTGTCAGAGACCACTATCGAGCAACTAAGATCTCTTTCTGGCTCCAACTGGTTCCTCACCTTCATCACGTCAACGAGCTCCTCCAGTCGGTGTCCTCGTTTACGCACAGCCCCTCCCCGCAAGACGACACCCCTTATTCATACACCAAGCGCCTCTCCAAAGGATGGCCTCCGAGTAGCACCCGTCACCCGGGGTCTCAAGGAGGTACGCAACAGCCTCCGGAATCCGCTCTGGGACAGGGCGGAGGTGGAAACGGAGTCCACGTCGCCAACGAGGACTATTCGACGGAACTCTCCGTGACTATCGCGGTGGGAGCGTCGCTGTTGTTTCTTAACATCTTGGCGTTCGCCGCTCTACTCTACAAGAAAGACAAGCGACGCCTGGAGCATCGCCGACCACGTCCGCTCCCTCCCCCACGACGAGATATCACGGCCGCGGATGTCGCCGCTCACCTTCAGGGTGAAGGACTCATGTCATTACAGGTGAGTCGGCGTTTTTTTTTTTTTTTAACACCACGTGAAAAGTTCACGTCTGTGTTCAGTGGATCGATTTAACCTTGATCTCGGCTTGGCTTTCTGTCATCATTCGTCTCGGCTTGCGGCTGTTTGTCACAAGGAGACAAGCTGTCTGGGAGTAAAGTCACATTTGGTTCTGATTTGTTTCTGCTCTTCTTCTAATCTGCTTTTGCATTGAAGTGACAAATTTCCATCACTCAGTCATAAGACTGCAGCGCCGTCCTTTAACCACTGCGGTTGGTACCTCAAGATTACCAAAAATAGATCAGTCTTGAGTCGCTGCTGTCATGCTTGACAAACGAAACTTGCAAAGTACAACAATCTGGAGCCAGTGGCCACATAAAAAACTTTCAGAAATGCGATTAATTAGACAATTTCATTGGAACCAACACAAAGCCATGTGAGGGTTTTTGGTGCATGAGGATCTTTATGGTCCTCTCGCAAGCGGATCAGCTGCCATCAGAGCGCATCTGCAAAACATAGCTTGCCATTGGAGCGAGAATGAGTGTGTGTGTGTGTGTTTGGGCACATGTGCACGTGTGAGTTGTGTCCAGGTGCCTCACTCAGTTCTCATTCCAAGTCATCTGTGGACTATTTGGCCCGTTGTTTGCTCTGTTTGTTGGCTCACACGTGGTGTTAACGAATGCTAAATGCCACATTTCCTTTGGAACTGACATTACGGCTCGACTGCTTTTGTGTCCTCTTTATTTGGAATATCCGCTTTTATCCCGCGTCTATTATATTCCCCACGGGTACGTCTAGTGTGACAAATTAAAATCTCGCACAGTCTCTTTTTATCCATGAGCACATTATCGATGTGATGTTTGTGTTATTCATAATCGTGACTGCGGGAGGAAAATGGCAGGAGACGAACACTACATTTATAGACTTTGCATTTTCTTCCCTGATTGCTTTTAGGTTTATTGAAGAAGGCCTGTGATCAGCTTGACTGCATTAGTGGCATTCTTATTCATTTGAATGGGAACAGACGATTTGAGATTTCTTGGCTCTCTGTCGTAACTCCGCTTCGACCGCTTCGGGTTTAACGTTCGGATCGCTCGTTGCAGGTAAAGCAGCTGGAGTCGGATGCGGCGTCGGCGGACGAGCGGAACAACACGCACCACCATCACACCCTGGACACGCTGGACGCTCTGGACGGCTTGGACACGCAGGACATTTACAGCACCCTGGACACGGTGCGCCTCACCTGTCCGCCCGACTACACCCTCACCCTTCGCCGCTCACCCGACGACGTCCCCCTCATGACCTCGCTCACCCCGGGCTCGCTCCCCGTGACGCCGGGCTCGCACCCCGTTACCCCCGCCACCCCCATGACCCCCATGACGCCCGGGTCGGTGGTGGGAATGAGGATGGGCCATCCCCACCAGGGCTACACGCACCACAGCCCGTATAGTAATACGCACTTGCCGCATACTCACATCTCCACGCACACGCACTCCACCACGCGTGTATAACCGCAGCAAGAATCTTGCCCCAAGCGGGACATAATTACAACACACATGCTTATATACAAACACACATCACACACACGTACACACAAAACGATAGGACGCAAATACCTCTACTAATGACCCTGCAGGATTGTTCCAGATGGAGAGACATAGCAGTAGGAGGAGACAACAGCTGTGTGAGAGCTGATGAAGGAGTAGAGATGCACGGCAGCTTTGGAAACGTTCGTTCTATCAGGAACGGTCAGCGGTGGACTAACTTTTAGGTCGTGCAGCTTAGGGAGCGATCGAGCAAACAGAAACTTTGGATATGACTCCGCCTCCTGGTTCTGCAACTTGTATCTATCTCTCTGACTGGGAGCGACTTAAGTTGTAAAAAGGAGCGAGAGACCGCAAGACGTCCAAAGGATGTCCAACTGAACAACCTGTAAAATGTGAATGTAGCACTCTTTTTCTGTTTTCCAACAAAAAGAGATCTGCCGCGGAACAAGCTGAGCTGAAGAGAACATCAGCAGGAGAGCAGGAGGGAATCTATATTTAAAAGAAAACAACCTTAGCTGAAGGCGATGTGAGATTTCGACTTTACCGAGAGGGGTATATCGTACCGGCCCTCCAAGATGCTCCACTCGAGCGAGCGTCAATCTTACCAGCTATTTGTTCAACTACTGTAAATAGAATGGAGAGATGATCTATTATGATTTATAGCATTTACTTGATCTTGCATTGACTTATTTAACCACATTATTGCTTTCATTTCTGATATTACTCTATTATTGTATAGATGTCCCGAAGCAAGGCTGGTTATATGTCTCGCTCGCTCACCTACTTTAGTATTTAAAAGGCTTCATTTGCTCTCCGATATCATTTCGAGGTTCATTGTAATCGTCTCGGTATATTTGTTTTGTCGTCGACATTACGGGACACCGTCCCGTCGACCACCGGGTGACGAGATGGAATTGTGTAGATAATGCAACATTGCTAAGATGACTGAGCACCAGCCAACCATTAACGTCGCTTGCCCTCCTTCCCCTTCGTCCGCCCCGAAATTCCTAAAATGTTCAATGCAGTCATTTTCAAGGCTGGTTGTTTGGATTAATCAGAGGTGTTGTGGAAAAAAAGACGAGCAATCCAAGATTCTACCTCCACTGCTCACACCAATAATAAATGATCAAAAATATCCCTTGGAAGAATAATTACTAAAAAAAAATAAGAGGGGTGTTGTGAGACATTTTTTTCTTAAATTCATATTTTCTTAGTAACCACTTCGACACGATTGTAGTTTGTTCAATTAACTTGTGTGTTTATCCAACATTATAAAAAATATTTGCATTAAATTTAAAATATGATCTTATCATTCTGATAAGAAAAAAAAGGAAAATAACTAAAGCCATTCATCCATTTGACACACTAGTCACTATGTTTTTCCCCCTCATAATTATTATTGATAATTGTTATGTGGCCGTATATAGGGCAAGGAACTGTAACCGTACAATTTCCAGCCAATCTGAAAATTAGATGATGCTTATGCTGAACTATAATTAAATTTAATGACAGAAATGTATCTTATACTGGTATATCATCATTTTTAATATGATAGTAATAAAAACGTTTTCTAATGTCCTCAATAATTTCCTGGGATTTGAATTTTAAACTTCCAAATGTTTCAACAAGTGCTCTATAAAGGCTCCAATTCATTTCACGTTCATCTCGGAAAAAGGAAATCTGTCGTTAAAGACAACGTAAACATTTAAAACACCCTTGCAAGGCATGTTTCTGAATGACATTGTTGTTCTTTTAGTCAGGCCTCATCTTCTTGCTCTAATTTGGACAGATTTTGGATCCTATCCAGCTGGATTCACACAGAATGCTTAAGGGCTCTTTTGTCACTTTGCGTCACCGCGTTACGTTTCAAATAAATAAATATCAGTCCATTCATATTAAGCAGTCACGTCGCTAAAATGACGCTGCTCTCATAGCTGCCACAAAAATTGACAAAGGGCCAGTCACGTTGCTGTTGCACATTGGAAAGTTTGCCAACCTGCATTTTCACTTCACTAACCCTTTCAACTCCCATCTTGTGTTTTCCGTACGCTCCCTCAAACCATTGTTCCGACTCGGCCACTTTGCCACAATGTTTCATCCTAAAAACAGACTTTAGTTAACTGGCCTCTGAACCACCGCAAAAAAAATGTAAAATTGTAGATTGCAAAATAAGAGCTTTTGCAACAAAAAAAAAAATATACAAAATCTCATTGAATCAACAGTGAAACGGGTGATCGAGAGAATATTCTTTTTCATATTGACCACGTGGTTGGCTAGATTGTGTCAAAGCAAAAAACATTTCTGCTGCATTTTTGAAAAATAAAAATATCAATATTTTACAATTTATGAGCAATTCAAATGTCTCTTACGTCATGATTCGAATTGTAAAACTCTTTCCGGTTTGTCTGTTTTACACTCTACCGTTGATCTATGCATGCTGTTTGGCCTGCAAGAGTTGCAAGGGGTGTCAACACTATTGATGGCACAATACTGAAAAAAAGAAGTGCTGACTTGCACAAAAAGGTGAATTATTCAGCCTATCATCCGCTATAAATCGGACTAATTATTTAAAAAGGCCTCATAGCTCTCACATAACTTCCACTCATATAAAAAAAGGCAAATAAAATCCACCAAATGCGGGAGAGGTTGCTGCAAATAATGGAAGCACAGCAGCTCCTGCCAGCTGGCTGAGGAGACCCGGCGAGACGTTGAAAGAACCAAAACCATGGCCCACTTCCAGATCAACAGGCCTCTTCGGCATTGTGCGCTTGACGCTAATCCCATTAACTCCATCAAACCGGCGTTAATTTGATTCACACAAGGCGACAGTTCAATTGGAGCCAAGTTCAGGTGATACCGTCACACACCAATGAATGCATTTTTTCGGGGAGTGGGCATGGCTATCTTAATAAAGGTAGTAGAAATTCGCCAAGTGATTATAAAGTAACTCGCAACTGCGCTAAATAGCCAAGTTCATGTTCAAGGAGTATTTTTAAGGTGCTTAAGGTTGTAAAGCTAGTTGAAGTGGTGACATTCATTTTCAAAGAGAGTTTGTATCAAGATAGTTAGCATCAAACATGAACTCTTAATTAACTTTGGGGGCCACATGAAATAATGTGGTGTGCCAAATATAACCCCACCCCCATCCTTGAGTAGCGCCTGTGCCTTCGAGTTTTTTTTCCCCCACTCGCCTTAAAGAGAACAAGAAACACTGTGAAGATGAGCCTTCTAAATATGTGAAAATTAGCCATGCTAGTGTTCCACATAACAAAGTGTGACATTGTGTCCTCTCCTACTTTCCAACTCGCCAGAGGGGGTAGCTTAAGAGAAACGAAAACAAAAGAAGTGGGATAGTAAAGCCACAAATAAAAAAGGAATTGAGGCAGAAAATATTGAAAAGGGAGGACAAGTGGAAAATGCAAGAGGAATGATAATGGGATGTGGGAGGAGGGGGGGGGGGCAAATGAGATAATGTAAAGGACAGTAAATAAAGGACGCATGCTAGGAGGAAAGCGAGAGCATAGATAGGGAACTCATTAAGGAATGGAACACAGCCTGCTTGTTTATTGGCTGGCCGCCTCCTTGTACTTAATCACTCCTGTTCGAGTCTGTCTCGCCCACGCATACACACGCACATATATCTATACACAAATACACACACACATGCCTCAGAGCGGCAAGGGTGCTTGAATCATTTCCAGTGGCCTGTGTCACTCTCCTTTTCTCCCTCTCTGTTATGCTGCCCTCGTATTCCTCCACCATTTATTCCACGCATCCCTTCCTCCCCTCCGCCGTCTTATCCGACAACCTTGAGATGATCTTCACGCTGTGGCCACGTGCGAGGTCACCCCCCCCCTCCCCCGTTCTCATCAGGCCTCCACGCTCCTCTCTCCACTCCACTGCTCGAAAAATTCGGTCCTTGTCGTTCTCCTGCCCTCTGTGACCTTCTCCTTTTTTGTTCTGCACTCCATTTCTTACCCCCCCCCCCCCCCCCCCCACTCCTCATCCTCTCCGTGCTGTCTCCCCTGCCCTCCCCCATCCCCACAATCTCATTTACTTTCCTGCCTGCTTTTTCCATCCTTCAGTCTTTTTCCCCCCGCAGAAGAGGTTATGCAAGGTTGTCTCTATATGCGTGCTTGTTTGCGCTTTCAGCAGCGTGGGCCCGCTCGTCGCAGACACAATGTCTTGCAAAGCAGCTGCCTCGTTAGTTCTCCTCGCTTGCTGCTTCGTTGCCTTATTTGCTTTGTTTCGATGGGCGTCCACCTGTTCATTTAGACAACTAACAAATGAGCTAACATCTCCTCTGGGGCGTTGATTCTGAGTCTTGTCATTAAAGCAGTAACTCTGCTGGTCCAGCTGAGGTCAGCATTGTTTCTAATAATCCTAAAGGCGCAGGACTTCTCCGGGGGGGGGGGGGGGGTTCATGCAAATGTTCACTTAGCAATGATCCCAATGTACGCCTGTTGCTAGACTGTGGTGGAGTAGCACTGACTGCTTAACACAACAGGAGATTCATGGAGTAGCAAATGTGTGTTGCTTTAATTTCTTGTTGGTGTGTAAATAATCAACATCAAACACTTGAGCCCCAAATGTTTCATACCTGGGGCAAATTTATAATTAAAGAGATTTTTGTGTCTGTTAAAGAATTGCCTTTTAGCTGGAAATTACACAATAAAGGAGAAAAAAGTTACAAATCAGCTTGTAGTGTGTATAACAAATGATCTTGTAGTTTGTATATAGGATATATATACAGACGAATAAAGGTTCAACACCATTAAGCAATGGATATTTGTACACAAATGGTGGGGCAACACATGTAAACAGAGAATACTTGCAATGATGAAATGAGGAAAATAATTCTACGGTCCTCATCCTCGGCTGACACTGACTGCACTGCTATGGCGTAGTCTTTACTCTTACGTCCCAAAAATCAAAACAAGAGGATGTCATTTGGAGACTCTTTACAATAGAGATGATTCCCCCCCCACACACACAAACACACACAAGTGCAAAGTGAGCCCATTACTAAGGTGTGAACAGGCTGTGATTGTGTGAAGATCAAATCAGATAATGTGACACCCTGCAGCCTCACGGCCTGTTTGTATTTACATCCAAGTCAGTCCAATTACTCACACAGGTTCTCACTCTGCTCATTTGCAGGCGTGTGTCCCCAAATAGCCTTGAAAGCAGTCGAGCAGGTGCTGAGCTGTCACCCAGCGCATCCTAGTAGCGCCACTACACTGCATTTATTCAAGCTTCTGGTGTTTATTTAGGAATGCAGCTCATCTGCGTATCCCCGGTGGGCCTCATTTAGACATTTTATAGTATACGAGCTATGTTAAGATGAGGAGGAGCCACTGGGTGGAGCACATGAATTCAGAGCACATCTAATCGTTCCCGTTCATTTTAGTGCATACTGCCATGGCGTTCTGACTTGTGATTTTTTTTCAGATTATCTGCAAAATGTCCAAACAATTAATTTATCAATATTGATTATCGCCGTGGTAAAACTCCACTGCATTATTTCATTTGGACGTAAATAGGGACTAGACCGCCTCATTGTTGCAGCGTGAAAATTTCCCATGCGGATTAAAACTTTGTAGAACTTTGATTTTTCCTGCTTTAGAATATCTCATTGTCACCCAGCATCACTAATAGAAAAGTGTGGGCTCAAAATTGGTGCCTTTTACCTTCAAGGTCCCTGTGTAAAAAGTTCTTTTCGCTTTTAGATCAAAGTATAAAAAAAAAAAAACAGCTCTTTTGACCAAAACTATGCCTTTCCTCGCTGTGCAAAATGGGGGAAAAGCGCTGAGAGTGCATCTAACAGCACCACCTCTATTTTGGGACAAATGGCTGAGACTAGTCTGACCATGGAGGTGCGAAGATGAGACAAACGCAAGCACTTAAGCCGCTAGTCCGGTCTGAGCACTTTTTTGTACGCTGACTCACTTGACAGATGCAAGATTGCCTTCCACTGAGACTCCAGTCGTCCTCGTTCTATCTGCAGATTTCTATGTTCAAGTGTTGTCTGGTGAACGTGCTCGTACATGTTTTGTACGAGTAGATCTGCAAAAGCCGTTGCGTTACATAAAGTATAGCCAGGTGTCTCTTCAGGCGGTGATGTAATTAGGGTCGGCGGACCCGCAGTTAGATAACCAGCGCCTCTCACCGTGCTCCTAACATGATGATTGAGCGGCATTGTCGTTAGACACGAGACAAATGGTTGTATTCGAGCGAAATCCTCCACCCCATACTGAGAAGCGGCTGAAGAAGAAAGAAGGAAAAATCGGAGTCTCAGCGGTAGTGGTAGCAACGCTGAAGTCCACAAATCTTCCTATTAGATTGCCATCGTGCTCGGAAATGTTCCAAATTATCTCGAAATCGAAGGTGGAGGAGCTAATGCAAACACGATGCTATCAGGGAAGTTACAATTGATGCATTCTGTCAACTACTAAGCCACCGAAAGGGCGACTTGAAAGGAAACAGATGTTAATACGTGCTGTCATATCTTCCATCATATCTTTCATGCTCCCTCGTCCCGATGCTGCTTACAGTGGTTGGGTGGGTAAAAAAAAACCCCGCAAATTGCTTTGCTAACAAGACACAATAGAAAGTGGAACACAAATCATTCTGTGATGCCGATTGTTCCATCTATTGATTTTCGTGACGCCAGTGTTTTATTTCTCTTTTGTTAAGATGACAAAGCATATAAAAAAAGATTTGCTAAGACTGCTGCCCGGCACGTGACATTACAATACATCTCAACTAAAAGAAAAAAAAAGCCTTTGAGACATTATGCAGTCTGTGCCTTGTAATTGCCCCTCAAACCATATGGGGCATCCTTAGATATATGCAAATCATAAAAAAGCATGGCAAATATTTTGACACGATGCACGATTAAGTAGTCACCCTGCAGCATCATAACCCTGCTCTAGCAGGACCGTGGCTGCATGTATCTGCATACATTTGCCACCGCCTGTGTGGTCCGTGTGAGCTGAAGAACAAACCGAGAGTTGTGAGCTACAGCCGGTGTAATGAAAACTTATGACAAGACGCTAACAGCAGGTTTAATGTTTAAAATAAATGTGTGGAAATGATTGATTTAAGAGAGTTCATCATGTATGCGGTAGTGAAAATACGTAAACAGGCAACTCCCGCATCCCCTTTTTTTTTTTTATGATGAAGTCTTGAAATAATCATTCAACTTTGACGCTATGCGCCAAGCACATTAGCTGGCAAAGGAAAAGAAGCTTGGCAATGATTTATTTGCCGTATTGGTTTGGTTCGCCTAATGAGCTGTAAAGTGCTTTATAACCCAGAAATTCCCCAAAATAGACGTTCATCGAGAATGCGCCTTATAATCTGGTGCGCCTTATAGTCGAGAAAAAAATAAAGTCTTGGAATTTGCCTCAAATGACTACCTGTTCATTTCAAATCATTAGACTGATGCTTTAAACTGTGAAGCAGACATGCATAGCTGCTATGGTGATTCCGAGAGAAGCCCTAAATAGTTATTACGACAAAACAAAGTCTTATATCTCACTTCAAGAAAGCCCACTCCAAAGATGAAACATGCAACAAATATGTCATTTTAGGTTAAACTCTCTTTGGGATTGTGTGTGCAGCTAGGGAAATGATATCTTTATTGAGGTCAGGTGTCAAAGCCATGCGGCCTCCCGTGCAAAGGTTAAAGCCATATCGCTTTCCTCTTTGATGTTAGGATGCTTTTCCCCTCCTGCAGCACACGAACAGAATGCCTAATTTTCTCATCTCCCGTCTGTGCTGGCCTCATGGCCCCTCATGACTGCGGCTCTTCTGCGCCCGCCTGCTTTATTTCCTCCATCCTGCTCAGCTCAAAGTTGAGGCTTGCTTGAAATGAAATTTGGGGGGGTGGGTGGCGAGAGGATGGGCACAACTTTTTAAAAGAGGACAAATACGTGCAGTCGTGGAGTCTAAAATGAATCATAGTGAAACTGAGTTTGAAATAACACGGGTGAGCAAGAAAAATATCCTCCACTGTTGCCACGAACGTCCCCGATGGATTCCCACCGGGAAGCATCGTGCGAGCAGCCCCGACACTTTGCAGGTGTCATGGGGTATGTTTTGACTAAAGGCTATGTTTTAGTTCCAGCTCTGACATTAGTGGTGCTCAAAGTGCCCCTCAAAGTACAAAACAGCACCTTTGCTGCCAATAAACCCCCAACTATCTCCCGTGTGCACTAACAGCCTAGCGTGCGTTCATATAGCCTTGTTAAAATCTTTTAACGTACTACGTATGACACTTTCAATATCCTTACTGACAACAATTAAACTCTCTCCGCAAGGTCTATTTTTACTTGAAGAGTGTGCATGTTCGTGCAAACATTCAAGCAAGTGACAATTCAAGCAATTGTGACATTTGGCTCTTTTTGTGTGTGACTTTTGCATTATTTTTTGTGTTTTGAGTTTTATGCCCACTGGCTGGCTGGGGAAAGAACACAAACATGTTCGCTGCTTCCCAAACTGATCCCAATTCTCTCTGGGTCTGAGTTTCATCTTCAATGCAGTTTAATCGTGAGCTAGGCTCTGTCAGGAGAAATGCGGCTGCAATATTTTAGGTCAAATTGATCAAAAATTCCTTTGGGAGGAGCACAAACATAAAAGATAGAATCTAGTGGTACTTGCAAAAACAACCAAGTCCTTTTTGTGATTTAAAACGAATTCTAATGTCATTGCGTTTTCTTCATTAGGATCAACTACACCTGAAGCGGGTCAGCTGTGTTCACTCGCACCATGGCGCAAACACCCCTTATGAAAATACCAAACTAAAATGAACCTTCACCCTTGCATTTTAACAGTTTAACTACACTTTGCTCAAGACTTGCGCTGGTCACAAAAATAGAGCCCGGAAAAACCAACAGCTCACCGAACACAACAATGGTAACCATAGTTACGGCCCGAAACACCATCAGCAATGTGAAAGGAACGACAGTATAATACTTCCTTGAAGCCGTAATATATAAACCCTTCTCGCAAGTCTTGCACGGTTTGCCAAAGTCTCAAGCCTCTTGACATCTTGCATGCTTTTCGTGTGACGTTAATATTTACAACTCTATAGCTAAAGTCGTCCAAATTGTATCATTTGACTGCAGATGAAATGGACGAATCATCACAGAATAACTTTGAATAGAAAGTGGCATCAAGTCATGGAAAATAGTGGTAGCTGTTTTAATCATTGCACGGAGACCGTTACTCCAAGTTGCAAACTCTTTATAATCCCGATATACCGAAATGAATTTGCTCATATGGCTTTCTTGACTTTGACACCTCTGGCAGCACCGAGCCACATCCTATTTTATTCCGATGTCATCTCCTTGAGTCGCGATTTATGGAATAACTGACTGTTACCTTGGCCCGCTCAGCCTGTTCTCTGTCAATTTCCCTCCAGGTGGCCTTCTCAGTGGAACGGCCCTTGAGGAACAGAGGAAGCATCAAACACTGCTGACAGCAAGATTGAGAGTTTGCACATTGGATTTAACTCACAAACTCAGCCAAGCAGTCAGACATACATAAATTATCATTTGCTGCACTTACATCTAATATTAGTTGGACGCCTAAACAGATTATTGGTGGAATGGCGTATAACTCGTATAACTATCTCGGCTCCCTTGAAGCATTACTTGGAGTAGAAGAGTATTAAGACATGCCTAAGACATGTTTTTATTTCCAATGATTTTCATATTGTGCTTTTTTTTGCAGGGTCGGAGGTGACAAGTGACATCACTTTAAACGTAACCATACATTTGAATACTGGAAAGGATTAAAGTATGGGGAGGAGAAAAAAAGGAACAGTGCCGTGTCCTACATTTTCAGTCAACTCATTCCAGAAGTGTCGATGCACTGTGCATTGTCTTCAAATTTCCATGTTTTTGAGGGATTTTATAAAATGCTGTCCCCAAATTCACACTGTCTTGAATCTCACAGGCCTCATTTTCAACAGATGACTCAAAGTGCATGAAATCTTTGACCTCATTCCCAAGCCCCAGAAAATTAAGTTAGAGAAAAAAGAAGCGTGTACACGCGTTGAATGCTTGGCTCGGCGGCTCACACGTCATACCGACACCGAGTCCAAGAAATCTCTACTGCAATTTGATTCACATGGCGACGGGTGTGTCGTCTCCTTTGGAAACTCAGCTCTTTTTCATCTTGGGTTCATGTGAGAAAGTGCAGTGAGTAGGAAAAAAAAATGAATCAGTGAACGTACCTCGACGTGTCTCATGGCATCTAATCAGATCCACTCAAGCCGTACTGGGAGACAGTAAACAGAATCAACTTGTATTTGTGCATGTGCATATTGCGTGTAAGAAATACAGCATATTAGTATGTATGAGTGAATAAGTGTTTACATATGTGCATTTATACATTTGCTCCAGTGTGTGTTCATCCAATCCCTGGATGCTCCTGTCTAAAAAAAACAAAAGTGCTTCCATCTGAAAGAAATTATTGCTACTCTCGACCCAAATGGAATGATTAATATTTGCTTTTCTGTTTATCTGTGTGTGTGTGTGTGTGTGTGTGTGTTGGTTAATCAGGCCATCATTTACAGTAACTCACTTGTAATTGTTTCCTCTACCAAGGAGTCTTGACTTGTGTCTGTTCTTTGTCCTTTTGTTTACGCAGAAATAAGAAACAGGAATAACTCAACCTTGTTGTGGCTGTGTGGTTTTGCTAGAAATAGGACTAAAGTTTTCTTTCCTTATTTGCTTGGAAGTAATGTTGATGATGCTTAGGTGTTACTTATTATGATTCTGTTCTCACTCAGCAACAGTGAGAATGGTTATCCGTCTCTAAAATGGGATTGATTGACAATGAATCGAGGTTTTAATCTGCCTTTCGCTAAATCAGCTGAAATTGGACCCAGCCACCTGCAACCGTGAAAATTGAAAATGGATGCATGGAGGGACGGGCAGACTATCTGGTAATAGTTTTGCTGGATGCCATTCTATATGTCACAAATAGTTGAGCATTATTGTAATTGAGTCTAAAAAATCCAATCAAGTGATCATCAGATGTGTGCCAGAACTGATCCGATCTTGAATGGAAGTCCAGATTCGTCAGCTGATCCTTTCAGCCTGGCAGATGTGAGCTGGTCTGACTAACAGACATGCTGAGCGAGCGATTACATAAGCATGCCCACAATCCAGAGTGTTACCCATCAGCTCTTTGGCGGTCGCCGTGGCAACATGATATTAACGATGGCGAGGCGTCTTAAATGATTTTGCCATTCGGAGACCTAACTGCACGCTTGTGTGCCTAATTTGATGATGTACAGCTGGAGAGCAGCTGCGATCTTTTCTGCAGCTGGAAATCGACCATTTCGATGACTTCATGAGCGCATTTATTTTCTGTTGAACTTCACGAGTGCTTTGTCTTTGCATTTGTTTGTGGTGTCGAAGAGAAGAAATATGATGACTGGAGGACTGGGAATTGAGCACAGAGGTTGTGGTCAACGGTCAGGGCCAGGAAAGCCTTCCCCGATGGCCTAAATACTCTCCGAAGAAATGACCTACATTTAAAACCTCAATTCTAAGTATTGCATAATGAAATTAGGGTGAGGTTCACGTAGGGTCACGGTTAGGCTCAGTTGCAGATTTGTGTTCATACTGCTCAGTACAATATGTCTCAAGCAATATTAAGCCAATAATAAAAATAAAAAGTGCAGACTGCAAAGAGTTCTTTATGTGAAGTGGGTCACCTCTGAAGGACATTCATCTTCCTGACGCGCCCTTCAGGTGCTATCAAATATTTGACTACTCCACTCCAACTCATTTGCTCTCGTACGACACTCAAAACTATTCAAGTGTGATGCGTGAAATTTTAAAGCTAGACTACTCGCCTTCAACAGTTCCCTTTCTGACATTCAAATATTGCTTGCACTGTTAATAAAGTTTTTACCATGGTGACAAATTGCCATTATTTCATATTGGAGGTGGAGCAGCATTGGTGGAGATTAGAATCAAAATGTGAGGTATCGTTGTGAATCTCCTGCTTGTTTGCCAGAGCTGACATACCGACGGGAGGTTGCAGTGGGATATAAACACACTTTTGCTACAGGGACTTTTCCACTGCCTCCTCAAAGGTCATTCTTTGAGAACAGATTGGAGGGAAGTGTGCTCTTTATCAAAGGTGGGGAAGGTGGGGGGGCAGGAGATGGTGACTCAGTGGACGGAACGCTTTGATGAGCTCATAAAAGCCAGAGCCAAATCTGCGCTAGATTAATGCATGGGCTTTAATTAATGTGTTTTGGGTCGCATACCTTAGAATTGTCACAAACACGTAGCTAATAGTGGGTCTACATGATGCACGACGGGGTATCTTGCGCATTGAGCAGCAGGGGCAGTGTGTGTGTGTGTGTGTGTGTCTGTGTGTGTATGTGTGTGTGTCAACATTTGCAGGCCAGGCTTGGAGTGCAAGCTCAAAAATCGAACGCTGGGATTTGAATGAAAAAACAGGGAGAATTACCTTCACATTGCATCTTTGAATTTTAAAGCAATGCTTTTTAGAATATTAATTGTAGCTAACCTATTTTTACACTTGTATGACATTGTAAACTAGTGGTTAGCACATTAGCTTCACAGTCAAGAGGTTCTGGGTTCGAATTTCGGTTTTCTAGCTTCCTCGTAAATTTCCCAAAACGTGAGAGTTTGGTGAATGGGTGTGAATGCAAGTGGGAATGTTTGTTTGTCTCAAAAGTTAATCGTGATTGAAGGGGAACTGGTTAATAATAATAATAATAATAATAATAATAATGTCGACATTGCTGATGAGGACAAGTTGAAGCCAAATGAATGGCAACAGCTCCAGCTTCAAGGTCCCATCGGGGGGTGGAAAGAAAAGCCTTTCCTTGTTTCTTTCACTTTATTTCACTGCTTGTTTAGTTGTTTAAAAGCTGGTTGGGGGTATTTTTAGGAAGGTTTTGCACATACTACAAGATCATATTTTTATCTTTATGAGACAATCTGATTAAATATTTACATTTACACTCTTCATTTTGTACACGGAGGAACTCCCTGTACTTTGCATTTCCTGTATGCTTCCCACTAAAGAAACCTGTGTTTAGATGTTTGTGGCCAAGTCATGACTACCAAGGATCTGCCACATGACACAGAGGAACACTGTGGGAAGTCGTGTTGAGCTTTCAGTTTGTGGTACGCCTTCTTTTTTTTTTTTTTTTTTTTAAAGCCTGGGCGTCTGTCTTCATGTCTGACATGTTAACGTGTGTGCCTGTTTGTCACCGAATGTCAAAATTTTAAAATGTGTAAGTTTATCCACTGTTTATGTATGTTCACATTTGTTTTCCGTTTCATTTTATTCACCACTTGGCCCACTGTAAAGACTAGGCAAGTAACTTGATACACGTGTGATCCCGCAAAGCCAAGTTGGCAGCTTGGGTAAAGCCATCACAGTCGACACCACCCAAATTACCCGTCGGAGAAGAGACAGACACCGAAAAAGTAGGTGGTGTTGGGATCCAAAGAAGGATTTGACAGACACCTTAAACAACAACTACAAATGCATGGGTCAAATTGTATTTCTAACTCTGCGTCCTCTAATTGTTTGAGCCATGAGAACATATCATTAAAATAACATTTTACATCTGACTACATAGACCGGATGGATATCATAGAGAAAAGAAAATGCCCGTCAGGCTCTCCATAATGGCCGCTTAGCTAACAGCCAAACAACTGAGGCACTCCACAATGTTTTCTCTTTCCCTATTGAAATGTTCGCAATGAATCAGAAAGTGTCTCACTAAATGAGCACTTGTCGCTTTTGTCGGGGCTTCAACCTTAGTGGACGTGTAACTTGTGTTAGCGACTAACCACCATCTTCCTTTCCTCACAGTCAAACACGGCAGTCTTGTTCTTGATGTATTATGTATAACCATTTAATTTTTCTATTTCTACACGCTAGAATGAAATCTCAAAAAAGCGAGAGCGAAAGAGAGATGAGGTACTTGCAAGTGACATTCTTTTCTGCTAAATCTCATCTAGCTTTTGTTCTTAATCTCTTCATCTCTGTCACCTTTTATTGCCCTATTTTGCTTCATCTCCTCTATTTCCTTCTCCTGATGGAGCTTTATGTGCTCCTTAAGTCTGCAGAGAACGGAAGACGGAAAGAAGGGTGAAACGAAACACAAAAGATGTTCCATTCCGTTAGGATTAGTATCATCCCTCACACACACAAAGTTACAACAACAAAAAAACATGCCTGTTGGGCCAATGTGAAAACTTCAGAATAGCTTCTGCCTTCTTATTATGGCTTGTCTTGATTTTGGGTCCCCAGACAGCTGAATGTCCTCATAAGTGTAAACCGATTTTGTCCCCAACCACAGACATTAAAAAATGTCTATTGGGCCAAGGCTGACGACTTGTACACCAAATCTCTATGTCAATTCATAAATACAATCAAAACATATGTGACAGAGAGAAATGTATATTGTGTTTTTTAGTCTTATGATGTCCCATCTTACAACATACTACACTATGGAACATAAGATCGGACTGCTAGTCAACTACAAAAATAATTGATTTGATCAAAGCCTAATAGACACACACACACTAAAATATATATTTTTACCAACAATAATATTATAATAGTAATAATTATTAATAATATTTAATTTTTATATTATTATGATATATTATTATTAATAATAATACACAACCCAGTTAATTTCTGAATACAAAGCACCACATTCAGTAGAACAGCTCTTGCATTCATATTAGGGGATTTCCTGATTTTTGTTTCCCAAAGGATCCATGCCAAACATCTAACCAACTGTATAAACAGACTTTTATCCCCACCAAGGCACATATAGCAGAGTGTGCACACAGGAACACAGCATCAAATGAAGTGATTATTACAGGATAATCCTGATTTTTGTGAGCGTGTGTGCATGCTCAGGCATGCACACAAATGATCATGTTAAAGTGCATGACATCATGAAACACAAGAAATATAACAGTAATCCTTCCAATGAATTACACAGATCTTCATTTTCAGCCTTCTAATCTTTTCAGCTTTCTCCATTTCTCTATCACACCCTCCCACCGTCTGTGTCCTTGGTCATTTTTGTCATCCGGCACTACTTCCCCTCCTACATGACAACATCTAACAATCTCGGGATCTCTGCAGGCTCTGCCAAATCCTGACATTTGATGATTCGGCACAGACACTCACTACACCACACGGTGACAGGAAGCCTTAGAAAAACAACATCCAAAGCACTCAAGGGAACCAATGAATAGCAATTATTATAGCAACTAGTTTTGTGGACGAAAAAAGATTTTTGTGAGGCAAAATGAGGCTTGTTTAATGGAGCCATCTGAGGCCCTCCTATGTTCAACTGGGGAGAAAATGAATTTGCAGAGATGGGGAATTTAAAATAGAAATGCAATAAATTTGACAGCAAAACTCTTATGAGACTATCCAGAAAAGTTTTGTTTCCGGCAAAAAGAATTATGATACCGTCTAACCTCATTTAACTCATGCGTGTGGATTGATTTTTCTTTCATCTTATTGGAAAAGGTAGCTTTGTTTTCTTTGACTAATATAAAATTCCAACATTTGGCTTCTCTGCCAGACATATACTCAGACTTATATATACAGGCACACGCACACACATGCACACACACGT
The DNA here is from genome assembly GCF_901709675.1 of Syngnathus acus. Taxonomy (NCBI): domain Eukaryota; kingdom Metazoa; phylum Chordata; class Actinopteri; order Syngnathiformes; family Syngnathidae; genus Syngnathus; species Syngnathus acus. The sequence continues at coordinate 7,792,822 of NC_051105.1, read as the reverse complement.
TTAGTGTCGGTGATTGTAAGTCGCAGACGAGTGAAATCATTATTAGACGCTTGCTGGGTAGAGCTGATGACAGAAAGGTGGAGACAATCAGTACTGATCAAAGGTCTCTTCAAGTCCGCAGGACATTTGCAGCGTATGGGGAAAATTCATTTCACATCGCTTGACTACAAAGCGATGATGGCGCGCGCTCTTTGTGATACGATTGCATGAGATGTATGACAGTCAACTAGGATGAGGTCAATTACACAGGCACATTCTACTGACAAAAAAAAAAAGGGTCCACCAAGTATGGCCCTAATAGTCTCTGGCAATATTGCAAATGCTTCCACAGTCAAGTGTGAGAATTTCAGTGAGCTCGAGGAAATAAGGATTTAAAAAGAGTTTTGTTTGCTCATCTCACCACACCACAAAAATGGAGAAAAAGCAGGGGAGATACTTAACATCATAACCAATTCTTTCAAACAGGAGACATCTGACGAAATATTAATGTCACACATATGTTGTACACTGCAGATGACCAACACACAACAAAGGAGAAAACTCCGCCCCCATGCCAGAAAAATGCTGGAGTAGGTCAATAGATTCCTCTATTTATCTTCATTTTTCAGGGTGTGTTCTCTGTTTCTTTTCCAATGAAAAATACGAGGGGAATATTAACACACAGTGTGCTCATTATTGTTTAATAAAATTAAAGCGCTGGAAGGCAGTTTGTTTTAATACACAGATTTGTGCATAATAACTGCCTGCAGTGGAGTAAAGTTTTCAAAGAGTTAATATGAAAGCTAATATATTTCTGATCACAGTGGAATAGGTCGACTCAAATAATGACACGTAATGATATTTTCCGGCTTTTTTGTTCCGGAACTCTCGGGAATTGTTTGTGTAATGTTCAATCTCCATGCAACAGAGCTGCCTTGTAAACTTGATTTCTTGGCCTGTTTTCATGTTACACAAGTACTTGTTGTCTTTTTACTGACTTATATTTAAGCGTGTTAATGACGCAGCCTTCCTGTGTTGACAAGCTAAGATGTAAGCTAAGTTTTTACTGGGCTTTTACCAGCGTGTTTACATGTGCTAATATGTGCAGGAGACTCCTCGTTAACCCTCTCCATCTTTTTTGTGTGCTTGTTTTTTAACAATGTATTTGACCTTGAAAAGTTAAGGACCTCAAGTTGTCCACTATAAAAGTCAATGAGTATTTTGTGCAAAAAAAAATAATAATTTACGATAATGAATGTAAGTTTCAGGTAAGCACCTGTCTTGTGATGTAATGATTTGGTCGTTGTGCAAGTTGTGAAACTTGGCATTATAGAATGGGACACTCGTCATTTGCTCACATTTAATACATTTCATTGACACTGGTTTACGTCTGCTTTGAGTTGAATACGCTACACGTGGCGCTCAGAAGGAGAGATCAGGTCGATTGAAATTGACGCACATGATTAAAGCGTACACAAGCAACAGAAGGAAGAGTTTTGATTCACTGCCATCTTTGGCATGAAGAAACAAAGACAACATTCTTCGGAGGAATATTTACAGAGATTCTGTCGCCGGGCCCGTGTGTGATCCTGTGTTGGAGCAAATACATTTCTTTCCAAGACTCAAACTGATGCTAAGTTAAGTAGCTAAGCCAGGATGGAGCCTCCCAATTTGAAATTACAGCCAGCTTTAAAATGCTAAATCTTAAACGAACTTTACTTGACGAAAAATGCAGTCAATAGTGTATGACTTGACAAAATATAATTTAAATTAACTCCCTCTTCAGCATAAAATCAACAACAACAACAAAAAAACAGGTCATGGGTAGGATAGGGATTATCTGATCTGCCTCACAGTTCTGATGTTTGGGATTGAAATCGCTGGTTTGGAGTTTGCATGCTCTCCCTGTGCTTGTGTCTTAATTTAAAACTGTAAATATTGTCCATAGGTGTGCGAAGGCAAGGTTGCTTGTCTATACTTTCCCTGCGACTTACTGCCAACCAAACTGGACCGGAGTGTACCCCGCCCAAAATCAGCTGGGATGGGCTCTACCTCACTCACATCCTGAAATCAAGCAAGGAAACTGGATGGGTGGAAAACAAATTGTAAACAGAGGATGTAGTTACTGCTGACCCATTGGCACAGTAGTGTGGGAGAGGAATTGAACGAAAGCCAACAAGTGTTTTATGGCGATCAGCCAAGGACGTCCGCTTTTATGCAGCAAAAGGCTAAAACTGCTGTGATATAAAAGCTAGCTCCGAGATAAAAGCTCACGACATTCACTGAAGATTTCAAGCCTTCATTGTCAACATAGTTGATATTTTTGATAGGTGCAAAAAAATAAATAAAAATAAATAAACTGAAGTTGCTCCCAAGCGATGCAAATGCACTTTTTCTGCAGTATGCCTATGAGGATAAAGATAAGTTGACACGCTGTCATTTCCATAAACGTCCCTCCAGGCAGTGTGAGCTAAGCGTCATCACTGTTGGGACAACTCGATCTCGCTGCCTCCTTCTCGCTGGCGTTCTTAAAGGGGAATGACAACCATCCGTCGCCTCCCTGCCCTCTGAACATCTGGACACATTTGGACACTGGAAGAGAGACCAGATAAGCGACGAGGGTGGAGTAGACCCAAAGAAAAGGTCTTAACAGCTGAAAATAATTGCGCCTGCCATTATTAAAAATCGTATCTCATGAAAATCAAGATGGCCTTCAAAATCCTGTGCAAGTAAAGCCCAAATAGTTAACTACCACAAATACTAACCTCCACTAAACTGGGGCAAACACAACTGTACATTTACTTTTTAGCAGAGCTTACAAATTTCACCCCTGCCTCGGTTCCGGGTTTGAATCTCAGTTGTGCGCTGCATGCCCAAGGTATTCTGGTCCTCTTTAAACAAACCAGGATGGAGTCAGAACCATTGAGGGAATTATGTGTTAATCAGCATGACATCTTATTTGCCTCTTCATGAGTACAAGCTAAACGTTGCGGCGTCTCTCGTGCTAAGCCTTTATTATACAATAAACCCACTGAGGAGGCTAATAGGTGAGCTACATCCATGTGACACTCGCAAATATATTTAATTAGCATCTTTACCCCCCTCTCGTGTTCTCGAGCAAAGCGAGCTATTACATAAGAAGGTCGAGATGCTCGTGTGAGGGGTCAATGCAAAAGTCAGGGTGCTCCGCGGAGATAATAACACGTTGTGTCTGTCTGACGTGTGGGATGGCGAGTGTGTCTCTTTTTCTGGTGCCTTGCTGCATGTCTTCGGGTGCAGGAAGGATGTCATTGTGAGTCTATCTGCAGGTTCACGTGCGCGTGTGTGACCGCGGTGCTCGTTTTAGTGTGAATGTCAGTTGGTGGTAAAAGCTGGGTTTTTTTCGGCCGTTAACTATTTATGACAGTGACAATTCACTATGTGCATTTCAATGACAGCATGTTTTCATGGCGAGCAAAGCTGCCTGACTGCATATTTTTGCTAGCATGTTTTATAAGAATTGATAAATGATAGATAGTATATTTTAATGAGTGGCTAAATAATGCAAGAAATATTACAGGACACTTAATCATTTCAATGTTGAGTCGACCAGACTAAAGAATGGCAAAAATATTCCATTTACCATTTAGGCATTTCTGTATATTCATTTCATGCTTAGTTCGTTAAAATGTTTGTTTAATTAATTGACAAGAGGTGGATTGGTCGAGTGCAGTGTATTCTCTTGTTACCGCAACCGAAAGGAAGCAGATGGAAGTCTGCTGTTGCTATCACGTATCGAAAGATATTTAGCAGATGTTTGCCTGGAATTACAATCGTTTCAAAAAATGGAAAAACAACATGAGTCAGTGTGGGGAAGGTGGCTATATATTATCATTTCCAAAATCTACAACCAGGGGGATGCCTTCATGAATGCAAGTGAGGTTTGCAACAAGCTGCAAAACACTGATAACAGTCAAGACCAGGAGAAAAAAAAATAAAAAATAAATTCGATACTTTGGATTGGTCACCGACATTTTTGAAGCTGATGGAATTTCATTTTTAGGGCATTTTGGTAATTTTTTTATCCTTTTCCTGTGTGGAAATTGGTTATGATGTTCAAAATCAATATAAGTGTGCTTGGCTTAAGCGGATCAACAAAACGAATTTCAAAAATATCTATTTTCTAACCGGCTAGAGGAAGCTCAAATGCTCTTCATAGTCGAAGGAAGGGCTTGGCTGGGAAGTAAACAAAACGTGACGTTAGCTCACCTACCAAGTTTTATGTAGTCCCAATTAAGACATGCCAGTGCCAATTACAGTCAACCTGACATTTCTTTTAGCATTTTCCTCAGATGTTTTCCCCGAGTCTTGAATGTCAACTTTCAAATTAAATTAGTTCAAAAGTGAACGCGGCGGTTGGCGTCCCGTTTTGAGCCATGTGCACCGTCTGAAACAAGGCCTGAGGGACTCGAGGGGACCCAAGGAAACCTAAGAAACTCTCAAAGTGTTTGAACAGAATAGCCTGCTTCAAGTGAATGGACTTTATGTGCCAAAGTGCTGAGCTGCACTAATTGAAGTAAGACGAGGGCTAAGTAGTTACAGTTCACAGGGAATCACTGCCGAGGATAAAAAACACACCATTTGTTTAGACCGGGCGTTTCTCACCTATTTAAAGGCAAACTGGGGAATTTTGTTGCCTCACTCCGGGAGCCACATTCAATACAAACTATTAAGCACTGGCTGTGAGGGGCCACAGCGGATGCAGGAAGACCAGGACCCGCAGGTACTCGGGGTCCCTATTAAGGAAACACCGCTGTGAAGTCAATGAATGCTGCGTAAAGTTTAAGTGGGGAAATGCAGCGCGATTAACATTTCGAGGATGTCCACTTTGTTTGGCAACTGAACAATCCTCAAAGTAGGAGAAGGAACATTTGTTTTACCAGTGACTGTTAAAGATGAAACTCATTAATACATCAAGTCCCCTCAGACTAAGTGAGCATTGGAAGGATAAAGAGATGTTTTTCTATTTTTGGGGTTTTTAGGGATTTTTGTAATGCTACCAAAAGGGAAAAGAGGATGAGAGAACAGCAAATGGAACTTGGAAGTGTCCATTCGACATCTTCTTCAATGGGAGAGTATTTTATTTTAGAGTGCTCATTACGTACGTAATACGCCGACCCAAAATCACCCAAGCCTTTTTTCTGAGTACTCGTGGATAGTACGGTCCCCCATTTTGCTGCATTATTATTATCGGAGTGAATCATGTGAATGATTAAAGATTCCAAACATGATGAAGCAGAAAGGCTTTTAAAAACTATGCAGAATTACTGATTAAGGTCTTTCAAAGCTTTTCCATGCAACACATTGTAAACATATTGGAACTGAGAAGAAGAAGTAGCGGTCATTATTCCCTATCCAATGTTTTGAAATTGGAACCGCTTTGGAAATAAACAAGTGTTACGGAATAAATTTTGCCTCCGCTGTCTTTAGTTGGACTACCGGGACACACAGTGACACCAAAATGAGTCAATGTCGCATTCATGAATATCACGTTTCGATGTAGACTTGAAAAGTATAGTGTGGAATTAAAGTGGATTTATTGCGGCTACGTGGCAAGCTAGCGCAGTGTTCAATTATTGATGTTGTTTGTGTCTATCGCCGAATGATATCATATGTAACGCTGCTAATGAGTTGTCGCTGCTGAAATAGTCATGAAGGAGAGGACCGAGAAGAGGCGCAGAGGGGGTTTCGTTGGGGGTGGGGGGGAAAAGAAAGGAATGTTGTCGTTTTCCATGTGTCACTTTCGTGGGTTGATTTAAAGCTTGTCCTGTGGACCACCACAGGACATCGCATGTCCCGCCCCCAGGCTAGGCAGCCCCGCCACAAACCCTCTTTTGACTCCACTTCCTCAGTGCCTTTGACCCCTTCTGCCTACCTAGCCCCAACTCATAAATCTCGCCCCCTCCTTTAGCAGTGCGTGTCCCCTTTCATCACGCCGGCATCTCCTTTTTCCCATCCACGGCTCATCTACACTTCAATTTACAACATCTGAAAGGCATCAGACCCTTAACGCTCAAACTTACGGGCTTACTCAAACATAATAAAAATGATAATAAATGGTGACTTCAATCTTTAAATGATTTTTAAAGACCAGAGATTTGTTTCTAATTACATGACACACATTGATAGATAATGACTGAAAACATGAACTTTAGCACCTTTGTTCACATCAGAGGTCTTTAGCCAAGTCCCACGCACAGCGAGCGTTTTACACCACAACAGTCTCTGCACGTTCACTGCTGCCAAAGCAAGTCCCAAAGCAAACAGACTAACAGTCAAAGTGAAAATGATTTCTTTGATCGCATCAAAACGACTTGGCTCTTTTTCAACCACGCTACAAAGTTTTGCATAACATAGCAAATGTTGTTTTGTCTGTAAACAAGTTTGCACAACGATGATCCGAGGAGAACGTTTCCAAGTTTCCCACGTTGAGAACACCGCAATCACAAATTACTGCAAAGTTTTTTTCTTTAGTGATGAGTCCTTTTGGTTGGAAAGAAATGAAATCCCCAATCTGGGTTTAAGGTTCTCATTGAGGTCAAATGTAGAGTGTGTGGAACGCTTGCATCGTTTGTGGGTACAATTCCATCTCTGCTCACCACTAAACATTCTAGCTAGCTTGATAGAACTCTGACCAGCAATCCCCCAAAACATTTCCTCTTGATTTTATGTCTCGCGGGGTTTAATTAGTTAGCAATGTTTAGCTTAGACACTGCAAGATGTGCCTCTTAAGTTATTTAGCGGAATAGACGCAGTGGTTGAGTGCTTCGCACAGCTGGCTCACAAAAACGTTCTAGGCTCCAATCTGGGTCAAGTACTTTTGCACTGTCTCAAACATTAGCTATTTTATTATTGAAAATAATAGAATATGAATTTTGTTTACTGGAGCTGAGATGCATGAAACGATTGTCCGCACACTGATTGGCGTCTCGACTAATCTGCGCTCCTGCGTAGAAGTCAAAGTTAATCACCAAATGACACCTGATGCTGCTTAAAATACTTGGCTTCATGCATTTCATGTGAACGGCTGATGTCATCCCATCACGGGTGTCTTGGGCTTCCAAAAAGAAATTTGTTTTTGTAGTCAATGGCCATAAAGAGGCCATAGTTTCACTTAAGGGTGTGTTCTCACCTAAAGGCTAGTTTACTTAATGGAGGAGGAAAGAGTGCTTTGGGGCTTCTAACCGTCCAAAATCTGAAAGCCAAAAGTTTTGTGGCTGGAAAATAACGTTAGCTTTATTGGTCGGACAGTTGACAAATAAGACGACAACTATTTCCTCACTGTGTCTGTGTGGATTACATCATCCGCGGAACACTGTCAGGTTATGTTTATTCAATTATGCAGACAGGCCGAGAATTTTAATACAAGTAGTTTTGATCTCTCCTCAATCGGATGTCTCTAAAAATCTCACAAATCCTTTTTAAATCTTGTGCAAATCATCCAAGCATGTAGCGCATGATGATCCGGCGCAGCATGACCACAGATCTAAGTCCTTCTATGGCGGCAAAATCCAGACTTGCAAGGTCCCCCTTGCCTTTGCCTTAATGTGTTCTGCAGATCTCACAAAAACATGAATTGAACTGGCTGAGTTCCAGCTTTTGTTCAAATACATGTATGTACCATATCTCATCTTATAAAGCTTGAAATGTCATCAATTGTAAATCACGCAACGCTGTCAGGAATGGCAGTGCACTTTACTGTACTCCAAGGTCGCTCTTGTACCAAGGCCTAATATGAACAGGCTTCTTTCCAAGCTTAGAATAAAAAAAACAAGGATAGAAAATCTGTCTCTTTCAAGATATTTCCCTAGAGAAGATCCATGAAAAGTTACAAAAAGGTACAAAATATGAACGTGTACAAGACACAAAAATAGGGCCTCATCTTTGTGCTGTACTTTTTTATTTATCTATTCTGAATGCAGTGCATAGGTCGCTTATCGGCAAGGTTAAGTAAATTTCTTTAAAGTAAAATCTGCCCAAAGGATCTCTGACAAAACGTGAGGTCACGACCCTCGGCACCCGCAGAGGCACAGCGGGAACACCTCAGACTTCAAGAGGGTTGGTTGTCATTAAGGCCGTAAATCTTGAAAGGTTAGGTCTGTTATTTAGCTAATGTTAGCAGACGGGAACTTTAAATACAATGAATGAGAGAGAGGCTGGTAAGATGCAAAAATACATTTAACTACAGGACATTCCCACTAAATTGTACTGCATTTCAGACAAAAACAATGGTATTCATGAGAATTGTGTATTGAACAACCAGTTTTTGGAGCGCAAGTTGTGTCCAGTAGGTTTAAGCAGCCATTTATGAGCATGCATCCTCAAAGTGCTTGTAGCCTGGAGGTCATGAGTAATTCTGGCTCTCGCTTTTTTTTTTTCTAAGGATAGCTGCGGCTGCCTGTGCTCCTTCTATTCTTGTTTTCGCTTTATTTCAAAATGACCTTGAAATAAATTGAGAGACAAAGAAAGAGAGAGAGCAAGAGAGGAGTTGGGGGGTCTTGTAACGCACTGTGTGATCAAATGACGTTTTTACGTGGACTAAAACACACGCGTGGTAATTGATGACACAATCGTCATGTTTTATGGCGGCGATGTATTTTAATACAGCCAGGGATGACATAGTGCCATCAGCGCCTTGCTCGCCAACTTCTTTATTGCACGCAGCTTTAGTGACAGAATGAGAGCAGATGTACTTACAAGAAAAAAAATAAAGCCCCAAAAAGGTCATTAAATATATAAGACTAGTGTTTCTCAACTCTATTCAACAGGTTTCAATGAGGCTTAAAGAGCTAATTTTTATTTTATTTTTTTACCAGAATGTCTCTCAGTGTCAACAAAAGTGAGAAAATGTGTGTTTGTTAGTCAGCACCCTTGTTTGTGGTTTATCGAAATAAACGAGTGATACAAGTATAACTGAAACATTTCCATTCAGTGGTTTTGACAGCAGGAGGGCAGAAGATTTAGAGTATGATTATGTGTTTGGATCACAAGAAATATATTCTACATTTAGTTTGTGGGTAATTTAGCGGGGTGGAAAGAACACCCTGCTAGTGGAGTAGTACTTTGGAGAGGTCCAGAAATCAGTACTGAACACATCCGATTGGTAGTTCCAATCGAGAACCAAACATTCCTTTTTTTTTTTCTTTTTTTTAAATCCTCCTCACTGTATCAAGCCCATTATTTACTGTAGGTAAATTGCCGTAGAAAATTATTATAAACACAGACTAACTGGATTTTTGCATGGTGCTCTCCAAGGTCAACTTTGTGGCCTGTTGTTTTACTTTATGTGCCCTGTGACCTGTGAGCCTAATCTGAGCTCTACTACATGCCAATGCAGTTTGATGGGTTGAGGTCACGTTCTTCCACACCAACCAAGCATGCTTTGTATACTGTAGCATTGTCACACTAGTACACCCCCCCTCCCAAAAAAAAAAAAACTTACAGCTTACATTACAGTGAGTAGAAAGATGATTTCAGTCATGAACTTGTACAGTATGATCTACTTACTGTAGATCACGTCGCTGCAGAGCATCATGTCAAGTCATCTTGCAATAAACTTGCCTGCAAAGACACAAGGGGAGAAGTTTGAAAATAAAAACAGATTCATCTGGGAGTAATCTAGTAAAAGCACAACATTACATCTCATGTTTAAAGATGTTTGCAGATGTCGGGAGATGATTGAGCCCTCCCACTTTTATAACCACAATCAAAAAAGGCCTGGCGTGGCTCTGACCTTGCGCTTGCATCTGCTTTCTACCATGGTTTACCTCTCAATTACCGGTTTGCTATAATATTTGACCAGCCGTGACTAAAAAGCTCTCTTGTATAAAATATCTTGGGTGGCAAAGTGGGTGGGTGGGAGGACGGGGCGTTACGATGCCTACACGGGAGACAACAGCTGAGTGACATCGGGCTATTTTTGTTCTCCCCCTGTTGTGTCTCACAAGGAGTTTGGATCATTATAAATTCACTCACAATCTGGGATAAAATGATCTCACAAACTTTTAAGCGATATGGATCAGCCACAACTACTATATCCTGCACTTAAAATTCTTCCCAGGGAGCAACACTGCATTCCGGTAATGACTTGTGTCTCACCAATTGAACTCAAACTTGGGCACTAGTTTTATTCCAAAAATTCTGCATAAAGGAATGTGGCAGTTATTTTAGGGACTGTGGCGCATTCACAAACCTAAAAGTGTCAGAGGTTTCGACTTTAGCTTCAATTTACACTGGTTGAGCCTGAAAGCAACTTTGGCAATTAATGAGAATGCATGTGAGCATACATTTTAGCACTAATTAAAAATCTTTTAATACATTTCTAAAAATACCCGCATATTGTTAAGAAGTTGACCCTATTCTTGATAGGATTTATCAAGAGTGTATATAAAAAGTCTACACACCCCCGTTCAAAGGCCAAGTTTTTGTGATACACACAAATCTGGCATCATAGCCACAAACGTTTAATTTTTTAAAAGCTCACGTAATACGACATGACATTTTTTTATTTTATACTTTTTTTTTTTTTCACAAAATGATTACATAAGCCCTCGTGTGCATAATGCTTCGAGAAAAAGAATGAATGTTTTAAAAAAAAGCCAAACAAGGCATTCCTTGTGATTAAGTTGCTAACGTTCCCTCCCATGCCTTTTCCAGCACGGAGAGGGACTCCCACTGACGTGATACAGTAAAAAAGTGCAGGCAAGCCCCTCCTTTGCTTCTCTGCAAGTTTACTTTAGCCCACTCTCTTCTCTTGCACTCAAACATCCACACACACCCACTGTCATTCACACTCGCCCACGCACACACGCAGTAGTTTCCATTTCATCCCCCGACACACGCAAACACAGAAGCCGGCTGGATGCTACTTGAAAGAACTTGTGGATGTCTCTAACTTAAACTTTTATTGTGGTTTTTTTCCCTTCCCCTATCCTTTTATGACGGTGACAACTTTGGTTGGATTTGGAATTCACGGGGTAAATGGATAACCGAAGCAAGTAATCAGGTTCCAGAAAATTGGGAACCACGCCGGTTGTGGGACTACAAAAACGCATTTAATCGGGACAATGAAAGATTCTGTGCTGTATATTCCATCTGACTGAACGACTAAGGTAAGCTTTTCATTACTTTGGGGGGGATACACTGCAATACTTTTATTTCATTTTTTTTTTTATAATTGGTCTGTCAGCCAGTGATAACCCTGAAGATGTTTCCAAGTGTGGGTGTGCTGCTGGCACTGTGGGCCCTCGTGCTTCCCGGGGGCCAGGCTTGCCCCAGGAGCTGCAACTGCTACCAGGCCAATGAAGTCCACTGCACTTTCCGCTCCCTGCTCAACGTCCCTTCTGGATTGCCTGCACATACGCGCCGCATCAACTTGGGGTAATGGCTGCCGGGCACAAAGTTTACTCGCCTCATATACGTATATTGTACCGTACACGAGCTGTTTGGCAGATGCTGCTTTTGTTGACTGTGCAAACACACATGGAGAGTTTGACTGTAGGTGTCAAGGCAACTGCAGACTATAGCTTATCCTCCAAAATCCCAGTTTGGCCTAAATGCAAAAGGGGGCCGAAACTAGTGAATGCTATAATATTTAAAAAAAACAAAATAAATGGTGATCTTGAGGCAAGCACAAATTAATTCATTTTGCATATTTCCTTTTTGTTTTGACATTAGAACGATATGGAAGTCAGCCACTGCCACTAAACTGGATTGGGTTTTTCCACCATACAGGTTCAATAGCATCCAGAGGATTCATGATAGATCGTTGGCCGGGCTACAGAGGTTAGAGCTTTTGATGTTGCATAGCAATGACATCCACCAACTGGCGGACGCACTGTTTCGAGACCTGAAATCACTACAGGTAAACTGGGAGGGGGAAAATGGCACTTTTCACTAAGCCAATTATCATTCTTTGAATTAGGATGAAAATAAAGAACAGCACTTTAGTTCAAACATATGCATGGCCATCAACTGAGGGTGATTGAAGTCAGAGAGGTATAAAATAAAAATGTGAAAAAAAAATAGGAATAAAAAGGTACTAATATTTCTTACTTTCAGCATCTTGTGTCTCACTGCTGACTTTTTTGAGAGTCCAAAGTGACCAAAACGAAGGAAACATTCACTTTTGTAAACGTGAGATGTAGTTTCCATTAGTTTTGGGGCATTTCATTTGAATTTTATTTCATTTTTGTGAAGTTTTATTATCATTAAAATGACATTTATTTTTGTTACATTTAGCTATTAAAGTGGATGCATGCTGGAATCAAATGCAGTAATTACATAAGTCACCCCACAATGACTAAGTGGACATTTTAACAGGCACCCGAGTGCCTCGTCGTGACTCCCCAAGCCGCCCTTTCTTTTCATCTCTCAGCCAAATGAGTGCCTATACTGTATTTGCCATACTGTGATAATAGGATCCATATTTCCATGTGCCTGAATTGTCAGCAGCTGGACTTTTCCCACGTGTGGAAGTATCCTCCCTGGAGAGCCGATTTAGTCTAAGCCTTCCGCAACGTTGTTTTTATCATCGTGAAGTATTGTCGAGGCTTGCTCTACGACCGGAAGAGCGAGCAGAGAGTCAGCAGAGAATACAAGAAAGCATATTTTGATTCAAAAAGTTGATGATTCAAATTGTTAGAAATGCGCTACTTAAAGAAGTACGATAAGGCTATTTTCCAATCTCTTCTGTTTTTAATGTTTTAATATTAATCATTGGATTTTCATCTCCTCCACCACAGATACTAAAGTTGAGCTACAACAAGCTGACAGAGATCTCTTCAACTCAGACTTTCTCTGGCCTGACCTCGCTACTGCGCCTGTACTTGGATCACAACCACCTCCAGTACATCCACCCTCGGGCCTTGCTCCAGCTGCCAAGCCTCCGTCTGCTCCGTCTACAAGGAAACAAGCTGCATCAGCTGCATCCCCAGGCTCTCTGTACACTTTCACTACTGAACACGTACTACTTTTCAACACTGCGGTAGGTGTAGTCTCCAGGACTTAACTTTTTTTTTTTTATAGCTTGGATTCATCCCAGTTATCAAATTTTAGTATAAAATATGCCCCAAAATTTAAACAAGTTTGAGAGTTTGAACCCCCATCAAGTGTCATCAGCATATCACGGAAGCGATCACAACTAATTTCAATCAATATCAAAGGAAGGGAAGAAATGTTTTACTGAGTAAGAATTTGCTGCTAGCCACTAAATGCAGGATTTTCAGATGCACTATTACTGTATTTCCTCTTTGCTGACAGCCTTCCAAAAACTCTCCCTTCTGTAGACACCTTGACGTGTCCAACAACAGTTTAAGCACCCTGCCCCAGGCCACCTTACAGACGGCACCGATGCTGGAAACACTAGCGCTTCAGGCTAATCCCTGGAGCTGCGACTGCAGGATGAGTTGGTTTCCCGCTTGGAGTTTTCTTCACCCAGGTTCGTTTTTTTTAATTGTCCTTTAATATTAATGTAACTAAAGGAGAGGGCAAAGAGTGAAGGTGAGGGTTAGCATTATTAATGAAAACGTAAAGACGCTATTTCCGACTGATTGATGAGCCTGTAATGTGTCTTGTAACTTCAAAACGTCAAATAAAGCTTGATGGTTGATATACGAGTTACATTTACATTTAAATACATCTGGTTGTGTTTTTGTGTACCTTTGACATCCCCTTTCCCAACTGCTTTTAATCACATGCTCCCCTTTGCCTCTCACACTCAGAATCTCTCTTAGTCTCTTTAGGAATTCTCACAAAGACACCAAAGAAGACAGGAATATCAAATGGTTCTCATTGACATGCCAGACTTAACCTCCCATGACTAATACATATTGGCAGCATTGCGTGCAGGCCGTTGAAACAAAGGGTAATGCTTGCCACGGAATAATTAGGTTTTGCATATTTACGATTTATGAGCAGATTAAGTAACCGTATCTAATTAGTAAGTGATATGAAGTGTAATTAATAGTACAGAAGAGCGTGCATGCTAAATTTGGCATTAGCGACGCGGCAGACAGCTCTGACGTACACATCGTCACATTCGGGATAAGAGATCACTTTCTCTCATTTTTCTTTGTCTGTCTTTTCAACCAGATTTAATGAAATGTTCCGAAGGTCCTCAATGTCCAATATGTGAGTCACCAAGTGGGCTTCAAGGTCAAGGCTTGATGGATCAGAAAGATCTGACCTGCACCTCCCCTGTCATTACCCTGCGGGGAGAAGAGACACCAGCCGGGACGGAACTAGGAGAAATCACACCAAGTGAAACCTTCAGAGAGCCTTTCGGCGGTGCTTCACTCAGCCTGTCGGATCAACAGGGGAACAGTGTTGAACTGCGCTGTAACATCACTCATTCGGTGGACTCTAAGAATGCGTCTCCTGTTCCAGATCTCTCCCTACTCTCCTCTTCACCTATTGCCATGGCTCTGTCATTCTCTCTTGAGTGCCCTGTGGAGAGAGAGAGTTATGACAGTCTTTGGAGGATTCTGGCTTACTATAGTGAGACTGCAGTACACCTTGAGAGGGAACTCATGCTGAATAAACGTCCAAAGCTGGCCTACCGCTACAGGCAGACAGCAGAGTCAGAAGGGTATTATAATACCGGAGTCAAAGCCGCTATCTCAACAGGACCGCATTGGTTAATGCAGCCAGCTATTGGTATTCAACTTAACAGAGCACAGTCCGGCCGAGACACAGTCAGCCTTATATATTCAACGAGAGTTTCTGCTCATCCTGACCCCAATACTGAACCTATAACATCTACCACTGCTTCTCACCCATGGGTACTCATTTTGACTAACCATACCACTACAGCAGTAACAGTAGCCCCCGGCACTAAGCTGGAGCTCACCTGTCCTCTTCTAAGTTCGAGTCAGCCCAAAGTACAATGGATTCTGCCAGATGGATCCAAACTTGACTCCAGTAGTCAAGATGCGAGGATTCAGGTCTCTGGTTCTGGGATAGTGTTAGAGAATGTCGAGCACTCAGATGCAGGGACTTACTACTGTGTAGCGCGGACTGGCAGGGATTTAGATGTTCTACCGCTGCGTCTGGCGGTAGAGGGGTCCTCTGCCCCACCAACAGGTGAGCAAGTCGGACGTCCTGTTACAGGGGCAGTAGGACAGCCTGTCAGCCTGTCCTGCAAGGCTTCTGGTTCACCAGAACCACACATATTTTGGGTGTTACCAGACAGGAATATAGTTAGTAAGGGATTCGCAGTATCGGGTGGACTTACTGTGCAATCAAATGGGAGTCTCTTTGTCCCTAACGCCTTACTGAGAGATGCTGGCCATTATCGTTGTGTCGCTGTCAACCAGTATGGTAGTGCCTCGTTGTCCATGAATGTAGAAATAAACCCAAGGAAGACGCTGTCACTTGGAGATGCTCCACGGGGGCCACAATCAGCCTCTGGGCGATCAACAAAGATACGGGCACCGTTACTACGTCAAATAGAGGAAGGCTCAGGGGAGGAAGTAGAGGAAGAAGGGAGAATTGTAGTTCATGGGAAACATCAAAGTCGTACTCAACAATCTCCAAATAGACAAAATCAAGTGAAGAAGCCCATAAGACGAGGGCCGTTAAGAGAGGGTCCCTTGAGGAGAGGGGGAAGACCTCTATCACCGGAGCAGAGGAGAAATCGTTACACCGCAAACAAACAAAAAATTGACCCGCTAAAATGGGCTGACCTACTGGCAAAGATTCGTCAAAAGACGACAGCCGCGAACAATAGCGAGGACATCATAACAGAAAAGCCCACAGCACCATCACTGAGATATGATGAAGACAGAGAGAGACATGAGGATGGTGATAACACAGAAGGAGCAGATGGATCGGAAATGGAGGGCTCCTCAGTTGATGATGCTGTTCTGCGAGAGGAAAGTCTACAGCCCATTTACCCCACTCACACACTAGTAGTCACAACAAATGCGAAAACTGAGTTAAAAACAGACAGTGAGAGTGAAGAGTCCTCAGAAACACAAACACATGAGAATGAGAATGTGACATCACCCCAAACAACAACACAGACAGAGCTTGTTAACTCAAAACCAACATTCGGAACTAATGAAATTGACCCAGAGGAGCAGGAAACAAAGCCCACCACAAGAATCCGACCGTCAAAACCACAAAAGGGACAAATGCCGAATTTGCCAAACACACGGCCACAAAGCCCTTGGAACTCCCGCAGAAAGATCGGCCAGCGGCGACGGGTCAACGGTAGGACAAGGGGGCGACCTTTGACATCACGTCGACCGCTACCCGATCCTCTCAACCAAACGCCAAATACTGTGATGCCTGACACGTCCATGATTCAAATGGTGACAACGACAACTTCACCAACTCTATCTGAAAATACGGATCGTAATAAAACTCCTTTTTCAACGCCAAATGTTGAGACTGATAATCCTTCACCTCCTTCTCTTCCTACCACAATTGGTATTACCACTTCAACATCTGACTTGCCAGGACCAACTCCTTCCTCCCTTACTTCATTGATGACTCATTCAGGCAACATACCAGACAGCGCCGAGTCGGCTGTTTCCAAATCACAAACAGACTCTGACGACGTCTACCCAAACACACAAACAGCCTTGAGCCGAAATGATGATGGACCTTCAGGCGAAAAGGGTGAAGGGCTGGAAAGTAATTTGTTGGACATCCTAAATGAATCTCAATTCTCCACCCCTCGTGAGGCCACCCTCTCTTCCACTGTTTCCTTGGCAACAACTCCTTCAATCAGTCTTACAAATAATCCTGTCACTGCCTCTACAGGTGACGTATCTGTTGTAACTTTTCACGACAGTCCTCCAACATCGACTACAGTTACTCCGATGACTGCCAACCCAATTCCTTTGACATTACCCCCCATAATCACCCCCATGTACGAAACTATTGAAAGTGCCCCAACATATTCAACTCTTACATCGACTGCTTCTACAACTGTTACGTATTCATCAACTACTCTCTCACCCATTACTGGTTCCATTAGGACGGATAATGAAGATCCATTCAAGGACATTCCCTCAACTACCATCGCTGAGCTTTCTATTGTAGAAACTAGCACGCCTACTTATATAAACAGTGCCATCTCCACCGAAATTCCAAAGACTGACAGTACATCTAGTGCATCTTCTATTTCAACTACCACATCAACAACAGAATCAAATACCGCTGCGTCACCCAGAGAAAGGCCAAATATCGGCCAGGTCGGCCCCAAAGGGAGGCCTGTGTCTGGCGCGCCACACCAGAGTCGACCCCCAACTGACTGGAGAAACCCTGGAGCTAATTTCATTCCAGATTCACACAGCAGCAGGCCACAGTGGTCTCCATCTCCTCTTCCTGCCGCCCCTCGGGTGAGTCTTAATAGATTACAAAAAGTCTTTACACCAACACACACGATTATAAGACCAAGTAGAAAGCCGAAATCACTTTACTCACAATTTTGTATTTGAATGCTAATTTATTCACAAACCTTTTTAGACTTCATTTTGAGTCATTTAGAAAGCTGGATATTTCTTTCTATTCTTAAGATGTAATTTACAGGGTTGGTGCATTCCCATCAAACTTTTTTGCATTCACACTCACCCAAATGTGCAAGCCCTAGGGCAAAAAGATGAGGAGAAAATGTATAATAGATCTGAAAATAGTCTAATCTATGATCACATGGCCTGTTGTTAAACCTAAGGGATGTTTATGGCATTTCTCCAATTTTAGGGATTTTTCTGAGCTCCGTCAGAGCCATTTCGAAAGCAGAGATGAAAAACACATGCTCTATTACAACACCATTATGTGTTTGGGCGTTTAATCCCTCTGGATTTATAGCAATCAGACGTTAAATCATTTACAAATCTGTACAATCCAATGTGATGAGCCCGTCGCTGATGAACTATCAATCTGCGATAACCTTTGTTAAAATATTCCACTGAAATTTTTGCAATATCAATATTGAACTGAAGCATTTAGCAATCGGTCCCCGCAGTTTCCAGCTTTCCGATCCAGGCCAAGGATTGCAGACCCACATATCAGAACGGTGTCATACCCAGCAGGAAACGTTGCCAGGCTGACTTGTGAAGCTCAAGGAGAGCCGAAGCCTTCCATCACATGGACCAAGGTCGCCACAGGTGTGTGCAGTATAACAGATATCCACACATTTGTCCCAGCATACGTATATCGACAAAATACACAATGAATTTATATGGAAATGAGGTCAGTCTTATCTTCATATTACATTCATGTCCAACATCTCTCTGCAGACTTGTTGAATCTGATTTCTGTGCCGATTTATTACCTCAGCAAATACAGTGTGGACCTCCTCGGAACAGACAAACCTATGTTTTCCATTTCCAGAAACAGAAAGTAATTTAAATGTCATGTACACAGCTACATTTTTTTTTTTTTTACCGGAGCAGGAAAAATAAAGACTTTCTGCAGTCACACATTGAAAGCAATATACTTACTCCAACCAAACGGCACGGACTGGCCAATATATAATTTACCATCATTTAAGTCATTCGATTGCGAGTGGAACAGTTTCCCTCAATTTTAATTGAACTGTCTGTATGAACGTCAGCCTCCATGAAGCAGAAATACAGGAAATACAGAGTCCACAAATTACCTTTTAGGCCTGTGTGCTAGTGAGTGACTGTCACTTGAAAAGGCCATTGCTAAAAAAAAAAAGAAATGATGGCGTAAGACTTGCACAGTATTGATTCCATCATCATTACACAATTGACCGATAACCAAAAAGGTTTCCAAATTTACTGTCTACTCGTTTTTCTACCAACTGCTGCCCTTTCTGATGGTTTGTCTGGGTCTCTGGGTCTCAGGAGCGGTGATGTCTGCCCATTCCAGGGCTCAACGTTTTGAGGTTTTGTCAAATGGTACCCTTGTTATCCAAAACGTTCAGCTGCACGACAGGGGCACATACATTTGCAGTGCACAGAGTTTCCTGGGTCGCGACAGGTGAGGCGACTCAAATTATGAATATCAACGCACCACACTTGATAAGAAATGTTTTCTACATCTGCTTTGTTTTTACATAACAAGGCTGCTAACCACCCTGGAAGTGTGGACACGCCCGCCTCGAATGCAGATTGCTAGCTATAGAGAAACCACGATCCATCAGGGCGGGGAGGTCCACCTGGAGTGTCAGGCCAGCGGTGTTCCGACCCCTCTGCTCTCTTGGGTTCTTCCCGACCGCTCTGTCCTGACCTCCACGGCTAACTCCAGCAATCGAATCAGCATGGATCCAAATGGAACCCTCCATATTTCATCAACATTACTAAGTGATCGGGGGGCGTATCGATGCGTGGCGTCCAACTCAGCCGGTGCCGCCAGTGCTTCGGTGCGCTTGCACGTGTCATCGTTGCCTCCAGTGATGCAGCAAACCCGAGAGGAAAACTTACTTTTGGCTTCAGGAGGACCTTTTTATGCTGACTGCACTGCCAGAGGCGCCCCTCCACCAACTTTGCGATGGCGTACCCCAGACGGAGCTGTAGTTCGTCCATCCCAGTTTCTCCATGGCAACCTTTTTGTGTTGCCAAACGGGACCCTGCATATTCGAAAGATTGGACCTAAAGATGTTGGAATTTATGAGTGCACCTCTTTTAACGCAGTTGGAACTGATAAGAGGACAGTGAGAGTGGAAATTAAAGAGGCGACACAACAAGCAGAAGTGACCAATGATACGAAAAACACACCACTTTCATCTCCTTTTCTGAAAAACAGATCTTCGCCTCATCCTGTTTTCCATTCAAAGCCACTTGACTCTGCCAGAGTGACCCCTCTCAGTCCCAAATCCCCATCTTACCCTCATCAGTCCGCTAATGCTGACTCAGCCTCTAAAATCAATAGAAGAGTCATCACCTCTCCCTCACAGCCGACTAACTTGACAAAAACATCCATGGCCGCACATAATACCACACTCACCTCACACACCTCTGACAAAGCTTCAGTTATTTTACACGCCTTGCCAGTCTCTCCGTTGAGTAAAGCCAAAATTGTCTCAACTTCGCCCCCTGTCACCGCTGTGTCCTATGGTGAGAATTTGCAGCTCCACTGCTCTGTAACAGGCAACCCAACCCCCGTCATCATTTGGAGGACTCCCAGCAGAAAACTGGCCGATATGAATTTTAGGTATGACAGCAGACACTATGTGACAATATGGTAATAATGTTGCATTTTCATTGTATGACACTCAATATCTCTGTCTGTTTTTCCCACGTTTGTTCATACTGAAGTTTCGACCGACGTCTGAAAGTGCATCAAAACGGCACACTGTCCGTCCAGTCAGTGACAGAGCGGGATGTTGGAGACTACCTTTGCATTGCACGCAACAAAGTCGCTGATGATTATCGCCTCCTACGTGTGTCTGTGGTTATCACGCCTGCAAAGATTGAGCCCAAGCAGCCTTTCAATCAGATGGTGACATTTGGAAAAGCACTGAAGGTACCTTAACATTTAAAAAAAATATATCAAGCATTACGCAAGATTCAGTCTGCTCCAATTAACTTCCTCAACATTTGAGGGATTATTTCAGTGTCAAACTAAGAGATCCAGTGATTAGATTTATGACATAAAAAGTCCCAGGTGACTGAGGTTAGTAATCTAATCAGTATCGTCTTAAACCAATCTTCACACTTTCCAGGATTGGGAAACAAGAACTTTATTCAGTTATAGTTGTTTCAGATTTAAGATGCTTTAGATATCTTGGGTCAGACTGCGAAGTCAGCGGCTGATTACTAGGATGGTTTTGTGACTGTTCTGTGAAATGTTTATTTTCTGGTACATGATGATTTGGAGCATGTTTCATTTTCGGGTACTGCTGAGTTTCTCAGCCATGTAATATGCTGCACTGCTTCATCAGTCAGCCTTCGTGGTTGATGATGAATATTTTAACAGCTATTTAGCAGCTTACTGAAAAAGAGGAAGTGACATATACAAGAGAAGACACCAAAATACTGACAGCAACTTGTTTCAATTAATTTTTAATTCTGTTTACGTGTGCATTGAATTGTACGGACTGAGTCGAGTGACTGTGTTCTAAAAATGATTTATGACACCTCCAAGCAATCGATTACCCACTCTGGAGTGAAAGAATTGATTACATTTAAATTCACCTTTAAAAGTGTGATTTGGGTCATTGCAGGTGGATTGCTTGGCATCGGGATTACCGGACCCGGCAGTCAGTTGGAGTCTCCCAGATGGAACTATGGTGAACAGTGTGTTGCAAGGAGAAGAAAGAACAGGGCGAGGACGCAGGCTTATTGTTTTCAATAATGGAACATTGCTGGTTCCGGCAGTGGGCAGGGGGGAAGAAGGCGAGTACACTTGTTATGCTGAGAATCAAGGAGGTCAAGATACCATGAAGGTAAAGTTGAAATTGAATTTGAAAAGAAATTGCATGCTCCCAAATTTGAGAATCACCTCTTCATAATTAAAGATTTTTTCCTTCAAAATATTTCCCATCAGGTTCATGTCAAGGTCATGATGACATCTCCACCTATCTTCAATGATGACAAAAGTTTCCAAGTTATTAAAGTACGTCAGGGGTCTACAGCAGTTATTCGCTGCCAGGCCAGTGGGGATCCCCCTCCAACAGTGACCTGGTTCTCCCCAGCACACCGTGTCATTAAAGCCAGTTCTGGTTTTTACTCTGACCGAGTTACGGTGGCTTCTCCTGGAACTCTGGAGGTGCGTCAAGCCCAGAAAATAGATGCCGGAAACTATACATGCCGAGCAAGCAACTCAGGTGGGGAACGCAGCATGGTCGTAGGCCTCGAGGTGGACGTTCCCAATAATAGAAACAGTGGCTATACTGATATTAATGCTCGGATAAGGACACTCACGGAAGTGAACAAAGCAGCTAGTAGACCAGGCGCCGGATTCAAACTGCCTACAAGTGGAATCACAACCCAGCTTGGCCGTGGTGTCATCGTCGGTGTGAACAGGGGTGGAAATATTGGCATAAAAGCAAGTAACAGTGGAATTATGAATAGAAATGGACATGAAACTTTGAATAGTAGGGTGACAAATGGAGCCACTTCAGTTAGAGAAGCAAATGATGCAATCAATCTCGGGGCAAGAAGCAATGAAGTCGCAGCAGAAAACGCTAACAGTGATGCAAACCCCAGTAGAGATACTGGCATCAGAAGTGGCATTTCTAGAAATGGCGCATTTACAAGCAGTTCTACTAACAACGGTAGAGCAAGTTGGGTCAGCGGCAACTCGGGAGTAACCAATGACAAAAGCAGGAGTAGTGTTGGCAACACAGGCACAGGAAGCACGGCTAACAAACTTGTTGGCGTGGTAACAACAGGGAAGCGGCGCATAACCAAAGGCCAAACTGTTCTTTTGCCATGTCCGGCTCATGGATCCCTTCGCTTGACCTGGTATTTGCCAGGTAATGGTGTGCTACCAGCCCCTTACTACGGCAGTCGGCTCACAGTGCATCGAAACGGCACACTGGAACTGCGGGCTGCTCGGGTGACCGACAGCGGTACTTTGGTGTGCGTGGTGAGTGGCGACAAAGGAGAGACAAGAATTCAAGTCGAGCTGGAGGTCTCAGAACCGCAAGAAGCATCCCGGCCACTTTCCTCTGTGGCACCTCGCTCACGAGCCGCACAAGTATTTCAATCGGGGCGGGCGTTGTCTGTGGTGCCTCATCCCCCACTTCCTGCTTCTCCAAAAACGCCGCAACGTGGGCCGTCTTCGCTCGTAGCCCCTGATCCAGTAGGTCCTCTCTCACCCTCCGCCATCTCAGCACCAGTAGTGAGCACTCAAACAGCTTCTTTGATGAGCATTACAAATGGAGAAACTCTTCGCCTACCCTGCTCTTCTTCTCAAGCCCCAAAACACACCCTGGGCTCACTTTCTTGGACTTTTCCCAGCGGCAAGGTCTTATCCAGAGGTGACAGCTGGGACTCCGGCCGGTACTTGGTCCAAGATGACGGGACGCTGGTGATCCAGCAAACATCTGTGTTTGACCGGGGCACTTATACTTGTAGGTCCACTAGCCCAGATAGTTCCTCGGTTTCAGTTGTCACAGTTCCCGTCATCATCATCGCCTATCCCCCTCGGATCACATCGGGACCCCCACCTGTGACCTACACACGACCTGGCGTCGCAGTGGAGCTGCCCTGTCTCACCATAGCAACTCCCCAGGCGATGGTTACCTGGGAAACACCAGACATGACACAGCTGAGGGTGCTGGGCCAGGCTCGTATCTATGGTAACCGTTATCTGAGTCCTCGAGGTTCTCTGGTGATACAGAAACCGTCGAGCCGGGACACAGGATTTTACAGGTGCACGGCCAAAAATGTGATAGGGGTCGACACTAAGACGACATACCTTCATGTTATATAATGAGGTAAAGAACATGTGCACGGCAAGTCTGTTACTGACTTAATGTTTCAATGTTTTCCCCATGCCCAAAGGAACTGCAAAGTTTTGTCTAGATATTGTTGATGTTGAAGATCTTTGTATCAGTGTGTTCAAGGTTTTTGTTGACACACATACAATCATTTATTCGTTGTGCCTTGTCTTTATGATATGACTAAAACTCTTTTCAAAATGGTGCTCAAGTTACAATAATTGCGACTGTATGATGCGCAACACTGTTGTTCTTTTTTTGTGATTACATATAAATACATTTGATACCTGCCACTCTAGGATTCATTACATTCTGCACAGTTTCTAACTCAGTAACTGCCAAATTTAACAATGCAAAAGATCAAACACGATGCTTCATTGGTTTAAAATTCTAGTATATGCTTTGGACAAATATTAGTTCTTAATTTGTAATTCAAATGCAGTAAAAATTTATAACCTAGAACTGCTTTTCTCGGGGACTGCTCATCTTTTCAATTTGATTTTTAAAGATAATGCTTGCTTGCGTCTTCTCGGAATTAATGCAGCAGTGTGATAAGATTGAAAGACATTTAAAAATATGTTAGCCAGAAAAAGTGCATGTTTGTATTATTATGATGATAAAAATGGTTTAATTCCATGTCTGTGCACAAGAATAGCAGCTCAGCCATCTTATTTTACTTTCATTTTAAGTTATTGATCTTAAGACTTTTTGAGTTTGCTTCTTTAAAGAGTAATTATGTTGTATTTGTCGAGCAACAAGATAGTCTTATAGTTTTAACAGTATCATTTTATTAATAAATTGAAAAATAATACAGAATATGCCTTATTTTTCCCCTTGAGTTTATTTTCGTGTTTCAAACTCAGCTGTGGAACCGGGAGTGAGATTTTGTACTGCAGGCGCAACACATGATGATGACATCAGATTCTTTGCACTGGAAACTGCAATAAAACTCTCATGAGTCCACAGTGCCAACGGAAAGACTCCAAATGCCTCCTTGTCTGTTCTCACATACCCACCAAATATCTCAATTTTTTTCCAAATTATACATTATATCATGATGACACAATTAACGATCAACCGACTTTAACAAGATTACTAAACATACATAAACACCGGTTGTATTCATCGACGTTGTTTTGCGATGAGTCACGTAAACATCACATCTGTTGCCACATCAGCGGCAGTGCTAATTGAAAGCATTAGTTAGCATCTACCACCCAGTAGTAATGTTTCACTTTTTTTTTTTTTTTTTTAAAGAGACCAAACATGTTTTCAATTAACTCTTGTGATTCCTTTCATTGTGGCCCACCAATGTATTGACTCCTGACGCATAATTGGGGCACATAGCAATGGCAGATAATACAAACTTGATATGGACAGTCATGGCAAGTGAGTACGACAAAACATTAGTTATATTCAACTATATGTTAAAGGAAACATGATTTTTTTGGGGGGGGGGTACAATTTTTGTGAGAAAGGAGAAATAGGGATCAGAAAATCATAATGCCACAGACATTGAAATGAATTACATCAGCATATTGAGCAGCATGAAGCATAGTGCACACTGGTTCCCAACAACACACAAATTACCCATCATTTCATATCTTTCTAAGGAGAACTAGCATTTGTGTAATTAAATGGAAAGCAGGCTATCTTTTTTTTTTTTTTTACATAACCGAGCTTTCCTGCTCTGAGAAGCAACGTGATTTCCTACTGCACTGAAACAAGCTCATCATATTGGATGAATTGTTTCCACATACATTTTGTTACTGATTATCTGCTATAATTGCTATCAGTGATCATGATGAGTGTATTTCCCATTGAGACGTCTCCGATTCTTTTAATGTTCATTTGGAAACCAATACATTTCCCTTTACGCCTCATTAACATCACACCAGCGTATAAATGAACACGCCAGGCTTTTTCCCTTCACTTCCTCACGTGTCTACAAATTGACCAAAATAAAAAGAGTTATCTTACAATGCCTTTCATTTAGAATTTAGTATTGATTGCAAAAAATCCATTCATTCAAATATATTATTAGAATATTCCTAAAGCTCTATGTGCCACGTTTGGGTGAACCTTTATTTCTGTCATTCATCTCTTTTGTTTTATTCAGTGGTTTCCCCATCTGTGCAAAAGAAGAAAAGCCTCGAGGTATGGCTGCCCTGTCAGCAGCTCGCCCTTTCAACGCACCCCGTTGCGCATACTTCACACAGTGATATCACCCCTCTCAAACCGGCTGTGTTTACACTTGAACTTAAACCATCATCATTGCCTGTTAGTGTGATATCCATCAGTCGCTACGTCAAACTAATAGAATGAACAGGACTTTAGGCTACAAGAAGGGAGGCGGGGTCACTGTTCTGACCTCGTTTGGTTATTTGAGGCAGTTTAATCAAGTAACTCAGCACTAAATCAGTTACTATGCCTGAATAACTGTTATCTTGTTGGTATTGAACTTGACACAGTCTCGATTATCATAATACCTCACCAAAAGTTTAATCTATTTTCTCTTGATAAATTATTTCATCAGGCAACCCATAATGGACCCCAAACCAACACTCGGACAGTTTTTCATCCATGCAAAGAGAAGTTTGCGTGGAATAAATGTAAAATGCAAAATATGTACACACCGCGCAAGAATACTAAATATTTGGAGACTCACTAGTATCCAGATAGACTTCTTGATATGATTTTTGATAGATATAAAATTGTAATATTTGTCTAGAATTGACAATTAGGTATTTTATTTTAAATTGGTGACCCTCACAGTTACAACAAATTATCACGTATTATTTTGGCGCTTAAAATGTTTCTTAAGGACTGATAACAGACGAAAGAAAACTAAAGAAGGAGTTCAACACGGTTTACGTCAGTCTTAAAATGAATTCAGCTGAGAGTCAGTGACCTCACCGCCAGGCATCATATTTTACACCAGGGGAGACAACTGGTCACTGCTGAGCGCACACTCAGATGGGTGTGTTATGGCGCACGCAGCTGTGTGCGTGTGTGTTACTCTGCTGCCATAGAGATGAGAATTACCTGCTCGTGAAAGCGTTTCAGTCAGAGACGACAACTTCGAACTGAAACTTCAAGTCCATCACAACAACATCATGACGCTCCTCCACTGATGCGCCTCCAAATCACATCAGTCAATTGAAGCATTAAACGAAAAGAAAATCATGAATCTTATCAGTCACTGCCAATGTGTCATCTCCGG
This sequence comes from Syngnathus acus, assembly GCF_901709675.1. Lineage (NCBI taxonomy): Eukaryota > Metazoa > Chordata > Actinopteri > Syngnathiformes > Syngnathidae > Syngnathus > Syngnathus acus. Next base: position 7,766,216 of record NC_051105.1, on the reverse strand, counting down.
CAGGCCAGAGAGAAAATCCATGCATCAGCTCAGCCTGGATGCTAATGCCTCTGGTATTCATGCAAAATGATCACCCCGAGACAAAGTGACAGCAGTCACAGCAAAGAGCCTCAGTCTGATTAACACAACTCATTCTCCGCAGTCGAGCCAGGGTCGAAACTAGATTTGGTGACATCACATCCTTGAGCCTTAAAGCAAATCTGGGCATTTTTAGGACTTTTGATACAAAACACAGCATGTTAGTACATCTACCCAGCCCCTGATGCCCGTCAATTGCTCCAGAGTTCTAAAAAAATAAATAAATAGCTAAGCAAAAACTTACACGTCGACGCAACAGGGTCCTGCTAAATAAATAAACAAAAATAAATAAATAAAAACAATGTAACAACTAAAATTAAAATAAAAGACAGAACACCGTAAAAACAATTCCACAGAAAATATATATTTTTTGCAAATCAATGACGCTACACAAACAGGTAACTGCCTACATACTACATACCTGTAAGTAAATGAGTCTTTCCTTTCATATATGCACATGATATATTTGTACTAAACTTGACTTCCTTTTGGTTTGCCCAAGTTTGATGTGTAAAATATTTTACACGGAAAATGTCACTGTAATTTGCTGCTGTGTTTCACTAGTTTTAGGTATTCTCAAGATTTATTGAGTGTCTACTGTGCAGGGTGTGTCGGACAGATGGTGAGTGATGCTCTCATGTCAGGGCAGTCACCGTTCTCAGGAGGAAAAAAAAAAATGACTCATGAGCTACATTAGTGGATGGCCTACATTAACTGGAACCTGGACCACAACGCCGGAAGACAACCCCGTATGCAATCAAAGATGTGCAATCGTAAAAAAAAAACAAAAAAAAACATACGGCATTCCATGGAGAGATCAAAATTTGACCAGAAAGCTTAGATGGCTAGCTTTGAGCTGTGTGAGTTTCCATCTCTTTGCAAATATGCCATGACTGAGATATAGGAAGCAACAAAAGAGCATTTCGGGAACACAATGCTTGGTGGATTAACCATTCAAGTCGTGCTCACACAGGGACAAAGATTACCGCAAGAGCAGAGCCGGTGCAAAGATAGCACCAGGCATGAACCCGGCTATCACAAAACTAAGGAGCTCTCACAATGATGCCCATTTGTATTCCGGTAGATTTCCTCGCCAAAGTCCACCACCACGTGACATGTCCCATGAGAGGTCAGGACACAATGGTTAACGGTAAACAGACCGCAGCATTGACATGCTTGATTCATGATGAAAAATTCAAAAATAAAATAAATGTATTTATGAGATAACTCACATTTGGCTTATTTTTACAAAAACTACTAACATGCCTTTTCACCATCTGCCTCTGGGGCTGAGGGAAACCCAATCTGCAAGCTTCTAATTTGTAGCTGCCCATTTCCTGGAGGTGGGAACTGCGGAGTAACTCAAGTTATAAGTACAGCGGAAAAACGAAAGCCTCAAACCAAAATGAACAAGGGTTTAGAGTTATGAAATATGGTCAGTCGGTCTCCTGCTAAGATACAGCGCTGCAATCTCCTGGTTAGAGCAATAATTAACGATACGTGACTGCCATATCTGACTCAAAAGGAACCATCAAAAAGCGCCTGAAGGCAAAACGTTGAAGGTCATTTTGATGATGGCGAGCTGTGCATACGTGCAAGGCCATGCAGACTTTATGTTCCTTGTAAACGGCAGAGGCGGGCGGGAAAGACACATCCACTACCATGACTAACATCTTGCTGGCTATGAGGCAGCGAGATGGAATAAATATGGAGCCAGCATCTTGGATTGACTGTTTTCACAGATGCTGCCATGAGAAAATGTTGTTGTTGTGGATTTCAAAATTCTTATTCCTCGAATGAGTTGTTTCGCATATATAGACACACGTGCGTCAAATGCATGGAAAGTGCACACGCGTTGACACAGTCGCACACGCTACAGGTGGCTGAGATAATGACTCATGACAACAATCCTGCAGCAGGTGAGCTTGCCAGAAGTGAATTAGGATCGGAAAGATTAGCGGTGGATAACGGGATTTAAGGAGTGCATAAAGGAATGCATGACGAGATAGACAAGTATGAGGGAGGAGAAGAGGGAAAAAAGCAATAAATCGGCAGATGCAAGAGTGCTATATGTGAAACAATGGCGCTTGATTTATGGGAGTCCTCTCGAGAGTTGAATGAAAAAAAAAATCTTGTTTGAGCAATGTGAATGGAACGATGATGAATGTGGACAACTGGATAGTGCGATGAGCTCAGAGCAGAGAAAGGAGGGGTATAAGAAATTGTCAAGGCTCTCCAGCCAATTAAGTTCACCTTTGGAATGACGATGAAAACAAAACACAAGACTAAGGCACATGAATAGGAAAAAAGAAAAAAAAAAGGAAAAAGAAGGGATAGTTGATGGAAGAAATATCATTTGTCATGCCCTAAAATGCCAACCGAATGGCCTTCTCAAGCTTCTGGAAAGGAGGGAAATTTTTTTTTTTTTAAGTATCCCGAGGTTCTACAACGTATCAGTGCTGAGAACTGCAATGAGGCGATGACACAGCAAGAACATAGCTGAAGACCAGGAGCAGTACAAGATAAAGTGCGGGATCTGCAGACATGTGTTTCATGTCAGACACAGGTTAAAGCCTGATAGCAAGACCTGGAGACTGGGACGTTTGGGAAGAAGAAAAAAAATGAAGCCGACAAAGGAGAACGGGGCTACAGCCAGTGTGGAAAACATTACATAGATAGAGGTGCCTAATTGGAGGAGACAGACATTATTGGCTGCAAAAAGGTAATGGTGTATCTTGTAAAGTTTGTCTCTCAGACAGAGGCTACATTGCACAGATAAACCCAGATAGATAAGCAAAAGACGAAGAAAATACGACCCACAAGGAAACTTAAGCATCACATGAAAGAGCAGAGCACTTGATGCAGCTGCTTAGCATTAGCGAACCTTTTACAAAAGGGGATGTATAGATGTCCTTGCACTTCTACTGACACACATCTACTCAACTTCCATCTTCTCCTCTGCTTTGACCACAAAAACAAACTCTAAACACCAGGGCTCACAAACATTTATTGAGATGGGAGCGATTGATTATGTATTTTTTTTATCATAGGCTACCTTGCTTTCCCTTGGAGAGCCAATTAAAATTTACATAATACATTGATGGGAAATTAAGTCATTAAAAATTAGAAGCTAGTAAAACTTTTCAATCTCAACATTATTACGTGAGCACAATTTTTGTTATTTAATTAAGAAAGCTGAATCCGCAGCACATGATTTGCCTTGGCGGGCCAGAAAAAATGGTGGAGCGGACCGGATCCGGCCCCCGGGCCTCGGGTTTGATACCGATGCTGTATATTACATGCCAACAATCTTTTCTGGGTCATACACACAATACTCAGGGCCTGATAAAGAACCTCTAATGGCGATCCATTAGCAGTAGTAGAAATGTACAATATGGTATTTTAAAATAGCGATACAGTTTTGGCCCAGGGGCTTCAAGTTTAACACATGATGGAATCGGAGCTGCTTTAGTGAGAAGCCTCAACGGAGCTCGCCAGCTAACATTGAATCCCCTTTCTGATTAAACTGCAGTCAGATGCTTGCTTCCCTATAATTTCTCCACAAGATTAAATTTGTAGGACTTTGTGACAGCACAGCTGTGCCATCTTAATTCTTTATCGTAGGGAAAATTAGGTTTTGTGCAAGTGCTAAAAGGTTTCTAACAGCATAAAAGGTGGATAGAGGGAGGGAGGGAGCGAGAGAGCGAGGGAGGGAGGGAATAAAAAGAAGAGATTCATCTGAGGGAACGACAAGGAGATGCATTTTAGACTCCCCAGCGATGGGTCTTGTCACACAGGCTATGTTTTTGTGGAAGTTAATGAAGCATTTTCCAAACATCTGTTTTTTAAAAGATGAGCTGACTCATGTTGCAGTTTTCAACTAACTCCAACCCCCCAAATTGTATCCTAACACTTAATCTTAACCTTCAACACCAGTCTCAATCCTAACTCCCAAATCCTGATCGTAATACTAAATCCTGAATCTTTTGTTGCTTTTTTAGGTAGGGTGGAAGGTGATTAGCGCGGCCATTTGGTGAAAGAAAACCATTTAGGTTATTTATTGCCCGAGGGGGAAAAAAAAAACATCAATACAGCTCACTTTGTTTCTCCGAAATGAAAATACACTTTGTGTTTCCTTACAATGTGTCCGTACAGAATATATTGATCAAGGACACTGGCGAGCGGTTTAGTCATCAGCAGCGTTTTAAAATATTGATTTGAGCGCCTCTGTCTCATCTTGCTAACGCACAATGAATCGCTTCATTCTGCAGTGTTTCCCTGACCTGTGAATACTTTTTAAACACATCATATATATATATATCATTAGTTCTGAGCTCTATTTTGCTGAGGAAGTGTATGTATAAGTAGCAAGGATTACCATTTTCTGTTTAGCAAGAACTTTACTCTGCGGGGAGTTGTTAAATTAAACAACTATTGAAAGCGGTCTCAAGAGTGGAAACATTTGCTGCACTTCATTAAATATGTAGCTGGTTGCATATACAGGAATCTCTCTCGTCTCACTAGTCACATTATTAGGTACACCTGCACAACCTAGGGAAGTTTAATTTAAGATTTTTTTTTTTTCCCAGTTTCGACACCGTCGATAAATACTGCATGTTTACTGTGGTCGTAGTTCGCATTGTAATAAATTAAATGACTTTTTTTTTTTTAAACACTGCAACAGGATGTCAGTGTTGTGTCCATAGCAACCAAGTAAAGAGTGCACGGCTGTTTTGGCAAGGATTTTGATGAGAAGTCAAGTGTGATCGAAAAGTCTGTTCTGCATAGATTTAATATTTGCCTCTGCTCCTGCATGAATTTACGAGCGTTAAGCAGACACTGGCGTGGACGTATTCAAGCGTCCTTAATGATCTGTGTGCATGTCAGCGTGATGCGGCGCACAAGGAGATGAATCCGGGCAAATCAACGCTAGTGTGTGTGTTTGTACGTGGATGACAGGCTGCCGGGAGCGCAGGCAACACCATCAGAAATTTAACGGGATGGCGTTCTGAGTCAGCAAACCGGAGGGGATCTGAGTCAACTCGCGACTGGTGCTTGGTGTCTCTTGTGTGCGCGTTGTGCATGTGCCCACCAATGGCGTGAGTGAGTGAGTGAGTGAGTGAGTGAGTGAGTGAGTGAGTGAGTGAGTGAGTGAGTGAGTGAGTGAGTGAGTGAGTGAGTGAGTGAGTGAGTGAGTGAGGCCACGTCAGCTTCAGATGTGATGGCAAAGGGTGATAATGTGGACGATGATGATGTGCAAGTTGAATGACCACCAGAGTTTATTTTGTCTCCGAATTAGGAGCCGCCATCAGTTGATGGAGTGGTGGGGGCATTTTTATCAGGTCTTTTTTTATTCTGTACTTTTCTTTTACGTGTCTTAAATTTTTGTTCTTTTTTTTAAATATCTTAATTTGTTTTGCCTTCAAATTGTAGCTTTGTAATTATATGAAGCACACTGTTACCTTGTGTGTGAAATGCGCTATAAAAACAAAGTGGCCTTGCCTTGCCATGTAAAATGGAGGTCATGTAAACAACGTAACACAAAATGGATTTTATGTAACTAACCTTACAAAGCACTACAAATATTTCATGTGGGTAGATCCCCGCATGTTTTTTTAACCTGCTATCAGTTGCTGTAGTATTTTTATTTTCTGGAATGTTATTTTAAACTGTACACTTCAATTCAGACCAACATTAAACTTCAGTTTTAACCAATCAGATTATTTCTAGATATAATTTGAGTGAGAATCTGTGAAGTCCTTAGACTATTTTAAATAAATGGAACACACTATTAATATACAACATACTCATTCTTCATTCTAGCATCCACTTTTCTTACCAAATATAGTTGTTGCCCATCAACAGGATTAATTTCAGACGTGCCTTTTCAGACCCCTGCTAAATGCTTGTGAGAGGAGTTTAAGCCGTCATGACAGACGAAAGCAAACCAAGAACATAGAAGAGAAATGAATAGAAAGAGGGCGGCTCGGTGGAACACTGGGTAGCACGTCCGCCTCACAGTTAGGAGGGTGCGGGTTCGATTCCACCTCCGGCCCTCCCTGTGTGGAGTTTGCATGTTCTCCCCGGGCCCGCGTGGGTTTTCTCCGGGCACTCCGGTTTCCTCCCACATCCCAAAAAAAACATGCTTGGTAGGCCGATTGAAGACTCCAAATTGTCCCTAGGTGTAAGTGCGAGTGCAAATGGTTGTTTGTCTCTGTGTGCCCTGCGATTGGCTGGCAACCGGTTCAGGGTGTCCCCCGATGACGGCTGGGATAGGCTCCAGCACCCCCGTGGGGACTAAGCGGTTCAGAAAATGGATGGATGGATGAATAGAAAGACTTTATTGACACGGACTTTCTATCATGCTCTCTATAGCCCAGTGGATTAGCCGTTTTGAGAGTGGAGGGGTGAGGGAAGCGCGACCCACAAATGCAAACAGAGTCAGAAGAGCAAGGAGAGGAAATATCCCCCGAGACCCTCGGTACATATTTGGACAGACAAACAGAAGCATCTGCCCGCCAACTCGACTGACCAAACTCAGTCAGCCGCGAGTGGCTGAAACTAAATTCAGTATGCTACACACAATTCGAATACGTTGTTAAATATGTCAACGTATTCCTTCAGGTTGTGATATAACCCGGTCGTGTCAGCATTTGAGTGACAGGCTCATTGACATTTTAATACCATTTGTGATTTCATTTAACATTTTGTGGGGTCTATTTTTATCGACTGTGCAATTGCTCAACTATGACATCACATTTAAAGAAAAGGAAGGAGCTGCTTAGATTAGCCATGAATGAAATCGGCTGCAAGCACTCCCACAGCAGCGCAACCACCCTCTTGCAGATCCCCCGGCTTGTGCTCACAGTTGTGCCTCGGGCAGGATTTACGCCACTCACAAAAATGTAGCCTTTAGCCTTTAAAAGAACACAGCCTGGTGTGTTTATCTTTTGCCATTTTCAACCACACCATCAGTTGGGCTGCGTGATGTACAACAACACCCAACACCTCTGAGGACAAAAGTCAACGTTATTTATTATTTATGAAAGCGCAAGAGTGGCTTTTTTCTGCAGCCTGATACTGTGATGAAAAAAAAAGATCATCACTATCCACTCTCTGGCAAGTTCCAGCAGCCAATTAGCTTTAGCAAGAGATGACAAAACTAAAAGCTCTGTTAACTTTGTTAAGTGCTGCTTTGGTTTTGGGAGAGGTGAAGAGCAAAAAAATATTTCTGGCACAAGTTGAGAAAGGTAAATCGCATAATCACTGCTTTTTCTTGGCCGAGAATGAAAGGTTTTAAAATCAAAAAGTGCCGTTTATGTTGTGAGCAGTGATTAAAGGACTAGTACTTCCAACAGCTGAGTCATATTCCTAAATCGCCCCCAATGTTTATTTTTGTTGGCATTTTGAGATAAAACAAGCTTCCCCATGAAGAGTTTACGTGTTCTCCACTTATAAAAGCTCAAAAGAAATATTCAAAACAAGCACATTAATAGGGAAGAATATAAAACAATTCACGTCAATAAGACTTTGTCCTTTAGTGCAGTTACGATTCAATCTAACCTTTGTCTAGCAATGAGTGTTTGCATCTGCTAAATAGTTTTTTTTTTTTTTTTTTTTTTTTTGGTATTTCTAGCTGTAAAGTTCTTTTGATGAATCACCAGCCAACAAATTGAATACACGTCGGGGAGGTTAAGGCAGCAGGTGTTCACCATCATTTGCTGGTGGTCCAGTCACTTTATGAAGCCGAATGTGATTGGTACTGTTCCAAGCCGGAGAAAATCAATGTCAACTTTGCAACTGCAGACAGCGGCTCAACTTGCTTGAATTGCAGTAAATAAGCTCGGTGAGTCATTTTAATACGCCAAAGTTTTTTTAAGTACATTCTGAAGTGTGGGAAAACAACAGCCTCGCACATTCCATTGTACTAACAAATACGAAATACAAAAAGCTATTTTGTTAGAAGCATTCGGCCTACATTATACCAATGTGGTCAGAAAATAAGTAAAATTCTTTTATGGTTTTATTATATCTGTAATGCATTATTTATATTCTGCATTTTTTCCTCCTGAATGCCACGAGGTATGCGCATGTGGAAGTAGATACGCATAATCGACTCATTTACTTGCCCTGCCGATTAATCGATTGTCTTACGAATTTGATGTCAATTTGGTTCTTGTTTGGCCGCATCACTCGGTTTGAAGAGGAAAAAAGAAGTGTACTGCATAATAATGAGAGCTGTGTCTTCTAATGGTCTCTATTCGTCACAAGAAAACATTATGAATGTTGAATGACAAATGTTGTCAAACCTCGAAGAACTCATTCCAAAAAGCGAAACCTTTTCAGTTCAAACTGAATGCTGCAGCTTTGTGAAGCTTGCTGATGATTTTATCATTTTCTATTCCGTTAGCTCTCGTTTCTTTTGTTCACCTTATTGGGCTTCTCTGCTTTTGTTCTTCTTCTGTGTTAGAACTTTGGATTGCTACGCATAATTTGAATAAATGTGCTCACCTTGACTATTTTCAATAAATCTTTAAAAGGGGAAGAGCAACAATGAATTCAGCCCGCTAACAATTATCGTCAGCTATGCAAAAAAAAAAAAGCCAGGCACTGTCTTGAGTTGTCTGAGATCTTTTGAAATTTAGCACCACTAACAAGCGTCACTGTGACACATACAGTACGGAGTTTTTATAAGGCCTCCCTCCCTTCCCATGTCTCCACACTTCATCTCCCTTTCTCTCTTAATCTATCACTCTGCTCCAGCCTTCACCTCACCCCTTTGATGGTTGCATTCACCCACCTCTCACCTCCCGTGTTCCTTTCAACCGAAATGACTCAGCGTATTCTCCTCCGCAGTTTCCAGCTCAGCTCGTCATGTTCTCAACCCCGGAGGAAGATGTCACCTCTCTGACACGGCCATCAGCAAGAACCTAGGAGTCAACAAACCATCAATAATAATGCGTGATGAGCTCGGGTAATATACACTTACTGAGCACTTGGAACATCTAAAAAGATGCGCCAAAATGATGCCTTGATAAAATAAATGATGCTTAGTTGCTAATATTGTGACACTTTTATTTTCCCGGTATGGCACAGTGCAGTTATTCGCACTGGAACCATAAAAAATAAACATTCTTTGATTAATACCTCTGTGTCAAACCTAAGAACGGAAGCAAGTCGTTTGGAACATTCAGGAATGGAAAATCCCATCCAATTAAAAATATTACAGGTGGGAGAAAAGAAATATCTCACAGTGCATACGCATTAGATGAATGCATGTGTGTTGTGTTGGTCATGTCAACGTTCTTTCAGATTTTAGCGCTCGCTTGAACACAGTTGAACAAACAGACTGCAATTGCTCCTTATTTCTGCCAAAATACTCGCATCAACGTACAAGAGACGAACTTGGAAATTAGCCTTGACCGAGGCTAAAAACGTCTTTACACAACGATGACGCACACCGAAATAGAAAAATGCTAACGGTTTCCTGTTTAGCAAAATCATTCATGTTTCCACCAAGCTCGTGATATTTGGTGCTCAGCTGAAGGTGCAGAACATTAGAAGAGGGACGTGAGTCACTGTGGTTGAAGTCCATATGTCAGCAATAGACAGGTCCGGGCTGACCGAGGTTTTACAGATGATATGATGCTCTCTCTCTCTCTCTTGCTCGCTATTGATTCCTTGTGGAGTCATCTCTAACTTCCCCCTCAGAGTGCATCTCCCTTTGCAGAGAACAGATAAATCATCCGGTGCGTTCTGGCACTTGTCCCCGAAGAATAACTCTTCTCAATAAGGCCGCAGAGTGTTTTCTGCATGTGCGGACTTTAAATTTCGGCTCACGTGACCCCTTGCTCCCGAGTCTTTGCTGCTCTCGGGTTCTGATTATTTCTGCTTCCCCTTTGCCCCATCACACTCCTGTCTTTTCCGAGCCAGAGGCCTCCCTCTCCATCTCGGGCTGTCTCGCTTCATCTTTTCTCCTCCGTCTCCACATCAATAGCTCTCAATCTCATTCTTTCCCCCAGCAAACAGAGTGACCCTTCAGTCCTCTGTCACCCCCTCTGGCTTCAGCCTCTTCGTCGTGGCTCCCGACTCACTCTCACATCTGTGGGTAAACATGACCAACGCTTCGATTACCCTCTTGGCATTTTGTCATTATTATGCCCTCCCCGAACTCTCCTCCGTGGCGCTATCCCATCCTGCGATGACAAACACTTCCATCAGTCGTCCATACTTCGCTGCCTCCTTCCTGCCCCTTCAGTGTTTAGTGTCATCCGTCTTTTCCCCTTCCAGATAAGATGTCCGCCCCCAAACATCTATCATTTCACTTAACAGCGCATCCTGCCATCGAAGGCATAAACATTTTGGTTGACATTCAGCAAATCAGCCTTCAAATTGTATGCTCGTGCACCCGGACGCCGTTATTGTGCTCGTTTATACTTTGGCTCAGAATGGACGGCGCCATTAATGACAAGAGAGCCAAACGTTGCAACGAGCAATTATTATAACGTGACTGCTTTGCTCTGCAATTACATCAACGGGGGGGGGGGGGACACTGGCTGGTGGCCACTCGGTTTAGCGTCATCGTCCATTTCAATAATGGCAACCAGAAATGTGGAGCTCATATTGGCCTTTGTGCCAATACATTCAGAACCCGAGGGAATTGAAATAGAATTGCGCAATGGAATCAGTTACTGGAAATGATCGCTCTTGGTCTATAGTATTATGTGAACCTAAAAAGAGGGTGCTTACACACAGATATTATTTTTTTACCCAATCAGTCAAATAATTTCCACTTCTTATTTTGTATTTCCCAACAGTTTGGATATAGCACTAAATACCTAAAGCCATAAAAGTGCATTCAATTGATTTTGAAGTATTCTCAACATGACAATTCAATTCCATAGTGTCCTACCAAACATGTGCTACAGGACGAGCTGACCTACTTTATTTGAGACAAAAAAAGGAGTGTTTTGCTTTAACAAAAGGAAGTCTGGTACAATAAAATGCGAGCTGTCTAAATCGTTGACTCATGGGTTTTCCATCACTAGCAGGGAACAGATGCGGGCCGTGCATCACGCATTAAACACCCTTTTGTTAAAAAAAAAAAAAGGTGACCAGAACATCTGCAGCATGAGATGTAATACAGCTTGTGTGTGTGTCTGTGTACTAGATTAGTCGTGAGGTGGTTTGCTTGATGAAAACCTGCAATTTGCCCAAATTAAAATGGCTGCTCTGACCCCTTCGCAATAAGCGAGAGTCATTCATCATTTCTGCGGCAATGGACTCTTTTCGCTAACGTGGAAAAGGAGTGCATCCAGAAGAGCTTTATGAGCTCACGCTCCCAGCCCAAATCTGTTTGATAAAAAGTTCTGGGAGATAAGCTAAGCCTGTGCATGCCTGTGTGTGTGTGCATGTGTGTGTTTGAGGGGGGTTGAAAAGTAATTGTCCCATTAGCTTGCTTATTAAGCTATCTGTTTCTCATCAAACCCCACCTCTCTAAACATTTCCTGCAACCGACAAAAGAAGTATGTTTATAGCAACAATGATAATGGGTGTTCCTGCATTTGAATGGTGTACAGCAGCACATGTGCGCTTTAATAATGGTGCAACAATAAATGTGCATCAATAGAATTGTTTCAATACAGTGATTAACAAAAGGAAAATAATTGCAGATGGTAGCCAGTGGAGTACTGTGGATGTTTCCTCCATGAAATCAATGGGAGAAGAGAAGGGCAGGCAGACTAAATGTTATGTAACATAATTATTTATGTATTAATATTAACTTCCGTGTCACTGCTTTTGGAATTACTTACGTGTTTCTCATGGTTTGCCAGCATGAACACGAACATATCAGATGTGTGTCAGTTGAAATCTACATGCAAAGAAGAAGAAGAAGAAAAAAAAGGTTACAGGCCTTAAATCTGAACTGGGGACTTGTGAATCTATCCAAAGATTTATTTGTATCAATACATGAAAATCAGTCATGTCCATATATGTCATAGGTTAGCATTTAAAGCGCACATGCTCACTAGGTAATCACACATGGAGATGAGTGCACCACTGTCAAGGCGAATGTAAAGCCATATTATTATTTTATAGTTGATATATGAATATTTAAATACTTGTTTTTGATTATTAATGAATTCGCCATTAAAAGTGAGAAGCTCATTTCATGTGTTGAAAGGTACCTTGTGGTCTATTTAGTTATTTATTTTAAACCTCAAGCATGATATTGAGATGCTGGGAGATACAAAACTTTTACGCTGCAATAAATTTCTAAGATACCATTTTACGGTGGACATTTTGCACGTGAGGCCAAATCCTGCAAATTCAGCATGAAGTAAATGTTTGCATGAGTTATGGTATGTTTTTAACATTTGCTCTGCTTGTAACGCTTAGCCTGCACAAGATAACATTTTTAAAGAAATTAATAGAAGATTACAGAGCGTATTGTTTGTTTTAATCGTGTATGTAGCACAGCGTAATACCTTTTGAACTTGGTCCTACCAAATTGAAATACGTCCGGGACAGCCGCAGGACTCTGCGCAATGCATTCTGGGATATGTAGTCTTTAAAATAGTCAGAGGGTCTGCACGCCTGTGAAACCACATCCGAGTTTTGTTTATTGTAGTATTTATGTTTCATTCGAGTTGTACAGGTTACAGATCACATTAATGGTGGGCTAATTTTGGAAATCATTTTGGTCTCATTCCTCAAATCTGACATTTGACCGGGGGTGTTTTGATTTTTCATACCCACTTGTATATCCAAACAAGCCTCAAGGTAAAAATAATAATAATAATGATAATAATAACCCAACCAAATTCAATACTGTCTCATTCTGGCAAACACCTCATTAATCATAGAGTAAGCCAGATATAGCTGATTAAATATTCATATCACATTTTTTGTATTGTACCGCACTTGAAATAAGCTCACAAGGTAATACTCGATTGGTGCACACTAAGTTATGTGGGCTGTTTCCCTCAGGCCACATCTACCATCTCCTCACATCCCCGACGCAGAGCAGCTCTTTCAAGGCTCCCTTTATTATTCCGCTTTTCTCTCCAGATCTGTGTTTGTGTGTGTCAAAGCGGGTGTTGCAGAAATGCTTTATGGCTTCTCTTGCAACATTGACCTTTGCAGCAACCGGGCTCACCCGCTCTTAAGATGATAAACAGGTCGTGCATCGAGACGTGTGTGTGTGTCCATGGCGCTCGTGTTTTGCTCACATGTGATGAACGGGCAGCAACATTCTATCCCACCAGCAATCATTAACTTTGATGCACAGGCGGACGTTATTAGGTACGCTCGGCCGCGTGATTTACTTATCGCAAAGAGAACAGAGGAGCTACCGTAATGAACTTCAAGTGGATCCGAGGCACGTCTCTCCGCTGCGGGGGCAGAGGAGGTAAATACTACGCTCGGAACTGCAACGATTAATGTAATGATGTACGTGACGTTTCCCCGACTCACTTGCAGATGCAAGCTGAATATCCGCAGGCACGACGGAGGAGGAAGAGGAGGAGAGAAGATGAAGAGAGCAGTTTGAGGAGATGGACGAGAAAGAGACGAGGAGGTAGAGGATGGGAAGGGAAGGAGAGCAATTATTGGCTTCTGCTGCAGCCAACTCTGATGTTTTGACAGTCAGCCACTGCTGGAGGGAGACGGGCCAAGCGCTGATGATGATGAATGATGACACTGAGGCTGGAGAGGTTCACACAGTCTTTACAGTCTTTTATTGGTGAAGATACAGTATGGAGAGCCACAGGGTATCCTTACAGGCCCATCGGGATTCCATATAGCCTCGCTTTTGACTTCTTGAGAGTCTGAACTAAGCAAATTTTCATGTTGGGATAAGCCAAAATATGGGAAAAAAGAGGAGGGAGAGCAGGAGCATGTTGCAAAGCAAAGTGCAGTGACATCTACACATATATATGCACTTCTGTGTCTAAATAGTTTAGAAGGGGCCAAAAAAACTTTTGCAAATAAATCTCTATAATTCATCATAAATCAACACAACAGATATCACACTGCATATACCCATCACAAGTATCCCTGCAATAATTCATTTTTTTTCCCCCTGGTTATTGTGCACTTGTTGCTAGGCAGGATTCCTGAAGACAAATAACTTGAACGTCATAGACCAGTGATTCTCAAAGTGTGGTCCAAGTAGCACGAATGGTGCATGAAAGACTGAATTTAAAAAAATAAATATTAACATTTAAAATGTTCCAATACAAACATATAAGAATGAAGCATGTAGTTATAAATATGGCCCGTTTAACCTTTTAATCCAGTAGGGTAATTTTTTTTACCTTAACTAAAGTGCCTTTTTTAAACTAAAAGCAATGTAATGCTTAATATTATTATTGTTTACATTAATGTTAACCCTGCCCGGTGTTAACACTACATATTATTTATGTGCAATTTGTAGTTATCTAACATGTTTTGTCAGTGTGCGTTATTGGTGACGTGTTACTAGTTATGTACTGGCAAACAAAATACAAGAAAATCACAGAATACAATGTATTGCACTCGCAAGCAATCAAGTGGAATCAACAAGGTTCAAAAGGGGAACTGGTGGATGAACATGACGATAAACACGTACGTCGGTTACTAAGGCGACCTTGTGCTGAACACTCTTGAAATAGGCCTTTCTTGCCTTTGAGAAATAATCCCAGTAATGCACAGTGCAAATTGTTCTTGGGAGAGCTCTGACAAGGAAAATGTGACCTTTGAACAGAGCTACCTTCATCATACTGGGCTTGATTGCCTTCAAACTTAACATGGATCTCACAAATCCTGGTATGACCTTCTGCCATGCACATGTGAGGAAAAAAGACAAAATCAATTGACTTTTTGAATTAGGTGAGAATTGAGACCTGGGCTAAACAAGGACAAAACCTAAATATATGTTTAATTCTTAATTATACAGTCAAGTATCCCTATGATGACATGGACCTGATCGCTCCAAAAACAATCAGACTCTGCCCTCTTGAGGCACACAGTGTCAACTACAACATTCTTCCGGTTCCAAATGAAAAAGTCCACTCGTGATTTTTTTTCCCCTACCTTGCGTCTTCTTTGCAGCCACAGAAAGGGAATGTCCCACAACATGGCTGAAGCCAAGGTCTCCACAGAATCTTGTCCCAAGTCATCTGGTTTGGTTGTTTGTCCACCAAGGAGAGCTGATGAGTGTGCATCGCTTCGGTTATTCGATGGAGGACTTCTGCGTAGCGAGGCTCTGTTTCGGGGCCCAGCGGCTGCGATTCTGAGGGGTCCCGGAGAAGATCATAGAGCAGCGGAGGGTCATGTCGTGTCACGTGTTCTCCGTGACACGAGCACGTGCCCGGGTCATAGCATCCCACAGCTCCCGGGGGGGAAAAATTTGGTGTGACGAAATGCACCTTGAAGATGGAGTCGCCTGAGTAAAATACACACATATTAGAATGTGGCAATATGCAATGCAAAAACAAGATTTGTACGATCATGAGAATAGTAATTCTTTTTCAACATACTGTCTGGTGGGTGCCAGCGTGCTGCGTGTAAGTGGCTGCCACAGTAATGGAACATAAACTCATGCGCCGATCGAGTCACCTTGCCCTCCAACAGCGGCATGAGGTTGTGACCATCTAACGGCCTTTAATTGAAACTCATATGAGTATAATTTTGGTTAAGTGAATCATCAAGTTATGGATTAAAAAAAAGATCAACAAGACCTGTCGGGTTGGGTGTCTTCAGCCAGATGTTTCAGGGTGGGGTAGAGATCCATGAGGCTGGTGGGCTCGTCCACCACTCTCCCAGCTGCCAGTCTGCCCGGCCAGCGGAAGATGCCGGGAACCCTGATGCCGCCTTCCCAGCCCCCCATGAATTTCCCACCTTGACAGGTTGAAATTCAGAAAGGTTAAACGGAAGGGGACATTTTTTTCTTCAATTGATTTTATTCTTGTACTAACTGTAAAACTTTTTTTTTCATGAAGCATTAACTGGGGGTTACACACTTGTATGACCATTAAAGTGTGAAAATTGTACTCAGCACATCTTAATAAAATCACAGATCTTGTTGGATAAAAAAATACAAATAAAAAAAAAATAGGAGCCTTATGTTGCATTTACAGTTGATGTAAGGCTTGTGAGAGGTGCCAAATACCTCGAAAAATGCCGTTCCAACCTCCTCCCTGGCCAATCAGAGGATGAGAACTCTCAATGTGCCCTCCGTGGTCTGACGTAAAGTACATCAGAGTGTCGTTAGCCAGGCCCAACGAGTCCACGGTTTTGGTTAGCTCACCTGCATAAACACAACAGTACTAGTTATTATTTATGTATCATGACCTTATGATTTCACAACAATTTTTCCTGAGTCAATATACATAAACACGGTGTACCAATTAAGGCAAGTTAGCTGCTAAAATTAGATATGGCTTTCTTAACTTTTAACTCTTTTCCTTCTTTTGGAATTTGTTTCACAAAAGCATAAAATGCAGCTCTTGATCTAAGATATTATTTTATAGATAATCTTTTCAGAATATTATTTGGTCAAATTCCAAATTTTGCAACTGTTTCATTGAAACTCGCTTACCGACGAGCCAGTCCATCTCTTCCACGTCGTCACCGTAGCGACCGTGGCGGCTTCTGCCCGCGAAAGCCGGCGAGTTGAAAAGTGGCGTGTGGACGTGAGCCAGGGAGAAAAACAGAAGGAACGGATGGTCGGTATTCCTGAAGAGGAGAAAAGGAGATACGATATCGTTGGACAATCCACACTGATAATAAAAACTGATTGTCGTTGACCGCCCCCTTTGTTAAGAGAAGCTTTAGCAAGTTAATAAATAACATCTACTTACACTAACGACTCAACCTGAAACTGAACTCTAATGAGTGTGAATTATTTTGAGACAAGCAAACTTGTTACGCACCTCTCGCACTTAACAAGGCAATTAATTGATAGTGCTGTTCGTAGATGAGGATACTAATGTATTACTGCATAGACATCGTTATACTTTTTTTTTTTTTAATTCCCATGATGCTTTGTATCAGATAAGGAGTCTGAGTCGAGAACCAATTAAAATGAAAGACTTGGACTTTGGTTTAAAATAAATGTGATTGAGATTCCCAAATTGTGTACTATAATGGCTTCCAGTGTTCTAACCTCTCGATGAAGTTCTGCGCTTCCGTCAGCAACCTGTGAGGCAGAGTCTCTAGCGTCATGGGCTGTTCCACCACTTCCTGGTCCCTCATAATGATGCAGTTCCACCTGGGCAGTAGTCCGAAGACAGCGTACCACATCGCAATCAGAAGGAAGCTAACCAAGAGGAGCGCCACCGAGAGCCACAGGTTGATGTCGATTAGGCCGCAAGCTCGAACACACATCTGTGTTCGGACACAAGTCATTACTTTGAGTTGACACAATTGCAATTAAAGTGATGCTTCGGATCAAAACCTCCTCACCAGTGTGAAAAGACCAACCACGAGCAACACAGAGATCTTTTGGAACGTGTGTTGCAGGTGGTTCAAAATGTCCGTCCCCATGCCAGGAGCGCAGTCATTCAAGAGGGTTAAAGGCAGGCCGTAGAAGAAACTGAAGCTGTGCTGATTGGGGTGATGACAGTGATCCCCTCTTTGCTCACAGCTCAGGCCGAGGTGCCATTTACCTGTATTGGATGCAGGGTACATGACAGTGATCGAGTGAAAAGAACAAGAAAAAATGATGTTCAAATTTGGCATGCATGCAGTCCACGACTTGAAAACCAAAGTAAATAGTTTTTCACTTGAATAAATAGTTCTTCACTGGAAGCAATGCACTCATAGACCACTAGGGCTTGCTCATAGAGTAGATTTTAGTAGGCCAAATAAATAAGTCCTCACCAACTAGGCCAGTGGTATATCCTTGTTGCTGCAGCCTCTTGGCAAAAGTTGTCTCCCCGGGTGGCAGCCCGCCCGAACCCCCCAGGAACAAGTTAACCTGTACCGCACCTGCCCCCGCCATCCCTGAAAAGAAGTTGCATGAAGACAAACAGCACAAGTCAAGTTATTAAGTCATTAAGAGACCTGAGCGGACAGCGTAGCGCCCCGTCATGAATGCCGCCCGGCTCGGTGTGCACAGTGGGGCGGCTGCGATGTGCTGAGTCAGCTTCACCCCCTCAGAGGCCAGCCTGTCTATATTGGGGGTCCTGCAGGGGCACACAAGGGATAACAACAGGAAGCCGGTAACACGTACTTATCCACAAATGTGCACCAATTTGTACTGACCTGATGGTGTTGTTACCATAGCAACCCACGTCACCGATTCCCAAGTCATCCGCCATCACTAAAATTATGTTGGGCTTCCTGATGCTCTCCTGCCCTATGACATCACTCGCGAGCATCAGGAACAGGACAACAAGCAAGGAGGACCTTTATGGGATAATTCATTGCTAATTTAATCTTTGATTAAAAAAAAAAAAAAGTTTTAAATACCAATATTATTACGAACAAATCAATACATGTCGCATATTTCGACTTTAAATATAAATGTACTTTACAATCTTAAGGTTGATGCACTCATAACGAATGTAAATGCAAATAAATGTTGATGTTGAAAAGAGAGAGCGACAATGTGCGTTCCATTCTACTACTATTTGTTTTTTTTTATTAACTTACCACATCGCTGCGAAAGTCAGGTGACCTCTGCAGACTCTGAAACAAGCACTGCCGTAAAGCAAATTTCTCTGCCGTAACTGTAAAAGCGGACGTGCGCGGCACGAACGGAGGCGTGGAATCCGCTAACTTTAAATAGTAGATTCAAAATACTGGTAAAAAATATATATATACCAATTTAAATCAGGAATGCAAGTCAACTTTTCTTTTTGTGCTGATCCTACCTTCGTTTTTTCTCTTATGCATTAGGTTTAAATAGTATTCCAATATAACAATAATGTAAAAAAAATACATCAATATCTAATCGAAAATACATTTAAGGTGACATGTATCTATCTTTGATTAAGGTTTGATTTCACCTGTATAATTTAATCTATAAAATGCCTCATAAAAAAATGGCAGCTATACTTAAGGACCTTTTCATTTGCCATCTGTCTACTAAATGTACATTCATCACAAATTAACAAAAGAATGCAACTGAAAATGCAGTAGAGGGCTTGTTTTTGCCAAAATTTGAATATTAAGGCAATCAAATATATCTTCAAAAGTTGTTGTGAAATATAATTGTTACATTTAATGTTTTTGTTTCAGACACGCAAATATTGATTTTTTTTAATGGCATAACTTACATGATGGTGGGGTCGGTCGAGCAAATAGTATTTTACTTGGAAGGTTATGAATGTTGTCAGTGTGCAGATGCCTCTCTAAATACCTGACATGTTGAACATTTCATGTCACACATTACTAACCCACTTGTCATTTTTTTTCTCACTTCCTCCCTGCAATTTATGACTTACCTAACATCCAACAGATACTGACAAAGTAATTGACACATGCAGCTGAATGAATAAAGAAAGACTGACAGGCCAACTCCCACCGAAACTGCTTGTTTAATTCAACTTTTCAACATTATTTACACCACAAGTGCTTGATGACGAACAGGAAGTCTACAATTTCTACAATAAAAAAAACACACTGAATAGCCATAGAAAAGAAATGATATGTCGCAATATTTTTAAAGGAAATTTGAGATTTGTGTTCATAACCTTGTTGCTTCTCATAATCAAGATAATCAAGATGTGCTTATAAGGCAGGAGCGGTCCACTGATGATGTAATAATAAAGCCAAATGTTTTTGCTTGACAGCTTGAAAAGTACATTTTTGCCTGTAGTTTTGTTCAAAATGTATCATTGGAATTTAGGGATGGGCTTAATCAATTCACTAATCATTGGGAATTGAAAATTAAAGGAGGACTTTGCTATAATGCAGTAAGATTCAAATATAACCTTTCTTAAGTTACTTCTTCCTTCGCCCCTTCGAATCTATGATCGAAGACATACCTCGAGCATGAGACATGCCACCACCGTACATAACGTGCACTGTAAACAAGTAGTCGCGGCTGCTACATTGCTAGCGTGACTTGTGTAAGACGGAGTGTTGCAAAACTGGTGTATTTTTCTTCACCACAACATTCAATTAAAAACCAAATGAGGTCCCCCCCCAAGGCACAGCAAAATGATTAACAGCTCTTGGTCACACCTTGTGTCTACAGTATATCTCAGTTTAAGTCCGTTTGAAAATAATTTAAATACAATAAACACAATTAGATGTGTTACTCATCAGATGATTTGGAAATGTACTGAAATTAGCCCATCCCTTGTTATTGCAATTTTAATCAAGGTATTTTACACTTCGACAGGGCAATCTGCAGCCGTCCAGCTCATTCATCGTCATTAATATTCTTCCGATACTACAAATAATTGTGGCTAGACTGTTAGTCACAGCCTCTGTCATGTACAGCATTTGAGCTGTGTGGCATTATTTTTTTTATTTTATTTCTATTCAACCATTAAGCAGCAAACAAGATTTAAAGGGAACACAGCAACTGTAAGGCAACAGAAGAAAAAAAGACATTCAGATGTTAGCAGTTTGTGCTACGATACTAAGTAAATCATTAACATCGCAGCACCTCATTTTTAGGCAAGTTTCCACAATAACAATCACTAAAGGTGCTACACGCTATTCAAAAACAATCAGTCTGAGGCCCCTCACTAAACACAATGGATAGGATTTACATTGAAAAAAAAGGTGATTATTAGAGAAAAAGACAGCTGGCTTGAACAGAATAAAGAGCCACATTGTACAATGCACTCACAAGCCACAAGATTAGCTGGATGTGATTTAAATTTGGGTATACAAATGTGACTTTCATTTGAAATTCTTTTTTCCTGCTCAAAATGGTACAACGGTGATTTTAAATGGCAATTAAAGTCAATATTTCTCACGCTGCAGAGTCCACTGTGTTGGTGAACCTTTTAAATTGTGGCTTGTGAGAACATAAAAAGGATACTTTGAGCCATTAAAATGAGCATCTCGATGAAGAGTGGATGTTCTGGAGACATTCAGTGCGTCTGTACACGGGGCAAGCCAGACTGGGACAGTGAAAGGCACTCAACTGACAGCATCTAAATACAAATCTCACAGTGACACTTGGCTTCAGCCACTAAAATGTGATATGGACTTTTGAATAGCTCCTAAAGTACACCTAACTGAGTAAATGTATTAGGACACAAATCCACGCAATGGAAAGTGTTTCAATGATGACAGCCGCTTTTTTTTTTATTGTCCATCAATCCACAATCCTCAACCACTTGTGCCAAACATCTTGGTTAGAACTTAAATCAGCCTTGATACTGATGCTCCTTGTAGGCACGGTTCCCAAAGTCAGCTAAATAAGGGTCGCAAATAGTTGTAAATCAAGACCCAGATTAAAATTTCTTTTTGATAGAGGCACGCTGTTTTGCAGCAAAGGGATTAATTCATGTTTTTGTTTTTTATCATTCGTTTATTTACAGTATTTTATACCTCAAGACAAGAATTTCCTGACTTAAGTGCCTATTCTAATCTCTTTACCAGATTCCCACACATCATGAGAACTTCCCACTTTCCATCCACTGACGACTTCAATTGCTATACAGATGCAAGTCCACTCTGCACACACATACTGATAATATTTAGATTTTTTTTTGCACCCCAATCGCTGATCTTTATGTGGTAGAAAGCATACGCACGCCACTTAACGTTTGTTTGTTTTTTTTAATCAATTTGTTGGGGTTGTATTTAAATTATTAATTATTATGTCATTTCAACTGTGTGTAAATCGTGGCTGGTTTTAAATAGTTAAACCCTGTCAACATACAATAATAAAATTGACATGAAAAAAGAGATCAGTCACAGTGTTGTTGTTTTTTTCAATTCCTATAAATGAATGGACGTGTGTCAGTAAAGTTAGAAAAAGTATTTCGGCCATGAGAAGTTTGGACAAACAAATGTCTGGCCAATTGTCATTGCTAATCAAATTGCTTTGTTGCTTTACCCACATACTATGCTAATGAATACACACGTATGCACGCACAAACACACACACACACACAGCCCCAAATGGGGGCCTCACAGTAATGCGCCTCCACAGTGGAGAAAGCCTCAGATCAGTGAGCTTGCCACTTTGCTTGACTGGTTGGTCCTAGTCGTGTCACGTGATCAGCTCTGCTCTACGAAGAGTTCAGCAGGTTGCTAAGGACTGCAAAAAGACCCAATAGAAAATTTAATAAGAAATAATTGGGTGTGTGTGTGTGTGTGTGTGTGTGTATGTGTGTGTGAGCATCTGTCGTACCTTGAGGGTCCGACTGAGCCTCGCCTGCGTCGACCTTGCGTGCGGCCTCGGGGTCTTCCTCTGAATGATGTCACATGTCATTGAAAAAACTGTTAGCCAATCAAATGCCTTCTCATTGGGACACATCACTTCCAAATGAACGTTTGATTTCTGAAATGAAATATTTACTCCACTTGCAATTGCCTTAATTCAGATCAATCGTGCATGTCATTACTGTTAGACAAAAATCTTACAAGTCCATATATGGTCAATTTGATATTTTTTCTTGGACACACCAACTGTGTGAGAAATGTCATTTTGTCTTTCTTTTGTTGTGTGTATGCTAGTAACCTTTGCAACCATGCTGTATGCTTTGTTCATGTTGACAGTAAATAAGGTTGCTGAATTGACATTATTTAATCAATGTTTGTCTCTGTACTCTGACGGTGGGAACAGATTTTTTTCCACCTGACTATGCGGAAAATACCTTGTTGCCAATCAAAACACACTCATATTTTTTTGTAAATGTGGAATTTTACATTGTAGCTCAGGTGTTCCTAATGTTGAGGCCAGTACACGTATTGGGTGATAATTGCAGTCAAGAATATCCGTACCATGCAAATTCTTAAAGCAGAGTTTCTTCCTGTGGTAGGTATAGTATGCAGTGCCCGCTCCCGCAACGGCAACACCCACCGCACACAAAATTGCCGCCAAGAAGCCCGAGCCGGATTCTAAAAGCCACAAACAAATACATTCAAAAAACGATCATTGCAGCCTTTCCGGTTTGTCTGTGTAGTCATTTGTGCAGAAGAAAACCAAACGTTATAAAAAAAATAGAACTGAATATGTTTGCTGATATTTTTAAAAATTAAAACGCTAACAGTCCATTACCTCGCTTATGATGTAATTATCACTCATCAAAACAGCATTGACCTGGTTACCATGACAACCCTGATCCGAATAATTTTCATGCCGAGTCATACACAGCGTTTATCTAATACCTCGCAGAGTCTATGCAACAGACTCAATATTAAATCGGTATTAATTTGGCTTATTGTTTTAAATAAGTGATTTTTGTTGCTAAGTCGATATAATGGCAGGATGTCGTGCCGCCATGACGGCGCGGAAGGATGTCGGCCGGGTGGAAGGTGGGGGAAGTGAGGGAATGAAACAAAGGAATAAAAAAACACCCATTCAAACAGTTTGACATGACGAGTCAGATATTAAGTTATAAATTCATGTGGGAGTGCTATGAGTCACAACCCACGGATGACACATCTCTGATACAGAGCGATACTGAAGGTGTAGGCGTGCCTATTTTAAAACTTTATGGCCCTATTGAAAAAAGCCGTTTCCAAAAGCTATTTACAAAACATGACAAACTTAGGTACATGACAACAACGTCTATCTCGCTATCCCTTTCGCAGAGACATCGTGTAGCAAAATGACAAACATCACTGCCAGGAGCCGGAAGAAATTTCTTCTCTTCTTTCAGACAAGCTCACCACGCTGGTACCGAAACGGTTTACGCTAGCTCTAGTTTCTGTGCTTGCTTCAACATGCTTAAGGGAAAGCGTAGGCTTAAATTTCTTGAGTGATAAGCGAGACTGTGGGTTGCACAATTTGCACACAGGCATTTGATCTATCTGGGAAAAACATCTTGCTGATTTATTATTGGAAAGATTTATTAAAATCGGTAAATCAGATGGTGATTTTGTTGGGCTCTGACCGAGATTGCTTAACGCTGTTGTCTGGCAATAAAAAAAAAAAGGAAATTAAAAAATGAGGAAGTGTCGGTATACAGGTGGTTGGTTATGTTCACAGGTACACAAAAGAAGGGAACTTACCTTCAGCATCAGCAGCTGACGGAAATAATGGAAAGAAAAGAGACAACATTTAGAAAACTAGAATGGAAGTTAGTGGTTTTAAAATGGTGCTTAAAACGTTGGTAGTGGCTAGAAATGAATGAAAATAAAAGGTAATGAACATTTTGCCCATAAAGTGGGCACAATGAGACACCCGCATTTAAAATCATCTTTTGCCATTCAAATGAAAGGAAAAATCATTCACTCGTTCCAGTGCAACAAAAAGAATAGAAAAAAAATCACATTACTCATAATTTGACTTTTTTTGCTTGCAACTGAAGAAAAAAAATGGTCTGTGTGACAACTTGTAGCTAAAAAAAACTGAAGTTGGGCCACTCATAAGTCAAAGTCCCATTCGGGGGGGACCCAATACTTTTGTCCCTACACTTCAAATGATGGGGGACTGCTTACCTTCTCCTGTGGCTTCAGCAACATGTGCTACGGAGAAGGGAAAAAAAAAATGTTAGTGGGAGGCTTAAAGCGAAATATTCAAGAGCTAGTTTTGTCCTTGTGTATACATGTGTCGTCATGACAGCCTTCGTAACTGCTTCAACTTGCACCACAAAGCCACTAATGACAGAGTACACGTAAGGAGTGCCTTCCACTCGATTATAATGATTAAACTGACCTGGATGACTCAGCTTTCAGGTGGAGAATAAAAGGAAAAAAAAAAAAAAGTTGCTCTCACATTATTGTCAAAACAAAGTAAAAGCACTGTGTGGAAACCATTACAAAGACGGACTATATCACAGTGTGATGCCCGATAGGAACTTTTTGAAACGGACAAATACGCCTCAAGTCATTTTAACATCTTTCTCTTCCCACATGCTCAAGATACTAACCCACTGATCCGGCACTCTTGCTCCTCCCCGAATGGGCTGGCGTGTCCTGCGCGTCGCTTTGTGACAGAGCATCTTCCAAGTTCAAGCCTCCATCTGACAAAACACAAATAAATGGTGTGCGAAAGGCCAAATTAATCCCCGCAGGTCACTTTTCATCCATCTCCACCCAAGTGGGATATCATCCAGATGTTCTCCCCGACCCAGACAAGACGATGGCGTATCTTCCCACCGTTCCCATAGCAACCTCACCCGTCCGTCATCATGTCATTTCTCCCCATGGCTTTAAGTAAAAGTCTCGCAGCAAAGGGCGTGATTGTGTGAACTGGTGATGACATGGATTTTAGGAGATTATCTGACAGCAACAATACTTTATGCACTCCGCTCGGTGCTCTTTGGGGAAAACCCTGCAAGATTTATACAGCTTGCTCAGGGAAGGTCAGGGTAGCGTCGGCTATATTATTTACAGTTTGTGTTTATTTAGTTTCGGTTTCATGCAGTGAATCCGGATTGTGAATGAAAGACGACTTGCTTTTGGGGATAACTGTTAAAACAGATATTCTCAATCTCATGAGTTAATGTCCATCTTGTAATGCAATATAGAATATATCTAGGTTGGCAAAAAAAAAAATCGAGGTGTGAAGTTACAGATAAAGGTTTCTGGTAAAAATAGTTTGCAATTAAAAAAAATGGCATTTGTTAAAAAAACAGCATGATCTGACAGTAGTGGGAAAAAGTTTCGACCTTGGAAAAGAGTTCTACTGTTGGTTATTTCTTCGGAGAGATAATTAATCATTCTAAATTATGCACAAATAGAGGATCAAGCAGCTCCACAATATTGTCATTCATGATTGACAAAAAGGAAGATATTCAATCAGGGAGCAAAAAGCACAGAGCTAATATTTAACAGATGAATAATGGCTGAAGAGAGGATAAGGTGTGGA
The DNA here is from genome assembly GCF_901709675.1 of Syngnathus acus. Lineage (NCBI taxonomy): Eukaryota > Metazoa > Chordata > Actinopteri > Syngnathiformes > Syngnathidae > Syngnathus > Syngnathus acus. Next base: position 7,740,202 of record NC_051105.1, on the reverse strand, counting down.
ATTAAAAAAAAAAAAAAGCAGCAGATGAAAAATGGGCAGGAAAAACACACTTGTCCCGAAAAATGAAGGGCGATACCTCAAACGTGATTAAGACGCACTGAGGTCATTTGGAAGGTTTCATGCTTGCAACATAACCACTCGGAATTCAAGGTAAATTAAACCACAAGCCGCCCACCTCACAACCTGTCAAGGTAATTTGTGTTAGAGAGAAAACCTCCCAAAATTATGTTTCAAATTAATGTGCTGACACAACAGGGAGTTGCCGTCCAATATGAAACGGGAGATCGCACGGGATGTGTCAAAATGAACGATTGCGCAACATTTTCGACTTATTCCATGGATATTCACGTTACGCTGTGATGCAAAAATGCAGTACTTATTCACAGCTCATATGCAATCAACATAAAAAGTTCTTTTTCATTCGTTTTCAGCTAAGATACCATATTTTGCGGTCACGGGGTGAAATAGTGCTTAGCGCGTCTGCCTCACGATTCAGAGGTTCTGGTTTCAAGTCTGGGCTGCGGCTTTCCTGTGTGGACTTTGCATGAATGGCTTCCTCCCACATTCCAAAAAACGTGCATGTTAGATTCATTGAAGACTTAAAAGCAGTTTCTCCTCTGTACTTGTGTATGATACAGTGCCACGATTTGAAAATCTTGGAAAACAAAATATTAGTCCTAAACAATATTCTCACCTGAAGGGACTTGGGGCTTTATATCGGTGCCAACGTCCACCTCCACTCCCGCGTGAGCTGACTCGTCATGTGGCACAGCTGCATCGGCTCCTGCTGTGCCTTCATCTTCGGAGCCGTGCTGTGAAAATGTTTTATTTATCGTGCGGACTCTCGGAGGGCTGTTAAAGGGGAACTAAACCCACCCGAATTTGCAAGAGTACATTGTATGTGCCAGCAATAGTCAAAACGTCGTCTCACAATCACTAATAATGTCTTCATGCACCAAGAATAAAATAATGAATCACTGTATGGGAAAATCAGGCATGTTCTGCAAAATCGTCATCAAATTAAAAAAAAAAAGTTTTGACGCATGTTTGTAATTTGCAGTTGCGGAAAAACTACCAAGACTGCCACTAACTGACCTCATCGTGGGCATGAGTTACATCAGCGCCGGCGCTAGGTTCTTCATCCACATCGGCAATGTCATGTGCAGATTCTGGATCATCTGGACCAGCCGCAGGACCTTCAAGAGCAGATAGCGGGAGGAAGATTTTTTAATTGGCTTGATTTATAAGAATCGAATTGTTACTTCCATCCATCTATTTCCGACACCGCTGAATTTGTCGAGGGGTCTTGAGGAACGTCAGGCTCGCCAGTCAATTACAAAGCAAATATAAAGACAGAAAACCATTCACATTCCTAATGACCTTGCGGTGATGGAGTTACTTCTTCAGTAGCTTCTGGTTCTTCTGCTGGTTCTGCTGCAGCCTCTGGTTCGGGTTCAGCAGCTGGTTCTACTGGAGTCTTTGTTTCTGGTTCGCCTGTTGCTTCTGCTCCAGCATCTGGTTCTGGTTCAGCTGCTGGTTCTACTGTAGGTTCTGGTTCCTCTGCAGCCTCTGGTTCTTCTTCTGCGTCAGCCTCTTGTTCTGGTTGAGCTGTCGCCTCTTGGTCTTCTTCTGGAGCTGCTGGTTCTTCCTCTTCCGGAGCCACCTCCGCTTCTCCTTCGGTAGTTGCTCCTGGTTCTTCATCGGCAGTAGGATCTGCTTGTGATTCTTCTTCTCCAAGATCCTCTGGTTCCGGTTCTGCCTGGGATACAGCGTCCGGCTGTGCTTCCCCTTCAGCTGGAGTTCCTTCTTCATGTGGTCCAGCTTCAGTTGGCTCAGGTTCTCTTTCTGGTACTAGTTCCTGTATGTAATGGACAGCCAAAGTTTCATTACCTGAGCAATCAATAGACTAATTGATATAAGAATCACTTCCATATAATGTATTTGGGACAAGTTATCCAAAATAATATATAGTAAAATATTTGTTGGGTGTAAATGACAATTACTGGTGTGTCTGTTTAGTCTGTTGCAATATCCCAACATGTCCTCACCTCAACAGCCTCGGAGTTGAAATGCTCTACAATTTCGGGCAGCAAGGTTGAATGGACGTCAGCATCCTCTGTTGGGGCCACGTCATCTAATAGAAGGTAAGAAAAAAGCCAAAATAAATGGCAGGCATTTAGTGAAGAGCTAACTTATTGTCAGACGGCGACATTGTGGCTAATTTACATAATGTAATACAATATAATACAATATAATATAATATAATTGTGTGAGAGTTAGCAATTTCAAATTGTTATGTATGATTTGCAGTTACAGTAAACAAAAGTTTCATGATGTTGGCAAAGATATGATTGCCCAGTAGGAACAAAAACAAATTTCAAACAAAACAAGACAGCTTGGGATTTGTATAACCGTTGCATTTGTTGTCCATCTGTTACTTGAAACTTTTGCCTGAAAGGTAAAAAACAGTTTGACCACATTGTGTAACATGCATAACCTCAGGGACACACACACACGGACACACACACACACAGCCGCACACAGCCGCACCCTGTACTAATGTGTTCCTGCTGCAGCCACAATGGGATGACATCAATCATAGCCAACCTGTCTCCACACCAAAAAAAAAAAAAAAGCCTGCATCCACGCTGGCATTGCGAGTGTGCACTAATGAGAAAATAAGAAGACCTTGTCTTTGTTTGGCGCACGCCTGTGCGTCTTTGAGACTGCACTGTGACATTCCCCTGATGTGTGTGAGGAGCTGAGACAGCAAAGCGAGCAAGCCTGACGGGCTTGGAAACATTGGCCAATGCCGTTGGGAAAGATAAACTTTGTCCAAAAAAAAAAGTATATATATATGGCAGCACAGTGTCCAAGTGGTTTGCAAGTCTCCAGTGTTTTCTCCAGGTACTTTAGCTGGCTGCCATTTTACAAAAACATCCATGCTATCTTGCTTAAAGATTTTAAATTGTGTAACCGTGAGCGAGGTTCTTTGTGAACATGTAATTTGACTGGCGACCAATCCTGGGTGTAGCTCACTTCTCTCCCAAAGTAATCTAGACCACATTGCAGCGGAGGACAAGCAGGCCACTACATAAAACAGATGTACGGAATATTTTGATTTACTTCCATTACCATTTGTCATATTTGTCAAGGAAAATGGTTCTTCATCTTCTATTCATTATAGTTTCGCAACACAACATCTCAATTTGCCAAGTGCATCAGTTGAAGCCCGAAGCTCCCAATGAGATAACCTGGCATGTTCCAAACACAAACACACCTTCACGGATCAACCCGCCCATCAAAAGTTAGGCATAAACAAACCTACTTAACAGGCACAAACACACTTGTGCGTTCATGTGTTTAAAAACACACACAAACAGGCAAAAAGCACACCCGCCTGCATGCTGAGTAAATGTGATAAGAGCGACGTTGGTGTGTTTTTTTTTCCTTTCCCTACCTGTCGGCACAGTGCCCACTCTAACGTGAACACAAGCGCTCAATGGTTTATTTGAAGAGTCAAGAGGTGGCAGATGCGTACAAGCTTGTCATGGAACTTTTCCAGAACAGGTTGCGACACGTCAGCAGACAGTCTTTCGCTTTAGATTTGGTGAAGCAGCACGTGGTTCATGCCCAAGGTTACTTTGGGCTGTGTGGTGAGACTAACTGTCATGAAATTGAATGTTTTGAGCATGTTTAGTGACAGCAGCTGCTGTGTTTGTCCATGAACTATGGAGACAACGGAGTCAATAGCGCCAGAAGGTGCGTTTTGGATATTTTTGATTAAACTTCAAAATAATTTTATGATGCAGATGATATGTTGTTATGGGCAACATGCCCTGTCAAATATAAATGAAACGCAAGCAGACAATTTACATGCAAGCAGCAAAATATGTAAGCTTGATGACATTTTTGACAAATGTCAGCAAGTTTGGGATTTTACAGTTATATTCCGTTTTACCATTTTATTTGTGTTACTTACAATACTCCCTGTGCAATTACCGTTTTTTTCCATGTATAATGCGCCCCCATGTATAATACGCACCCTAAAAATGGCATGTCGATGCTGGAAAAAAGCCTGTACCCATGTATAATACGCACCCAAATTTTGACTCCTACTTAAGTCCGTAAACGTAAAATTATTTCAGAAAAAAGATCATCTTTGGGAACAACCGGTTGTTATTCTGCCGGTCAGTATCACTGCGCATCCGCTAGCAAACTCGATAGCGAAGAAATGTTTCGGATTTGTGTAGGGTACATTGTGACAGCAAACGAGCAGGTGATCGAGCAAGCGTCTGATACGAGAGCATTGTGTTCGTATGGAGCGTGTTTGAAGTGAACAGCAGAGAAGAAAGGAACAAGGCAAAGTGTTGTGAAATAAAATATTACCTGTAATACGCATTTAGGTAGAGAACTGAACTCTCACTCTTTATATAGCTGACGTGTCAAAAAAAAAAATAATTGTACCCATGTATAATGCGCACCCCAGATTTTAGGACAATAAATGAGTTAAATCTTGCGCATTATACATGGGAAAAAACGGTAATAAAGGATTTGCCGACTGAACTGACTTTCCATGATGTCCTAAGGGAAATTTGTGTCAAAATACAAATTAATCTAAAAAATGATTTCATTCGATCTTATTAAGATGCATGACAGAGTTGATGATTTAACAACTCCACATAAAAGCAAAATCTGTTTGTGGTGGCACTTTTAAGAACATTGTGTTCCCATTTATCATTTCCCTTGCTAACTACCCTCACTGCCCCAAAAAAAAAAAAGGGAGGGGGGGTGTTCCATTAACACCTCTCCCTCCCTCCCTCCCTCCCTCCCTCTCACTGCTGCCAACATATACATCCACAGGACCAGCCTTAAAGGGAAATTGTTGTGTAACCCTTTCTTCTTGATTCTGTTTTGCATCCGAAGACTTCTCCGTGCTTCTTTTTCTTTGCTTTTGTCTCCCGATTCTGGTTGTTTCCTCACCACAGCTTTCCCCTGGAGGATTCTGACTCATCTACGTCTCTGCGTGGTCGCACGCGATCCTCTCAGTCCAAACCACATGGCGGTGTCAAACGAAAGCCAACAAAAGCCCTCTGACCTTAGAACCGTGATGTGTTAGTTCAAAGTTAATGAACAACATAATACATCTCTAAATTGTGATCATAATTTTGAGCGCAATTATGACATCAAGGATAAACTATTTGGGCCGAGAGGGGAAAGGATTTCCGCTGATACAATCTAAGAAACAAACTCATCAAAACATAAACCCTCATTTGCCTTGACAAAAAAAAAAAAAAGGACATTGATTTATGAGCCAGTTGCAGTCAAACTTAAGTACGCAACACGGCCAGACTCTTTTATAGTGACATCCTGTATGTTTATTTCTTCCGTTACATGTACATATGGCTTGCATTATTTGGGTGCAACCCTGTGCTAAGGGCAATGGAGAAAGCAGAAAAGCGAACAAAGTAAAGCACATTTCACACTCCTCTTTTCGGCTATATGATGACGGCGATATGATTCCAATATGGAACGTTTCACCATGGCCCACCATGGGGGTTATATTCCCTAAATGTTTTGTTCTGTTGCCGTAGGAAGCGGAAACAATCCTTTCGTCAAACTTTTGCCATCTTGAAACCACAGGTGAGATTTTAATTCAAGAGGAACTCAAGGCAAAACGAAAATAATTCCAGTATTTGGATCAATATTGCGTTAGTGGCATCTATTTTGATCGTTATTGATCATTTTGTCCTATACTGCCCTCTGCTGCCAACTTTAATTGACATCAAAGTGCCTTTAAGCTCGCATCGCAAATGACCTGGCTCAGCCAGTTTTTGATCATGTGACGTCCAACCATTTTCTATTACACTCAAGATTGTAAACTAGTCCATTCTAATTTTATACTGTTCTACATTTATTATACTGTTGAGTAAATGTTGTCCCCAGTTTGTCGTTTTCAATTTGCTGAAAAAAAAGGAAACTAATAACATGTTGAACTACTCAGTATGTTCTTTAGTTTTCAGTACAGATGCTTAAAACCAGCTATTCATAAATAATGTTGATAATCGTAATCCGATGATTTGGGTGGAAAAAATAAACGAGTGTAGAATAGCGTGAGTAATATCACACCTCAAGGTTCTCAGGCGATACAACCACGCATATTTTTGTGCCAAGTATTGTTTGTTTGTGAGACACAAAGTGCACTTTTCCCGAAGCACACAAATGTCACCAGAGGGCAGTTGTGTAAACACACACCTGGCACACATCATGCAAGCTTTCATCGAGGGCTGGGAGGGCAACCCTCCATTTCACTTTTAAGACATGTTCTGTACATCGTCCACACACACGCATATGTTGAGCCGGGGACCCCGAGGGGAGAGGAAGTAAAGTCGTGGGGTGTTTTCTCCAGCTGCTCTGATTACACAGACACTCCCTGCACCTACGTCATTTTTAGAACTTTACATAAGGGATAGAAGGCTAACTAATACACACAAACAGACGAGCAAGCACTTCTGTTGTTTTGGGGTCAACACACTCGGCGGTTGAGAAAATGCTGTGACGGGACGCATATAAGCGTCATCGTGTGTGTCTGTCTGGTGGTTTGGCGGTTAAGCCAAAGGGAACTGGTAGAGCTGCATCACCCAGTGCCCAACATCTCATCAACTATCCAAGCCCACCACACATAAGGCTTGCTATCATTTCTGTTTTGGGTACACATGTATAATCTAAAAAAATAAAAATAAATAGTGAAGCCTGCAATGAGGTTTTTTTTTGTCTTCAAATGAGCCTATTTTAGTTGGATTCATAATCTAATAAAAGTTCATCTTTAAATATTGAAGTAGGTTTTGAACAATTTTGCAATAATATACTTACCTTAAACAACTTATACAGGTACACCGCTATACAGTACATAGATACACATTATACACTTAAGGAAATACCATTGTCATTCAAACTGTGAACATATTTGTAGTGACAGAATTGACTGGCACGCTTGTATTGGATCTGATTCTAACCTTTGGGTGTAGCCTATTGAAGTGGCCGATGCGTCACAAATTGCAAAGAAATTGAATACTTGGCAAAAGGTATCTCTGGGGAGAAAATGCTAAGCTTGGTGATGCCATAGAGGCTCCACATTTCAGTATTTTCACCTACATATTAATAATCATGCTTACATGTGCAAATATGTCCCTTTGTGACCCTTTGACCCTTCTACAAATTGAGCCATAAAGTAAATCACAGCAGGTCCACCACATTCCCCATGAATTCATCACCATCATTATCACTTAGTCCCATTAACAGTCTGTGTGCCCCATAATGAGGTTGACAGTCATTCAAAGATAGATAGAGATAGATAGATAGATAGATAGATAGATAGATAGATAGATAGATAGATAGATAGATAGATAGATAGATAGATAGATAGATAGATAGATAGATAGATAGATAGATAGATAGATAGATAGATAGATAGATAGATATGATAAAATACCTTGTGTGTTAGCAAGTCCAGCCAACAAGGCTCCAGAGATCAGCAGGATCCACAGGTATGACATCATTGGAACGCAGCTTCCAGCGGTTCGAATGCACCGGGTTGTGGTAGACAATGAGGTGCAGAGGTTCGGAAGGGTGTGTGCGTGTGTGTCTGTGTTCTGGTAGCCGTTTCCAAAAATTCTGCGATGAGCTTCTCCCCTCGCCTTTCTCCTTCTTTTGTCTCGATTGGAAGGAGGAAGGTTCCGGGCTTTATTAGGGTAGGCGGGGCTAGTTTTTTCCCCTCTCAAAATCAGGCACTCCGGGAGGAAGACACGGCACGAGCCGGCCGGCTCCCCTCCCCACCCATGTTAGTTAATGTTATTGAGACCCCTGGCCGTTTTGTAGCCCATAAATTACGCATTCAATTGAGTGTGGTGACAGAAATGTCACACACACATACCTTTGAACAGATTCTAAATGGAAGCATCATTTATAAAAAGAAAAAAGATTTATAAATACATCATGAAATGTTTAATTGAAAATGTCATTAATTAAATGTAGAATTACATCACACAAATGAATGCACCGTTAAATAATGAAATATATGTCTTAATTAAATGTGGAATTAAAATCAATGTATTATGAAACGTGGCATCAATTAATTGATTATAAGAAATGCATACATATAGAAGTGTTTATTTCATTAATTTTTTTTATGGTCCTGCATTGTGTACACATTTATTTTATACGTTCAACGAAATCATTCTTACAGATGCATAACAGGAACTCATTAAGTTTATTATTTCCTAAAACACCATCTTCCTTATAAGCAATAGTCTGAATAGAAAACATAGAACACGTTTTTTACAGAAATGTTTATTATTAGTGTTTTACCACAATGATTACAATAACATACAAAAATGATCTCCCAAGAAACAAACCAATTTCGGTAAAAAACAAATGAACAACAGAAAGCTTTAACAGTATGTTTCTGATCCACAATTTGATCAGATTTTTTTGTGTGCAGTTTTTGTGATGTCTTCAATTGATTGTTAAAGGCCAACATGTACAGCGCATGCATGCTTTGGTAACCTGCTTGATGGGACAATTGGTAGGCGTGGCAAGTTTCAGTCATTCAAAAAAAAAAGTATACAACACACCAAACAGGACCTCTCACTCTCTGCGATTTATTTGCACATTAGAACATGTCGTAATAAATTACTCTAAATTAATTATTTACTCCTTATCAGAACATGTCAAAACTTTAAAGGCTTTGGCTGAGTAATGAAACATTTCTTATCAAGCTTATGTATTTGACACAATGAATTGCAGTTTATTTCGATCAGGGGTAGGGAACACGATTCCCCCCAAGCCCACTTCAATTATTTTGAGGCTTTATTTGATTTGAGAAGTTTACGTCAGATCAAATGCTCTCTCGCAGGTCGCATATAGCCCATGAGCTGTTGGTTCCCCACCCCTGATTTGGACCAGGAAAAACCCCAAATGGAACGTACTTCAGTCTTGAGCGTCACATGTACTTTCTCAGTGGATGAAATTCTTCCACATCATGCTGAGAGAAGTTGTTGACAAACCTGGATTTGGAGCGCGGAGGATTGGACCAAATGATTCACAATGAGAGTTTATCTCCAACAGACTAGCCAGACATCAACTGACCAGAGTGGTACCAAAGTTTGAGGTATTGATTTTTGGCTGGGGTGCTGATTGGCTGGAAAGTGGCTCACATTTTGTTGAAACACTCCTTGGCATTGGACCAGACCTGGATACCCTGCGGCACATCAAAATTACGACAAAAACTTAATAAATATACCCCTCAAGCAAAAACAAAAAGCTAGTAACTCTAACTAACTCAGTTCAGAGGTGAGCTCATTCACTTTCATAGGATAACCATTAGCTAAATGGAACAATAAGATTTTCATAAAGGTAGAATTTTAAATTTGATTGCATTTCTTCAAATAGTGGCCTTCCCTCCAATACCTTTTTCCCAAATAAACAAACCTACTAAAATGCACCAGCGTATGCGAGGAACAAAATGATACATCTCTGCCTACAGAAAAGCTCCTGAATTGATTCTCACTAGATTGTGCTGGCGTACCTGCTGTAGTGTCCCACCAAACCTACCTTCTTACACATGCTAATTTGCATAATAGCATAGCTGATGAGTGCCTCGCGTAGATCTCTGTCCTTCTGCTCCTTAAAACGCTCAATGTCTTCCCAGGCTGTTTGCACAAACTCTCTGTAAAGAACGACAGATGCCAGCTCTCAATAATAGAAGGCCCCGGATCACTTTTTTTTCCCACGGACAACCACTAAAGATAACGCCGAGCAAACAATGTGGAGGATATGAGCTCACTGGCACTCTGCGTTTTTCTCCTTGAGCATCTGCTCTCCCTCCTGGATGCTCTGCTCCAAGGCCGCCAGTCTGCTCTCCCTCTGCTCCTGGCTCTCCTGGCCAAACAGCTTACTGGTCATCCCCTTCAGGGAGAAGACACGCACCATCTACACATAAAAACACACACAGCATGCAAGTCAAGCAAAGAAATGGGTTAGCTCCAGATGCTGAAACGGTCTCATCCACGAATTACCCACCCCGGTGGCAAGCTCTTCTCTCTGCTGCTTCTTGGAGGCCAGATCCTGAGCTGCCACTTCTAACTCATATTGGATCAGCTCATGTTTCCGACACACCGACCTGAGCATACATAGAATACAGAACAGCGACATAATGAAGGAAGTGGCAACGATTCCTCAAATTCAAATCGTCAGCACAATGCAGTCAAGTTGATTGGATGAAAACATTTCAATATTGAGGGAAAATATCACGATTAGATAATCTTTAAAAAAAAATTGAAAACTTACCGCACAGCCTCAGTGTAGAAGAGATATTCCTTCAGCTGGTCAGCATAGTGCTCTTCTTCCTCTAAAATGTCGTCTATTGAGGCAGCATACCTGGCCATACACAGAGAAAATGTAACAACCGAAAATATACCCAGTTTAAGCACAAGATCACCAGCCAAGTGCTTTAGAAAAATGAATGGCTGAATGTCAGTTGGTACTCACGTGTCCATGTGGTGACCGGCACTCTGTAGTCCATCTCCCATCTCTTTCTCGATGGCGCTCCATTCACTGGATGGACAACAGCGAGAACGGTACACAATCACAACCTGCCTGCTGTTAATTGTCAAGTCAAATGACAGCAACATGGCATCTTGTGGAGCACATCATTCACTGCTGTTAACCAGCATATTTAGAACGTTAGTGTGGCGCCCCTTGGTGGCGCTAACAAATAATGCATGGCACTCACCTGAAGACTCGTCCATAATTTCCATGGACTTTGTAGACGCCATACAGTCTGTCTGCTACTCTCTGCAAGAAACACAGATAACTACCATGGAGAGCAGAAAAACAAAATACCCTGAAGACAGGTAATCGCAATTTCTAACTCCGTCAACAGTTTAGAATAGTGTTAGCGGAATGTGCGTTTTGTGTACCTACACGTGCAAATACTCACCGCTCTCACCCTGAGAAGTTGAGAGATGGCCGTGTTCAATTCATCGCTATACTGTTTGAGTGCTGTAAAGCGCCTGGGAAATGCAAGAGAAAATCCAACTCAGCATCTCTGGTTTTTAATGCCGCAATACGGACGTAAACAAAAATAAAACACTGAAGAAAATGACACCGACTTGTCAGGGCTCTTGACTCTGAACATGGCACTCAGCGACTTCAGTCTGGAGTCCGCCTACAAAAAGAGATCATTTTCAATTTGCTTTTGGACATTATTCCCAGAACAGCTCAAGTAGAATTTTGTCACACGGGTGCATCTAAATGAGTATCTAGGAAATAGAATATCTAGGAAAAGTTAAAGCTTCGTTAACTTAAACTCATATCATACAGATTTATGTGTTTCATGAATTTGTCCTGGTCTCCTAATGATTCTCTAATTATGATGCAACTGAGCGTGGGACCCAGCACGACTGAACAGAAAGACAATACCTTGTCTTGGAAACCTGTCTCCAAAACAGCATCCCTCCACCCTTTCTCCTGAATACAAATGGTGAGAGTTTTTCAGTTGACATTTGTGGTCCAGCAAAGATCCAGGTTGCCCAAAATGGAAGCATTTTCAGCTATGTATTTCCTTTCAAAACATGAAATGTGCGGTGTATGAAAATAAAGGTCCGAGTGGTACAAACCTCAGTAAGGAAAAGGAAAACTATCTTGTCTTTACAGAGGACAGGATGTGACATCACGCGCAGAAGGAAGTTTTCCAGGCCGACTCTCCTCCGCTCGACAAAGTCAGGGTCGAGGTTGTCAGCTGACAGCTTGTGCCACACAAACTCCGCCTAAAGATGAAAGAACTGTGCATTAATAGACAAAAAAGAACAAGTGCGCATTTCTGTTGCTATTCACCCTTTTCTCTGGGAGTGGAGGGATGATGATGTACGGGTAGGCGACCAACAGGTACGTCCGGAGTAGCTCAAACTCACTGTAGCGTCTCCACAGCGTGTCAGGTGTGGTGGGTGGAGAAACGTTGGGAACTGTTTCAGATGGTCTGCACACATTGTGACGATTTTGCTGAATTAGTGCAAAAGGACATTTCACAACCACGATATTCTGATTAACATTGTGTTGAAGGAATATGAATGAAGTCGCAAATTCTCCTTATTTTTTCCCCATCTTAGGGGGCGGCCAGTTTGCCCTACCTTGTTTCTACGAGGTAGACGGTATAGGTTTCCTGCATGTTGACCGTGTTCTTGCCCGTTCTCTTCTCAGCCTCCGCCACATTGATCTCCAGCTTCTTGAAGAGCAATGTTTCCTTTTCCACCATCTGACAGCATACAATACACTCAGTGTCAAACGTACTGAACCATCAAACAATAAGGTATGGCGGACACAGAAGTTCAAGTCCAGCATCCACGGCTTATAATCATTGTCGGGGGTGTTAACGTTGGAGGAAGTTGGGGTACCTGAAGAAACTCCACAAACTCCAAACCGGAACCTCTGACTGTGAGGCAGGCGCGACCATTTGACACCCTGATGCCAAAGGTGCCAAGTCGAGACAATATTTAGCAAGTCACGAGACTTCCTCTTTCAAGCCCGTATGGCAGCATTACAAATTCTTGAACAAATAATGAAACCATAGACTACAGAACACTGAATTTACAGAAGAACCAGAAGGAAAACTGCCAACTGCGAGTGTAGAAGCCACTGTACTTAGCAAGCTAGCTTCATGAGTGAAGTTTGCAGTAGAACAACCTGTCGAAAGCGACATATTATTTTACGTTTACCAGTGCACATAGGTGCAATAGCTTCAAAAGTTTGGTAAAACTCCAAAAGCTTTGCCTCAACTCAGAAATGTCAATAATGGCGTTCGAAAGCCCCCCCACCCCCCTGCTAGCCTAGCTAGTAGGCTAACAACAACGACAACTTAGAATTCAACGTCACGTTGAAGCAAAAAAATAGTACTACCGTGTTGATGATGTTGTTCTCCGACTCAGTGGGCGTGATGTCGGTGTTGCCGATCACCGCTACCTGATCTTCGGGACTTCCAGAGTCTGCCATCACCTTCCGCCGAGATGTTGCTGATGCGCCGCGACTGCTTGCCTGGCGTCAGCTGAGCTGGCTCAGCAAGAGAGGTGGTGGCTTCTTTGCGCATGCGTACAGCGTGCGCGACGCAGAGGATTCTCGTTTTACGACGCATTGGCGTTGTAACGGGAATTTGTACGTATTTGCACCGTAGGATCTAATTAACGGTAACGCATTCTTTAAGAAATGCTAACAGGAAATACTTAATAATAACGAAAGGCAAACGATTTCCAGATGTGTGGTGCGCTGACGCACTCTAGCGGGCGCTGTATCTGAGAAGACAAATGTTTGGCTGCCAACAAAAAGGGGGCCAACCTTAAAGGGACAGTGTGTAGAATGTTTTGATTTTTCAATGTTCATACATTTAAAAAATTACAGACAAACTTAGTCAATGTTTGACTTGCCTTACACTTTAAGTGTGAGATGGATATTTATTGGTACAAAAGTTTGTTAAACTGCTGAATATAACGTTTCATTAACATGCTCCGTATTTTCACAGGTCTAATAAATTTCACAAGTACCAAACGGGTAGACTTCGCATTAATCAGTAGCGAAAAGTAGTTCTCAATTTCAAAAATGCTGATGCCCCCTGTATAACAGTGAGTTTCAGTCGTGACTAAGGCACTTCCCTTGTCATTTTGACAAGAAATGATGTGGAGGATCCCAGCTGGAGGAAGCGCAGCGTGCCGTTTTCACAGATGGAACGCTGGGGGAGCTCAGAGAAGGAAACAAGGTGTCGGCAGCTTTTTAATTCGCACACCTGCGTCGTGAAGGTCCTGTGAGACATGTTCAAACAGAATTTAGCTTTTCTCATTCAGTGTCTCCATCGCTGCATGAAGTCTTCCGTGAAAGTTACTCCTGCCTTCACAACAAGGATATTTAAAAAAGAAAACAGTGACTGTGGTGTGATTTATTTTCTCATTAGCACCCTGCAACTCTGCACTTAAAACAATCTACTGAATACATCATTGCAAATGATGCAACAGACCGGTCCTTGTCCGTAATGAAGCCCACCGAGACCCTCGGTCGAAGCCATTCAGTCCTCTGGCCTGTCTCATTAGAGCAAATGAAGCACCTGAAGGCGCAGCACATGCCTTGTTTACAGACACGCGTTCATAAGAACAGCAAAATGAGGTGAATTAAGGACATTGAGCTCATTCATTTCACTGCATGGTGCCCACTCAAAAAGCTGTTATTGAGTTAAGCTTTAATGTCACTTCCATTTCATTCCCATGTGAAGAGAAACAAAAACAACCCAATGGATTGTGTTTAACTTTGGATGTTGTAAAACATCCAAAAGATTCAGTCAAACAGATTTTCAAGGTCTATTATCGACCTTGGACATTCACACATGGTGGTTTATCTCTAAAATTAAAGCAAGCAATATTCAAAGGCATATTAAATACTCATTAAGAACAAAGCTCATTCAAAACACCCAAAGTGATGGCCGTGTCCCTCGTTTGCTCTCGAGTCTTTGAGGAAAGGACGAGAAGTAGTTTAAAAGTCATTGTGGCCAGCAATGCTTCATCTGGGATATAATTGTCAAAGTTGGAATGCAGCACAGTAGTTATTATACCGTACTTTCACTGCAGCACGTAAAGACGGCGGCTATTCAAAGCAACAGAGCGTGTCTCCCTAAGCCGGCCGCAGTTCAAGTCAACAAAGTACACAGGAAAATGGAAAGAAAGGCATCCATTTTTGCTACGCTTGGATTGTTTGTGTTCCCTTTAAGCCCCGGCCGGCGTTGTCTCTTTTTAGCGGAATGACCAAAACTCATTCAGAGCCAGCTTAAACATCCATTGGGAATATGTGTGTTGCTCCCATTGTGTCATCCTCTAAAAACAACAAATTACCTCCTTCCTGCTGCTGCAGCCTCAATGTGCCTCCTACTCTGTTTGACTATAAATAAAACAAAAATAATTACCAAAAGATACTTTTAGTCTTCATTAAAAGTTGCTGGAACTTGGAAAATAGAAATGTTGCAGAAATATGCTTAATTTTATAACCACAATTTCTGTAATGCACAAAGATACTATTATCATCATTATTATAAAACCCTGATGTGCTGGAGAAAAACAATATCCATTTTCCTCAATTACTATTTATTAACCAATTGCTGTTTGTTGAGTGATTAAAATGATCAATGGTAATTTTGATAATCGATTAGTTGTCGATTAATCGAGGCATTTTTGCCAGCTCTACATCTCCGATTTAAAAAAATAGTAAAAATGTAAATTGTACTAAAACAATGTACTTATCTGGAAGTAACACAGGATTGGGCAGAGAAGTGTTGGAAGCAGGTGTGTGCGTTCACTTCATAGTAGTTGTCAATGTTGTCTCGCAGGGGGATTATGGGAGCAGTGTGCCAAGAGCAGATGGAATGAGGAAGCACCTGTGCAATACAAAACAGAGGAAGGCAGCATCAAAGGTGTCGCTTGCTGTTCCCCCCCCACAACCCCGATCGCATTTGAAATGTTAATACCAGACAATTAAATTCTTAAACACATCCCCTTGCACAAGCCAGCTCAGTGGCCTAGTGGTAGAGTGTCCGCCCTGAGACTGGAAGGTTGTGGGTTCAAACCCCGGCCGGGTCATACCAAAGACTATAAAAATGGGACCCATTGCCTCCCTGCTTGGCACTCAGCGTTAAGGGTTGGAATTGGGGGGTTAGATCACCAAATGATTCCCGAGCGCGACACCGCTGCTGCTCACTGCTCCCCTCTCCCCCAGGGGATGGATTAAAATCACATGGGGATGGGTTAAATGCAGAGGACAAATTTCACCACACCCAGATGTGTGTGTGACAATCATTGGGACTTTTAAAGAAGCTGTCAATCCAAGTGTTGAGCACTTTTATTACGCAGAGTGTCGAATGTTAACAGAATCAGAGGAGGATTGAAGAAACATATAAAAAAATAAAATACAAAAATAGAAAACCAATATGGTGACACAAGGTGGGAACCAAAAATCGTCTGCTTCCTGGTGTAAATTAAAATGCATCCAAAATGCGTACGTCGCTATTTGAATGTTTAGCATCATGGTCGTTACTATGGATACTCTGAACTAAATTATGCAGGTAAGTGTTGGCATCTTGACTTTAACCACCCCAAGCAGTTGTGCTGAATGTTCTGAACTCCTGTTTCCACAAGTAATTCATTAGTTAACTTTTAAAGGAAAAAAAAAAAAATCATACAGTAAATGTTATGAAGTAATTTCCATGACATTTTATTGAAAAAATGGCACTGAATGTTGTGGACTCCTGTTGTTGTTGTTTTTTTCAAGACCAACTAATAGGCAAAACTGAAGGTTCCAGACCCCTGTTGCTTAAACTAATCAATGAAGATGACATTTCTCAATGTCAAATGTTTTTTCCACAATCAAAAAGAAGTATCAGCGACTGTTCTGAACTCTTGTTTTCACACCCAATGAATAAAAAAAAAATAACACTGAATGTTGTAAGCTTCTTTTTTTCATGACCAATTGATCGTGGAAGAAAAAAAATGGAAGTTTCGAACTCCAGTTCCTGCAACCAATTGATTGAGACAAAATAACACTGAATCATCAAAGCTCCTTCCGCGACCATCTAAAGATCACTGAATGCTTTTAACTTCTCTTTTCAGAACCAAACTAAAAGAAAAAACAGTACTGAATGTTTTGAAATCCCATTTTCATTGATGCAAAGTAACACTGAATGTTTAAAGCTCCTTTTTTCCACAACCAATAAATCTGCAAATATAATCATTGGATGTACTGAACTCCCGTTTTTGCAACCAATAAATGGAATAAGATAGCCCTGAATGTTCTGAACTACTGTTTTTACAATCAAAACAAATACAGTTGAAGAATTATGAACCAATGTTTCTTTACAGAATGATTAATTTAAAAAAATAACTGCAGTGGATGTTCAGAACATGCCCAACATGGATGTAAGCCATCTTGTTCTTCTCAAGACAGAAAACTAGTTGTGTGATCAACAACGCCCCCGCTGATTGAAACCAGGTAGTGCACTCTATTTTTCCTGGATTGTTTTGCAGACAAATAATTCCGAATGATGACTGAATCAATTGTACCTAGTTGGGATTATCAAACACTGACTGTTGATTCATTAAGACGATAAGAATTTAAAAAAAAACAATTGTGGAAGACGATGTGGTTTATCGTTACCGTGTTAAAACGAAAATGCTTTTTCTCTCCATTTACAATATTGGAAAAAACTAGCTAAAATGCTTTCAGGTCACCTCTTTGGTTCAGCCCAACAATGAGTAGGAAAAAAAAAAAACTCCCAAAAAGCACTGCACAAAATGTACATAAATCCAAACCTTTGTTCATATTTGCAGCAAAGGCATCCGAAAAATCAGTTACTGTTTGTTATCACAGTAAATGCAACATTAAAGTAAATCTTAAGAACATTAAAAAAAAAGGAAGGTCCCGCAGTGGAATTCTTTGCCGATGATGACTAAAAAGGTGGAGAGCAACATAAGGCGAGGGTATGTTTTTTTTTAAAAGTTCTCGATATCCTATCACGTCATGAACAATGTCACTTTGATTTTACGAATCCATCGTGTTCAATCGTTTAATCGCCGTGTGTGCGGCGCCCATGTGTGTGAGTGTGCCAAGTCCACGCCTGTGTGTCGCTGCCATAAGCGCCAACCTTGCCCCCCCCCCCCCCCCCCCCCCCCGGATGTCTATTGTATATTGCAAGATGAGCAGCAGGGGTCGTCCTTGTCGGGCTGGGCGGCGTAGTCCATCTGCCGCACGATCTCGGCGAACAGTTCGTCCACCATGGTTTTGCTTTTGGCCGACGTTTCCATGAAGGGACAGCCCCATTCCTCAGCCAGCGCCTGGCCCTCGCTGGATGACACCTCACGCTCGCTCTCCAGGTCCACCTTATTGCCCACCAGGATTACAGGGACCTTCTCGTACCTGAAAAAGGCACACAAACCGCGCTGTCTGTTAAAAAGTGCAATTTCCGGCACGGCAGCTTCCAATAAGCAGAGTCCATTTCATTTTCATCGACTCATGAATACATTACCCCAAAGTGGACTTTAATCTGAACTATCCTGTTCAAAACCTGTGAGAAAAAGAGGAACTCACAGGATGGATCACAAGATTAATCGCAAGTTCCCCCAACAGCTCATCTTCCCTAATTGTTGCACAAAATAGAGGATGGCCATACTATATCGTTTGGCCTCCTTGACCATTTTAAAGTTCATTTTAAGATACTTCTATTCAATTTCAATTTTTTTTTTTTTTTTTCCACACCGATCTTGCTTTAAAACCCCAAAAGTGCCATTAAACTGCATCTAGCAGTGTTTTTTGGTCCAACTCTTAAAATCCTTCCTTAAAATCAGGGAACATTAATAGCCATCACCGGATTTCACGGCGCTTGCTTCTGTGTTAATAGAATCGAGCCACTTATTCAACTTGTGTGGCTCACTGGGGCGTCGTTGCTACACAAAGACATGTGGCATACAGGAGAGGGCGGCTATATATAGTCATAATAACGGAGGAGGAAACTTGTGCTCCCTGGAGGTGTGAGACTGTGGCTGCCAAAGATATCCAAGCTCCAAGGGGGCTTGGGAGAAAATAAAATTACAAGGGTGTCGACCACCCTGTGTCTGGAGCAGTAATAGCAGATACTACATGCGTCTGTCTAGACAGACTTCTCGCAGATGGCAAACAAAATACATGGAATGGAAATGTAAAATCCCAAACGTTGGTTGTGCTAATGCAGCGTCTCCGACACGGTAAACAACATGTTAGCCTTGAGCTGGTGAGCCTCGAGGCGGCCGCACGGGTTTACTGTGACTGCCCCATTGCCAGACACATCTCATCTATAATGCATGACGCGTCAAATCGCGCCCGTCTTGCTGACGGATGCCGCAAGCCGCCGATGGGATCGGGACTCTCATTTTTTGGGGGCTCAAACCAACAAGACGAGGCGGGATTTTTGACAATAGCTATTTATGGAAGGGTCTGAGTCAGAGAATTACAAGCGCCTCTCGATTTTGGCACATGGAAGATACAATTCAGTGGAGATCAGAGCTATGTCTTTCGGAAACAACTCAAGAGAAGATCAAGGGTGGTATTTGAAAACTGGGATTCTCCCGTGTCTTTGAAAAAGGGCCCGTCCCATTTCCTTCCATGCTTGATGCTACTAACAGATGACGTGGACTCTGCCCAACAAAGACATTAGGGTGAACCAATGAGATTTTCCCCTTCATTCTTAATAGCAAAAAATATATTGTTACTGGAATTCACAGCACCATGACCCCCCCAAAAAAAGGCTTAAATGCTATAGGTAGGACAGCAGTTGGCAACGTTCACATTTTTGCCAATACAGCAGCTCGCAGGCCTCGTGGTTAGCACGTCTGCCTCACATTTGTGAGGTTGGAGCTTTAAATATCTGCCCGGGGCTTCTTGTGTGCAGTTTGTGAGTTGAGTTGAATTAGAAGGGGAGAGGGCGTGGTGGTGGTGGTGGTGGGAGGTGTCGGGATTCCTCCAGGTCCTCCGGCTTCCTTCTCCAGCCAGCAAGCTAGTTTCATTGAAGATAACCAATAAAAGTGGCCATGACTGAGAGTGAACAGATGGATAGACAGTGGACGAAGGTTTCTTAATCTTCCGGAACACAATTACTCCAGTAGATGGCCCTGTAAGTGACTGGCTATCAACACAGGGTTTATCCCATGTCTCGACCCATCTTCTGCCCCTTAGATAATGAAAGTGTAGATGGATGGAGGGACTTTCCAACTTTTCATCATATTTAGTAGACCCTGCAGCTTGACGTCTGTGTAAACATCAAGGTTGATCGCTTTATCTCAGCGTGCTTCCTCGTCACTCTCTGACCGTGGCGCTGTTATTTACATGCCCGGCAAAGTCACCAATCACCGCTCGTCCCTGGCAGGAGGAATGATGCGGTCCACGGCAGGCTCGCAAAGGTCCGCGGTGTAATCATGTCCGCCCGTAGCCTCCGTGACAGCCGGCGCTGATGGACGCTGACAGAGCGACTCCTCTGACCTGAGCTAATGTAGCTGTGACGGATCGCTTCTGCTTTGGCGGCGGACAAGTCGCAGTGACAACACAATGTGGATTTCTAACAAGCGCTTTGTCTCTCGTCTGTCTTTTTTGGATGCCCAACTGTAAATTCCATCACGTCTGATATCATTTGTTATCTTGACGACAGGGGTGGAGCTCAGGCGAAAGATTCATACGGTCTTTTGAAAATGAGGAGAGAAACAACTATGTACTTTTTCACACCACGGGTCAATTTCGAGTCTTCCACGAACCGAACGTGTTCCAGGGGATAACCCGCACAAAGACAGGGAGGAAATGCAAACCCCCACACAGGAATGCCGGAGCCAAGATTCGAACCGCAGACCTCAGAAGAGTGAGATGGACGTGCAAACCACAATTTAGTAACATTTTCCATAGAATGTTCCCTCTAAACTGGTCTTTGTTCATCTTTAGGCTTTTTTAAAATGCACACCAACTATCAGAATGAAGCGTGCGTAGGAGTAGCGTGTGAAATGCGAAAATACATTTGTGCCGTGACATTAGAGAACAACACCAGACTCTCTCCCGAAATCGCGCGACAGCCGGGCTGCAGCTGGAGTGTGAAGGCGCATGTATGCATTAGCATATAAACACGCAGGATATAGGAAACAACGCAAGCGGCAGGAAACGGACCGACCTCATTACTACATTCACTGTTGCGCAAGCGCTCAGAAAATGCTTAAAAAGTAGCGTATACAAAACCAATCTGTTTAACTCTAAAAAAATCTGATATTGATTATTGTCACACAGATCAATTTATTGCTCATTTAAAAGTGCATGGGAAGAGGACCTTGGGGAAAAAAATCCTTATTAAATTAGGACTGCGATATTGAGGGGAAAAATAAAACAAAATATGATTACTGTTAGATTATTTTTCAAAATTGTTCAGACGTAATCCAAATGCAGAACAATTTGAGGATCCAGGGTAACTATGGAATAATTTCATCACATTATGCTTGGCAAATTGGTAAAAGCATTCAGCCTGTTGAACCACAGCTTGTTGCTCAATGGTCAAGCGCATTCGTCACCTCACCGAGGAGACGAGGTCAAATCTGTGAAAAATAAAACAACTACTAACCAAATGCACCTTATCATACGTTGATGTTCCACAGTCGCTACTTTGCCTGTTTTTTGCTGCCCTTTCAAAAACCAGACTATTCCAGTCAATGTGTCATTGAGTGAGGGTTAATCCCACAATAGCTAGCAGCGCCAAATCAGTTATGTGAAGCACTAAACTACAAATTGGGCATGGCCGCCAGATTACATTTTGTCGATTGTTCATGGGGAAAATTAAAATTTGAAAAGGTACAGTTACTTGGAGGCTAATAATTAGCCCTCCAGGGCACATTACAGGAGATCAATCTACTCTGTGTTTTATTGTTTTTATGTTCCATCTATTGCTAACCTACGCTAATGGAGTCAAAAATCACTGTAAATATTTGCATGAAAAACACTTATCGTGTCTTGGTGGCGTCGTAAACCAACGTCCCCCTGTAATTAGCCCCATGGGAACGTTAATGCGTATCAATCAATTTTTATAGGGTTGCCGACTGTCGAGAGTAAAACGCTGTAAGCTATTTTATTACTCATCAAGCAGCTCAAACAACTTTGTGGTAAATTCACATCTCGAGTTGTTTATCATTGCATTCTGTGCAGAACACAGTTAGGGCGAGACATAATTTATTATACTTAGTGTGGCTCCCGGGGAGGAATCATAGTTTTTATTTGGGTCTCGACTTGAAAAAGTAGAAAAACCTGGTGTAGATTCTAGACATCAAGCTGTAGCACTATTTCTGTCGCTGTACTTTTGAATGTGCATTATCTTGAGGGTCTTACAGAGAATAGATATGCTGGAGTCTTAGATATAACAATGATCAGATTTCCCTCATCACTACTCAGGGAATGCTGTAGTTTCAAAGCACTACTTTTGTCTAAATGAAGCTCTTCAATGCACTTCAACATAGTTCCTTGGCATCAAGATGCCACAAGATGGTGAACAAAAACAGCAAGTAGGTGAATAACAGAACAGGTTCCAACACAAATCTGGAAATAGGCTAATTGAAAAATATGGAGTAATTTAGTTCTGACTCAAACTTGTAAGCAGTTTAAAAAAAATGCGTGAGTCGTAGTTTATCACAAATTAACAAAACAGCTATGAGAAAAGCCATCATGCAAAGTGGTGAAAAAATATAACAGTGTCTTTGCACATTCAGAATCAAATTGGCCACATGCTATTTAATGTGGGATGATGATTTTTATATATGTTTTGGGAGCATAGTATTATTAAGGTTTAAACTACAAATATGTTCATGTATCAACATTTTTAGGGTGTTGACGTTGGTGATTTCTGCTGTTATTAAAGGGTTCACTAAAATAGAGCAGCCATGTGTTGTTTAGTGTCTCCAGGCCTACTGTATTGTGTCTATAGGCCCACCCCTGCACCACCACGATGGCCTCTATGTGACATTAATTAATGCATGCATTTTACACTTGGACATCAACATTCCACCCACCTTTTGACTCTTATGATCTGGTCTCTCATGGGCTTAATGTCCTGAAAGCTCTGCTGGTTGACCAGACTGTAGACGAGGATGAAGCCCTGTCCGTTCTTGATGTACAGGTCCCGCATTGAGGCGAACTGCTCGGTACCGGCGGTGTCCAGGATCTCCAGGACCGACGGCGAGGAGTCCACCTCGATCTCCTTGCGGTAGAAGTCCTCGATGGTGGGGTCGTACTTCTCAATGAACGTCCCGGTGACGAACTGGACCGTGAGGGCGGACTTGCCGACCCCGCCGCTGCCCAGGACCACCACTTTGTACTCGCGCATCGTTGGATTCAAGTCGAAAAGCGGCTCAAAATCACAACGTTCACCATTTTGTGTCGGTTGTTGACAATAATAGCACGGTCGGTTCGACTCAAAGCACAAAGACCCGGTGCTCCGGCACGGGCTTCATTGTGGAAATTCCTTCCTCCCCCCTACACCACAAACAACGCAGGGCCGACGGCTACACGAGCGCCCGTTACGTGGAAGGTGACGGGACCAAAACGGTTTTGCTTTTCATGTGCTTACGCTCAGTCTTTGACATAAAAAAACAAACTTGCTCCATGGAGAACGCTGAGGGGGGTAAAATGCCTGGACTTGCCCCCCGCCCCCTAAAAAAAAAAAAAAAAAAAGAACAGATGAGCGCACGCGCGCGTTTAAAAGCGAACCCGGAAATAGCCACGAACGCTAAATTGACAACGAATTTAGATCTGATTAAACCTTATCCGACGTCTCGGGCATGTTTGCGTCTACCGGTTACTTTCCGGTAGGATGCCAGCCGCCATAGTGTCGGGCGGAGACCCACGACCTCTGCGTAAGCGCCCCACCACCAAGTCCCCTCCTGTTTTCCGTAGCATAATCCCACCCACCTCTCGTTCATCCATTTGATTGGCACTCAAGGCGGACCAATGGCGCCTTGTGAAGCCTGCGGTCCTGAATGAGGAGCACGGAGCGGACCGCCAATAAGATTGTCCCGTTCTCCTTTCAGTTCATGTGCTAAAATATATATATATTTTAAATTCCATCATTCGGTTGCCCCAGTGACACCTGAGCTGCGAACGGCCAATCACGGACAGCTGAGAGACGTGTATCCAAGAGGAGAATGAGCCGGATGCTGTTGCCATGGTAACGCTGCATCGTCGTCAGCCTGTTTAAATTTGAGAATGGTCGTCTGTATTTATTGCTATTCATGTGTGGGTGATGTGATGACATCACACAGGAATATTTATTATAGATGTACAATATTTGGTACACCTGTATGTATGACTCAATTGTGCATACAAACACTTCAGTCTTATTTGCAATTTGAAACTCAATCAAATGCACGTTTAATATAAGTTCCACTGGGTGTATTGATAACCCTGGCATTACACAAGGTGGACTAATAGTACGTTCAATTATGAGCTTGAAAATATGATTATAGACTCACACAAAGTTGGGTTTATATTATAGCTAGGGATGAGGTTTCAAATTCCTTTCCTACATTTACAAGTCTGGGTTTCTTGAAAAAGTACATTAGAAAAATATGTCAAATGTTGCCCCACTCTGTACAATGCATTGTTTAAAAGCATTACAATGCAAGAATGTTATACAAAAAAAACTGTAGACAACATTGCCTTTACTTGAACAGTGTTTATTGACAATTTTAGACTTTTCATAGACTTTAGAAATCACTATTCACATGAAATGGATAATCATACACAGTAAAATAAGCGCCACTATTATTTGAGAAAATGAGGACAAGTTTAAAGTTAGGCCCGCTGATGGAACAAATCAATATTAATGTAACCATTAATAGCAGTATGACATCATCATCATCATCATAAAGCATTTCTGAGGACTGAGCGACGTTTTTAGTCTCCATCGGACATCATTTCCCAGAGTTGTAAAGCAAACACATCAGTCGATGAATAAGGCAACAATCACAATTGAAAAAAAAGGTATCTTTTCTGTTATCTTGACTGCTGTGGAAGCATTTCAAAGAAATGTTTCACACCAGAAATTCTCAATCAAAATGAAACTGACGTTTTGTTTTGATGCATTCACTAACAGTGGATTATTTACTGCACTACGTTTAAAATGCACACCACCATACTGAAAAAGTGTTATTAAGCACTGGATAGTTAAAATGTAATATGTGACAGTACAATCACGGCGACGACAAACATTTTTAGTTTGTGACAAGTTGAAAGGTGAACGCTTATTTACGCTACCACCTAACAATGCACTTTGTTACATCAACAATTCTATGGTCGTTCACTCCCGACACTTCAACCTGAACACCAAACGACGACTTGTCAGAGGCAAATGAGATCTCGTCGTGTCATTTTTTTTTTTTTAAGTTTTCAAAGAATCTCAACAAATGTCAGCTTATAAGAAGTTACATTCACGGATGACCCCGGAGTAAGTTCTAGTGTGTTAACATTAAATACATCTGCAATAAAAATGACGTCATCAAGAGGAAATAATATAACAGCTTAATAGATTGTCGGAATTAATCAAACATAGTCATGCTACAAAAAATAACCCCAAAACTTTAGGATGAGCATATTCATCAATTAAATAATTGTATGTAATTGACTGGTCATTTATTTCATTGTTTTGAAGTGCTGTCTAAGGCGAGTTACGCGTACACCAGGTTTTTACCATTTACAGATGTCAAGAAATGTTTTTAAATACACATACCAATTTTCGATAATCTTAATAAACCAGTTTAAGTGTTTATAGTAGATAAACACTTAAACTGGTCTGAACACATTGATTTGGTTTGCAAAAGATCCATGAAAACGCTAGGTATCTTACGAAAAGTTTGTCCCTTGGTCCATCCGTCTGCTCATCTCACTCTGTATTATAGTTTCCTCTTTCCTTTACTCAATTACTGCAACATAGTCTGGGCAGCTACATATCCAACATACCTCAGCAAATTACTCATCATACAAAAGAAGTTCCTAAAAATGATCTCTTTTTCAAATAGATATGAACCATCGGCACCATTGTTTAGAAACTATTCATTACTGCCAATTGATAAAGTAAATATTCATCAAACCTGTCTACTCACCCATAAATATATATACAGGAAACACTGTCTTCCAGCCACTTTTCATAATTTCTTCGCATTTGTATCGGAATTACATTCTTATCCTACAAGACAGGGGGACAATCTCCACCCACCGTCCTGTCGAACATCACGCCATCAATACAATATCCATTTTAGAGGGCCCTCACTCTGGAATGAGCTACCAATCCATATTCGATCCATATCTTCACAGGTTGCTTTTAGAAAGCACCTGAAACACCACCTTCTCCACTCATGATCCTACCAGTCCAAAATTACTCCACCGCACTCAGCTGATCCATACTAAGAACATCAACTTAAACCACTATTTATACCCTGATTCTTCCTTGTTTTGTTATTTTCTGTTTGCAGTTCTTCTGCTTCCGCTCAGCTATTTTCTTACCTGGTGTTTTTTGATTGTTTCAACATCACTAAAGTGTCAAATTTTGTTTCTCTTGTTTCTCATTTTGTATAGTGTATTTGTTTATGTATGTATACGTTCACTTTCGTATATATGCATATATAAATATGACGATTTAATATTTAGCTAGTTATGCTTGTGTTTATTCATTGATGTTTATTCATTTATATATATATATATATATATTATTATTATTTTTTTTCTTTCTTAAACACTTGAATAATATTTGATGTCACAGCACTTTGTTTGTTGTGCACTTTGATTATACAGGAGTGGAGCTCCTTACAAGCCCTAGGCTTCGTCTCCCTCCCTGCACTGTTATTTGTTATAATAATATGTGCTAAACAATAAACTAAACTAAACTTTCAAAATGTGGCAGGCCTCACACCTGTGGAGGAAAAAAAAAAATCAGCGAGTGTTTGCAATGAGAACCCAAGCTGATTCACGTATGCCCATCCCTAGTAAACAATTAAAACAATATGAAATTGAGGAATAAAAGTAATAATGGACATATTTAACAGAATGTCCTTAATCTTGTACAAAAAAAAACTACACTGGACGTCCTTCTTTAAATTCTTCTAATCATGGACGTCCTTCTTTAAATTCTTCTAATCATTTGCACATTCAGCTACTTAAGAAACATTGCTATGAGGGGGCAGAGGGTGACTACAGTCATCTTAAATATGAAATAAAATAAAGAGTAGATAATTCTTATTAATAACGAGGGTACATAAATATTCATTAAAGTCTTCACAAAGCATTTAAAATGTGTTCACGACCTTCTAGATCCGATTTTATTTTTTTAAATACAGGACAATGTCATTCGAAGCCCCTTAAATATGACGACTCTTTAGGCACTTGTAACATTCAAAACTGAACGGTTACAAATTAGTTCAGTCCTCGCAGGATCACGTTTCTATTTGAATATACACTGGATAAACTCTACGACGGTTATGTAAAATACCTGTCATTCTGACCCAATTTTCTTTTGAGGGGAGGAAAAGAAAAAAAACAAAAGGTTAACTCTGTGGCCTTAACTAGCACACTTGTTTGGGTCAAGAGCGGCAAACAGACTTTCAATGCAATGCAAAGGCACACCAGGTGGAGGAGCACTGCTCACTGTGAATAAAAGCCTGTACACCCAGAGCCTTCTTTATATTGATATAAATTAAAATAAGTGCTTTTCACTAATAAAACAATTGAATCTGGCACAAGGTCAAACAATCATGACTGAAACAATGCATTCAAGAAAGTGAACAATCTCTAACATGGCTGTGACCCCTTTTACAGCGGGTGCTGCCATGATGCACATTTGACGTGACGATTTACATTGTTAGAATTTCAGCTAACACGTCTATCTGTTAGTATCTTCCAGTACAACGCGGTTTAGATGCTTCTGTTACTTCTTCCGTAATTACAATGCATGTACGGTATTCCATGAGTAGGGTCTTGTGTGTGACCTTAATGGGATACCGGACTGTGTGTGGCCATGAACTCCACTGGTGGTCCTTGATCAGCATGCGGCTTGCTGTAGGTGACGTGCGCTGTGAACACTGTATGTACAGACGGGCTGCTCGGGATCCGGGTGGCACCTGTTTCTGGCGGTTACTTGAGAATGATCTGTTTCAGATAAGAGGGTGGAAACAAGACAAATGTGTCAAAGTGTTCTTGCTGAGGACATACAAGGGCATTTGGAGCTTGTTAAAACTTTCAGGGGAAATAAAGGGAACCATGACACTAATGTTTGAATATTCAAATAGATGCTCCAAGTTGTACACCAAAAGTTTAAATTGACTTTGGAGTATCTGCCAGTACTGATTCCGATCAGATACCTTGGCTTTGAAGATGAACTGGATTATGTAAGTTTAACAAGTGTTTTATGTGATTCCTGTATTTTGAGACATCAGAAGCAATGATGAGTCAATGCTGCTGCATAGTTGCTGGGTGAGTGCTCAACTCTGCCCGTTTACAAACACCAAATGCAACCAGTTTGTCTCTCAAAAATTACTCGCTTGTTCTGTTATTTGAAGATATGTTGTTGAAACGTGTCACATTTTCTAATCTGTTGCGCTTCCAAGTTTTTTGTTTTTGATCTTCCCTAACTGTCATTAGTGTGAACTGTTTCCGCATTTCGTTAAGTGCATCTTTTTTTTCTTAAGACGCAGACGAGCACAAAAGCTTGTGGCCATTTCTTTCTCCCTCAGACGTACACACGTACTCTGGGGAGTGGCGCTTTTTGGGAGGCGCCGCCCACAACAGAGAGCACTTTGCATGGCTGCGGATGAACAGATTGCTGCCTAAAGACAGCTGTGCTGCAGTCACTAAAATCAAAACTGAAATGTCATAATCGTCAGTGGCAGTGAATGAGTTAAATCTTTTTCAGCCAATCCCGATTGGCTCGTGACAATTTTTTCCCCATATTTTCCTCAGATTTGTTGCTTGGTGTCTTAACTGTATGAAGGGGGTTCAGATTAAGAGGTTCCCCTGCATGTCATCCAAACCTAAGAGAACATTTGTTAAATTCAGCAATCTAGATAATGTGAAAACGGCGAGAAAAGCAAAAAGGAGTGTGAAAATTGACACGGCAAGTGTTTGCAGATGTCACTACAAGTGTTGCCTGTCTTAGCAGAAGTAGCTGATCGACGGGCAACATGAAGCTCAATGACAGCCGATGCAAGCGGGGACACAAAGCGACTCCTCCGATTTTAAAAGAGCCCAAGGTTGTCTTGACAAAAAGCTTCGGGGAAAAAAAAAAAAAAAATCAACTGAGCAAACCTGATTGGCTGGTGCTGTTGCTGCGTAGGGGACACTTGTGGCGGGAGAAGTTGCTGCAGAGACACTAGCAGGCGTAGCACTGTACATCATGGGGACTGGCTCAGGAAGGGGGGAACCATGGAAGCAATGAAAAGGCAGGTGGAGCATTATGGTAACCATAGCGACGTGTGTCTCTAATTTTTGCCAGGCAAATACAAAATGACGTTAGCAGCAAGGCGTCACTGGGTTAGAGCTGCAGCTGGCGTGAGATTACACAGCAGAGCGAGGCAGCGGGAGGAATATAAAGAAGAGGGCTGATCACAGGGACAATTAAGACATTTACCCAGAGAAGCAACACCACTAAATATTACCAAAGCTTTTTTTTTGGGGGGGGGGGGGGAATATTTACTAAATAAATACTATTGTGAAATGTCATGCTTACACTCGTCAGCCGTTTTAGGCACACCAGATTTAATAAAATAAAAGTTCTAATTAAAAAGATTTCAATGCATCATTGATATACTATAGAAAGTCAGAGATTTCAGGAATTCAATTCAAAAGGTGAAAGTTAATATTGCTAAAATGTACTCAGTTTTTTTTTATTTCATGAGATGCATCTGCATTTTGAAATTAATTCAACAAAATGAAACAGTTGTTAAATCAACAATCAATATAAAATGTTCACGAGTGTATATTTCAAAAGAAAGCAGACATTTCAAAATGTTGCGAGTTTTGAAATTTTAATCCTACCACATTGAATATTGCTTTTTCATTTGTAAATTGCACTTGCTGAGGTAATATCTAAGGAAATATTAATGCCATATAAGACGTAGACTGCAAAGACAACACTGAAATAAAATGTCATGTGTATCTTGATTGCAACATGATTTTTTTGAGCCAATGTCACTCGGCTCAAAATGGACAAAGTACTTACCGACGCTGTTCGCAGGAGCCATACAGAAAACAGACCCTGTGTGGGTATAATGGAAAGAGATGAAATGTTGATAGAATGACTGCTTGTTTCCCGAGTCAACTGGACTAGCTCAAGAGTTGCTTATGAAAAGACAACATTAGAAATGACAGTACGCTTATCAAATAAGCGGTTGTCATGTCAACAGCCACGTTGCTAGGTAGCAACCTTGTCTCGGTTGGTCCTGCTCGCTGAGTGTCAGTGCGTGTCAGATGACTACAATGTCACATTGGTTTAAAGAGCAGTCGTGGCTGATTATGTTCATTAGCGGTGAACAAAGCCGTTTTGTTACACCTCTGAAATAGTGCTCCAATTCAATGTGAGGTTACATAAGTGACTTCGAAGGCTTTGTTTTTTTTTCTTTGCAGGTTTACTGGAGTCCTCCACCAATGCACCTCACCTATCCAATTAACAGCTCCTCAATCATTAACCTATCTTGGACTCCACCACGCCAGCAGATTTTGCCTTTTGCCAAGGTGTTTGGCCATTTAGAAAACTTGATATTGTGCAATACTTACAGTGCCCTGTTCTGCTCTCTGTTTCCACCCTGCCTGGCTGATTTGTGCTCTTCTGCTCTCCTGCTTCGGCTCCTGTTTCCTGCCTGTCTGGACCCTGCACCTGGATTCCTGCTACCTTTTCCGAACAGGAGCCTTTCCCTCCAGCCACAACAATGTCCACATGTGACAATAAATATCTCTGCTGCTGTTGTTGCTGCTCTCATACCTGCATGTGGGTCCTTTTCACAATCTTAACCCCAACAATTTGTCTTTGTAAAGGCACTCTCTTTGAATTGGAACTCATTAGAAGTGCTATGCCTAATGACTATGACTGTAAACGGAAAACACAGCATCGTGTATTTTCTTTCGTTATTCTGTCAGTGTTAACGGCCCACTTGCACATTTCAATAGAGAAAATTCCTTGGTGAGTGAGTCAGTGCGTACCTGCGGGGTAGAATGCGGCCGTGGGCTGCTGCAACTGCGTGCTGGCCAGAGCCTGCTGGTAGTGCAACAAACTGGGGCTGAGCAATGAGCTGGCCCAGTTGCTCTTCTCCAGAGCTGCCCTCTTTGGTAGCGGTTGCAGGAGGCTGTGGGGGAAGCCCTGAAAAGCAAAAAAACATAACTCATTTAAGCACGTATTCTTAAATATTTTGTGGTCATTTAAATAAAATAAAAAAACTACACAAATAAATGTAACTGTTAATTACAAGGCATGCAGTCATGGTTTCAGGATACAAATCCGAATGGAAATAATGTATCACATTAACTCTACTGAGATTGACACAAATGAGATTACAGAAAGCTCACAGTGACGAAACGACATGATATCACAGTATCATTTACTGGCTACATGCAAAGCAAAAGGTGAAAATACCAGGTCTACAGTTGCCTCGAGGGGTCGCTTCATTGCTTTGGCAGTCGACTGAGTCTTTTAAGAGCGGACAGCGAGCACATGATGGCAGTGGGCCAATGGGGGGGTCAAGCGTATTAACATACAGCAAGCACAGGTGCATCATGGGGGACAGCGTTGTGCATAGATGAGAAGGGGGGAAAACAAAAATAAGCTGAATGTAGTATACCACATAAAACACAGTTTGCATGCACAGTAACCACTCAATGTCTAAAGATAAACACTTGTGTGTCATTTAGTGTTCAGTAGATTTACGATTCTACACATCCATCATTCGAGATACCGTTGCAGTCTTTGTTAAAGGCTAATGATAGCTGTTAAAGATTATGGCTACATGGAGTAAACACAACCAGCATTTGTTTATGGGAGCGATGCATTAGGGATGGGCATAAAACCAGATTAGTCCATTAATTGATTGTTAAATGTGTGGAATCAAGTGTCTATTAATTTTGGCTTATAGCGATTGAGGCAAAATGGGGGTGCATGACTTGGTTGAAACCAGCAGTTCATTTGGTCTCAACTAGCCTGTGGCCTGAAGAAAAACAGGGTTACTGACACTGGCACAGAAACAGGCGTTCAGAACATTCAGTGAGCGGGGGAGAAAGATTTTTCCATCTCTCGATTGCAGCCCATCAGAATGAAAAAAAAAAAAGAAAGAATAGTGAGTTTACCCAGGCTAGTGAAGTTAGCAGGGCCTGCCAGTAGAGTTAGCATGTCAGTATCTGCATCGTTTGATTCACTAGATTCATGTTTCTTCTATTTCTGAACAATAACCACTATTATTTCTGTACAGTATTCTGTTTTAAGCAGTTAGGCCTCACACATTCTTGATGTTTTAAAAAAACATTGAGGTGAATCGTTACTTTCCTCTATGGTGAATTTAGTTACATGCCCCTCCTTACAATGCAAACACCATGACATTGAAAAGACAAAAACAAACTGCAATAAAATATTACGACATAACAGACGCTAGGTTTGTAGCTGTGTTATCAGAATATCGAATAGAGATAAGTTTGAGTGCAACAGCAGTTACCTCCTATTTGTTTGGTACACAGAAAGATAGAAAGCTAAAATTACCGCGACTGTAAATATTAAGAGCCATGCAGTAAAGTATAACATAAGTGAAAGGGAGAAACAAATACAATGGTTTAACATTTTTAACAACACAGATGGTCTATGGAGAACATATAGAGCACACATAAAGAGCACATTTTGGTTAAACTCCCCGGGACTTGCATTCTGAATTGAATTCAGTACACAGCTAAATACAATTAAGACTTAACATATAGAGTTTGAACTAGACTATGTCACTGTTAGCTGTCATTTAAGCATGAATTAAAATGAGGTCATTCTGAAGATAGGCAAAGACATTGATTATCTTACCACGGCTGCAGCTGTGGCCTGGGCCGCCATGGCTGTCTGATGTTGACCGGACTTAATTTTGGCCTGCAAGTGCGCAGGCGGGTGAAAATACTTGCACTTGTCGCGGCTGCAGCGGCTCTTGATGTAGTCCATGCAAACGGTGACGGTATTGTCGACGCTATCGATCATGGGGTTGTCGCTGGGGTGGGCAAAGCGGCAGTCCGTTTCTCCCCGAGTGCAGGTCCCTCGCTGAAACTCGCGACACACCTACAATCGGAGTCACAAACTTATTATTTTGTAAGACCTGTAAGAAAGTCTTTGGGCCACATTTGGTGACCCGGTAACATTATTTGTTACTTTTCAATGGGTTCGTTAGGTTAGATTGGACCGGCTCAACTATACCTCCAGTTTGTCGGTGCGCTGGAGCTTCTGGGAGGGCGAAGAAGAGGAGGAAGAAGGCGAGCTCTGAACCGTGACAGGCGCGCTCCCTGAAACGAGAACCTGACTGTTGGGGAGGATGTCTGTGGGAAGAAGGCCCATCCCGTGGCTTAGGGGCGTCAAGTAGGAACCGTAGCCGAGACCAGAGTTAGTGCCAAGACCCTGTGTCGCAGGAAATGAAGGCTGTGAGATAATAAGGACGGAGAGAGGTGGGATTGCATTCGCTCAATGTGGTGGACTCACCACAGACGGCAGACTGGCTGTAGGGATCATGATCTGCATCTGCTGGGCGAGCACAGCAGCTGCTGTTTTCTGCTGAATGAGATTGTTGCGCCCGTTTATTTCCAGCTGAGTCTTTAAGTGGGAAGGTGGATGGAGGTACTTGCAGTTCTCTCGAGAGCATCGGCCCTGCATTGGTTGAAGAGCGGCAAAACAAAGTACATTAAGCTCCTTTTATTCAATTTTCCCATCTGAACACAAGCTTCCAGGCAAGGATCCATCTTCGGAATGGACCATCAGGGATCGTCGCCACACTCCTCCACAGCGGCAGCGCGGAGTCACCAGCGTTTTCATCGCAATGACGTGGCGGCTAGTTCTCGCGGGCTAACTGCGTAAGCTTACGCTTCACACCATGTGAGGAAAGTGCATTTGTACAACTGATGCCTCGTCTTATAAATTTTCCCTTAGCAACTCGTTGGAATACCGCCACAGTTAAATGCCTTACCCTGAAAAGATGACGAGTATGCTCTGCATTGGATTAAATAATTGCATCACCTCTGATAAAAAAAAAAGAACTAGTGTTCCTTGTGTTGAAGTTGCGGCCTCGCTAACAAATATACTTACTTTGATTAGCAGCCCTGTACTCTGCAGTTATCTAAATAAAGGCCTGGGCGTGTTGTGCTATTGGCTTAGATCTTAAAAGACATGAGTGCAGCATGTTTTCTTGAAATGTAAGTCATGGGACGCTTGTTGCACGATCACATGCCACCGGAACCGCAACTTTCTAGCACCAGCAGAAGCGGCAAAAACCGAACAATGTGATCTTTCTTACTTTTAGTGAGTCGAAGCAGGCGATGACCCTCCCATTTTCCACTTGGCAGCTCTTTGGCGGGTGAGCAAATTTGCACTCCTCGTCACTACGTGAACAGTTTCCTCGCTGAAACTGTCGACACACTTCCAGGGTCAGCCATTTTGTATCTCTCCCCGACGCCATGTCCAAAGGTTTTTGATCATAAACTGTTTTTATTATAAGACAATCACGGTGCAGAAAGCTGAAGGCCGATCACACTCCTCTCCTAAAACATGAGTCCTCCATGAGCTGGAGCTAGAAAGATCCGAAGGAGGTTCGCTGAGCTCGGAGATCACCCATCCATCGTACACCACCGCTCACTGGCTTTGCTTTGGAAACTAAGCGAGACCAGGTGCTTCTTTATACCCTTATCCTTCTTTGACGATGTGCAAAGAAGCGGCCCTTGGATGTTGTTTCTGGCCCCAAAGAAAAAGAACGGACTTTCCTCCTACTTCAAGCTGTGGATATCTTCTTAAAGGCACCTATATTGGTGAGCTGAAAGAGATAAAAACACAAATATTACTTGCATGTTGGTCCCAGTTTGGCAAAGCCACACTGAAAAAATATACTTGTGAAGTAAAAAGGCAACCTTACATGGCCAATAGAGCAAGTGCCTGAATACTTTTGAAACCTTGCAATACTGAGGTAACCTGCAAATGGCTCAAATACTCTACGCACATTCAAAATGCGATGTTTCTTTGCAGTGGTTTCGTGTCCTGACTGAATGAATGAACTAAGCAAGTATTGTGTCATAAGACAAGTTTCTTTGTAATAAAGTCAAGAATATGATTTCACGCTTGTTGCCGCAGCAGCAACTGTCGTCACAGAAACACTTTTTGAAAAAAGTCCACGGAGAGAACATGACCCAGATAAAGAAGTGGGTCATGATCCCTGATCAAAAATTGCTCAATGTGTTACCAAAGAGAAAGACACTCACAAAATTGAATCAGTCACTTTACAACTTTTCTCAAAGATCATGTTTCCTTTAGAGCAACACAGATGGATGATTCACAGAGAAACTTAGCAGTAGCAGACATTTGTGATGTAAAGTGTAAGCTGTGATCACGACGCCTCTGATCCACTGAAACAAGGCAAATGGAGAAATAGTGAGCTTTATATTATTGCCAATATTTTACGTGTTCTGTTGTATTCTTATTTTATGACCCAGCGTCATTCCAGAACTGAAGTATTTGAGCCATTGGCTGGAAAGCAAGTGAGCTGCGTTTGCTCTCACAACGGCGCAACCACCCATTTCCCTTGTCTTTGAATACAGACTTTTCTGACTTTAAGGTTAGAGGTTTCTGACTTTAATGTCACAATTCTGACTTTAAAGTGGGAATTCTCACTCTCAACTTTTTTTCCCCTTCTTCACTGGCTCTAATCCTCTGCTGTAAAGGACCAACTTAACACTCCGGAATGTTTAACTCTTTATTTCCGTGCTGTGACTGCCCAGTTTTGACTATGTGCAATTTAGCTGTCTGTGAATGTGTGTTCTTCATGGGTTTCGCTACGTGTCACTAGAAATGTGCTTGGAAATCGTAAAAAAATAACTTAGAAAAATCAGATACAGATACTGCATCTAAATTGGGCATGTGCCTTAGAGAAAATGAAGTCATGTGGAAGATGCGTCACATTTATTATGACACCCAACACCTTGCTTAGCTAAGGTCGACCTCCATTCATAAGGAACATAAAGTAGATAATACTTTACACACACATTCAGGCTTAGTCAACACTTAACAGGATACACACTGCTGTACACTTAGCTGTGTGACACACAGGACGTTGAGGTTTGGGGGGGTTGAATTAGCTAAAATATGCAGGCTGAGAAATTAGGCTCGACAAACGTGCAGGTTTTCGGTCGCATTGGTTGACCGGGAGCTAACAGTCGCAAGCCATCGTGAAATCCCAGAGCACACAAGAGAACATTCCTTTAGGGGCACAAGTCAGGAAACGAGCCAGGCCAACCAACTTTACCTACCCGACTGCCCTCGCATATATGCAGCACACCCGTCCACAACTTCAGAGGCACTGAGGCACGGATTTAAAATGATTATCAACATTTGTAAAAGAAAAAACAACTCGGTGGGCAAAACATTTCCTCCACGACCACAGGAAAACTGGAGCGACTGAGTCCAACATTCCCAGCCTCCCCCTCTTCCTGCCGGGAAGACCCTCCCAGTCTGCAATGGACCAATTGGAAACAAGAAAGGGATACAGTGGGAAAGCTGTCTGCAAAACACTGCTGCTATTGGAATAAAAACTTTCCTTTTCAACTGGTGATGGGAATGTCACTGCCACTGGAAATCATCAAAATCCAATGCATTAATGTTATTTTTAGCCATGGCTAAAAAAGTACATTTAATACATGTAATTGTTAGCAGAACACAGCAAGAGTTTGCTTCCTCACAGAATACACCAAGAGTTTGTTTCCACTAAATATGACCACATGAGGCGTTTCCTTTGATGAAATGCTGAACAGAAAGTATTTGCTAAGCCTGGCCGGTTAATGTACAGCTCTCAACCTGGACACTGTTTAAGCAATGTGGAAAACAACCCCCTGCTTTGCAACGGATCGCATCAAGTTCAAAATACACGTTCACGGTGCACTGATTGAATTCTTTCCATTTCACGATTAACTGTTGACATTCGACGACATGTCACTCGGACGACGCATCGTCACGATTCTAACGTCAAAGTGACACTTTCATGGAGTCACTGGCCTATTTTATATACTTCAGCACTATAACGTTGAGTGTGGGTGTTATTCTTCCAGATGACAATATAATTGTCATTCTGACGTATTTAGCATTAGCACCGCTGGGGCTGGGCCCCCAGCGTATGTAATGACGACGTATTAGCAGTTAGCATGATGCTAACTCGGGTTGCCCAGGGGCGAGAAGTTGCTTACCTCATCGCCGCGGATGAACCGCTGCCCGCGAGGTTGGTCGGAGCAGGATAAGGGGAGGGGGGCATGCGGCAACGCACCACAGCTCAGACGCGGCGAGTCAAACCCCAACCGTGTGGCCAAAACGAGCGCTCGACAACCGCTTGATGTCGAACGAAACGGTAGCTGAAGTATCTCACCAACTACGGGGACCTCATTTACCAACAGCCATTACTTTGTGACATTACACAGCTTTGAGCAACAAGCTTTTGACAGCTTACTGTACAATCGTCCATGTGATGTCACGAAGGGGTGTATGGAAGACTCGCGTAACTTATAAAAACGTGACATTTTCACTTTAGATCGTTTAACATAAACCAAAGCGGACAAACATAGACTTGAATTGACAATATATACCGTATTGAGCGTATGTCATGAAATGTTGGATACGTTCTACAGTGCTTACGCATTGACACCCCTCTGAAACTGCAGAGTGGTTCGATCCACACGAAAGCCAGGAGGCTAGAAGGGCAAAGGGTTTTCTTGTTACCAAGGGAACAGTAATAAATCCGTGTGAGATTTGTTTTATTTTGTATTATTCTTAGCATTTAAACCGTCGTGACTCTTTTATTTTAATATTTATTTCAGTTGCTGACTTTTGCCACGTGCGCACTTCCTAACAGAATGCGTTGTTAAGTACTCAATAACAACATTAAAATCTCTGTTTTGCACAGTAAAACCTGCACACCATGATCATATTTATGCATTGCAGATATGATGAGCGGATAATGTGTGAGGACAATGCACGCGGTGTCTTAGTTTAACGAACCTTGTCAAGGTCAAACCAGACAGATGCTAACACCACGGGCGAGGAAGGATTTTGCTGATATGTTTAACAACAGGGTGCACCTTTATGAATACAAATTCAAATGTGACATGGTGTCCCCCCCACTCTATGCAACACTAGATGAAGTAGAATGTGTGACATTACCATTCAGTTGCTGTTTATCTTTTTTTTTTTTTTGAGGGAGGGGGGCCGCCTGCCTACAGTCTCAAATTTGTATTAATGCTAAGATAAAGAAAAAGAAATATCGTAAATATTGTCAATTACAACTGACTAATTAATAAGTAATTACAAGTAATATATAATGGAATAACTAAGAAATGAAATACCCAAATATTCTAAAATATATAAAACATTAAAAGGCCATTACAAAGACATGAATAATAAATGCAAAATTAAAACAAATCTATACAAACACCTAATACCATAATAATATTACATTCTTCACTAATGTGTGTGTTTTTTATCCATCCATCCATACATACATACATACATACATACGTATATGATCTGTCAGCGAACAGGAAATGAAGCATGCATTCAGTGTCACATGCCGAGGTCAGCACATTGCTCCCTGTGAGGAAAAAAAGTCCCAGAGTGAATGAATGTGTCATACGACCAAAAGAGAAACAAAAACAATGCATTATATTGCTGCGCCTGTTGTTTTACCGCCCACATAGCAAATTATTTTTAGACTTTACTCTTGGAATATGACACTTGCATGTCTTTAAATTTTATTAAAGGATACAATGCAATTACTTTTGCACAATTTAAAACACTACCCAAGTTTCTTTAATCTCTCGCATGCTTTCAGCAATATGCTCCAAGGATCAAGTATCACACCAAACTTCACACACCCTATTCTTATCATGTTGAAAACAGTTTGTTTTAAGCTGTTGTGCAATGTCTACTAGCAAACAGAAACAGAGCAAATGGACCTCAGGCAGATGGGATGATTCAAAAGTAGCACAGAATTAGCAACATTTCTGTTCAACAGGTTAAATGTTTGCTAACGTTGGTTTGTTCACAGCGGTAATTCTACCTTAGTGGCTGCTAGCGATGAGAGTTTGTTGATGCTTCTGTGACTAACACAACAACACGCATTCATAATTGGATGCAACAACTGTATGAATGACCATGTTTGATAATCGGGCATGTGCTCATTAGCACACTTGAAAGATAGCCTTGAAGTCATTACAAGCAGCTAGCTTACAGTTTTCAAAATGGGCCCATAAAATATTTACATGGTTGTTTTAATTTCACACTTAATGAGTGGGCAGGCACTCCAGGGACCCAACTATTAGTGTACAGGCCATTAATGCCCCCCTAAAATATCCCTTTAAAGATTCATGCTTACTTGCTTTACTTGACATGCTTATGTGGCTTGATGCGTGTAACTGTCATCCATTTTCCTGAAAAGACACTTTTTGACAGCCGTGTCAAGGACAAGCCTCTTGTGACACCTCTTCCCGTGTCAGATTTCTGACAAGTCTCACTGTATGGCAGGATTATAAAGTAAAAACGTCCCTCTATCCTTTTTCTGGAGTGCTTGTCCTCATTAAGATCCTGAGTGAGCCTTGGTTAGAACTAAGCTCACGACTGGTTGCCAGTCACTTGAAGGGCACATAAAGATGTACAAACAGTTTAGATTGAGAAACCCCTGAAATCCTGGGGAAAATGGCAGATAGAAAGGCCATAGCCAGTAAATAAAAAGTCTAATTTTAATAGATGTTTTGAATTTCACTGGTCTTGCTTCAAGCTGTTGTCTGTTCCTAGTATTTGATGGAGATTTATACCGTGATAGGGAGGAAGGCTGCAATTTCCCAGAATGACCACTAAGTATCAGTGTAGTCTTACTTTTGTATTATTCTTGGATTCTCGCAGCAGTTACTTGTACAAGAATCAATTGAAGTTCACGATTTATTGTGGAAGAGTATAATTGTAACCCTTTTGTTAATTTAGTTTCTTTCTGCCTGTTTAGTACCTATAATAGATTTGTAATTTCATGACGCATCTATTTTATTTTGCTTTGTTTTCTCGCCATGATCCAGGCCATTTAAATTTGTGAACGAGACTGCAGATTCATTCACCCTTATGATGATTTCATAAATCATTTTTTCCCCTTTGTTGTGATATGAACAGATCAATGTTCCTTGGAGAATGAGCACCATATGGAATCAGGCACTTGCTTTTTCTGCTGACTAGAAGAGCTCAGAAATTAAAAATAATGTCTTAGAGAAAAGCAGTCCATGAGGTTTTCTTTCTTTCTTTCTCCAAGTCATTAAACGCTTCCTACGGTCAAAACATTGGGGATAATACAATCATACCATCTGTGCCACAGCCGACTGAAAAACTCTTAACCGCCTGTGCAGTGCAACCTGAAGGGACGTTTTCACTTGTAATGGCATAAAAACTATGTTCAAATAAAGCCCACATAAAACGTTCCACCTCAGTGATCTCTTGATGGGAAAGCAAGACAAAAGCTGATTATCCAAATCATACCACATCATGTGCTTGATGTTGGCTATGCGTGGCCGCTAGTGGCTGACTGGTGACAATGTAAGAAGATGCTAGTGTGTATCTTATTCAAACAGTACATCCGCATTGTCATTCAATGCATTTATTTCTACTGCTAAGTTTTTATTTTTCCAGGTCTGACAAGAAAAATGGCAGATTAAATGTCACACGCCCCAAAAAGGCAATTCATTTCATCACGAGACACTTGAACATGTACAGAAATTGTTACACAAGAAAACGTACCCTCTTTATTTCCCTCCCAACCCGATGTCCTGTTGGCGAGACATT
Source organism: Syngnathus acus (assembly GCF_901709675.1). Lineage (NCBI taxonomy): Eukaryota > Metazoa > Chordata > Actinopteri > Syngnathiformes > Syngnathidae > Syngnathus > Syngnathus acus. The sequence goes on along the minus strand of NC_051105.1, from coordinate 7,699,524 downwards.
TTCCATGAGGCAGCCAAGCCGTTCTTGAGCAACGTTTGAAATAAATTCAAAAGGCCATACACGCATAGTGTACAACTGTACATACATACATTCATACGTACATACTCCAACCTTAATGTAACCCATAACCTGCACAACACAATTGACATGAAATAATTTTATTTTCCAGTAGGTAAATAAAAAACAACTGTGATCCTGTGGTTGCACAAACGTGCACAAACTCATACCTGGCTGTGTTCCGAACAAACCAATCAAAGATTGGATCCGCACACAGACACCATTTCAAGCACTTCTAATTAACTCCCAATAAAGTTCAGATGTTCTAGTAGATGTTTCCTGACATTTTGGCAGCCACACTTTACAGCACACATCATGCTCTGCAGAAAGCTTCCTCAGCATCAGAGGGATTTCATTGTTCAAAGGTATCAGTCATGAGAAGGGTACAAAAACATATATACAATAGCATGGAACACAGTGAAGACACGCCTAATAGAACATTTGAACTTTATTTGGGGTTAATCAGTCGCTCTAAATTTGATATGAATTCATGTATTTGGTTAATTCTGAAAAAAGCATCATTCCCATTAATAATGGTGTGCACACTTTTGCAACCACATCTCAGTCTAGTTGTATTTTTACTATTATTTTTGATTGAGTTGTACAAGTCATAGAGCACATTAAGTTTTGAATTGACTCATCTTGCTCTGCGTATTTTACAATACAAAAACCTGGCATTTGAACAATGGGGTGTGCAGACTTTCTTTTTTTTTATGCACTGTTCATGTAATTGACATGTGTCACACACACTTATAGGCTTTGACATAATGTAATAACTAACCATCACACCATTATTGCCCCATTGCAACTCCATCCAAAATAATAACATCAGTTTGAGAATCTCATTAGGGTCTCCTTACGTAAGCAGTCCATGTAGCGTACGGCAAGTGGTCCAGTGTACTGACTATAGCACATAACTGTGCTCCCATCTGTTGTCCTCTCACTCCTGCTGCTTGTTCCACAGCAGCCAAAGCTTTATTTCAACCGCAAAACCAACACCATCGACTAGGAAATGAAATATTCATGAATGTGATTTTTAAAGATGGCATCTCTAAAGTGGAAGGTCGTCGTCAGAATGAGTCTGTTTTGGACCAGGCTGATGCATCAACTATGAAATTGACTGCTGTTGTGAATGAATGAATGGAAATGATCTTATGGATGGGCAACACAAGGCATTTAGGTATTTCAGAATGGTAATAACATTTTTTTAAAAAAAGAGACAATGTGGTTATGCTGATAAGGATGTGATAGCATTTGTGTGTGTGTGTTGGCGGGCCTTTCAGGGGATACAAGATAAGCATAAAAGCACACAAGATTAAACACAAACTCCCGTTTCATCTTCATGTGTGTTCATGTGTCGATAACGGCAAAACTTGACATTTGTATACTTCCTAGGATGCAGGACCATTTCATATATGTTTCTTAAGCAACAACTTATTCACTTTTATTCCATGTCTCATCTTAAATACAGTGGAACCTCCAAAGTGGAACGCGTTGGAATTTGACTCCAGACAAAAAGTGCAAAAATGAAACGATTTTAGCTTAGCTAAAGAGTCAACTGGGTAAAGGTGGTTCGTCAATCTTTGGCTTTTTTTTCTGTTTATACAAAAGATTACCACTGATGGCAAAGATGAAAAAGCGGGATGACAAATCACGACCATGGCGCAGGAAATGGAGCTTATTGCGACTTTGTACAATATGGCTTAATACGTCAACTCACTTTCTAACTAGCAGCAGTTTGGCAGCGGGTGAACAACAACAACAAAAATCTTCAAGCTATTTATTGCCACACCCACTGTCAAACAAAACAAAAACCAGAAAACTGCACATTGTGTATTTAAAAGTAATCGCTTTGCCTTAGTCATGTATGTTTGGCTTAATGCTAATACACAATGCATGCAAAATCTCACAGACGAGCTAACGAATAGCATCAGTGTCTTCAAGCAACGGAAATTTGAACACAAAACGGTGGAGCAACACATGTAGACAAATACTCAAAAGCATATTCAGTATCCTATGAAATGAACGTTTAATACTGCTGCGGCTTAGGCAAATGAGGAGTCACCGTTTCCATGTGTAGCCTATTTGTACGTTTGGACTAAAGTGCACCCACGAGGGAGCTGCTTGTGATTTAGGGCTATACAAATAAATAAGCACAATGGACACTTAAATGAAGAAAAAAAGTGAAAAAACTTAAATTCTTAATTTTTGTAAAATGTCATTATATTTCACTCGAAATTCTTCATTATTTATGGAATCACTATTGATTAATGGGGTTGCCCGCAATTTTAACACTGCAAACTTAGATTTTTTTTAAAAAATTTTTTTTTTTTTAAATCAGAGCAACTTTAAAGGCTATTGGAATGTTTTCAACTTAAAAGGTTCCACTGTATGCCAACAACATTGAGAGTTTTGTTGAGCAAGCTATTGCACTTGTGAAAATAAGAGAGAACATTGCAACTCAAAAATATAATCAGTCCTCATGCACCAAAAGTGGCCCTCAAGGGAAAGCTTTTCATTGAGCTCAAATAATAACAACAAAAGCTCATTCTTCTTCACAGACTACTTGTGCGAGTGTGAATGTGGCATGCAACCGTCTACGACTACTTTTTAAAAAATGTGTATGTGATTTTGATGACATTCATCTTTTTTTTTTTAATGTAATTTTTTAATAAAGCAGCTTCTGATTGTTTTTTTTTTTCTGGCAAGAGCTGCATTTGAAAAAGAACCAAGGCAGCGATGACATGATTAAAAACACAGCATTTGAAGAGTTTTAAGACACCAAAAAGGGCACCTGGAGGCAGTGTCCATATTTGTAAAGTGGGGGTTCTCAAATAATTTTGGTTCGGGACTTCTTACATGGGGGCAATTGAACACCATCGTGATCCTCATGGCGATCAAATAATAAAAAATTGGATCATAATATTCCTTTTGTTCAAATAAATGTGACTTTATTAATGTAGAGATTTAGTGGCTCAACATTGGCTTGTTAGTTTGTTTTACTGTCACATCAGTTCGTTCTCATTTGTATAGTAAATATGCACTTTTTATAACTGAGAATAATTTAGGGCAAGTTATTTGTGGACCCCCTAACTCCAGACCCCAGTTTGAGAACCATTGTTCGAAAGAAAGACGAGTGCACACTGAAAAGCTGAGCGACACATTAATGATGATATGATGACAATATACACGACTCACAAATGCTTTGGGATGTTGGGGTGACATTTTAGATTAACCCTAAAATGTACTGAAACCTTTAGAGGTGAACGTAGACCGACGTCGAACTTTAAAAGTGCATTTTCGATTCATTCTAAAACTTCACCCAACCAAATATCCCAATTTTTTTGTGAGTAGTGTATAATGACAGTGATTTAAATGAATGGCATCACCAGCGAGCCACTTGGCTTGTGTAGTCCTCAGTGGTGCTGGCAAAGTCATTGTGGTCCTTCTCCAGGCTTTTCGGAGCTTGCGCTTTGCGTTTGGACGGCCACGGCCCGGCTTGCTGCCGCTCGCGTATCCAACGGCGCTCCTCGCGTCTCTTCAAGCGCACCTCTCGGCGCTCCCTCTGCCGGGTGAACTGGAAACGCTGAAGGAACAGATCCTTGGCGTAGTCGTACAGCTGCACGTCCAGGAAGTTGAGCTCCTCGATGCGTCGTCGCACGGCCTCGCTCAGGTCCACGTTGGCGGCGCGCGTGCTGTTGATCTGCGTGAAGGCCGAGATGAAGCGCAGGCTGAACGTCCGCTCGAACAGGTACTGCGTCTTGCGTTGGAACTCGGTCAGGCCGTAGAAGGCCATGTTCTTCAGGTTGCTCATGGCGCTGCTCAGCAGGATGTGGTCGCGCTGGCTCTCGTTCATGGACGACAGGTTGTAGCAGCCCACCAGGCTCAGGTCGGACAACATGCGCACTTGCCGGTTGTTGGCCAGGTTGGAGGGGCAGCGCATGAAGTCGGAAAGGGTGACGCCCGACCAGTCCTCGCCGTTGTAGCAGGTGGGCAGCTCGTCTTGGGTGGGCGAACGCCCATCACACATATGCAAGGCCGTCTTCCAGGTGGCGCCGCGCTGGACGTGCTTCCACTCGCTCAGGTAACGGGACACCGGGTCACGCAGCATGGTGATGTAGTAGAAGTTCCTGGAACAGAGACAAAAACAATGCTGTGAGATTTTTGAATCTTTTTTTTTTCCACTGTTGAACATCACTCTTGTGGATTTATTTATTTTTTCTCCATATTTGATGAGCAAGTAAGTGAGTGCGTGTTGGCAGATGCCGGCTGTCAAAGTTTCACAGACGTTTTCTCGTCTGTTTGGGACTTGAAAGTCATGTAGAGGGTGATGTCTGAGTGCACTCTGCGGCCCAAAGGTCACCCGTGTGCACCATCAGCGTCAGCACACATCAGGCTCAGGCGTTTCCGTCTCGAGTGACGCCGCAGTACACTCCCCTCCATCCCCTCTTTAGAGCCACTCTAGCGTGCGCTGGAAAGACGACGACTGGGCTTTACATCAACGTTAGCCAGAAAATCAGTCACATTGTCACAGTCAAGGTTTCCCGGCAGCGTGTTGACGAGTGGCTGAAATGTTAATCATAAATCAGTAATGAAGAGCAAGAGGAGATACCCTGACCACAATATTCAGCTTTAAAACAACTAAATTAAGATGAGTACACAATTGCATGTGTGATTCTTTTCTCACAAAAGCACATTGAACATGAGCTTCTAGAAAATCTGAATACGAGCGAGAAAACAAGAAGAGAGGCAGCAGTGTTGTTTTTTTTGGAATAAGATGGGACTCATCACTGTTGTGTTTCTAACGATTATATTAGCGTCATTTTGTGGAGACAATTTTAGGGGTCTTCAAGAATTTTGAAAATAAACATCTTTGTATTTTGGGGAGGAGCTACGGTTAGAAAGTGACCTAGCGTGTCACGGCTGCTTGTTTACGCTCTTGCTCGAGTTGGTTAATTAAAAACGCAAGTTAACCAACAACGCAGGATCTCCTTTCCATTTTGCCTCAATTGCTGCAAGACACGATTAATCAGCAACCAATTTCCCACAATAATCGGATTTTCCACTTTAATGATTACACTTCACCTGTTGTCGTATGTATCCAAAATTCCAAAGGGATTTCAAATCTGTGGGAAATCTGCGGGTAATGTCACGAAATGGCAGTGAGGACTCTTACTGTCATGATCAATTTAGTGTACTGGCCAACACACACAAACACAAACACACACACAGCCTTGCTCCAGAAACTGACTCATGCATCACAAACGCACAATCCAGAAGAGACGCCACGTTTCATTCCCAGTCAGCATCAAAGCAACAGACAACTCTTTATTATTTGCCCATAATTAGCCATAATGGCGTTGCCCCCTGCTTCTGCTTGATTGCAAGCAGCCGAAGAGAACAGAACGGGCAGCCTGTCGCCGAAGCAAGCAAAGAAGCAGTAGTTCACTCATCGAGCAATTGCAGCAACATAATCATAATGGCGGCACATCGACTGTAACTTAATAAACAGAGGGATGAATGTCCTTGTTCAGCAGCAGGACTGAATGACTGTGTTGTTTGCAGTACGAGTGAGAACAGTGTGAAATGGTGTCTAAGCAATTTACACATTAGCAACAGACATCAGTCACAAGTTCCAATACTTTTGCACAAAATGTTTTCTGTCCTGAGTTGCTTCACACATGAACATGCATGAATTAAAATCTGGAATTGTGGAGCATATTAAAAAATGCACATAGAATGTATGCAGGACAGCTTTTTGAAATATATTTAATGGAAGGAGACATCCAGTGATAATATGAAAATGATGCCATGATAATGTTGAGGATCGGCGCTGGGGGCGGCAAACGAAAGCCGACAAGTGAAATGACTTTCTCCAGCCTCGCTTGACTCCTGCCCTTCTTCTCTTCCTCCTCCATGTCCGGCACACATTAGTGTTCCCAACGGATCCATAACCTTTTCTCAAAGGTTGTCACATTAATCACGCCGCTGAATTCGCTTGTCAATCTGCTCTTTGGACGCTGTTTATCTCTACTCGCCGTCTTTCTCGCTCTCTCCGGGTGGCCCTCCACCTGAAGTCTGTAATAACAGCCATCACTCTCCTTCGCTTGTTCTGTTACGAAGCTTGATGAGAGCGCGAGGGGACGCGGCGGTAGGGCTGATTCTATCTTGGCCGACAATTTCAGGTTGAGATAGCGTTCTATTTTTAAAAGCATGACACAAAAGACTTGGAACTTAACTGCCGCAAGGTGCTCCCAAGGAAAAAAAAAATAAACTCTGTGGTCTTGAGTCTATAGGAACACCGGGGTTAGTGAGCGTGATTGTCATGAAGACATGTACTTGTCAGCTACATGACCACTGGGTCGTTCCGGTTGTGCGCACCCGATGCCCCAAGACAAGATCTGAACGGAGCATCTGATACCAGATCATGTCAGCTCAGAGCTGACATACTCGTATTCTCTAATGAACACAATCATGGGTCCCCTAACAAATTAGGTCTAAAATTTTTGAGAGGAAAGAAAGGAAAAAAGAGAGGAGGGAAGAACGTTTTATTACATTCGAACACAGTCGATCAACCTTTGTACTGTGCAGTCTCACACATTCACCGGACCAATAGAAATACAATGACTTCAACATGGAGCACCAAAATGGCACAATCATCACTATTCATGCTATTTGCAATTTCCTTTTCTTCTTTGCTACTCCGACCTTGCTGCGGAGTGTACCAAGTGAGTAATACAATGCTGCGTTTAGTTTAAATTATATCCCAGAAGCTCCTAATAATTATAATTTGAACTTAATAATGAGGGTTCATCGTAATCTATTTCTATTATTTTTCTTTAGGCAAAGGCTGGCAAACTGGAGGTAGTGAAAGGTAAGAACAGCTATGGGATAGTTTGTGAACAATTTTAACCAGCATGGAAGTGGACTGTGCCACCTCACAGGCGTCCGTCATACTAATAACAGTCAATTTCATTTAAATGATCTAATCAGTTAAACCCATTCATATGTCTGTTCTTTAAGGTGTATAACAATTTCATGTGATTTGACACATTTATTCCATACAAAGAAGCAAGGCCAGTGAGACCATAGAAAATAATCAGCTCACAGCTTTCTTCCTCTGCTCTCAAAGTCAGAGGAAGTTTCAATTTACAGCTCCCTGGGAAAGAACGAAATAATCTTTTTTTTTTTTTTTTTGCTTTGTTCTGCCAGCGGATGAAATCCTTTATTGCATATTAGTTACTTCGTGTCCAAAGCAGCGCCAAGGACAAAAGATGTCAAACTTGTTGGCTTTTTTTTTTTCTTTTTTAAACTAGACACAACAGACGAAATAAAAAAATAGTTTGGATAAGTGCCACAAATCAGGCATTTTGTTTGACCTTCAAAAACATTCAGTAAAGGCAATGGTGACAAATCCATCTTATATCAGAATCACCTTTAAAAGTGTGCTTTCGTGCATTATTTAAAAAAAAGAAAACACGCCACATGTTGCAATATTTACTACAAATTCTCAACAGACAAGCAAAATGCGAACATCTAAAATTTTTGAACCGCAAAAAATGGCCTGATTATCAAGGAAGAAGAGAACAGCCACAAGAAAGACATGGCTCGTGTGATTAAAGGAGCAAGCGTGGATATTTCGAGAGGCTGTTGTTTATAAACGATGGCCCCATTTACTAAATACATCCATGCATTTTGGTGACAGAAACTCACAGTTCATTGCTTTATAACCACGGGTGCATGGAATCTCCAGAAAGGCTGATATTTGAGGAACTGTGAGGCAGACATGCTGGTCAATAAACCTAATAAATTGATCAGTTATTACGCCCATCCCTAATAAAAACCCAGAATCACTAAAGCTCTGCCCCCCCCAAAAAAGCTGTTTTCTTTTAAAGCTTCCTATTAATAGGTGAGAACAACATATTTGACACATCCCGTTCTTCTCGATTTTGCAAAAAAAACAAAAATACAAAAACAACAACAATCCGATATTCTCCGCAGCCACAGCTGAGCGTTCAATCAGTCGTCACGGATGTGCTTGGCTGTCATCACATTACACATGCATCAGTACTGATGTAACTGTCAAAGCCCAGAAAGCGCCGGGCAAATTGGCTTCATTACATTTTAACTATTTTCCACTGGAGACAAGAGGGAGGGAGCCCCACCTCTCTATCTCATCAGGCGGTGCCGGTGAGCGTGAATCGTGCCTCCCCGCATCCAAGACCATTTGGTCGCTCCGCCGCTTGACATTCACGGTGTGCGCCGTTTTCATTTTGCACAAAAATCGCTTCATATGACGGCAATTTAGCGCTCTCATTAAAAAGACATAACTGCCTGTGAACTTAATGACATTTCCAAATGAAACGTAGAGCCTTTCGAGTTTTAAAATTGCATCTTAGAAATTGTCGCAGGCTTGAAAGGGTTCGCAACTCGTTTGTCTGACAGCCAACAGTACAAGGAAGGTGTCGAACACTTTCAGATGGATGTCAGATTCTGCAACAATTCATATACTTTGTTTTCTCGCAAGTTAATTTTCTTATATGTTCCACGTAGCCTGACTAGTCGAGACACGGTGTTCTGATGAATGATTTGTTTGTGGAATATGAATTAAACAGGCAAAAACCACCTGTTTCTATCCATCTCAGGTGGCGGCCATTTTGATACTGTCCACTTAAAATGACATCACAGGTCACAACCAATCACAGCTCACCATACTTTTTTAAAATCCTTTCAGATATCGAACCATAGCTGTCCATCCGCCGGGACGTTCTCTGATCTATAATAATTTGAGATATTGTTTTCAATTACAAGCACGACCAAGGAACGAATAAAACTTGTATCTCAAGGCACCGCTGTATTTCAATTGGTGACCAGGATGCAACAATACAGAGCCACCTACTGCAGTGCGCTTTACTCAGCTCTGTAGGTTTGTGTGGGTTGTTCACGCAGGTATTTAAATGCTTTACATCAGGGTCATCTGGCTCCAATCCTCACTTTAGCGTCTCTCCTGCGAGGAAATGTCCTTGGCAGGCGTTATGGTGTATCTGCGGCACATCTCCGCATCCGCACACAGCCCCGCTCTGTGCCTTTCCTCCCAGATAGATAAGAGTAAGACTGCATACATGCATTATTTGTAACCGATACCATCCCTTAATGGTGTCTGCGATCCCCGTGGCAGCCCGTAATGGACCGTTTTTGAGATTCCTCGCCTCGTGTCGGGGCGTTTTAATGGTGACGGAATGGGGGCGAGGAGTGTCATCCGGGAGCAAACTTGAAGAAGGATGGGACCTTTCATTTAGTTGTCAGGACGCCGCCGTCGCTTGCGCATCGCATGACGCATAAACAGAGCATGCTTGTACCCAGAGCAGATAACAACAGGAGGGGAAATTGTCCTTCAAAGGAGAAACATCTCATCCTTCATTGTGGGAAACAAAGGAAAGACGAACAATGTCACGCAGCTGAAGAAATAAAGCGCGGCTGGGACATCGAACAAATGCGTTGACGCCAATAATCTGAAACTGAAGACAAAACAAAAAATTCTTCTGAGCTTGAATTGACTATGACTATAAAGGAGGTATATTATACGATTTGCTCACAAAAAAGTTTCTCAGGGTCAAATGACATAAAGGCAAAATAATGATTTCACATTTAGCACTGATTAAAATGACTTGATTATGTGGTGGCGGATCTGCATGCAAAGCACAATGATGTAGTAGAAGGGTTTTGGATTGTGTTTTCAGGCAGCGCTTTAAAAATATCTGTAAATCCTCAGGATTTTTTTTTTACAAAGCAAAACACAAAATGTCAGGAAATGACTACTAGAACATCGAAAAAATTTTGGGGGACTAACAAGAGGCTCTTTAAATAATTAACAGGAACCGTTTTGAAATGATTCATCTTGGTCTCATTTTCACCAAAAAACACATTTGAACAGGGGTGTGTAGACTTTTTATGAGTTCAAATCTACATGATGATCTATGAATTATTATTCTTTAACATGCAGATAATGTTTCAATTGGGTATTTTCTATTCCTCTCCATTCAAACTCATTTGAATCACAATAGCTTCCAGCGCTAATTGCTAATGGCTGAGCGTGTTATATACCGCAGTCCCTTTTGAAGCGACAAATCAGGACCCGAGTTGCTCGATGAGGCAAAAATTCAATGCAAGTGACGGCTCATGCATAAGAAAACGGCACAATAATTGGACAAGTTGGGTTGGGATGAGGAGAATAGGTCGGACGGGTATTTTGAATGAGCCGCTTTGTCGGCGAGTCACTCTGCGCTTTTTTAACTGTTCTTCTTGTCATTTGAGACCAATTAGAAATTGTAATATGACAGCGCAGACTCCATTTACCACCATGGTAAAAATCCTCCCTTCTAATTACACCCTCCTTTTCGTAATCCCACCACTTGCACGCGTTTCTCTTCGAGAGACGGCTGAAGAAGGAAGGCGAATCTCTGAATTAATAATACGACCAGAAGAGCCACGCGAGTACACAAGCTGGCAGTGGAAAAATCACACAGCATCAACATCACAATCACATCATATAATGGCAAGGCTGAAGACACTGAGAGCATTGCAGGCTGCCATGGGACCTTCACATCCCATCAATCTCCTCCGCAGACGCACGACATTCCCAGTTTTCATTCAGCCTTTTCCAAAAACGCCGTCCCAGTTTTGAAGAGGGTACAGACAACTCTTGTCCCAGTTCCGTGGTCCATCATCATCATTAATCTGGCAACGAGAGTAAAAATGGTCTACTTCCAGCAAAACGGTAATGGGGAATTATGAGAGCACAACACGATACCCGCTTTTAAAAGCATTTTGGGCCATGCTGGGCCTAATGAGCGACTTGGCAAAAAGTCCCCCAGTGTCTGAAATGCATTTCTTTAATAATGTAGCACGTCTTGGAGCGCAGCACATCAAATAATTGATTCTATAAAGTGGAACCATGTCTGGTTCAAGATGCTGACCAACCATCAATATGTTTAAATATAGAATAGAACAAAACATATATCCATCTATTTTCCACAGCGACCGGCAGTTAATGTGAAGGGGAAGAAAAAAAAAAATCTGTTGTTTGTGTACTTTTGTACTTTTCGGCCACTTAGGGATTATTCCATGCGCGGTAAATGATGCTATCAGCAAAAAATTGTTGGCTAACTGAGTGGCCTCTCATCCTCTGTGACCTTGCCCCATCAATCACTTTTATTGCTCACACGGTGTTTCGAGATTATTAAATAGCTACGTGACTGAGAATTATGCAGTCGACCCCCAAAAAAAATCGCAGCGGGGATCATTACGAACTACTCGATGGTTTTTAGATGAACCATGACCAGATAATCCCAAATATCTTGAGTGCTTTTACTTCCCGCCAGACCGCAACATAACAAATAGGTTTAATCAAGAACAATGGAGCTAGTATTGATTTTATAACTAAGCTATTTTATCCTGAAAGAATGGACAGTCATTTCGACTGTGCCCAATCCGATGCGAACTTGATAGCTCAGTGGAAGGGACAGTGCAATAAATTTGGTTTTACTGAAGTGCTACATGACTTTCAATTGCGTTTCTATTAGAGTGGGACAGTTGCTCGAGGTAGAAGTGAAGGTGAGTATCCGGGTACTTGTTTCTGAAAACACCGCTATTGTGTAATGTTTTGCATCAAGATGATTATATGTCGATTATGTGGAATTGATTGACAATATTTGGAGTCACACCAAGGCCGTTCCTCTAGGACTGGTTGATTTTGTCTGCAGCAGAGTTGCATTACGAACAGTCACAACAAATGACTACAATAATTTCAATGGGCACTCGAATTAAATAACCATAAGCCTATAACTTTTATAGCTTCTTAAATACATGTTTTCAAACATTATAGAGGCCATTTTGGGAAAATGTTCTTTTGTTTCACAGTGAATAATGCATGAATCTGACAAACAAATTTAGAGCCTGTGGAAAATGGTTTGGTCTCAGCAAAAGACTGTGCTTGGTGTTGTATTCTGTCCATTTTCTTGGGACACGAGTGAGTCCATTACAGCCGACTTGGACAAGAGGCAAGGTACATCCTGGACTGGTAGCATTCAGGAGGCATTAAAATAAACGTATGTTTCTAAAATTATATAAATAATACATATATGAATATGATAATATTAAAAAAAAAAAAATCCTAAAAAATAAAGAGTTTCTAAAATTCCCTCAATTTCTTATACTGCATCTCGGGTGAAGTATACGTTTGAAAAAAATCAGCGCAACGGTAAATGCACTCAGACGTACGAAGCAGCTGACCGGTGTTTAGACTCAAGGACACTTTGTCACATTCTCTAGAGAAGCTGGAGGCCAAAAGCTCTACCTTCCAATTTCAAGAGTCCCACAGCCACTCACGCTTATGAGCCCAAGAGGAGAGCAAAGACATGTAATCAAGCACGCTCTCACAATGTCAGAGGTGGCTTGCAGGATGTGGCCGAACGTAGGCATTCCGTTTGCCATCAATCATCCCAACGACTCGCGGGGAGAATAGACTTCATTGAAACTGTAAGTCACGCCATTATTCCAATTAAACTGATGCTACCTTTGAAGTACAGTAATGGTTGTAATATGCAGTGTGAAGTGAACTTGGTTGCACAGCAGCTTCTCGGTTGGAGAACGAGCGCTCTTCACGCCTCAGCAGGAACAAGAAATCCAAAGCAATCGTCACAAATAACAGCGCAAGACTCCCAAGGCTCCAGACTGCAATTTCAACAGCACAAAAGCAACTTTGCAGAGATTAACTGTGTCAGTGTTTCCATAAAGCACGTGAGTGCTGGAGAGACACCAGGTGACGTAGGTTACGTAGGTTTGTGTGCTCCTCACACATAACCTGTTTTGGTTATACTATGCCCGGATGTTCACTCTTAAGTTTTTCTCGTACAATTACTGTCAAGAAAAATAAAACACGCAACTCTCACCCATATTAAACGAGAGCATTGGTTTGTGGTGTCTGCCATTAGGAGCTTGCATGTTGAGGTAACTGAATACTATAAATTATCTATGCCGAGTGTGAAAGGGTGACTCTACATATTTATACATTATTTACATATATATGTTTTTATATGTCAGAGTGCCAGGGTAATGAGGCTCATTGCGATGCCACGTGAGTAAAAATATAGACAATAAATGTATGCATAGCGATGGTTGGTTGGATGTGTGGATGCTTGTACCATGGACCAGTTTCACAAAGTATCAGTTGCAAGAAGTACAGTAATGTCTTGAGATATGAGTATAATTTGTTTTGTAACCGCGCTCATAATACATTCATATGTCAAATCATCCTTTCCCAATGAAATGAATAGTAATGTCATCAATCCGTGACAGCCCCCCCCATCAATTGAATCAATTGAATGGCCACCTGTGGGCAGTATAAAACACAAAACATAAACTGTTCATTGTCCCAACTCCTCTTTCAGTTTATCAGTGCGGCACTAATATTACCGTTCTATGCAGAGGATGAAGAATATACTATTGAGCATAAGCATTAATATGGTGGACTGAAAACGCTAAACAAACCAAAAGGCTCCAAATTGGACCCTTTGTTTGAAAATTGCATTCAACTACATTATTTGAATTTGATGATTTGCTCAGGCTTATGAAGAATCATGAAAAAGCAAGGAAGTAGATCTGATATAAAAGCTAGAACACACCACCCCCCCACGCACATATATTTTTTTAACTTGTGTAAAGGTGCAACAAGAGAGTTAATGATGGAAGTAGCTGTCAAGACTTGCAGCCTGCCTACACAAAATCAACCTGTCTGCCTTCACGCTCTCTACCTGCTGTCGAGCTCCATAACCAACTTCCCCGGAATCCAACCGCCTACCCATTACAGACTTTGTGCCATGTTTAGTCATTCGGGAAGCACATCACTTTAGCCGGAACCATACTGCAAAATAATCATTTCCTTAAATGCTCTGATGGAACAGTACTAACACTCCTAAAAGAGAATAAATAAATAAATAAAAATGCTTTATAGCTTAAGTGAATATCAACAAACAAGAGGTCTCCATCAGCATTGAGTAAATGACTTATGCAAAACATGTTTGCAAATTAGGCAGTTAGTTAAGCATAAATGTCTTTTCTAACAACTCATTATTGGAAACCAGCTGCACATGGTATTGTTTTTAATTCTAATTGTCACAGTGTAATTGAAGGAGCCTTTTAACGTCTTGAATCATTGAGTGTAGTTGTTTTTAATTAATACGTTCGACCCGTATTGCCGTGCGGTAATTAGGTAAATAAAGGTTGAAGAAAAAGACAGGCTTGGAAAAAGTGGGATTGGAGCGACCCAAGGCCACGAGACATTGAAGCACATTCCAGCTGTCCATCAGAGGAGCAGTTTAATCACCTCATCTGGATCCTGGATATTGGAGGATCAATTATTTACAACGGTAGCGGACTTCCTGAAAAGGCTGGCAGCGGATCAGCGCGTGTCTGTCTTTGAGGAAAAACTCAAATCCAGACGGTTCCGTCTCTTTTTTTACGATTTTTACGGTTTTACGTTTTTTTTTTTTTTATTCCTTTTAGTAGATCGTCTGAAGAATTCTTGTCGGGATGGCTTCAAATAGCAGCGAGAGATTCTTTTCGTCGGCGGTCTTAACTCAAGAGCCTGTGTTTTCTTACATAGACAGATTTCCAGACATTCAATTACCGTATTTTCCGCCCTAAAAGGCGCACCTAAAAACCTAAAATTTTCTCAAAAGCCGACAGTGCGCCTTATAGGCCAGTGCGCCTTATATATGGATCAACTGATGAATTTGTTGATCCATACTGGTTGTACACAGTGCTCTGCCAAAATGTTTCAGTACGTTTTAGTACGACTAGTAAATTACAAGGTCGCATCGCTTCCCAGCATTACGGCAACTGTAGTCAGGGGGCGTCACCGAATAGCTGTTGTACCCGCGAGGCTATTTCATGTCAAAATAGGCTGCTCTGTTAATGTTTCGAGTAAATCTACGGATCGATATGGAAGGGAAACATAGGTAAGTAGTACCAATGCGTTAGATCGAACTTTAGTCAGTTCCGATCATTTTATAGGAGATCGTTTGAGAAACGCGATTGTTTACACTTTGCTGAGGCTCATGGGAGATTGCGAGCTGAGGCTCGTGAGACTTTGCGGATGGCTAATGCTATTGCGATAGCTGCTATACGTACCAGGCTATTTCATGTCAAAATAGGCTGCTCTGTTAATGTTTCGAGTAAATCTACGGATCGATATGGAAGGGAAACATAGGTAAGTAGTACCAATGCGTTAGATCGAACTTTAGTCAGTTCTGATCATTTTATAGGAGATCGTTTGAGAAACGCGATTGTTTACAGAGGGCTCGTTGGTTATTGGCTAGTGGATGCATACCGCAACCCTAGTCAACCTCAGTTTGATGCAGTATAGCTTCTATTTTATGCGCCTTATAATCCGGTGCGCCTTATATATGGACAAAGTTTTAAAATGGGCCGTTCATTGAAGGTGCGCCTTATAACCCGGTGCGCCTTTTAGGGCGGAAAATACGGTAAATTATGCTATGACCTTTAAATTGAGCTTTTCCATTTTTATTTAAAAACAAGGCCTAAGTGTTTCTCCACACGTTCCGGCCAACCAAAAAAGCTCTAGCCTTCGTCATAAAGTGGAGACACACAGCACTTCAGATTAAAGCACAATCACCCCACAATTGAATGCACTTATGTTGACAATGGCAGTTTTTTCTTTCCAAGCAGCAATGTGCAATTTCATGGAACGCTTGCAAGCTTTTGAGTAAACATTCGTTTTCTGTTGTTATGTGCAATCAGTTTGACTTCTATCAGGATGGTTAGAAAAAAACGCAAAGCCTCTGTTTGTCAAAAGCCATTTCGCGCATTCCCTCGAAAAGTAGTCTTCATTTTAATAAACAATGTGACCCAATTAGTCGCTGCTTGTCTCAGCGACTACAAATAAACTTTGAATAGACTAGCAATTGTTATGATTTCAGTTCACAGTCTCTATTGTGCGCATATTAAAAAGTTAACTCCCAATCGGCTTTGTGGCTAACCCAAAACAGCAGCACTGAATCCTCTCTTGGATGAATTCAAGTGGAAGAAAAATATTATGGACGATCTTATGTCATGTGACGATGTCGTCATTAACATTGATTTGCGTTCGGGTTACACAA
Source organism: Syngnathus acus (assembly GCF_901709675.1). Taxonomy (NCBI): domain Eukaryota; kingdom Metazoa; phylum Chordata; class Actinopteri; order Syngnathiformes; family Syngnathidae; genus Syngnathus; species Syngnathus acus. The sequence goes on along the minus strand of NC_051105.1, from coordinate 7,683,289 downwards.
GATGATCATTTGCCAATGTTGTATGCGTCCATGTTTATGCTCTGGGGAACAAGACGACATTTTTGTCTCATGCCATAGCTCGACTATTTAATCATTTTTTTCCAGCTTGTTCGCACTGGGTTTGTGGGTCAGCCTAGTAAGCTACAGTAATATTTGTCGTTTTTCACATATAGGATAAACATAAGAATGGTCGGAGTATTTTCTGTCTACATGAGTTGCTGCACTATTTGTGTTCAAATATTTGTAATAGTTAATACCGCCATGACATCGATGTTAGTTTCTCTTTTGCATTGTGTGTCGGCATTAAAATGGCGGACTTTCATATAATATTAGTTTTATGTTATGTTTGACAGTAAACTTCATCTAAGAGTGGCAATAAACAGCTCAAAATAAGCACTTGGCCTCTTTTTTGAGGAGAACTGTTTCCAATGTGTCAATTTTTGCATGAAACTTAAGAAAAAAGGGTAATTTACAAGTGGAGGTAGTAATGAACTGAAATAAATGAACTTGTCCATGATATCCTAATTAATTGGAACACAAGTGTTGTAATTTAACGGTTGCTTCCCACCATTTGCACTTCAGTAACTTTGATTCAATTTTAATTGTCTCCATTCGTGCTTGTTTCTACTCAGCAACAACAAAGTCCGTTTAAAGTGAATCCTCCTTTCTGCAGCTAAGGTGATAAATGAAAACTGCATAATAGCTTTGACCTCATACCACATTAATCTCACTTTTCACTTTGCCATTTAGCATCTGGGCTCCTTCCCCAATTAGGGCGCGTAGCACTGCATTCTGGGACGATGGGAAAGAGGTTCTCGCAAAGGCGCGGCGGCTCACCGCTAAAGAGACACGGATAAACAAGAAATGGCTCGTATGTCACTCTGGCTGTCTTGTAGATGAGACAATGAGATAAAACTCAGAAGAGTCCTCAGGTGATGGATGTTCTTCACGCAAAGACACAACACATTTCCTTTTTGGTTTTCATCCTCAAAAGTCATCTCTGACTGAGCATATGGAAGCGAAAATGACTGAAAGAGACTTCAAGTGGAAGATGAAACCGCCGCCTCGTTGGTGTGTCATTCATTTCCTCTGTACCGAAAAGCCTGTGGGGATGAATATGAAGTGATGAAGCAAAGAGAAAGGCAATATTCAGAGCAATAGAAGCATTTGGTGAAGGTGGAGAAGAGAGCTGGTAGGTGTTAGTGCTGTGTCCTTGAGTTTCGCACACTTCTCGCCAGCCGCTAATTATCGTGTGGAGAACACGAGGCTCTGTCTGACACAGTATTCCAAGTTCTCAACACGGTCTCGGGTAAAGATACTTTTTTTCAACAGATCACTTTGAAACGATTACAGCGCAAGATGGTGTCAGAAGTGCTCGTTAAGTCGGCGTTCCAACAGTCAAGATAATTAGGAAACATTGTCTATTAGTAGAAATAATTTGTTATTACCAAACACGCTTGGTGATGTGCCAAGCGAGAAGTCATTATGGTGGAATGTCTCATATTTGGAACCTCCCTGCAGAGGTAAGGCTCACAAATAAGCTCCCAGAAAGGGGGAAAAAAAAAATTTCCAAGCAAAAATGAACAAAATGTCAGATGTCTAACCTTCCCACACAATGCAGCTCAGACAAGTAAGAAAACACACAAAAATCGGTTTAATTAAAAATGTTTTTTTTTTTTTTAAATTCAACTTTTGCAAGCTTTTGAATTTGACAGACGAGAAAGTCAACTCTGCAAAATGGCTTCATCCAGTGAAAGCGTGAAAAAAAAAGTGCAATTTGGCGACCCTGGCAGAGCGAGCTGGATGCGTCTCATCGAGCGTCTCTCCAAGCCGAAATCGAGCTCCGCTTTCCTAAAGCTCCATCCACTCTGCCGCGTATTAAGCCCTAATGCCACTCGCCCGTCTATTTATTTGTTGGCCATGCATTTCCTGTCCCGCTTTGATGTCATTGTGGTGTCAGTGTTTGGAAGATTCCAGATAAAATTAGAGAAGGGTTTTAGTGCTTAAGCCTGTTATTTCAGGGGATTATTTGGCTGCAGTTGAATTCATATTTTTATTTTTTTTGGACACAAACTGGATTATGTGACTTTGCTCTGCAGAGACGATATCAAACGGCCATCGCTGATGATTTCTTTCTGCCATGAACCCACTCCACTGCTGATTGGGTCTGTATTGAACATCTCTGTGCCGAGGATTTCACCAACTAGGCCTTGGACTTTGGGACACGAATGTAGTGAAAAGGGATCACCGATTCAACAATAGTGATTGACCCCAAAGGTTCAGATTCAGTTTTGGCAGCCCAGCTTGTGAAACCCCCGACTGAGGACAACAGACTGGATACCCAGTTGTGGTCTGACTGCAGAGCTTAGAGAACACAACACAAAAGTACAATGCAACAAAAGGCAGATTAATGGCGGGGATCATCACAAAGCAGAGATTTGAGTTGAGGTGGTATTTTCAGATGCAACTATTTCTACCTGGACTGGAACTTTTGCCATAGCTTGTCATAAAGTACAGATGACGCTCAATACATTTGAAAATCGTAGAAAACTTATTTCGATTTTTATATTCTGAATGAAATTTATAAAGTCTGACATTTTATACAGGTTCATTAAAGAGGAAAATACTTTTCAAAAGTCCTACCAAATTTCTATGTTTAAAAAAATATTGTTTTACACGTATGTAATATTCTTTTTTCTTGAGATGATGGATTTTGGATTTGTATTAGCCTGTAAAATACAATTATCGAAATTAAATGTTTGATTCTGTTCACTTTTTGAATTGTCCGACTAAAATAAACTAAGTTCTTTATGATATTCTAATGATATTTTATTAATTGTACTTTCTACTTTACAAATGAGTGAGTACAGCAAAATGGCATTTTGTTTTTTTCCCCTAATAAATTCAGGTACTAGCAAACAGATTTTTTTTTCCTCTTAAAATTATAACCCATCTTTTAATGAAACTCAACAATTTTTAAAACGCGGTTTTGACTAATATACACATCGGTCACATAAACATTAGCAAGCGGTCTCAACATACAAAGCGTCACATTGAAAGGACGTCTGCAATAAAAATCCCGTTACATGAGAACAAATCAAGCGTCTGGGTCGAGGCGAGTTTCTGTCAACAACGCTGCGGTGGTGTCCTTGCTCCATGTTGCCAAGCGACCGCCAGGTTTCCCGAAGCGCAGTAAAGGTGTCGTCTGGTGCCGGCACCAACAAAAGGTGCACTAATAGTTCAAGCAGCCTGATGCTGAATAGAAAACAGCTTCACTTTTATTAAAGCTGGGCTGAAAGTTTGGCCAAGCACAAATTCCTTTAAAAGAGGTTCGGGTCTTGTCTCTTGAATTAACTTATTGATTGATGGTCATGCCTCCTTTTATTATGTCAACTTTCTTGCTTTTCTCAGCTGTGGTTCCCGAATAAATAAAATACATTGTTTGTTGTGCCTTTGTGATTCCAGCCTTTCTCGAATTTTATTGAGGCACATGTTTGACATTGGAAAAATCTCTGGCACTGAATTGTCTCAGAAAGTATATAAACTGCAATAATGAGGATCTGGTCTCAGTTGACTCATAAGTGTAATAATACAGTGTGAAATCTGGGCTGGTTTAGTTGTAAACAAATTGCATATTCTGTTTCATGAATAGCGGCAAGTTAACTTTTTTTGTTTTTTTTTTACCACCAAGAATAAGAACATATAAATGTTCGGACTGCCGCTCTATGTTGAATGATATGTTATTTATTGTCATAAACAAAGAGAAATTTTCTGAGCAATTAAATATGAAAAATGAGCTTACTAATGTGTCGCAACACAGTGGTTGGGAATGTTTGATTAAGCATTTCTCTGGAAGGTTTGCGAGCCGCACCACCCATAAGTCTTTTTTTTTTTTTTTTTTAAACGAGGCTGACATCCTCTGGAAAAGTGGCTTGGGGTCTATCTGTGCTATCTTTGCAAATTAATTACTTTTTTTTACAGGGAGTCGAAAGAATAGTGGTTCATAAGAACCACAAGAAAAAGAAATTTATAAAAATAAGTGGATGAAAACGTAATTATTCTACCGCCTACGGGCTAATGATTTTACTGCCCCGGTTTCTGTAAAGCTATACCAACCTAATCAGCAGCCTGACAGAAATTTAAATGTACGTTCTACTTATTGAATGATTATTGTGGTTTCACATAATATATTAATTTTATGCCTCACAGGTGACAGTTTTGGGGTTTGAGTCGACTTTGTTATATTTATATCAGCTGAGATGTCCCGAAAGGCACCAAAAAAAATATTTAACAAGTGACCTATTTTATATTTTGTATCTCAGTCAGGATACAAGCTAGATTATGTTTATATGAGACAATGTCCTTTAAACTGGACGAAAGTTGGACCAAGAGCTACCCTGGCTTATTATCGCTCCAAATCACAAATTAAACAACCCCTCTCAAATTTCACATAAGAAGTCAAAGCATATAGCAAAGGGCAATTATGCTAATCCAAAATGGCTAAGCACTTTAATCACCTCATTGGGTTCAAATTTGACATTCTACTTGCCATTTCCCCGAGTGGTGAAAAAGTTCACAAAAGGTTCAATTAAGGGCTCTCGGTGGCTAGAGCAGATCGGTCGGTCTCCGGGATAATTCCAGAAACTGGACTCACACCGCTTCCATATGTACTAGGGGTTTTAACAATCCTCAGGCATTTTTTCATCCCACCCGGCGTGAGGATTGGACAGGTTTCAACCAGTTTTAAAGGTTAAAAAAACAGTTGCATAACGCTGCTTTCCAAGTATAACAAGAGGACAGAGTATATATACATAAATACCATCTACAATGTGTTAATATCAGCTAATGTCACAGGCATACTTGGGCAATCCATCAAGCAGGCTCTGCAATTTTCATGCATTATTTATAAAGCATACAGAAGCGGTCCAGTTTATACAGTCCTGTGCATGCAACTCACAAAAAAAAAAAAAAAAAAACGATAAATAAAAAGCCAGGTTTGGCATTAGACCGACATGATGTCCATCAGTTCATGAACCAAAACTATCATTATGTTTTACCCAGGAGGGGTACTGGCTGGAAATATGAGTATGTCAAAATGACCTTTCACCAGAACTTGCGGGGACTGCTCTAATTGGCACATTATTGTTATCAGGGCAAAAACATTCTCTTGTGCAATGTAGTGGAGCACATTAAATAAATAAATAAATAAATACAATCCTCAATTCTGAAGCATCTGTTTAAGATCAATCTATTTTTTTTAATTGACTTTAGGGTAAGATGTCTTTTATATACAAATTCTCATTGGTTTGCTTCAATATTGTGTTACGAAAACAATCAATACCGCGGGAAAATCAACTTTGTGCTTCATAAATATAACATGCGGCGTTATAATCGATATCATCATGCAACGCTAAGATTACATGGAAAAAGAAAAAAACGAGACGTCACCTCTAATGTTCGATCAATACGGACACATTATCCACTGAGACGCAGTTGGGAGAAGTGCAGATGACATTAGAGATTGTTTATCTAATACTTTCAACATCCGCCATACATGGCAACCAGGAAACAAAAAAATTCCCATTGAGATCAATTATGTTTGGAAATACTCTTCCCAAAGTCAAACTGTTACCATATGTGACCTTTATTTTCAGTACAGGCAATTCCATCCATCCATCCATCCATCCATCCATCCATCCATCCATCCATCCATCCATCCATCCATCCATCCATCCATCCATCCATCCATCCATCCATCCATCCATCCATCCATCCATCCATCCATCGTGAGCACAGATGGACACAAGAATGTCCTTTCGTCCAGATGGCTTAGTCATGAGCCAGCATACGCTTGAGTCTATCACATCACTCTGCCCAAAAAAACTAAATTAGATTCTTGTTGCCGTGTAAATTGGAGTTATCTACTGTACTTTAAAGTGAAGTATGATGCTCACCAGCATAACACCTCCAAATAAATTTCGATATGAGGCGAGCCTTCAAGTGCTTATTAGAGCTGGGCAGCTGCGGAGCTTGTCGGGGTTTTCACGAGATGCCAGTCCCTCTCATACAACTCTTACAATCTTAACATCCTTTCCTCCTGCGCTTTGGAGCTTTTGGCAGCCGCTCAGATGGACCAACGAGAGACAGAAGAGTAGTAGCAGATGGAAATGTAGGGTACATACGCCACTTTAAGATCACAGCTCTTCAGCATTTATAGTTTATCGGTTCATCGCAGTGGAGCGCAGCTGCTCAGTTTCTTGGTCACCTCGAGAGTAAAGAACAGTGAGTTCTGAAAAACAGAAAAGTGGAGTTCTGGACTTCAACCCGATAACATCCACGATTTATCGTCTTGGAGTCTTGCTGTCTTACGAGACAGAGGGGAGACTTCTGCTGTTATCATCTTCAGGGTATCGTAATAACTACAAAATAGGGACACAGGGGATCCTCGGTTTACAACGGAATTCCGTTCCAGGGGCGACGTCCAATTTCTTGAGATCCTAATGAGGAAAAGCTGGAAAGAAAAATAAGATGGATGGGTTTTGGCATCTGTGCCAACCCTGTATGGATTGACCGCAAAAGGTTGTTCTGGAGGTTTGCTCAAAGTTTTATGACAATTACACCAAAGGTCAGCGAGCGGAAGACCCCGATGAAAAAAGGTTTTGGTCGATGGCTTATTGAAATACTTTGGAAACTGCCATCCATCCATTTTCTACAGTGCTTGGGTTCATTATGGTCACGGCAAAGGGGAAGCCAAGGAGAACATGCAAACACAATATATTTACTTATTGGTACCGGTAAGTATTCAAAGATTAGTACTGGTATCCTAATTAACATTATTGGACTTTTCGGTCAAACAGAACTGATTTGAGTACATAATTTTTGTGTTTACCGTAGAATGAAAAAAACGATATCCTACTAGAGTATTGGATCCCATTGAATCTGCAGGTGTACTTAATGCTCTGACTTGTATTCTGCGCTCAAGGGAAAACAAACACGGGCAAAATGTCAGGAACATAAAATCAACAAGGATGCTTTGATTTAAGCTCAGCTCCGATGTTTGTACCGTGCTCTACCTGCACAATACACAACCTTCAACCTCGATCGCTCCGAGGCTTCCCCACGCACAGCCTCGCTATCGTCACAACGTCAGAGACAACACACACACGACTCTGACTGCATTAGCTGCCCGGCCAGCGCAAAGTTTCATTGACAACCTGAGCGACGAAGCCTCCTCAGAAAGCCGCGGGCCTCTGCAGTGCCGAGAAGAGAAAGGCGACGGTAAATCAGACCAGACAATAAGGAAGGCAAGCGAGGAAAAAGGGAGACCGAGCAACTTGCCAGGCAAATATCTTTGTTGCCTGCTGCCTTCTCATGATGAGGTCTCAGCATCCCCGGCATAATTAATGCAGAACTTGCTGTCGTCACCGGGGAACGCTGGCACTCTATATAGCCGAGATGAAAAAGCATCAGACGACACTCAACTTTATAGCCCTTTTTCATACGGAGCGCTGAAGTTCCAGAGCACCGAGTCAACAGCCGGAGTGATAAACAAGAAATTCCTTCTTTTTGATGACCACGACGTACAACTAACCACTGTTGATTTTTCCCGCCATTTTCGCTTGTCGTCATTACGGTCAGGTAGCTGGATTGTTGACTTTAGGCAAAAGGTCGGGTGCAACCTGGATAGTTTGCCAGTCAATGAGAGCTGATATAGTTAAAAAAAAGGAAAATAAAATCACACCTTTGTACAATTTCAGTCTTCACTGACTAACAGTGGATAGAAAAAGTCTACACACCCCTGTTCAAATGCCACGTTTTGGCAACATAAAGAAAAGAGATTAATGACTTCAAGTGTAGGCTTTTCCTGACGTTTCAACCTAGCTTTCTTCATAACAAAACCTCCCGATCACATTTTGAAAAATGTATCACGGTCCCATGAAAGTGAACTGCGATTGGCTGTCAACCAGTCCAGGGGGTATCCCACCTCTTGCCCAAAGTCAGCTGGAATTGGCTCCATTTTACCTATCGCTGTAATGAGAACAAGAGCTCAAGAAAGTGATGGAGGAATGGCAGGAATAACTCTCACAAGGGCAGGGATAACAAGGTCCACACAGTAGGGCCTGAGCCAAGATTTGAAGCTGACACCTCTCGACTGTGAGGCCGAGGAGCCAACGACTACGCACTGTGCTGGCCCTTATTTTTGCTATTGAGACATAAAAAGAATAGCGTAATTTTTTTTTTTTAAAAAGCGTGAACGAAAAACACTTCAATGCCGAAACCTTGAAAAGAAGCGATGACGCATGTGGTTCGATATTTGTTTACATACAGTTCGATATTTGTTTACAACTGCAACTTTTGTTTTCAACTCATGCTTCCTTGTGTTTACTACAGCAAAATACAGCCACAGCATCTATGCAGTCATTATTTTGACTCGGCACACAGGACAAAGAGCGACTCCGAATTCCACGGAGACGATCTTTCTCCTCCTTCCCTCTTGTTTACTTTCCCTCCTGTCGAAGTTTGATTTACTCAGCTTTCAGCCCAAGTAAAGCTATGCACTCACCGTATGCGACGGTGCACTTTTAAGAGCCCCCGATGGGGTTGAGCAAGGTTATTTTGCAGCCTGGCAGAATCTTTCCTGTATTTTACTACTCAAACTCGATAGATTTTTTTTTTTTTTATATGCCATTATTTTTTGTCGACACTGTAACAAGCAATCAATGCGAAGCAGTATGTGATTTTAAAAAGAGCTCTGTCATTTCTTAAGAGTCTGGCTTCCTCCTACGCTCTAAAAATAAATACGTGAATGTGTCCTGCCATTGACTGGCAACCAAGCCAGAGTATATCCTGTCTTTCGTCCAAAGTCAGCTGTATATCACCAAAATCACAAACTGAACCAAAAACAGTAATCCTTTTGGGATTTGCTTCTTCAATGAAAAATAATCTCTACTGATCATATGAACAATTGTTCCTCTTTAAATATAACAAATAAAAATGGACAATATTGAGGAGTCTTCATTATTCTTACAATTAAAGAAAGTGTTATGATTTCACCATAATCAGAACTCAAACGTGCTCACTTGTCAAATATGGTTGTTTGGTCATTGACCCTGATATGTTCCAAACAATCTGCACTGAGCAGATGGAGCAGGGCAGGAAGCCAGACACACAAGAGGCAAATCGTCTAATCGGAGCTCACAATAAAGAAGCCCAGCAGATCATATCCAGCGTGGACGGTGTTTTTTCTGATTCGTTTGCATAGATTCTCCTTTCGATAACGCATACGCTTCCAAACACTTCCTTAGATAAAATCTAATGAGAGCCAATACAAGATAAATGGATGAAAAAAAAACTTTATTACAACTGATAGGATGATGGTGTTTGTTTTTCAATATGAGGGAGCTAAGACGAAAAGCTGTGGGTGATCACTGCTTGTGAAGTGAAAATCACTTTTAAAAAAATTACCGCAATGTAATAGAAAAAGATGGAACAACTTATTCTTAAAAAAAGAAAATAGAGTGTTTATCGGCAAAACCAGCCTGGAGCAAATTGAGAAATGAAAACAGAAAGGTGTTATATTTCAACTACTGCCAAAATATAACTGCAAGTGCGGTCCTCTACAAAAAAAAAAAACACCTGTCTAAATTGGTGAAATGGAAGTTAAGAGAAAATGGCTACGGTTTTAGTTTGATCGTTATCCCACAAATGTAATGGATTTTATGATTGGTTTTAAAAACATTTTTTCTCAAATAAAACTATTTTCCAAATAGACTGATGGTGGCTACTTCCTAATTACTCAAACTGGCTTATTCCGCCAAACACATGGGACTGTTTGCTCCGTCCGTCATGACGAAAGAGCTTAGAGGAGGCGAGCTACTCTAGTGAGCAAAGGAAGGAAGAGCCGCCACTTTGAGCGTCAGCCTCGGCTGACTGGGGACCCGGCCCGGCTTGCTCAACAAAAACACTGTCAGAGATAGCTCGGCCATGCGTGAAATTGATTTTGTACTAACAAACAAGGGGATGTGTTTCCTCCCAACGGTTAATCAAATCATCTCGGCGAATGAGGGGAGGATGAGAGTAAAATCATTAACGTCCAACTGTAAATCAAGTTGAGTGCCAACCTGCTGTCCCATTAACCCTGAAACCTGTTCAATAGCTAATTAAGGCAATTACTTCAGGCATGGCACGCCATTTAATCATGAATGACTAGACCATTTATAGCTGTGGCTTCATTACCACTGGCAGTGCACAGCGATGACCCTCCCACTCTGCGAGCTCAGATGGATAAACGGAACTGTTGATGTGTTCCTGACGATCTACCCACCAACTGCGTCGTGATGACAAGGGATGGAGTCAACAAGATGTTTGTCGTGAGTGGTCTGTTCCAAGCCATCATGATCTCTACCATTACAAATCCATCCATCCATCCATCCATCCATCCATCCATCCATCCATCCATCCATCCATCCATCCATCCATCCATCCATCCATCCATCCATCCATCCATCCATCCATCTATCCATCCGATTGCTAATTTCTATAACAATGTGTGTAATTAGGTCACGCTAGTGCTATTTAGTAAAGGTCATGGTCAACTTGACACCCATCAGCAGCATGATCAAGTCACGTGCTACCCCACACAAAAGCAATTAGTCCCCATATGGCCCCTGGTGCCGTTACCGACGTCATGGCCCAAATGTGGATGTCACACCTCAGCCACGTGTGCCGTTTGTTGTTGCTTTTGTAAGTGGCAAAGCACCGGCAGCTTCATTGTGGCTTTCATTGCTGAAGTGCGGCAAAAAACGCTGCTGAGTTTGAGGATTGGGGCTTTTATTCCCCGCCCGCCCATATGGCCTTTGTGACTGCTGGGTTCACAAAGTGCAGCGAAACGGAATGGATTTAGGGAAAGTATTAGAATTTGGTCTCAAGGAAAGGGGATGGTTGCAACTCCATTTCCTCCACTCCTTGCAAACAATTACTTGTGGACGCATGCTGAAACTCACCATTCCTTTGAGAAATGTATCCCAATTCCTCCAATAGTGGCCTTCTGATAATAGACACTATGCCTCGATGAGCACCAGCAGTATAGAAAATGGATGGATGCATTACTGCATAAAGGCTTGCATCGTGATGTTCACAACTCTAGAGAATGCCACTTTTGAAAAACTGCTTCCAGACAATAATGGTTCATCTACACACAATTGACACCTAATTGCCTGTTCAGAATTTCATTCTTTTACTTTACAACAGCGTTCCGTTTTGGGCTGCATTGAATGATTGCTTCAATTATTATTATTATTTTTTTTTTTTAACAAATGGCGACATTTAAAATGAACAATGTGGCCTATAGCAGCAGCTACTTTACTGAACTCCTAGTAGAGCAAAGTTTATTTAAAATGGATGGGAAACAAACAAGAAAATCCCTGGACAGCCCTCCAGCTGTCAGATTCTAATTATTCAACTGCGCTTCCTTTTACTCTCCTAAATCGACAAACGCTGAGCTGAAGAACTGACGCTTGCTGTAAATACATGTCAATTCACACAATTCAACCCTGATGACTAATTTGAAATATTGCATTTTAAATGAAACTTTTTTTGCCCTTTGTGAACTCTAAAATGACTCACCTGCAGCTGCGACCGAATCCAGATGTGTTATAAAATATAACAGGCCTCCACTGTCAAAAAAATCTGACAGTAAATGTAAATGGGGAAACTGGCTCATTTATTTTATGCAGTCGTTTAAAAAGCTGTACAAGGAAAGCATGTAATTCTGGTCATACATCTTTGAGGCAAGTGCATATTAGTATAGCTCACAAAGTAATCAGTGTAATGCTCATGCCATACTAAAAGGGCCTCGCACATAATTTGTCAGTTGCTTACACACTCCGAAGAGCTCAATCGAGTCTTGTAGGACTCATTTGTTGTTTGGATTACATCTAACATTTGAACAAATAAAAGGCCTGCAACCAAATAGATTTTTTTGGACTGTCTATTTCTATTTACATTACATCTCGAGTGACATAGAAATGATATCAGGCTTGGGGTGAAACAGAAAACAATTTGACTGTTAGTCAATACAACACAGATTTGGGATTATTTCAACGCGGATTTGAGGCGAGGTTTTATATCAATGTGTATCACGATTGACATTTGATAAATAGAAAAAATGCCTTCAAATGTTCAACATAAAAGAACTGTTTGCATATTTAAAGGACAAATGTAGCATTTTTGGAACTTGTCCATGCTGCTGCTTCAAAGAGGGCATTTGCAGCTATCTGTTAAAAATCATCTTTTTCTCAACGTGGGATTCTGATCTGTAGACATCAGATTCTGTTTTTTATCCCTTTTTGAACTGTCATGATGCATATCCCGACTGTGTCGTTTAAGATTTAAAAAAAAAAAAAATCTCTGTATGAACTCCACAGTGCAAATCCAGCCGAAGAAATTGTGGGGAGCTGTCTGTGGTGCTGAACAAGATTCTCGTCGTCCCCTCCGACACCCACCTTGTCAGCACTTCCCACTTGAAGGAGTGACTGTGACAGACCGAGGCGAAGCGTCAGGGGAGACCCTCGTCGTGAACTGTCGAGAGTGGGAGTATTGATTTTGTTGTTTGTCTCCCCTGACTGCGTCGGGGGAGATAGAAGCTCGCTGATGTCTTTAACCCTTTGCTCGACTCGCATTGAGCGTACCTCTCGATCCCATAGGAGAAAAATCTGCTTTGGCTGTACCTAATATTGTGACTGTTGAGGACATCGTATTTCTACAAAGCGGAGCTTTTGGGGACGGCCCACCTCATACGATTAAATGTCACTCTCTTCCCTCCAGTGCACATCAGCAGCTGGTGGTGACAGGGCAGGACCACCCTCCTGGTGGCTCCGTGTCCACTAGCAGACATGAATATATATTGCTGGACGGCCTGTCTGACATGTCAAGAAGAGGGGCGATTCATTATGCTACAAGGAACTCAAGCCTCTCATGGCAGTGTGAGGAATCAGAATAATTGAACACAGCGGTCATGTGATTCAGGAAAATATGCCTCCAGAACAGAGAAGAATGACAACGTGAAACGCCAGCACAGTTGATTGAATCTGTGCATGTTGCTAGAAAATGAAAAGAGAAAAAAATTAATGAATCAATTTAATGGGGGGGGGAAATAAGATGTGTATGATGTCAGTGACAATTTCACCTTGGAGTGGATTATTTCCATTTTCATTATTTCCTGTGGTTTATGTTGATAGGCTGACCAGCGTCCCCGAATGGATTGGATTTGATCTTGGTTGGACAGCTTTGACTTTGAGCATTCGTTAATTGTTGTGATTGCGCGCATAAATTAAAAAAAAAAAAAAAGTTGTTCCCCTTGCCTGGGTGTTATTTGTCTTTGTAATGTGATAAAACACTCATCAAAGCTGTTGATAAACAGAACTCGTTTTTTGTACGAGGGTCTCGCGGCAGTGTCGGTAGATGCGCTATGCCCCGCCCCCTCCCTCCGTCCCAGCATTAAGGTCTGGCCAACATGGACTCTCTGCGGGCCGAACTTGTTGCTGATTGCACATCCATGCGCAATCATATCAGACAAGGCCCCGGAAGCCAAATATTAGCAGAATAAACGTCACGCGGTGATTGTAATTAATAAACTACAGGGGCACCATAATAAAACACTAGTCGCAATAAAGCCAGTTTGCTGCTTGCGTAAGAGAAATTACAAATGGCAATTAAGCAAATATATGGCACCAATAAAGAACGGGGTGTAAACGAACAGCGAACACAAACATCTGCGCAACAACGGATTATGACGGTGACAAAAACCATCCAAGTACTTGGCAATTCCTCGCCGAAATGTACCAGAGGAACATTATTTCACTGCTTTTTAAAACCTCCGTCCTGCTGTGGAAGCCATTATGGAGGCTCACCGTACAAGTCGCTGTGAGCGCAATCCCGCGGCTACTAATCAGGATGAATGTCATGTGTCTCTACGGAGGTGTTTTAACACTCTCACATTCAAATTGGGCTATTTCACATGTCTATTGATTTAATGACATGACAAACACCTCAGTGAGGAAAAAGAACAAAAATGGCACGTAGGAAGTTCAAGTCACTCGCATTTGACGTGGACAAAGAGAAAATCCACATTCAACTGGGTTGTATTGATTTCACGATGGCAGCAGTTTTGACAATACAAAGGAACGATTGAAAATCGAATTCACCCCAATGCGTCAATCGAACAAACCAGAGGTCGACCAAGATCACAGAATGGATTGTATACGATTTGGAAGGTTCAATTGGATTCATATTGAACCGTTGTGGATCCATCTGTCCCAAAAGCAAACTAGGAGACAAAACCATCTGGTCCATTGATGCAAAAATCACAAGGCAGAACGCTTTTCAAGTCCTTGTGAACGTTAGGGTTGGCATGCTGGTGCTCAGTCAGCCAAAGTTGGAAAGAAAATAAATAAAGAGAAAAGAATACCTGCTGTCACTAGAACTGTTGTGTGTGTACCATAAGCAGACACATGATGACCTCCCCAAAATATTTTTGCTGGAATTTTTTGCAGAATTCCAAATTGTGTCATCCTGGGGAATTTGAATTGTGAGCACTATTTTACTGAAATGTATTTTAGTGGATGTTGTCTTTTCTTCAGCATATTGCAAAAAAAAAAAATCCATCAGATGTTACTGTTTGACTGTTTTTTTTGTGTCACCACACTTTTTTTTTTTTGACAAAAACAAATAAACTGATGGCACAATAGAGCATCTTAATTAATACATGTGTAAATTTCCAATACTAAATGATGAAGTGAATGAATATTTTTTGTTACGTTTGAGGTTAGTCAAGTCATATATCGCTGCACTTTGAGTGAGAAGTAAATCAAAGCCTCCATTTGTCTTTAAGGGAAAGCGCCAATTGACTCTTTGTCATGTGAACACTCCTTTCAATCGTCTCTTTGGTACCTTAAACAAGCACGTCGAGATTTACGTTGTTTGACCAGAGGGGCTCCTTCATCTCCGACAACTCTGGGTTAATTCCAAATGTTTGCACTCCCTGCTGGTGCGCCGGTGGATAAAGTAAAAATAGGCCTCTAAAGTACTCTTTCTCCACTCTGCTCTTTGACTTTAACTTTTACTTTTTTGGCAACATCCCCTTGTCACAGAATTAATGGATGCGGTTGCGACCAACAATGCTACTTTTTCTTTAGGCCGGGATGGATTGTGTGTAAGCGGTGAGATTGGTTCCAGTGTTCCCCGTGGAGCACGAGCCTTTGGTGTTTGGTGATAAATGCCGACTGTGTGGTAATACAGTATGATTAACGGACATAGCCCCAAGCGCTATATCTCCGCTCACCACCACCATCACCTTCCGGGCTCGCCTCTTTTCGCCTCCTCACTGCGCCTGAATCAATCATCTGCATGGACCCCACGGTCTTGAGTGAGAGCAGATGTTCAATGTTCAACGCTCTCCGTTAGGATCGGAGGGAAGCGGATATGACCGCGAGGCTGCTTTTAAATAAGGCATTTGACTTCCTCGGTCGATTATGGAGTTAAAGTATCTATTTATCTGTTTTCTATATAGTGGCGCTTGTTCTCATTAGGTTTGCACGTGAGGTGGAGCTCGAGCAGGTGTTTGTGGAGCATCTAGGGGGTTTTGTAGTTGCTTCATGAATATTCTAAGTCATTAACGTGTTTGGTTGTGAAATAAAAAAATACAGATGTAACCTCTCGAGTCACTTGCATGCTACTCGTTAGCTTTAGTTTTGCTAACGTGTTTGGTTGTGAAATAACAAATAAATACAAATGTAACCTCTCTAGTCACTTGCATGCTTCTCGTTAGCTTTTAGCTAGTTGCTCCCAGAGGTGAAAAGCTTAAGACATTTTAAGTTATAACTGTTCTGGTATTCCACTGTCTCCTTGTGTCTTACTCCCAACTAACCCGGTCAACCAGCATGAAATCATCAAACAATGAGCCACATACGAACAAGCACGTTCAATAACGGGAAAGAAAATAACCATCTGTTATCTCTATGTAGAGGTGATGAAGCAGGTTGAATATGAAGGTGAGCATCGGACATGATCAGACTTGATAATAAGAGCCATATTTTTCCAAAAAAGAGCAGCGGCGACTTGACAAACACAAGAGGAAGCATATCATTGATGGTGAGATTGCGGCAGCGGTATAAGCAGCCCAATCAATCCTCCAGTATTTTTGTGTGCGAGTCGATAGATCCAGGTTAGGCCCATTAGTCATGTTGGCACCCCACATCGCCTTCTGCAAGCACTCTAACTACCTTTTGCTATACGCTGCCCTTTATAGGCCCGTCATAATGTGAATCAATTCTAATTCATGTCACTTGCTGTTAATATGTATGGCTACATTCTCCATCTTGAAATATTTAACAAATTGCATTCTTGATGACACCTGCAAGGAGCGAAAGGCCATTTGCTGCCGGCGTGCAAAAGTAACAACTTTGCATTGTTCCTTTTCGTGGAACTTGTTAGGATTCACAGACATGCCCGACATTACAAAGGGAGGACAATTTCCTCCCACCAGCCTCCCGGAGAGAGAGTAAACAGGCTGGCGGTTGCGGCTGGAAAACATCGGAGGAGGAGGCGTCTCTCGTGGCGTGATGAATGAAGCCAAAGCGACTATCCATTTGAGCATGATGAGAGCCCGACTGATCCCTGGATTTGTGAGTGGGATTTAAAGCTCTACCTCGCGGGCACCTGAAGAGAGCCGCTGCACGCTTGGCGGTGCTCTTATGATGTGCTGAATGGCAACACGTACCAAGTGTGTCAGAGAAGCTCCAGGACTGGTGACACAAAAGATATATTCCAAATGGAAACGAAAAATGACAAGTTTTCCAATTGAAAGTAACCCTCCTTGGAGTCAAACGCACTTTGCCAGAATTCTTTCCAGTTGTTTCTCTATTTGTGCCCGGCAAACGTTGACAGTGATTGTCCTAATTTTGGCTATTGTTATTTTTTTTTTCCATTACAATGGTGGAGTGTGGCTCAACCTGCCTCTGTGTTGACCACAAAGATACATTTATAATTATAAATATTATTATTATCATTAATAATAATAAAATAATAATAATAATAATAATAGACATCCCTACCAAAATGTTCCAAGCAAATCTCAAAGTAAAAATCCCTCAACACACCCCACACTATCACTCAGGATCTGAGAATGGAGCCTTTGCTCAAAAGAAAATGTTCAAATTTGGCCCAGTTATCGTCCTGAAGCGTGTACTTACATATTTAAGCGCTGTGTGTTCCACCTCAGCACGCATCAATTTCATTTCTTGTTGAGACACGATTTTGTTTTCTTTCCTGACTTTATTCATCACACTGTGACCAGGGACCCAATTTACACTAGTCAATTGAAGTGTGAATGCAATGAAAGGCATCCACAGAGATGGATGATAGTTCTCCAGTGAGAAATGACACGTTTTACCATCAACAACAACAACAAAAAAAAAGCTCATTAACAAGAAGAAAATTAACAAACGATCAGTGAAACGTACAAATGCGATGAAATGAATGTTCCAAACTTCTGTATTATTGCCAGTCTACAAATTATGCTTGATTCAATTTAGCTAAACGCAACTACCGTTTTTTTCCGTGTATAATACGCAAAATTTAACTAATTTATTGTCCTAAAATCTGGAGTGCGCATTATACATGGGTACAATTTTTTTTAAATTTTTAAAAAAAAATTATTTTTTTTTTTTTTTTTTTTTTTTTTTTTAAGAAAATCATGGTACTGGTACGAGTATTGATTTATGTATTGTTCTCTTCTTGTCATGTTGTGAAAGAATGTGGGTTGAATAAATACCGAAAGAACAATAGTGTGTTTGTACTGTGCTCTGGTCATTTCGTCAAAGAAGGGATAATAGTCCTCTTCTCTTCTTGACTGACAATGAATGTGATAGCTTAATACAATCAGCAAATAACAAAATGCGTATTACAGGTAATATTTTATTTCACAACACTTTGCCTTGTTCCTTTCGTCTCTGCTGTTCACTTCAAACACGCTCCATACGAACGCAATGCTCTCGTATCAGACGCTTGCTCGATCACCTGCTCGTTTGCTGTCACAATGTACCCTACACAAATCCGAAACATTTGTTGCGGCTCCGAGTCACGACGAGGGGCAAGTTTTGGTTTCCAAGGGTGTTATTATTCCTCTTCAACGTCTCTCCCATACAGAGCCGCCTTTTTCACATGTCCGCACGTCACTTTCCTCTCTTTTCATCTGATCGCGGTGGTGCCTTACGGGCAGTCGGAGAAATCAACGCCAACAAAAAAAATACATCCAGCCTAGTTAAGACCATACCAAAGACTATAAAAATGGGACCCATTGCCTCCCTGCGTGTGTGACGATCATTGGGACTTAAAAAAAAAAAAAAAAAAAAAAAAATTAAAAAAAAAAAAAAAAATTGGGTGCGTATTATACATGGGTACAGGCTTTTTTCCAGCATCAACATGCCATTGTTAGGGTGCGTATTATACATGGGGGCGTATTATACACGGAAAAAAACGGTAACAGAATCCTTGAAATCATTCACTGCCATTGACGGCTATAGATGTTAAAATTCAATTTGAACTGAACCAGTCAATAATCATGGTCATCCTCTGCAACTGACTGAGGATCAATGGGTGTGCCTCCATCAAAGTCTGCTGGGACGGTCTCCAGCTCAGCCATGACCCTAATGAGAACAAGTGCTAAAGAAAATGGATGGGCAATCAGATGAATTAAAAGCGCCATAAAATAGGATGAAATTCAAGGGTAAAGCTGCTGTGGTCAGTTCTTAGAATCTCTGATGCACAATATGGCGAAGGGACCTTCATTCAATCAGACGGCGTTTACATAAGGCGACAGATTTCCGGCCGCCACAGCCTACAGCATGAAGAGACTTTATCCTGTCAAAAGATACCGTAGCGGCACAGCCCATACGGGAGATTAGACTCCGTATGAAGGTGACTCGAGCTGGGCTTTAAAGTGAGTTTCCTGCTCAGTCGACCGCTGAATCCAAATGGCGGGATAGCGTGAGCCCCGGCTCGCCTCTCCGCACTTTCTGTCACCAGCCCGCCCCAGATAAGGACAGATGACCTTTCTCCGGGTTGTTACAATAAATCAAATCCACAGTCACTTCTTCTTGCCTTTTTCAAGCCTCGCAGGTATCACTATTACCGCCAAGCTCTGCTGCCATTTTTGTCGTCTCTGTTGAATATGGCAAGAAAAAGAAGTCGACTCCGCCTTTAGATTGAGTTTTGTGATTAAAAAGACGGCGATCACAGGAGAGCACACATATCAGGGCAGGGCAGCGAGGTCGTAATAATGAACTTGCTGATGAAGCCACTCCACCTCAGCAATATTGGGAGAATTTACTTTATAAATCTAATTTTGCATGATAGCTTTTTATGGACTATTTCAGGCAGGGAACGAGAATGTTCTTTTGCCAATTAGAGGCAAACAGAGCCAAAGTTAATTGCCCCCATGTTAATAAGAGCATTTAAACCGCTCAGCCACCAAACAGGACTCTTGGGGACATTAACCAGCGAATGTTTGAATCACTGCACTAGCTGACTCATTCCCATCTACTGATGACTATATTTAACAAGATCAATGTGAGCGGCTCGGGATGGTCTGCTTTTAGCTCCGTTTCTGGGTGATGTCTGATCAAAAGACGCTATCAGAGGGAGCTTGCGGTTCACGCTGGATGAAATAACACAGATTCAAAGAATAGAGAGATATAAAGTAGCAGGAAAGTCGTGACGTGTGATTTCACACTACCGGCTGCATGACTAGCGGGTTGGGTCGTTGGAGTCTTGCCCTCTTGTGCCCGGCCGCTCGCGTTCTGCCAACTCTTTGGGTTTATCTCCCCTGCATCTGTCACTCTGTCTCTGTCATTACCTTTAGCAGGTGTTTGTGGCTTGCCCTCGCCGTCCTATGTCAGCCAATTATCTCCTTGCCTGTCCTTGTCTGGTACCATCTGCTGCTAGTCTGCATGAATAAGCTAATTGTAATTCCTTCACGTCCATTTTTGATGGATCCTCGTCAGTGTCCTTGTTGTTTGAAGCTATTGCAGTCCCAGTTTAGCGGCTGCAGCCT
The DNA here is from genome assembly GCF_901709675.1 of Syngnathus acus. Lineage (NCBI taxonomy): Eukaryota > Metazoa > Chordata > Actinopteri > Syngnathiformes > Syngnathidae > Syngnathus > Syngnathus acus. Next base: position 7,663,179 of record NC_051105.1, on the reverse strand, counting down.
TCAGATGATGCATTTGAAGGCTCATGACGTCATATCAGAAGGAAGAAGGCGCTTTCAAATGGAGAGCACTAAAGTGGCCTTGTATTCCTGGTTTTTTTTTAATTGCTGGAGGCATCGCTTCTATCTTTCTCCACGGTAATAGCCTAGGTTCTGAATATTAAAAAAAAAAAAAGCAAGCACAAATACAGGTGTTGAGCACTTTAAACACCTAACAAAATGGTGAAAAGCAAAGAACTGCCTGATAAATAAATACATTTTTACTGTTCTAAATGTTGACATTAGAATCTCCCGACGACCTGCCCATCCCTTTTAACAAGGCGCCTTTGAATACTGTATGTGGCCTCCACGAAGAAATACATGTGCTGCCAGAACTAATTCGGCCCCCAGAGATGCGTCTTCACATCTTTTACCGCACGTTCATACCACAATGTCCACCAGAAAAATGTCAAAAATGAGAGCGACATGGAAATGAAATTCTCAAGCCAACTCATTATCTGTGTGTGAACAAAAAAAAAAAGATCCTTGATTATTTTATGTTTAATTAAAAAAAAAAAAAGTCATTTCAATGGAACTGTATACAAACCTTAAGTGAAAGAGAAAAATGTGACTGGAGCCAGCCACTCGACCAAATGCCATCCTTTAATCACGCCGTAAGAGCTGAATCAGACATCTGGAGATTCATATTTGCCTGACCAGCAAATATTTTTGACAGCAGCCTCGCAGTACCTACAAGCCTGATCTGGCAAGCTGCTCGGCTTTCATTACACAGAGTGGCTTTTAAAGTAAGACTCCGAGCGCCAACCACACCACATCCCGAGGGAAATGGACACCGGGGCACAAGCGTAACAACTTCTATACACCTGTGATGCACAGACCAAAAAAACTATTCCACAAAATCAGACTGAACAATATTGCGCGATGATGACACACAGGGCTCCCTGGTGCTTCAAATATCAAACAGAACAACTGGGACACTAATTCCCCATTTTCAATTCAAGTGGAAAGAAAGGAAAGAAAATATAAATGGCCAGACAAACTACTTTAATGTAGGTTGAGAAACTACAATGATGGAAGTGGGCTGTTTTCAAACACCGCTTAGCTAAATTGATGGACAGCTTCGCGTTTAACCTCACTCAACATTTCTTTCAAGAAAGAGCACTTTTTGTTTTGGTTGCTATGGGAATACTCAAACTGATGATAGAGTAATTTAATCAAGTAAATGTGAAGATGTTGTGCATGTAGCCAAGGGAAAAAAAAAAAGATTATAGCCCACTTGTTTCTTGAGTATTTTTATTCATTTAAATTGCTTCAATTGTTTGGGAGGGCAATGTTGGTACGTCTAAACCACTTAAGTGCTTCCTGCTTCAATGTTACATAACAGGTTCAATTAGTCAGCAGTGGTAATGACTCTCCAATAACGCCACAAAAACTCACTGGATTTGTTGCTCATCGTTAACCCAAAAGTCACATCAAGGGTTGCGAATTTGACTAAATATTTAGCTAGAGTGTCACAAAGTTAAAGTAGGGTAATTTTATTGCATGCTTGAGTTCCACAACAGGTTGTCATGGTAACAAAAGCGGGATTTTAACAGGCCATTAGCAGGGTGTTAGCTTAACTTAGCTAACTCTGGCACATTTACATTGCATAAAGTTGATTAATGTGCATTGTCCTTTTTTAAGTAAATAAATATGAGGCCACTTCTGTCGTGAAAGAGTACTTGACATACACTTTTAATGTTGCCTTGTTAATAAAGGTAGCGTTTAATTAACAAGACTGGATTACTGCTCAGAGGTGCCACCAATGAGGAGTTGAATTAATGACGCACACACACACACAAAAAAAGCAATCTCCGGTTCCCGGAATGACAAGATCTTCGAAGGTTCATCACCACGTAATAAACATAAAATCCCATTATTGGGATAAGTGCATCATCAATTTAAAAGTTCTGGAAAGCGAATTGTTTTCAATACATTTAAAAATTGTCTATATTTTTAGTTTATCAGATAATTTATCGGGTAGCTGGCTGCTATACACAAATCTTCGCAAATATTTTTTCAATAAATCATACACTAGGTTTTTCCCGCATCCCAGGATGGCTTGCATTCAACCGGAGAACTTGCGTTGAATTGTGCTAAATGCACTAAAAGTGATTTAATAACAATGCTAGCTTTATTCGCCGCCGTGATGAGAGGAAGGAGGCCAACAGTGAACGCCACGGTTAGCTCTGGCGAACAGACATGCATGATTTAACAATCGGAGTCGTAAGTTGAAACTACTACACAGTAAATGGAGCTCCTCTCCGCATCAATTATTATGAATAAAATATTAGGAGAGATTTTATTTAGCAAAAGATTAGGACGCATCACTGCTGAGGCATGTAAGTAATAACGGTCCTTTACTTCGGCGGTAACCTTGTAAACATTAAAGTGATGGATATTTTCAGGAGTCGAGGAAAGAGCAGCACCGAGAAACGAAAATATCGTAGGGAATTACAGAAACTGCGGACGACATTACTATTCACATTGCACTGCTGTCATGTCTTGTATTCAGGTTGTGGCTTTGTTCTCGAGTTAAGCATTCATTATGTATAAGGAACAAGAACGTGTCTAATGAGCATTTTACATATTTTTTTTTTTTAAGGCCAATAACAAATAAACTTGAAGTGAAACTTACTGCTCTGATTCCCCGCTGATAGACAGCCCACTCAAGAAGAGCCACGATATACACACTGATCATTTGTGTCACGCCTGACCTTTTCCGGGCCGGGCCGCCAGCTCGGCCAGCTCGGCCGTGTCCGGGCAGTAAAGGCCAATACATTGCGGTAAAGGTGGAGGCACTTTCACGTGCCTTTTTGCACCCACACTCAACCTCCGACTCACTTCCGTCTCATGAGGCATTAGTTGCAGAGGTGTCAATATGAGAGGTCAGAATCAAAATGTGGTTGTTGCAAATGTGTCTACGAGGTGAAACAAAACGAGTGGAAATTTTAGCCTTGACTGTATTGCAAAATATATTGATTCATCGACCGCTAATCGAGTATCAAATTAATCGAAAACTTTAAATAATCGAGTAATCGTTTGGCCGACAGTAATTATTCATGAAAGCAGACTGATTTTGACTTTGGCTAACCAAAAAGACATTTGCTTTTGGAAAACAATGACCGAATCAGATTTAAAAATGTCCAAAAAGGTCATCAAACCCCCTCGTGTGATTTTCCTTATTTGTTGTTTTTTTCCCCCTGTAACACTAATCAAATGAACAATAAAATTCAGTGAATAAAACAAATGGTTTTGTAATACAAAAATATTTTTTTCCAATCATAGATTAATTGATAGAATAGTCAATTCTAAAAAATGTTGATAGTGACAGCCCTGATTTACTATTTGTGTCGGCGCTAATAAATACTGCGGAATCAAACACAACACCTCTAATAAAAGCCATCTTTTCCCCCACTGGAAATTTTTTTTATTTAGTAGCGTCGCACTTGTGATCTTAAGGCTGATACAACATGCCACTGTAAAGCTGACACAAACACTTAACCCTCAATTAGCAGCCTCATACTTTCTGCTGTTAAGTAAATAAAAACCCCTTGCAAGAAATATTATAATTGAAGAATCTTTAATTAAGGCTTTGCGGCAAAATATGCTGATGTACTAAAGGTAATATGTGCATAAAGCTATTAGTCATCTCATAATGTGTCCCGGATGAGGAAGAGGAGGAAGGATGGCCTCAGAATGGACGCGGTGGGATTTGAGTACACGGGGGCTGGGAGGACTGTGAGCGCAGAGTGGATGCTGCAGCTGTGAAATGAAGAGCTGTCGCATCCACTGAGCACTTTTCTGAGTGGAGGAAACACACTTGGCGCAGTAGAAATAAATCATGCCCGCCTGTTTTCTTTCTTTCTTTCTTTCCCTTTTTTTTTTTTAATACATCAGCGTGCGATTGTAGCTTCCAAAACAAGAGATGGGAAATTCTCGCCGCCTTGCAAAGATTTCCGGCAGTGCTTTCCCACCCCCACCCACTCCTAATCTGATATGCGCCCATGTAGCTACGTTTTGAGGAGATAACTCGGACTGATGCAGCTTTAATGCGTCGTCTTATGACTAGCCTAATGTGTAGTGCTTTTTAAAGACTTGCAGATCCACTGAATAAAGCATACTGCAGTTCTGCTGAGAGAAAAACTGTTACAAACTTTTTGGGCTTATGAATCTTTACAGAAGCACTTCAACTGATTGTGGCAGTATGTGTTTCTTGTCTGCCTCACAGTTCTGATGTTCTGAAGCACCAATTTCAACAATCCACACAAAATTGCATGGACATGTGTACCATAAAGAACAAAATAGTCTCAAGGACCCATGGCAGAAATTGAACATGAAGTGGGCCATTTGGGTTTGAAACAACTATTTCAAGGGGGATTCTGAGACTCATACTTTGACAAACTCCACTTGGGGATTGGCCAAAATGAGCCCCAGTGAGAATTTTTTATTTATTTTTTTGGTCTATGCCATTTTATGTGGGCGAAGCGTGGCAGTGTCACACTGTGATGATTCTTACAAGGAGTTGTCATGCTGCCCATTAAATCGTGTTTGCAGCTTTGATATTGTGTGATAAGATTTCAATATACATATATATTCAGTAGATTATATTGAACACATCATTTTAGGTAAAAATGGTTTGAAATATTGTAAAATGAATCAGTATAAATAGACTTACCTCAAATGAATTCCTGGTACTCTGGAGCTGAATAAAATAACTAACATGCCCATTTTTAGAAGAAAACGCATAACATTAAAAAAAACACTGACACATTTCACCTCATACCAGGCTAAAGGAGACATTAGAGGGACCTATTTTTTTATTTTTTTTTGTATCATAGTTCAGTGAGTCTGTGTGTTGGGGATGTAGAGCCTCTCAAAACAATTGTGCAAGCAGAGAGCGGGGATGTATTGGCCATTAAAGTAAACACTGGGGGTGCTTAAACACATCTTGGCAAATAACATCACTGAGAGGGGATCCCGTATACAGTTGGTTAATGGGCCAGACTGCAGCAGCAATGGAATAACATTAGCGGGCCCAGCTCTAGACAGAGCCTCATTGTGTGGGACTGATGAGCACACAAGGACCAGAACCTTTCGTCTATTTATAGGTTGCAAGCTGAGTGTGAAAGGCTGCTTTTTCTCTCAGGTTGCAGGTATTCACCCCCTCAAAAAAAGAAAAGAAAAAAAGAAAAACCCTGATTGCACAGTGATTGGTTGCAATTATTGGATCATTGGTGTCTTATGTGAAAGTTTTCCAAATTTTACTAGATCAGGGAGGGGCAAACTTTTGTGTTCACTGAGACAGATGGGGCAGGTCATTCATGAAAATAAACTTAAAATATTTTTGAAATGTTATTGTTTGTTCAACTAATTTATGCACCGCTTATCTGCATAAATGACCATTCATTCACAATCACACCGACAGTTACGTCGTCAATGACCAATGACTTACTTTCCGCAAATGAATTTAATCACTTAACAAATATTTACATGTATAATATATATGATCGTCTATTTTTCAACGAATATCTGTTTTAGATTATATTTTTAATGCAGGACTCTTGATAATGTAAATACTTGTTGGGCCAGGTAAAGAATAGTGCAGGCAGTACCTGACTTGACTGTAATAAAATATCAAATATTGAATTTATAAAGCACTTTTTTTTTAATGTTGAGCTGTGCTCTCAAAGACGTTTTGGGAAATGTGCGTGCATGTGTAGTTCTTTTCTGCTTTACCTTTTATTCCTCTGGACCTCCTTCTTATCCATGATGACAGGCACGCAGTTAGTCAGCTCGGTCCAGTCGGCGTGCAGCCCGCAGCTCCATCCCGTCGAGAAGCGAGAGAAGAGCCACGACTCGTCCTTGCCCGGCCGGTGGCAGGTGCACTTCTTCTGGCCGGCCTTGCAGTCGCACGGCTGCTCCAGGCGGATATTCCTCACCAGGTGCCGGCCGAACGTGGTGCCGCCGGTCTTCTGGATGTGCAGGAACACGATGACGTCGTCCCCTTTCATGTTGAACTCCACGCGTCGGTCCAGGTCTCGTTGCGTGAAGTTGAACTGGGACGGGAGCTTGGCAGGGCTGTCGTCCTCCAAGTCCTGGTCCGCGAAATCGTCCCCGTCCTGATAGCCGGCGGAGAGCAGGCTCACTCCCCGCGGCGCATCTCCGTTTTTCAGCGGACACGAATGACTGCCGGCGGGACATATGTACTGGTAACCTATCGTGACAAAAAGCACAGCCAGGATAGGAACCAGGATGAGCTTGCTGGATTTATCATCCATGATAGGCTTCGTCTTCATTCCATCACTGAGAGGGGGGAATAAGAGTTGGGGGACTCGACACTCCGGGAGAGCTGCCTAATATTTCGGATGACACATGTTGCCAATCGGACGTCGTTCACCTCTCAAAAACAGCGCACCACGTTGTAAAGTTAAGCTGCATGGCAGGTTCAAAGTTCTAAACAGCCATGCTTTCCCTGCTTTGTCCCGCTGATTCCGGTCCGAAACGCGCGTGTGCTCTCTCTCTCTCGAGAGAGAGGATGTCGCAAGACTGGGACTGTTGTTGTAGCCTCGCCCCCCGCCGCCGCCACCGCCGCCACCAACCACCCACAGCATCCCTCAGCCACCCCCGGCTGCTGAGGCTCTCTGACTGGCTGCACGGGAGGCCACTAATCGCCCGCTTGTGTGTGAGCGCCCGTGTGTGTGTGCGTATTTACGCGCATTGAAAGTCTCTGCCATCGTCCCATTATCTCGTTTAGCAGGGTGCGTCGAGACATCGTGCACATACAAACACACGCACTCATTCTAAAACAGGTTCAATGCGATATCTAAAGTCATAGAAACTGACCAAATCAATCACACCATTAATCGATCCATGTAGCCACCTATACTATATATATATGTAGTATGTATACATGCATTTATGTATGTATCTGTCTGTCCCACCAGATACACCATAGGTGTCAAACTTAAGGCCCGGGGGCCAGATACGGCCCACCACATCACTTTATGTGGCTCGCGAAGACAAGTTGATTCCATGTGTCACTACCAAAATTAGAAATGGCTTTCACTTTTAGGAAATATTGCTACCAATTTTTATTACCATCCATACTTTTAAAATATTTGAACAGTTTTTACTAGTCTCTGATTTCAGGTGAGCATTACCATTAAATTTCTGCAGCTTTACATTGTGAAAATGGTACGAGTCCGCCATTTGAATGAGCAGGGCTACAAGCCACAGAGCACTTGTGAGATTTCAAAATGACTCGCTGGGCGAAGGCTTTAACCATCCTTCAGATGGAAATGTGAAGCGTCATTACTTGCAGTCATTATACATCTGCACAATCAAATGAGATCCGGTACAAAAGCTGTGCTCATTCTTTCTGCCTTAACAATTGGTCATTTTTCATTGACACTAATTGTGGCCTGTTTTGGCTGTCTTAACTACATGAGTGTGGCAACATGTTGAGATGTGGGCAGCCCACTTGCTTCTATTTACGGTACTGCTTAGGACCGCACTGCTGCAGAACTTGATTTTTAATTCCCTGCACCAACTAATTTTATGTGCATTTTAGACTCTCTTGCTCATTTTTAAAACTTTTTTTTGTTGTGAACTGGATCCTTTTCTCTTTTTATATTCTTCTCTCGGAATTGCGACAGAGCCTGGTACTTATTTTCTGTCAAATGAGGGGGACTTCTGTCTTAAATTATCTGCCAAATTCTGAAAACGTGCTTGGCGATGTGACCCACAACAAGACACTGGTTTTATTTCAGATGCTTGGTGATTAAATGTTGGTGCAATATTTGATTATGCAATGCAATCTCTATGGGAACTCCCTTTAAATGTGTGTTTGTGTTTTATGGAGGATTTTGGCCAGTGGCATTTATAGAAACAGCACTTTCTTGATTGCTCAGTAAAGTTGTTGGCCCAGTGTTTGTCTGTCTGTCTCTTTCATTTTGGCCTGTTGGTCACGTTCATTATTATTGAAAATATTTTGCAACTAAAGAACAATTTACCTCTCTCAATTCTATTTATTTGGTAAAAACATTCACAAATGCTATCACGAATCCTCACATGGATGAATGAACCAATAAGCGGTTTGGTGGGAAAATGTTTGAGTTGCGCTCCAAGGACCCAGTAGTTGACTATTGCTGTGCCTGTTTGAATTCGTCTACCAACAGTTCAAAACAACACCTATCTTATTCTTTATTGGCATAATCGTGTTGGATACGAAAGTTAAAATACAAGAAGAATACACATAAGGTCATATTATCCTTCATTACGTTTTATTAAAATTAATTTAAACGGACCTAAACCGGCAAACTCTATCTCGCCAGCTATACCGGTTGCTAGCATACATCAATGGTTGCTAATAGATGCCTAAAAATAGACAGCGAAAGTCATTCTCTTCCGTACGGTAGCGGTCAGGATCAATAACGTGGAGAGGGACGGATACACAGCGATCAGTAGGATGATGGCTATAACGTCCAACTTTGTCACAATGTGTTTGTAGTTGGCAACTTTAATCACTGCTGATTTTGTATTTTCGTCATTACAATTGGTTAAAGTTGGAATTACTCAACTTGAGTGTACTACGAGTTGCCTGGTTCGGTGCTATGTGTCTTTTTAGGCTATTTCGCTCGGATTGCAGTTGTGATTTCTTTCGGCACTTTCACTAAAATGACTGAACGTGTTTGACATCTAACTGAGTTGAGGCTGTAACTTCAGTAACTACGTGGCACAAGACCGACTAACTGTTACCGATCGACACACGTGGAAGCTGTGCTGGACTGGACCGCTTGCTCTCTATGCAGTTTCATACAATTTGATGTTAACACAATGAAGATGAGGACGATTATCCTGCAGCCCCTGCTGCTACTCATGATCATGCAACACACGGCATCTGCATCCAAAGGCGTCACTGCAAGTCTTAAAGCCAAGTGGCATGCGACTCCTTACCTTTTGGAGACAAGGTAAACATCTTCTTCGACCCATGCGACCTTTAGTTATGTAAAATTGAGAGGTGTTAAGTCGAGGTCTAGAAAGTAGAAGTCCTGCTGCAGTTTGACTTCAGCTACAGGTGCGTCTTATCAACCGGCAGGTAAAGCTCCCTGGAACTAGCTCGTTTGAGGCTTACTATTACTATGTTACGTTATGAACTAAGTACGCAAATGGCCAAATTGAATTAAGAATTAATCTGCCACAATTTACTTACTTATATAACGATGGTTAAAATACTAGGCATTTTTTTCCCACAGGAAATCATAGGTGTCAAACTCAAGGCCCGGGGGTCAGATGCTGCCTGCCATATCATTTATGTGGCCCGCGAAGACAGATTTTGCATCGACTTTGTGTCATTACTAAAACTACAAATTGTCTTCACATTTAAAAATAAAGTAAAGTTATTACTTGCAATTCGTCTTTTTAAAATATTTGAACAGTTTTTACTAGTCTCTGATTTTAAAACTAGTTTTTCATCACTTTGTTTTGTAGCCTATATAGAAGACGTTGACAATCATAATGGCCCTCCAAGGGAAACTATGACTACGATGCGGCCCGCGACAAAAATTTGTTTGACACCCCTGCAGTAAATGATGGTCGAATTCCAGTTGCTTAAGATGCATTTGACCTCAGAGGTTACGCTGTATTTTATTGATCTTGCTGTATACAAGTCCGAAGGTTCACTCTGTAATATGTTGCTCCAAGACAATTTGATATTGCATGTATTCAATCTTTTCTCCCTCTCCTCTCTCAGTGAGTTTATTGGAGAGGATGGCAATGAGAAATTCTGGCAATTTGTCGACACTGTGAAAGAGCTCACCGCTTACAAGCAAGGAGGTATGCGGTCAAGTTTGAATCATTGACCTCCATTTACATCATATTTCATTTCTAATTTATCACATTCTCATCCATGCCAGATTCTGTCCGAACATACTACAACCTTATCATTAAAAAAGCCAACCAGTTTCTCACGGGTCTTCAAGTGAACTTGCTGAAATTCGCTCTTTCGCTGCGTTTCTACTTGCCAGCTGTTCACGCCTTCCAGCAGGTACTGTATGTTCACAAATTATAATTGCGTGAAATCTAAAATATTTTAATGATGTCTCTTTGGCAGCCTGGTAATATGACTTTGCGCAGTGGGAGCCGTTTAAATTATTGCATAATTATTCATGCCATAGATAAATATACCCACACAATTTGTACGACAGGTATGGTACACAGTTTATGAGCTTTTTTTTCTTTCTATGCAGCCTTGAATTCATGACCTGGGCCCTCTGCCTTCTTTACTTACAATTGCTTTGGCACCACTAAGTCATTACTCTCAAAAACACTGGATGAATTATTTGCCTTGAAATTGAACTGTTCAGCGATTATTATCTTGAATGATGCTGCAATATTACTTGATGCTCGCAGGCTTTTCAGTGCCTCACACACCATGTAAAATGTAAAAAAACAAGAACACCCCCTGGTCTGTTACAGCATTTCATACATAGGTATGCTTGTTGTACACATTTATTTTGCCTGTAGTATAAACTATTTGTATGAGCTGCATACACATGCAAGGGATTAATAACCAATTAGTCGACTTATAATTGTTTCGAATTCTTCCTCTTGCGTGTGTGCAGTTTGCATGTTCTGACTGTGGGGTTTCTCCAGGTATAGCAGCTTTTACATTCCAAAGACATGCATGTTATGTTGACTAAAGACTGAAGTCTGACTAAAATTAAATACTGCAGTACAAAGAACAAAGCAATATTTCCCATAGGAAATAATGCAAATCCAATGAATCCGTTCCAGACACCCAAAATGTTTACTAAAATACATTTTATACACTAACAGTAGTTTTACATACAGTTAACAGTATACAATAAATATAAATAAGTAATCAAGGGGATAAATAAACGCTTAACATCACTTTAGTCTTTAGTGCACTCTTGATGGCGTCTGGAAAGATGTTAGTGAACATAATTACCGTATTTTCCGGACTATAAGGCGCACCTTCAATGAATGGCCCATTTTAAAACTTTGTTCTTATATAAGGCGCACCGGACTATAAGGCGCACCATTAATGCATCATGTCAGATTTTTAATCCAAATCAAATCATTCTCCATTTTATCTTTTTTTTATTTCAACTTCAGACGCAACAAATTACTTTATAATCACAAAGTAGTGATCCATAGTCTTTTTGATTCATGATTCATAGTCTTCAGCGGGCCACTTATGATTGATTTCATGACACAATGCTTCGGGCCAGTTTAAATTTAGGAATTTGGTCCATATATAAGGCGCACCGGACTATAAGGCGCACTGTCGGCTTTTGAGAAAATCTTTGGTTTTTAGGTGCGCCTTATAGTCCGGAAAATACGGTAAGTTATTTTTAATACCACAAATTTTGTTGAACATGTACTACTACAAACTACAATCTAATACAATCCAAAAGTAATCCAAAAAGGCATGAGAGACTGTTAGTACTGTTTCTATGTTCATGTCTCGTACTCCACAGATAGCCAGCGATGAACCGCCACCTGAGGCTTGTCCAGCTTTTGTCTCCATTCACGGCCAACATAGTTGCAGTCCAAAGAACATCAAGAAGCTTCTGAAGGCAGCTGCAGGCAGGTAAATCCAAGTGACACCGCCAACCCCGTGCGGCTCTACACAGCAGTCCACAGCAGAAAAGTTTCCCCAAGTTAATTTGACATTGGAAATCTTTGACACTCCCTCCGAGTTCATGTTTGCCCTTGGAAGAATGAAATGTAATTTTCTGTGATGCTTTTTCAAACGCTTGCAGGCCCCATCCGTATTTGTACAAGAATGATCACATATATCCCGGGGCTAATAAAACAGACGTCCCAGTCGTGATCCTGTATGCTGAGATCGGTACCAAGGAATTCACCACCTTTCATACCGTGCTATCAGAGAAGGCTGACGGGGGCGCTCTCACGTATGTGCTGCGTCATTTTGTGGCGGTAAGTTGCCCGGTCATGGAGTACATAAGATTACTAGCGTTCTTCACTTATTAGTTCCTTCCTGCTGCAAAATAAATAAATAAAGTGGAACAATTTAATTTGCACTTTGTGTCGATATGGTCTGGCTAATTTTAAGAGCGAATGATTGAGTTTCTTGTTTTTATTTTACAGTAGGAACGAACGTGCCAGTAGGCTGCTGTAAACGTGCATTTCCTTTCACGGTATATTGGTCCAATAAAATGATATTCGATACGTGCCTCAATATATTTTCAAGTGGAACAATTTAATTTGGCTTGATTGGATCTATTTGCATCTTTTAACACAGCAGATTTTCCTTTTCAAAGTTTTTGTTGTTGTACCTGTAGTACCAAGTGTAAATTGTTTATTAAAGGAGAGGTTATTATTTGTTCAAATTTAATGTTATAATTTCTTTGCTTTATTTTTTAAAATCCATTTCCTAATCAGTGGTTGTTTATTTGAGGTTTTTTTTTTTTTTTTTTTTTAAGTGAGCGATACATTCAACACAGTTGGGGTCTGGCGTCTATTTAAAAAGGAGCCCTCTTCTTGCTCCTCGTTTCTCTCGACCGCCACACCAATCTTTGACGCAAACAGTTTAGAAAAACGACATGTTTACTTTGTGTTATATGAGTAAGGTTAACATGACTGTGAACTCATTCATGCCCATTCTCAGCTGTTTCCATTGATTTAGCCATTTGTTTTGACCCGTATTGGCCTTGTGCCGTCCCCTTGGAAAAAGAAAGTAATATGAAAAGGAATATTTCTTTCAGCCATGCTGAAGAAAAGCCAGGGGTTGGGGTGTACAGTGGGTCTTTTAATGGTGCAAGGATGTGACTCTGACACGGGTGTCAAGGTAACTGTGTCCTGTATGTAGACTTCATGTTCTGAGTGGAGAAATAGTTTTGGAGCGCTACTGCCTGGACTGAAGGGGTTGAAATTGCTTTCTAGATTACGGCAAAGTAATACTTTGGATGCATCCGAGAGGCCACGCCCATTCAGGTGTGGTCAACCGTTTATTAAGGCCGGTCTTGAAAAGGTTGTGAAAGGCCGATCGCTGGAGCGTTATGGTTCGCTTGGTTGGACAGGAGCATCATTCACCTGCTCCAAAGTATAGAGTTTGCTCTTTGGCATTGCACTTTGGAGTAGCTGCCGTCTCCTATGAACCGCCAAATACATGTTAAATGTTCCTATGTTGCACTTCTAAGAAAGTCAGACGTATGCATCATTTTTTCCAAACGCATTCCTACTGTTCCCGATTGCACAATGCATGTGTTTTGAGTGTCTGGATTTTTTTGCCATACAGGACAGCCACGGCACCTTTAATTGAAATAGCCATAAAGAAACTTCTATATTTTTGTTGCGATCATTATTTACTCTATATTCATTTGAACAGGCTCCAAAGCAACAGAAGATCCTTTTATCGGGCTACGGCGTGGAGTTGGCGATAAAAAGCACAGAGTATAAGGCAGTGGACGACACCCAAGTCAATGGTCGGGCTGCAGTTGATCAAATATTGGAGGACGATGATAATGATGAAGTCCAAGGATTTGTTTTTGGAACATTGAAGTAAGGATTGTCTTTTGTTTTATGAGCCATTTTATTAGGTACACAGATGCTCGACGAATACAATACAAGTGTTGTCCCAATCGCACTATTGTAATGTTTCTTTTGAATCTGTCAAGGAAATCTTATCCTGAACTCAAGGAGCAACTTGGCGAACTTCGCAAACATCTACTTGATAGTACCAACGATATGGCCCCTCTCAAAGTGTGGGAGCTGCAAGGTAGCCACATAATACTGGCCCAGAATATGTTGTTCATAATAATCATTTTGACTTGAGTCTTCTTTTAGTTGAAAATTTGTGCTGTCTAACTCTAACTTACTTGATCCTTGTAGATCTCAGTTTCCAAGCGGCTGCCAGGGTGCTGTCTGCAACAAAGTTTGATGCTTTGAAGGTCATGCGAGACCTCAGTCAAAATTTTCCACGCAAGGCAAGGTTAGAAAATACATCACTGTGTGAAAAGTTAACATATTTGAGTCATTGTTATGTTTTGGACCCCACAACACACTTTTTCATGTCCAAAAAATCCAAAATTCAACATACAACTATCAGGTGGTGAGTAGTTTTACTTTATTTTAGTTTTAAATTCACTGGTTTAAAAAAATGGAAATTGAAACAATATGGAGCTAGTGTGATTGACAAGATTGTGTTCAATTTTGGAGGTTCCACCACAATTATCTCAACGTGTTTGCTGTACAGCGTGACCTCTAATTTAAACACTCAAATGCCAGCTTGTATTTGCTCTTCTAGTTAAAAACAAAACAGCAAAAGTGATGAGTTAGACTTGTTTATTTTTTTCCAGGGGATTTGCGTACAGATTTACCCTCTTGAGGGCGAGCAGGTTTTTCAGAGATTAAAACTGTCATTTTACTGCCGGCCGCGGGTGTGATAAAGGCTGATGGCGAGCGTATGCTTTACTGTACCGCTTTACTATTCCCACAGATCACTGACAAGAGTGGCTGTAAAGAACGAGATGAGAAAAGAAATTGAGGAGAACCAAAAGGTGCGCTATCCTAAGCTGTGTCCAAACATGACTGCAAAAAAAAAAAAAGACTTTGATTTGATACTGCTTCACAAGTTAGATGAGGAGTCTCTGAAATAACTGCAGTGACATCATCAACATTTTTTCTTCAGACTTTGGTCCTTGATTAGGTGCAGACTTTTATGTAGCTGAGATAAAATGGAAAAAAAAACATTCTGAATATCAACAAACTCTTTGTGCTTTTTCTCTTAGCATCTGAGTGAGACTATTGGTGTTCACCCAGGAGACAGTGAGCTCTTCATAAATGGTCTGCATATTGATCTGGATGTTCACGACCCTTTTAGGTAGTATTCCAAACAGTCCTCTACTTATCCTCCCCCTCTGTGTTCCTGTTGCCACATGATCAAAAGTTTGATGCCATTTAAAACGCCTTCCTTGTCATCTTTCATTGATAGCATTTTGGAGATCCTCAGAGGCGAGGCCAAGGTCTTGGAAGGTCTTCACAGCCTGGGTGTAAAAGTAGAGCGTCAGGGCACGCTGCTGAGATTGCCTGTGGACCATGCGGCAGACAACTATGCCTTAAATATCAGACATCCAGCTATAATGGTGCGTTGCGGTGACTCATAAGTCCCGGACTGCATAGCGGCTAACAATAGGGAATCAATCATCTGCCAAGAAATCGTTTTAAATTAGAATCTTGGAAGTCTTTCATTTCAGGATGCGCCAAGCATATCCGGATGTTACCGTCCTCATTAGATCGACTTCATCCTTCAATGTTCTGTTCTCAGTGGATGAACGACATTGAGAAGGACCCGATGTACAGCAGCTGGCCAGCGGGATTCCAGGAGCTGCTGAGAACCACTTTTCCAGGAGTCATCCGACAAATCAGACGCAATTTCTTCAACCTGGTGATGTCACATTAGTTACTTAATCCTCAGAGGCACTTGTTGATTGTCATTTTTATATCAAGTCTGACAGCACCATTTCCTAACCTCGCTTGGGACGTTTTGTAGGTTCTGTTCCTCGATCCGGTCGAGGCGAAAAGTGTCGAGCTGGTGAAACTTGCCGGGCTGTTCTACAAACACAAGATCCCCCTGAGGTCGGTGCATCTGCTGCTGTTTCATACTCCACTTTGTGCATTTATAATCCTCACCAAGGCGCTCTTTCTCATTTCATCTGCAAATTGAATACTTGTTTTGCTCACTATGGCCAGAATTGGATATGTGTTTGTTGTCAACGCCCAAGATGAGATTGATGGCTTCTCGGATGCGGGGGTTGGCTTTTACCGACTCCTGAATTACATCGCGGACGAGTATGATTTATCCCAGGCCCTGATATCCATGGCCTCGGTAAGTGTATCGCAAATATAAATTTCTGTTGTTCGCACTACAGTTTGGAATAACTTAAGTACTTTACTCACCGTATGCTCGGTTGTTTTTTCGCATCGTGTCATTTTTTCTACTCTGTGGGTTACCGGGATTTCCCGTGTTAGTGCTCTGTCAAATAGTTCTTGGAAATTGTTGACGGAGGTGAGGGGGAGTGAGTATACAATTAAATCTCATCCAACTTGTCACTTCAATGCAGTTGTACAACAGAGTCAAGGACGGGGACACATTGACGACTGACACAATCACTGCTTTCCTGAAGAGCAAATTCCCTAAAGCCAACGCTGAAAGGATTCTAGGTGCCAAATCGGAGTATGATGGAGGAAGGAAGGTAAGAACATAAATGGCGTCTTTTTATTCGCATTTATAGTCGGAAATTAGTTGTGAAAAGTACGTATTGAAAATCAGTTTTTTATGTGCCCCAGGACGGCACCCTCTTTTACAGAAAGAGTGGCCTAGGTGCCCTTCCGCTGGCGTTATTTAACGGCGTCCCCCTGAGCCCAGTTGAGATGGAACCGGATGAACTGGAGAGCGTCATCCTGCAACACATAATGGACTCCACCAGCGCCTTCCAGAAAGCTGTTTTCATGGTATGACTCCACTGCATGGTCAGCCTCCCAGCGGATGGCCACATAAAATTGCAAAAAATCAGTCAAAAATACTGATGTACTGTTATAAGGGCATTTCGGTTTACGAGATCTATTCCTACCGTGGTGATGTAATTTGAATTTGCGTCACTTGCCTATGCTAAGGCAGTAATAATACTGCTTAATTACTGTCGTAAATGTCTGAAACACACTTCAAGACCATGAATAAATCGATCAAATAAAAATGGTATTTTATATGGCCGTGGCAACAAAGCTTTATTGTGCTGTGTCACAACATAATATTGTTCTTACGGCGCTGTGCAAACAGTTTGACAACTGTCAAATGGACTGTACGTCAGGGCCATCATAAACATAGACACACTATTATTATAGTCATGGTAGAAAAACAGTCGGAACTCGTCATTTGGGAGTTGCTTTCTCGCAGTTCACAATAAATAGAAAGAAAATAAATAAATTCAATTGCAGGCATAATGAAATAATGAGTCAACTACTGTTTGTAGGGTCACTTGACTGAGGGAACAGATGTGATGGATTATCTCATGGAGCAAGCCAATGTGGTACCCAGAATGAATCCACTCATTCTAAGTACAGAGCGGAAGTACTTAGACTTCACTTCTTCTCCAGGTGACCTCACCGCCACAAAAAGTTCAATTTGGATGCTTTTATGATAATTTTGGAATTGTTTTTATTTTGTTCTGCAGTTGTAAGTGACTGGGATGATGCAACAATGTTTTCATTCCTGGACTCCAGAGACAGGACTGCTGTGATGGCTAAGAGAATGAAATACCTGACTAACAATGGTGAGGCTTTTTATTCGTGGTTTCACCGACATACAGTATATTTGATCATTTCTTTTTTTACACATCTTTTGTTACATAGGACTCACATCACCATAAAAAGTATTTCAATGCAAATGTAACACCAAGCAAGTCTACAATTCAAATCAAAACAATCTTTAGCTGTTCTATTATTGATTATCATGAGGTTAAATTCCTACAGTTGTCATTGTTGATGTTTGTCTTTTCCCTCAGATGAGGACGGCATGAGCACCGTGACCATGTGGATTGTCGGAGATTTCCAGAAACCCTCGGGAAGAAAACTGCTGCACGCTGCTCTTAAACATTTGGTATGTATGTAACTTCACCCACATTGATCGAAAATATTGTAATAAGTATAAATCACACATATTGATTCATAATCTTCAAAGGAATTCAAGTCATATGGGGATGGATGAATTTTGTCTTTAAATTAAATTAAGCCGTTGAGGCTGCTGCGGTGTTGAGTGCACAAAATAAAAAGCCAAGTCATATATTCTCATAAGTGATTATAGTTCAATTATATGTAATAGCCACCAGACATTTCCGATATGTCGGGAACCAAACGTTGAATTCAACCAATCAACACTTATTTCTTGTGTGCTGCCTGAATAACACCACCCGTGCTCGAAATAGAATGTGCGATAGATGTGCGTTACTTCACTGCAGTACTGTGTGTGTGCGTGTGTGTGTGTGTGTGTGCGCGCACGCAAACAGAAAACCAGCCCCGGAGTGCGTGTGGGGGTGATGGATAATCCCGGCGAAAGGCCCAACGAAGATAACACGGCCGTGTACCGGGCTATCTGGGCTTCACTCCTCACCCAAAAGAATAAAGCTGCAGCTGAGTTTGTGCTAAAACTTGCAAGCGAGGAAAGTCACCAACTCCTCCAGCAGGGGACCAAGATGAAGGACTTGCTGCTGCAGGTAAAGGAAGAAACATTTAAACTGTCTTGCGTAATTCGCAGCTATCGGGCAGAGTCCTTGTAATTCATCACTTTTCAGGAGAGCCCCAAAACGGCTAAACGGTTTGTTTTAACTATTAAGTAAGTCTCATCAAAGAGAGCAAGCCGTTTTCAACAATTTAGATGGGACCGAAGAAATATAAAATTGACTTGATTTTAACTGTAAGCTTTAAGTAGCTGCCTGAGGGGTGTCACATGTGGTTGTACGGTAAATTTTAGGGCTGCTTTCAAGGTGGTAAACTAATATTTGACATGAATAAATTGAATTGAATTAAGCCCGCAATATACAAATTATTAGGCATTATATAACATTAGATCATCACTGTCTAATAAGAATTCAATAAAAAAAAAAACTACTCACCCCTTGAAGACCCTGACAGACACATATGGAGAGGGAAAATTGTAAATTTGTGATTTTTTTTTTTTGAGTGGGGGGTGAAAATATGTCTTTAAATTATTGAACTTGAGTTGAAGTGTAATAAATCGTCACGCATGCTCAAGTGGTATTGATCTTGCAAATGCAGCAAAAAATGTGGATACAGCAGAAATGCAAAAAGATTGATGCTCATTCAAGCAGTTGAGATGATGCACTTCAAAATACTTCCTTGACACCAATTTCTCGTTAGCGGAGGTATCTTCTGACAAAATGAGCCCTTAAAAAAAACAGCGAGATTACGCAAATACGTTTTTCAGCAAATAGATGAAGGTAGTAGGCTCCCGCAGATAAGCAAAAAAAAAAAAAAGCAAACCACAAATAGGTTCACTATTTGTTTTAATGTGGAATGATTTGACAGTTTGGCCTATCATCAATTACTCGTGTTGCTTCTACTGTGATCTTTTTATAATTTGGCTCTTTTGCTCTGATTAGTACATTCAAAAGAATTATCCTCCATTAAACACCAAACATCTTGAGCTAAGGTACTAGAACAACTTGACACGATTTTGCCCAGCATTTACAGCAGCAGGCTGAGGGGCACACACAAAATAAAAGTACCTGCCGTCTATTTGAGAAACCGTATCCATTTTTGGCAGTGAGGTGACGTCACTGTTATTCAAAGGAGCTGCTTCTCACTTTATGACAGATAGGTCATAGTTGAGAGGCAATGATGGACCTGATGTACCAACAAACTTTTCAACGACTTCGCTTTCCCTCCCCCTGTGCAAGCTTGAAGGAGTTTTTGACTGGCAGCTTCTCTGCTGGTGACTTTTTCCTCACACATTCCCACTTGACTGTGACAGACTGCACCACCGTCCTCTGCGCTTCCTCGCTTTTACAAAGCACAGACTGCAGTGGCGTTTCTTTCAGCGCAAACCGATCACTGCTCTGAATTATGGCAGTACGTACTTCTATAGAATGGAACATGTCTCATTTTCACTTCATTGCAATTCGTTTGTGTGATTCTGTTTATTGTTTTTAACAGTTGCGAACAAGTTAGACAGAGGTGTCGCCATTGTGTAATTGAATTTCTATGTGTGCTCTTTTGGAAATATTTAGAAAAACTGACAGAAACCAACACACAATCGGCAAATTATTAAAAATACATACATGCATAAATAAATAAGCTAGTAGTAATAATTTCAATCTCATCATTGTGATTTTCACATCAACAAAGCCAAAATTCTCACAGTGTTTAACATTTTTGTATTATTTCCTGCAAAATTCTTCTGGGTCCTCACATTGATGCTGCCGTTATTGCCATCATATCCCAAAATTAGATTTCAATTCTAATTTCCGTGAAATTGAATCTAGAGTCCAGAAGGTTTTCAAAAGCTGTTATGAAAGCATTTGTTTCATTTTCGTCATGTTCTTGGGTTTTTGTTTTGTTTTGTTTAGTTTATTCTGCTGCATGAGGAAGGAAATTGGAGATGTTCCTGAAGCAAACTGATTTACTCGCCAAATATGTCATTCCCTGGCACAGGGGGGAAGCGCCTCAGGAAATATATATATTTTTTTGCAGGTGAAACATGCAATCAGTCAGCGTCAGTGAAATGTGTGTATTTACGACTTGAGCGTGGGGCCACTGTATCAGTGAAATAAGTGACAGCATTTTAGGCATAACCGACAAGCATAACAGCAAAAGGGAGGATCATAAAAGTCCGATGCGGCCGCTCGCAGAGATTTCGTCCAACGTCACTTTCTTGATTGAAGTGCCCTGTCTGCTTAAATGGTGATTGATGAGCCCATCTTCTCATTCCCCTTCTGAACATCAGCTCTTAGAATACGTTTAGAAGTGCGTGTGATGCTCGGCAGCCCGTGGACGTGGAGGTGGGAGGCTCGCTCACTGTCAGTTCCACTCCATCTGTCACGGGGGCCGGCGCACGGTGGCGCATAACCTCGTGTCCGGGAATGGATGAGCTGCAGAATGCATTATTTCATTAAGCTTTTATTGCCCTTTCTGGTCATACGGGACAGTGATACAAGCCGTCTGGTCCGAGCATTTTCGCCGCCATTATGCGCCGGCTTTGACTGTAACAAATCATGTGACTGGAGGCTTTGAAGCTCCCGTTTGGAGAATGTCCTCTCGCGCCGTGTACATTCAGGACTGACGATAACAAACATCCCTTCAATTATGCCGAGTTTAAGCAGTGCGAGTGGGCTGGAAATAGCAATGTAAGGAATGGGAGGATGTGTGAGTTGAGACCCAGAGTCAGGGGACATGAGTTTATTATTGGCTGCCAGACAGTCTTGCTGACTGGATTGTGCTGACATTATTGGTATTTACCTGTTCTCCTGAGAAGAGGAACGTTGCAGAAACTAATAACCTGACTCCACACCACCCCTTTCACTCCCACGCCTAATTTGTTACACACCAAAAAATGGCAGAGATTTAATTAAAAGTTGTTTTTTATTAATTAGAAATTGATTCATCTCACTTCCACGCGCGCGCACACGCACGCCAGGCCCGACAACTTGGTCGGTGCGTTTGAAATATCTGACAGCCGCATCGATGCAAGGCACCAAGGCTATTGTGAATAATAAAAGAAAAAAGAAAAAAAAACATGTAATGTTGGCCTCCTTGTCATTCATTTATCATTCCCCCAGCCCTGCAAATTGCTCCGATATTGTTTTGGACATGCTGTAATAGGGAAAAAGTCCTTGAGCTACTCTATTGGATTGTACAGTACAACCCCAATACAAGCAAACCTTTTTTTTTTTTTCGTCTGCTCTTAGGGCATGGACACAGACGCCTTTGAGAAGAAGTTCAACACACTACAAATAGATTTTGTCCGCAGTCAGCGGCTCTTCTGCCGGGATGTCCTAAAACTGAGTCCGGGACAGAGGGCAGTCATCAGCAATGGCAGGGTGAGTACATTGAATATACGCCCAGTAATAATTCATTCATTTATTTATCAATGCTAACCCTAATAGTAAGTGTCACAAACTGCATTTGTATATTTTCTCTTGTAAGGAGTAGCCATGCCAATAGACGGCAAGCACAATTCAAATGATCATTCATACGTTATTCTGCGGTGAAAGACTCCTTTTAAAACAGACGGGAAAAAACACGCAGAACACGGTGATTTAAGTGGCTAAAACATTGCGTTACAATCATATTACATTGAACATCCCCCCAAGGCAAGTAGTAAATAATACATTACAAGTCCAGATGTCCTCGACTCAACCTTCCGGATAGATGAGAAGGAGATTGTGGTCTGCATATAAACACAAAAGCAACTGTTTAAAACGAGCATTTATTTTAGTCACATTGTTAAAGGGAAAGTTTGTTCATTTATTAAAAGCAATGAGACAAGATGCTGTGGCAATTCTCAATTGGGTTTTGCATGAGCTATCCATGCTGAAAGACGCCAAAACAATTCACCAAAAAACATCAAGTCAAAGGTTAAAATGTTTGAAAAGGAAAACAGCATAAAACGAAATGGAAATGTGCATTACGCAGACTTAGAACATACAAAATGCAGCGTATTTTACTGAATCAATAAGTATTTGGTCCAAAACATAACTGAGTACTTGGCAGAAAATTCCTTGCTGGCCAGCACAGCGATGCAACGTTTTATGGAGTTGGTCACCACGTTTACACACAGCTCAGGAGAGATTTTGTCTCACTCTTCTTGTGTTACTCTCTAAATCCTTCAAGTTTCTTGGCTGCCGCTTGCAAACTCGAAGGTTCAGCTCCCTTCACAGGTTTTCTATTGGCTTGAAATCTGGAGACTAACTCGAGTGATTTCCAGCCACACAGTTGAGTGTTGTGAAAGAAATTCGCCAGGAAATGATCCAATTTGACTTAATGAGTTTGAGTGTTCTTATTTATCGACAACAAATGATGTATGTTTTATTCTTGTCCATGTCAGCATCAGGCAGAACGATTAAATGCTCTTCCACCAGAGGGCAGATTATACAATATCTTGATTTTTGTTGTTATGCGATTTCCACCTCGTATTGTTCCTAACTAACCGACAGAGTTGGAAACAATGCCTTTTGTCAACGCTGTGTTGCGACATTATTCTCGTCTGCGGTGTGTGTCAGATCCTCGGACCACTCGAGGAGCACGAGGAATTCACTGCAGAAGATTTCCAATTGCTGGAGAAGATTACGCGGAGCAGCTCTGCCGAGAAAGTCAAAGCCCAAGTTAAACTGATGGGGATGAAGCCAAAGCAGTACGTTTTCTTTTTTTTTTCTTTCTCTCCCTCGCTTCCATTTTATTTGCCCTGTGACTGTTTGCGACGGATGCTTGAGGATCCCATAAACCGTATGCCTCGGAGCTGTTTATTGTCCAAACATGATTTCAAAACATACAACTCCTTATTTCTGTCTCAGTGCCAGCGACCTGGTCATGAAGGTTGACGCGTTGTTGGCCGCAGCCCCCAAGAGAGAGCTCCGAAGGGATGTCAACTTTCTCAAAGAGAGCCACAGGTGGGCAATTGTGCTTGGGAATTGAAATAAAATTGCAACCTCCAAGTGTATTTCCAAGTTGAACAAGACTTTGGGGCTAACCTTGCTCTATCCGCCCTCAGCGTGTTGCAGCTCTCACCCCGTGAAAACGAAGTGTTCTATGATGTGGTGGCCATCGTTGACCCACTCACCAGGGCAGCGCAGAAGATGTCCCCCCTGCTGATTGTAAGTTATCGGCGCTGTCAAATGAAAACCGTGTATATCACGTTTTTTTTTTTTTTCCTCAGGAGCAATAAACCACAGATTTACTGTGATTTCATAAAAACACATCACAAACGCTGATAGATAGATTTAGCACCTGATGTTTTCACAGCCAATGCTGTCCAGTATATTGTACCATATGAAGTACTAACTTGCAAATATTACTTTATATTCATCTGCAAGATAAAAAATGACAAAGTCAGGGTTTAGTGTTCCAAACTTCACTTTCCCACAAATGAAGTCAAATCGAGCTTGCACGTGTTTGTCAGAGAGCAGTGGGCTTATTTTGTAGAGCGTCACCACAGATGGCCTGGTTAATATGAAAATATGACTCACTCTGTTCAGGCACCGAATGAATCCGCTACGGTCAGCGGACATTGTTAGCTGTGTGCTCTCGGGCTAGCAATGCAGTGTTCAGGAGAAATCATGATGGCGGCATATTGTATTGATTTGTGGTTGTGATCGAGGCAGCCCCCGTGCACAAAACCACTGACCCTTTGTTTTGTTTTTCTTCTATTCAATTGTTTATTTATTATTTTCACAACAGCAGTAGCTCAAGCTGTAAGGGCTTGATTGGAAATGTTTGGCTTGGGGACCGGAAGATTGGATCGATTGATAGCCACAGACTAAAAAAGTTCAATATGCGCCACAGACTAGAAATTTGGAAGGTCTGAGTGGCTGGTAGTTGATATTTGAAGCGATGCTGGAGTGAAATAAAACATCCATTTGTGTTGCTGCTTTTCTTTGTGAGAGGGAGTTCTTAATTGTCCTCATATGAACTGAGATATAATTAAACCTGCAGCAGGCTAATATTATTATTTTCTAATTGACGGTGAAAAGATTAAAGGCGTTTAATTGTCCTAAAGGGTGAATTTGTAGTTTCATAACTGCTAATGAGACAATTTCTGCTGAACTGCCAAAATCGTAATGATGTGTGCGAATGAAATTCAATGACTTTTAAGAATACAAGACTTAATAAATTTAAAGGAATAGTATCAGATGAAAAAGAAGATATCAAACCAGCACCACCCAAGTACAGGTCATCTGTGTGAATTGAATAATCCTTTCGGGAACGTGATGAAGCTCTTTTTTTTTTTCCTCCACTGCCTGCTCTTCACCACACGCAAGCCTGTTTGTTTCTGCCTCCGCTTCTTAATTTTAAAAGTCTCTTTTCCTTTGTGGCCTTCCGCAGGTGCTCAGTCAAGTGGTCAACTTAAGGCTGCGGTTGTTCACCAACTGCCGGGCCAAGTTGTCTGAGTTGCCCCTCAAGAGGTAGGCTCCGGCGCTCCAGCCGTAATTAGGTGCTCCCGTCAGGCTTGTTTGAGTGTCGTCGCAATGTTCACTGAGCATCTCTGCCTCACTCCTCCACTCCACGAGATTAAACCGATGCAATCTGCTTAATATCGCTGCCTTATTGCTCTGGGCCTGCTCTTGCATCTCGGAGCAAATTGTACTGCCGCGTTACCAAATAAAAAAAAAAAAAAGGTCCAACAAATCAACAACAAACAGACAGTCTTGTAACTTTTCGAGCACCGTGAATGTGAGTCACAGTGATTTTTTTTTTTTTTTAGCACAATACTATCGCCACAATTTCCAATAGAGTTTTTCAACAATCATGCCAGCATGTCCGCACTTGACATTTTAGTTCACTTTAAAATTAGAAACTGATATTCACAGCACGAGGCAATGCCGCTATCACTTTTACACTAAACATGAGCCACCTGGTGATCATAAACTTGCAGTTGTTTTCACTTGCATTAATGTTCGAAATAACCTTGAATAATGAGCCATATGCTGCTTGCACCAGATTTTATCTGATAAAATAAAGTAGCCTCTTCTAATAAATTTCCATGAGCAAAATAAATTATTTGAGAACTGGAATACATCGTATATATATTGTGTAACAAAAGTGTTCTGTCCGCTAGCCCTTATGTGTGTTTTTAGAAATATTTTGTCTTTGTTTCTTTGTGCTGACATTTCATATCTGTCCTCAGCTTTTACTCTTATGTATTGGAGTCTGATGTCACCTTTTTGGCCAACGACTCGGCATCTCCCGGTCCGGTGGCCCGCTTCACCGAGCTTCCCGAATCTCCACTTCTCACCCTTAATATGATCACACCCGAGGGATGGATGGTGCAGGCCCTCCGTAGCCCCCATGACTTGGATAACATCCACCTTCAGGAGGTATGCCGCTGGCCCTCATTGACCTTCAGTTGATCATTTTTATTTTGCTGACAATTCAAACGGTGACGTCACGCCAGGTGAGCGGGATCGTGACGGCAGAGTATGAGCTGGAGCACCTCTTGCTCGAGGGTCACTGTTTCGACCTGTCGACCGGCCAGCCTCCCCGCGGACTACAGTTCACACTGGGCATGAGTCGAGACCCTCTCATGTATGACACCATCGTCATGGCTAACCTGGTTAGTGATTTACGCGGTTACCATGGCTGCATACCTGTTACCATGTTGTTCACTATTTGTGCTGTTTTGCAATAGGGCTATTTCCAACTGAAAGCCAATCCTGGCGCCTGGCTCCTCAGACTGCGTAAAGGACGATCGGAGGATATCTATCAGATTCTGTCGTAAGATTTCACCAGCACTACAAATTTGGACACGGTTTCATGCTAGCGTGTATTCCATCCTTTTTTTCAATCTCGTCTTTCCCACCCATGTACCTGTTTTAAGATGGTCAGGTAATAGACTAATTAGGTGTCCTCAGCATTAAGGGCTGTTTTTAGCTGCCATATACCGGTAGCTATGAAAGCCTATCGCTATGGTAACGTGGCGAGCTGCTGACACTATCTGAGCTCCAGGTTTTGATGAGTGCGGGGAGTTGTGCGCCACACAGAGGGGGGGGGGGTATGTAGGAGGAGTAGGCTGCTGTTAAAGACATTGGGAAGGAGGAGAGAGCTGGTCACCCTGTCATGCCATCCACCAACCCGCAATGTGCAGCAGAATGTTTCAGCCAGTAACGCGTAGGTGTGAAAGGACGCGCGTACGAGACAAGAGCGCACTGGCGTCTTCTAATTTCTATGAGCAAAGGGAGTTTGAGCTTGCTCTGAAAAGACAGACTTTCTCAAAGAACCGCATGGCCTTTCCTGTCAAGGCCATAATGGCCCAAATCCTACTCATCCGTGCACAGTCTACAGGGTCTTCCCTTCTACATGACCCTATAGGATCATAGGTACTGTCCTCCCTGGCACGGAAGATTTAGGACACGCACCAGTTTCTCGTCTTGTGGAAAATCATATAGGACAAGCCAAGATTTATTCCCCAATCCTCCAGGTGAAGCAAAAAGGTGATGTCATTTTTCACCTTGGCAGTGTCATTATTCTTGTGGTTAGCGGGCACTCGGCTCCGCTTTGGTGGCTGATCAGAGCCGAGTGTCCGCGCACCCTTTTCTGCCGCTGCTGCACCTCCTCGCCCTGACACCCGTGATTGAGATGGCCTGCTCTCCACTTCTCACAGAAAGCATACAGATTGATTTCTGCTCCCTTTTTTACACAACCCCGAAAGCCATAGGTTCTCCTGCCCGTGGCACTGGAGCGTGCAATTAGTTCTCACCAAAACAAAGCCATTTGTCATAATGATAAGCTTAATTTTTTGCTATTTTGTAACCTATTAGGCTTCTCAATGTCTTACTCTGCATCGTAGACTATAAGTCACCATTAGACTCAGTAGATCGCACCTGCCAAAACACGCTCGTCGCCACTCTTCAACTCAATAGCTGTGAAAGGCCAGTGTTACCCGATCAATACTGCACAGACGTTTCCATTAAATCAGCCGTCTTATACAGTGCAGATGGGAAGTAGTAATGGATAAAACACAAGATACGTGTTTCCTTAATAATGACGGAGGGTAATGAAGTTGGTTCTACTGTCACCCCGGCTGCCGAGTGTCACTGTTGGCCGCCGTCAAACACAATCAAGATAAAACACATTTCAATTTGGAACTGAATTAATTGTGCCGAATTACTGAATTGATATACGTTGTATATTACAGATTATGATCATTATTGAGAATATTGAGTTGGGGTCTTTGAAAATAATTGTTTTGTCCCCAATCCAACCTACCATGCTTATCATTTCTTGCGGAAATAACAATAGTAACTATTGTTATTTTTATGATAGGCACGATGGAACCGATTCCCCAGGAGATGACGGTGACGTTGTTGTCTTGCTGAATAGTTTCCACAGTAAGATTATTAAAGTCAGGGTGAGTGTGTTGTATTTTTCTTGTTGTTTTGTATTATTATTCGTTAACGATATACAGTGGAACTTCCAAAATTGAACACAGTCAATTCTGTGATGCTATATAATTTGCAAGATGCTCTAATTCCAAAAGAGCCATCCCATAGGAATCATGTAAAGTGAATTAATTCATTTCAGATCATTCTAACCATTCAGATATTTGGCGCTCCCTACTAACCAGCCGATGTAGGAGGTAATAACATTAATATGCTCAGGATATACTGTATACTAAACACAAATTCTTTTAATACTCCGCATACGATCCAGAGCAAAGAAGCAGAACACTACTAAATGTTAAACTTTAATTAGCAACGCCAGGACTGTAAACGGTAAGCTGTAAAATAGTCTTATATTCCATAATGGTGAACATGGGAATTAACAGTTGCGTAAATGTTTATCTTGCAAAGATGATTTACTGTGGACAACTTTAAAAGGCTGTATAATAGTGTTATGTAAGATAATGGCGGACGTGGGAATTAACAGTCACACAAATAAACATTTGCATATCTAACAGAGGTGCAAGTTGATGATGGTCAAAAACTAATTGAAACTTTCTGTTGTGTCATAGGTGCAGAAAAAGGCAGACAAGATGAATGAGGATCTTCTAAGCGAAACAAGCGAAAGCAAAGGCCTGTGGGACTCCATAGCAAGGTCTGCATGTGTGATATGTTAGTTGACATAGGATGAGGCGTCTCCCTCCTTTTTGTCAATTGATTGGCAGGAACAACTTTGTCAATGCCACGTTATGGTTTCAGGAGATCTTATTCATCGCCGGGCTCCAGACTACATTATTATGCTGTAAGAGCTAGTCTTGCAAAAAATATGTGCTTCTGTAGGTATGTGTATGCTAGCCTTTGTGTGTGAGTGCTCCCCCAACCCCTCTCTAATTGTGTGATCTTGTTTGCTCACCCTAACGCTTGCTGTGTGAAGTGTCTGGAGTACATTTTTGACAAGCTAGGCAGTGTGGCTGCAACCCATCAGTCAACAGTTAACACCTTCAGTCATTTTGGTGCTTCTTTTATTTGTTGCTTCATGCCGCTGTGCTGATCTGTCTTCAACGCAGAGGTGAATCCGTGTCAAAGGTGATGATTGTATTGCAATCAACAAAACTACTGATGTCAAGACGTATATTTTGCACGCACACAGTTGTATACCACTGCAATCTAAAACCACAACAATAAGCATATTGTTAAATTAAATCCTCTAAGAATCTTTTTTTTGGGTACCAGATCGCATTAGATCTTATATATAGACAAGATATACAATATATTCTCTCATCCCGTGTCTTGTACGTGTATTCTATCTCATTAGGTGAACAAATGTTAGGTCGGGGTCACCATGACACCCAGACCACCTCGTCTGGCTTAGTGAAAGCTGTGTTTCTGTCTTAAAAAAAAAATAGTTTAAGCGTCCTCCTGGTGGTCTCGTAGTAGAAGGGCAGAAGGAGGTTAATTCGGGTGGATGGCTTGTCTCATTAAGATGCCAGCTGGATACATTGAGCAGAACAGGTTATAGCGGTACTGTGGCCTTGGTGTGGACCTTAGCCGCGTGGATGGCATAGCAAATTGCCGGCTGCCTGGGAAACACCATTTTATCTATTTTGAAGTTGGTTTTGGACCTTCAGGCTATGATGCCTTTAACATTTTTGAGCACTGTGTATTTAAACGCATGTCGCTCATTATTTAATGGAACGTAAAATAAAAAATAAACTATGTTTTTGGTCACATTTGAACATATGTAATGGTCATACAACTGCAATCGTAGGTTCACATACAAGGTGGGCCATAAATGTGAATTAATCCATCAATTCATTTTCTATTCTGCTTGTCCTACCGAATGTAACAAAAATATAATAGACACTTGAGTTTAGACTTTCTTGCTCCCGTGAATCATTTGTAATCTTGGGTCCACTTTAGGGGATTTGTTCTAGAAGATGGAAGGAAAGTCATTTATTGATTGAAACTCTCACAGGAGTTGGTCTCTCACAGGCAAGTCTGCGCATCTTGGCGATGTGCATACAAATGGCAATCTTGATCTCGTGTCAAGATGTAATGTGTCTTTTTTTTTTTTTTTTCCCCATTCACCTTTGCTTTCTGATAATTAATATCGTGAGTTAGATTTTATCACATG
This sequence comes from Syngnathus acus, assembly GCF_901709675.1. Classification (NCBI taxonomy): domain Eukaryota; kingdom Metazoa; phylum Chordata; class Actinopteri; order Syngnathiformes; family Syngnathidae; genus Syngnathus; species Syngnathus acus. The sequence continues at coordinate 7,633,353 of NC_051105.1, read as the reverse complement.
CCCGATATCTGAGATATCTAAAATCGCCTAGTTTTTTTATTTGGCACGAGGGGTTTCTCCTGCAATTGATTAAATGTGACCGCGTGCCTCGGTGGAGCAACTAAATTACATTTGAGATAGGTTTATGGTGCGGAATGCGAGGGAAATGTTGCGCAAATGATTCCCTCATTACTTGAAATATCCCAGCATTTAGTCTCATGGAGCAGCACACGCTTTGCATTATTTGCAACACACTCACATCTCCGTTGTGGGAAAACATTTCTGTTCCCAAGGACTTTTTGCCTGTTAGTCTTATCCGGTTGTGCGGATTGAAGCAGAGCCGAGGTTATTGGATGTAGAGAGTTAAGTGGAATGGAAGGTTTTCAGGATGGAGAGCGAATGTTACAAATAGGGGTAGTCCTGGCTTGGGATGGATGGCTCGGATAGATTCGATTGTCGAAATCACTCCTTGCGGTTGCTTTGAGAATATTCCCTCCGCGTACTTCCTACTCACAAGACGTTTCATGTGTTTTAAATAACATTAAAGTCAAAGTAAGTCTAACACGCCAAGCAAGTTGAGCAGACAAGTCTGTTCTCACTAAAAAGTTAATTGAGTGTCACTTTTCATTTGGTGTGCCAGTGCGGGTATTGTATGTTAGTACTTGTGCTGGTAAAAATGCTCTGATACTACAACATCGATACTTTTTACCAGCCTGCTAGATTTGGTCCTTTTTGAGCATACCGGGTACACAGAATCATGATGTGCTTGCTTCGTCGATCCAAACGGTCATTGAATGCAAGTAGTAAGAATGTCTGTCAGCATTTTTGCTTGAATTTTTTTTGTTTTGTGAAGGCATGTGCTTTGAGCTTTTGCGAGTGCAGTGATATGTTTCTGAAAAATAGTCCAGGTTTTTTTTTTCTTCTTCTTCTATCTTGACATTTAGCCTAACGATGCTCTGCACCCACAAAGATTGCCAATCACACTCAAATGACTCCACGTTTATAAATATATTTTGTAATAGAGTTATTGATCCAAGGTGTCCCTTAAGATTGGCTTCAAACAGTCGCGCACCGTGATACATAGTGTTTTTCTTTCGTTGTCCCCGGCTTCATAAAAGCCCGGCGATTTCCAGGCGTACTTTTGATTCACTGTATGAAAGACATCCATCAATGTGGAAAATAAGACAATTTGTTGTCTCGTCTACAGCATCGCAGGAGGAAGCCCCAAGAAGGATGCTGGCGAAAAGAAGAAGGAGGATGTTCTAAACATATTTTCAGTGGCCTCCGGTCATCTGTATGAGCGCTTTCTGCGGTATGAGCCCCTTATTTCTCAGAGCCTCTCATCGGTTACGCTCCAGGCTCTAAAAATCATCTTCTTTTCATCCTTGATCCTGCGAGTTCTCCCTCCCCTTTCCGTCTCAATTTCAGGATCATGATGCTGTCCGTTCTCCGCCATACCAAAACGCCTGTCAAGTTCTGGTTTCTCAAGAATTATCTCTCCCCTTCATTCAAGGTAGCACTTTGGCCTGCATTTAGCTTTTCTTGGTGCGCTAACTACAGCGCAGTACGGTAAAAAAAAAAAAAAAGGCAAAAATGGTGATAAAAATTGTTAGGTGTGTGCGCCCCACTTAAGTGTGTGCGACTTTACCTTTTGATTCGGTCAAAGCACAAAGATGACAGTCTCGCTGGATGTTTCTTTGCCTCAACCCTACTTTGAATAACACATTCCTCTCTAAGATTCCTTTTGATATCATCATTCTTTTGAAGTCTCTGACCTTGGAAAACAACACCGCGGCTCCAAATGCACTTTTATTTCATCATCTGTAAACAAACTCGCGCGTTCTCAAATAACGTCACAGCACTTCTGCCTACAGGTTTTTATTGCATACTGACGTTTGCAAGTTGTGATGTGATTGGTGGGTACAAATTTGTTTTCTGTCACGATGACTTGTTAGGAGACCATCTCCCACATGGCAGAGTCCTATGGATTCCAGTATGAACTTGTTCAGTACAAGTGGCCACGCTGGCTCCACCAGCAGACCGAGAAGCAACGCATCATCTGGGGCTATAAGATCCTCTTCCTGGATGTCCTCTTCCCCCTGGCTGTGGATAAGATCATTTTTGTGGACGCCGATCAAGTCAGCATGAAAACCGACACTATAAAGATGGTGACAATGGTAGGGGTCAATGTTAGTTCCTGTCTGGGTCCCTTCACAGATCGTTCGAGCAGATCTAAAGGAGTTGCGAGATCTGGACCTGGAGGGCGCTCCTTATGGTTACACACCTTTTTGTGACAGCCGTACAGAGATGGACGGTTATCGATTTTGGAAAAGCGGCTACTGGGCGTCACATCTGGGACACAGGAAGTACCACATCAGGTACGCTTGAGCTTCTGAATTACGCTACAGCACTGAATCATATCAGATTTGTATCTTTTGTGCAATTTATACACAAAGGGATGGAACGTGTTTCGGGGGTTTCTGATTTATCATTTAATCACCAAAAATAAATTTACAGATTCATCGATGTTTAAAGCGATCATTGGCTGCAGAAAAATTTTAATAGTTAGGCTATACTGTAGCTTCACATTTATAAACGCGTCTACCACTTGCTGAGCGTGTCCATTGTATTTTTCTTTTATGAATCAACTCCTCCGAGTCATTTTTTTCTTTTATTAAGTGCTTTTTTATGGAGCTTTTAGTCTGAGATTTCTCACAGCTGCCTCGTGTCCTCTCTCTCGCCATATTTCCTCCGCAGCGCGCTCTATGTGGTCGATTTGAAGAAGTTCCGCAAGGTTGCGGCTGGCGACAGACTGCGAGGACAGTACCAAGCTCTGAGCCAGGACCCAAATAGTTTGTCAAACTTGGACCAGGTAAAGTGCTTTTTTAATGAATCACTTTTGTGCAAAAAATGACATTTTTTAAGTGACTACCTCTGGCACAGTGTTATTATCTTTGTAAAGGTACAATTAGTTATTGCATTGGATCTTGTTTGACTGTGTAGCTGCTATTGTTGTAGGACCTTCCCAACAACATGATTCATCAGGTGGCCATCAAGTCTCTCCCTCAGGAGTGGCTGTGGTGTGAGACGTGGTGTAATGACGCCTCCAAAGTGGCAGCCAAGACCATCGACCTGGTGAGAGCCGCATCCATGACGGGGGGGAAAACAAACTAGCGACATTCGGCTGTAAACATGCATTTTTTTTGTCGCAGTGCAATAATCCCAAAACCAAAGAGCCCAAACTGACGGCAGCGGCGAGAATCGTGCCCGAGTGGGTCGACTATGACAATGAAATCAAGCAATTGCTCAAGGGAATCCAACAGCGGGAAAATGTCAAGACGTCTAAACGGACGCGGTCGCAACAAAACGGAGGTGCGCACAGCATTAACACTTGAAAGCTGTTCATAAAATATTTTTTTCTTCTGAAGTATACTCGCTAACCTCCCAAAATTGCATTGCATGCCTCTTAATTTCTTTTGTTTTTAATGCTATTTTTTTTCCAAATGATGACTTCGAAAACTTGTTTTTTCCTTGGCAGGCCACAAGCGTGATGAACTTTAGCAAACAGATCAAGAGAGACACCTGACGATTGCACGCTCACTGGCAATGTTATTTGGGATATTTGCCACGTGTGCTGCAGCAGTGAATTAGCTCCATCCACGACTGACGTGTTCAAATAACCAAGAGGGACGTTGCTACTGGCACACTTGGAAGCATGAAGTAGAGTGAAGGAAAGGTAGGAAATCAGGATTGTGTTGGAATACATTGCACAGAAATCCTGTCTAATTATTTATCATAAAATTGAATTTTCTTTCTTTAAATGCTGGAACATGCTTGTCCATTCATCCGCAATCAAACCGTCCGGTATATTGACCATCATAGTTCTTACAAAGTATGTCAACAGAAAACCACTACAAGAAAAAGAAGGAAAGTTATGAGTAATGTTGGCGAATGCATATTTTTGATTGACATTTTCTGCATGTTACGAGAAACAAAACATGTAACAAACAAAACAAGTATGAGAAGTAGTCGATGTTTTCCAAAGGAAAAAAAAATCACAAAATTAACCTTTACATTTTTTTAAATATTTTTTATTTTTTTATTTAGAATGAATCGTCATACTTACCCGTTTGCTATTCAACACTAAAAAGTCCTTTCCAGTCGTTGCCTAGCAACAGCCCCTGCACAAAAAGACTTTTAAAGATATAGATATTGATATCAAGGCACATTGTTTGTCCTTAACATGCTTTTTATCATATTTCCCTTAAAAAGTGGCTAGTTGGGAGTTTTTTTACGCAGTCCTTTAGAAGGAGGCGTCTATTCGAGAGGAGGCCTTTATTTGTACATTTTTGTGTGGATTGTTCGACAGTTGTTACTTAACGGTGGGATCGCCAGCCAATCACAGCGCTCATGTCAAAGCAAAGCCAGTATGTGCAAAACTAGCTCGCATAATAGAACTTGACAGGGTTACTGGTTTATCATGTTCAGTGTGTACTTTTCTAACTTATTACATTGCATCTTTGTTACATATTGTCATCTTGCTAAAATAATGGCCCAAGTCATTTCGTCAGAAAACAAAACAGCCAAATACGGATATTCATTTCATTTCAGAGGTAGAATTGTATGATCTCTTCAGGATCAAGAGGCAAAAAAAGCCATTATTTCAGAAGGTTTTGTTACTCAGTATTATGCTCTCAGGAATGAATAATGTTTTTCAGCTTGGCCAAAGTCTTAAATAAAACCGCAAGTGGTCCACATTTCGCTGTGCCGTGTCACCTGTTCACGTCATTCAAGTGTCTGTGAAAATAACTGCACCATTTGAACAAAATGAGTTGTGTGATCAAACACAAGTGAAGTGCTTTACTTTATATAAATAAGCTCTTTATTTACAGGTCAAGACACTTTCCAGTCATATAAAAATAGCAGTTTGCTGGCACAAAATTATTTTCCTGAATGGATGCTTATCAACTAGAAAACATGAACCCCTTGCTCCCAGCACTGTGGTTAAAAAAGCTCCTCTTTGTTTGCATAGCAACGTGTCATATTCAACTGGAGTAGTCCACATGTTGACAAATTGCTTTAATTAAGTTCACATTCTCCCTTTTGAATTGGTAAAGAACTAACTTAATCTTGAGCTCCGGCACCCTCAGTTGAAGTTAAATTTGAAGTGGAAGTTTCCCGATCCGAACGGGTTGAAGTTGTGGAATTGATGGCCTCCGCGGTGAACTTGCTGACTCTCGGGGTCCATGGGGTCTTCGCCGTGGTCAAACTTGGTTCGCATTTCTGAAGGATGCGGAGCAAAACACAGTTATTGCCTTGATTGGCCATTACCGCCGTGCCTTTTAAAAGTCTGACTTTCTTCCGGTTTGCTGAGTTGATTGTCGTTCTTACCCGGGTCGGTTAAGACCTCCTTGGCCTGAGCAATGTCTATGAACTTCTTTTCGGCCGCCTTCTTTTCTTCTGGATCTTGGAAGTTGTCCGGGTGCCACTGTTGTGCCAGTTTTCTGTACGCTTTGATGATCTCTTTCTTCTGGGCCGTCCTGTTGTGTACCATAACAACCTCAATGACATGTTGACATTTTGTGAAGAATGTTTGCAATTTGTACCTCTTGACTCCCAAGATTTTGTAGTAGTCTCTCTTCTTAGACTGCTTCAAAAGGCGCTGGGCTTTCTCCAGACCTTCTTGGATCTGACGGTCATTCTCGCTGTGTTCGGATGCACTTTGGTAATCCCTAATAGCTGTAACACAGGAGGAAAAGACCATTTAGTCATACTCCTTCTCAACCAATCGGTGGGGAAAAAAAGTTTACATCCAATCCAAATGGTGTTTAAGTTTTTGGGTTTGAATTTAATGTCAGTCCCACATGTATGTTATATTTGATTTTTTTTTTTACTTTCGGAGTTTAACTGTATTGGTAGAGCACTTTAAAACAAGCCCTGCTGAATACAAAAAATATTGAGTGCCACCAATTTGAACTGATTCTTATCTACATTCAAAATGATACCTTTATTCCAATAAGCTACACTGTAAAACACATTTTTGTGTAATACTCTTATCAATATTTTTTTTATTGGAGCATCATCCCTCACTTTGAGCACATGTTGCAGCTGCTCCAGGCTGCTTGTGCTAAAAGGTGAACTAAGTGGTTTCGGGCCATGACACTAAAAGCCACCGCGACCACGTCTGAGCGCTCCTGCCGTGTTCATTGTGCATTTGAGCTGAGTGACAGAGTTGGACAAGACGCTCAAAGAGGTTGTCGGGTCTGCGTCTGCCTGGAGGGATGCTGCCGTTAAACAGACACGATTGGGTGGTTTTTGCAATACGTGGTTGTAATGTCTGAGGATCGCATTCAAGTGACAAGTTCAGACAAACGGCAACCGAGGTTTGCCAAAGACAACAGCGGCTGTCAGGTGAGAAAGGAGATTATTCACCATCTGCTCTCATTTGATGTTGGGATGCTTAAGGGACACTTATTAGAGCCGCTGGCTGGATAAAAAAAAAAACAAGCCTAAAGCTCCGAGCCTACCTACCATTGCACAGATGATGAACACCGTATAAAAATAAGAAAGGATATAAAATGACAGTGCTTACCCTCCTCATATTGTTCATTTTGGATGTAGGCCTCGGCCCTGTTCTTCAGCGCGTCGATGTTGTGCGGGTCTGACTGGAGGACTTGGCCGCACACCTTAATGGCTCTGTCGGGCTGCTGCTGGCCCTGTGAGAGTGAACACGCTACTTTTAACAAGAGTTCTTATAAACCTAAAAGAGCAGTAAGGAGGGTCGTTTACATGTGTCAACGCGTGGCAGATGCGCTCATTCGCCAGCATTATGAAATGAGGCACATTGGGCTCCGTCTTCATCACCGCCTCAAATTTACTTACAGCCTCCTCGTACCTGAAAGGTAAACGCAAAACGATGAGGTGCTAAAATTATTCAAGAGCCATGTAATGCAGCGTTTCTCAAACCACCAGTAGTATGTGGGCTCCCTCTAGCGGTTAGCACAAAATCAGGTTAGTCGCTTTTTTTTTTTTTTATCGTTTCAAATCATTTGTGTATGCGTTAGTTACATTTATTTTTTTAGTACAATAGTCACATATTGTTTGTAACAGTCCATTTAATTGAACCTTTGTGTAATATATTTTGATTGAATGTCTTTTAGGTAGTTTCTTATCTCCCTATTTCAAGAACAGTTTAAGCATAATGTCAAACAATAAAAACCTGCCGTGCTTTTGACGGACACTTAGGCCTACTTGTCCAATCATAATGGTGATGCCCAGTGTAAACACATAATTACTGATGTAATGTATTCTCACATGATTTATGAGCCAACACACACACACCTCTGCTCTTGGATGAGTTCCTCAGCAGACAGGATTTGTTTGTTGAGCTTTTTGACCTGCTTGTAGTGACTGAAGCACTGCTTGTGATCGGGGTCCAGCTTTAGGCACTCGCGCACTTCACTGCGCATCACACCAGAGGAGAAAGGGGAAAAAGTGCATAAATTGTAATCCGTCGTTACATAAACTTGTTTCATCTCTTTGCATTGTTCCTATCGTGTTCTTACTTGAGGGACATTTCATGGTCGCCCATGTTGTAGTAGATGGTGCTGAGCTGGTAGAAGGCTTGCGTGTTGTCATTCCTCAACTTGGACGAGACCTTTAGGTCACTGATGGCCTTCCCCATTTCGCCCATTTGAATGAAGCAGTCGGCGCGCATCTCGCGAGACGTCACGTCCCAAACACAAGTCTGTAACGTGGGACATAGCTGACTCAAGCTGTGGCTAAACGTGAGCAAGCAGTTATAGGGATGGCGGACAAGTTGACGCGTCTTGCCTCAATGATGGCGTCCAACAGGGCAGCCGCCCCAGCGTAGTCTTTACTGTTGTAGCTGTGCCGCGCTTCAGCAACCAGACGCTGGATCTCGTCGGATTTTATCAGCTGATTCTGGGCCTCGGTCGCCTCATTGTCAGTAGGGTGGACCTTCAACTGAAGCATCACATGCAGCAGTCAGTTAGACATGTTTCAAGTGACACCATTTAGGAGTTTTGGCTGTAGAAAATGTACAAAATAGAATGTAGAAGTATTCTATGTACAAAAATGTTTTTAGTACAGAGGATTTCAATAGTTGGATGGCTCTGTGTGACACCAGTTGAATAACTATTGGCAATGTAGCAGCAGAGCAACACTGACACCTTCAGGTCAAACCAAATTTATGTCCACTCACCACCTTCCGGAAGTCATCCTCTGCTTCGTCCAGCATGCCTTGCTTCAGAAGAAGGTTTCCCCTCTGGAGACGTGCCTGATGAAGGTTAGAATAACAATTTGTTAGATGCCAAACAATGTATGAAGGTTATTTTTATAGGTACAATGGTTTGGAAGTGCAACACTCACAGATGTGAAGTCAGGTTTGAGTTCGATGACTCTGCTCAAATCTGGCAGCGCCGACTTAGACTTGCCCATGGCCAGAAACACTGTGGCTCTCCTGTAATAGGCCAAGTAGTTTTTGGAATCTCCATCTGATCAGAGGACAGCAATGTTTCATTACATGGAGATACATAGGCAACGAGATGGGACATATGATATTGCTGTTTTTAGGCTACTTACCCACAGCGGCATGGAAGTGCGAGAGAGCGTCGGCTAGTTGTCCTGCTGCGAGCAGTTTCTTGCCCATCTCCATGTGATGGTCTACGCTCCCTTCCCTGCCACACTTGACTCCTGACAAAACAAGGGGCTAAGGGTTTGACACTATCTGCCAATGACAATGACCTCAAATCTGGGGTTAATGGACAGTTTGGGGATGTTATAAGGAAGAGGAAATGTGCATCCTCTTTGGTGTGTTACTTGATTAGGCTCCAGGGCAGGTCACTATTTTAGAATGAGTGAGACTTTTCCCAACATGAAGATTATTGAGAGAGTTAACATGCATCTTTGACATATATAGTTATATAGCAGTGAATATAGCAGTGAATGAGTTACACCCAGACACTGTTCCAAATTGACTGATGACATTTGAAATTCAATGCAAGTCATCAGAGCCGAGGAACGATCAAAAATATACAGCAACATTATGCATCATGGGTTCGTGCACTCATGCAAGGTACAAACTTCGATCGCACGTCTAAAGAATACTCAATACTTTCATTTTTGATCAGGTAGATCCTTTTTAATGCAATAATTTATTAGTCGCTCGAAAATCTACGTGTCTTTCTTCCTGGTCTAAATAGACAAAATTATGAAAACAAGTTTACTTTTCAGTGGGGACTGTACTTGTTTATTTGAGAACTAAATATTACGATACGTCACTTTTTAAATCACTTCAAACATAACAAAAAAATGGGTAGTGTAGGTCCCTAATACACAACCAAGGACAAATTTAACAGTGTCAACAGGCTACAAATGTATAAAATAGATGGGAAACTGTTAGCTAGCCTGCTAATGTATTGACATATAAGGCTACGTTAACGTTAGCAGTTACCGATTTAGCTAACGCTCGTCCGTCGTTGTATGAAATTACCAAAAAGTAGCCATCTACTGTCGTAAAACCTAACGCAAGCTATTTCTAGGTTACTACTGTTCGACTTACCTTCGAATCGCATGTCAATCAAAACAAGAACATATGGCAAGTAAGTTAGTAGCTTGTGTGCCACGTGCTCCATGGAAACCATGGTTAAATCCCACTCGAATGCTTCTTGGTGTCCGTGGCGTGATGACAATTGTTCAAAAGTGACGTTATTGCAAATGTGTTTGGGTTTGAAGTCCGAACCAGTCCCATGTGTTGACAGCTATGAAGCGATGAGCTGTAAGGAAGCTCTCCTCTCCTTCCTCGTCTCCTTCACTGGCAGCCACACACAACTCCGCGGACCGGTCGTGGGACACGATGATTGGCTGCCAGGTTGACAAAACCACGCCCATCCGAAATGCTTCAACTGAGTGGAGCCACGGCAGCACACAATGGCGTGATCGGATACACCCTTCCAGATTTATGAAGCAATTTACGTTAATTTTCCCCATTTGTACTCATATATTTATATAAGAATTTGTTCTGCGTATGGAAGATGTTGCTTTTTTTCCCCCTCTACAAACTAGGGCCTCAAGGTGGCCCCTTTTTCTGAGACTAAACACTAAATTTACATATTTTACATGCTGTGCATTGTATTTCATATTAAAGTCCCAAAAATAAATCCAATGTCCATTTAGGGCAATTTTAGAATAGTGGCTCAGCTGGTTTACTCCAGAAAAAATTCTACTGTTGTATCAAAATGAGTTGCAGAAGCGTTCCAATATATTTGCTTTATAAATCCACTTCATATACCACCATTGCATTCCCCTTTTCACTCAACCTCTCTCAAATTTGATGGTTTAGTTGGTTGAAAAGAATTGTTGTCCTCTTAAAAATGAACTCAGACGTATGCATTTGTTGCAGTTGTTCTGGTACTGCCGCTCACTGCAGAAAGGCTGCTGCCGTTACTACTACTGCTTCTGCTACTACGAGTAGCACTACTACTAGTACCACTACTAGCTGGACGACTCTGTGCTTTCCTGCTCCCACTCACATTTGAGAGAGCCATCTGCTTTGTCGGCGGAACCATGTAGGGATCTGGGAACAGGTAGGCGGGGTCTGCATCATAACTGAAATTAAAATGAATGCATTATTAATTTATATGTTGCTGTTAGCACAAGGAAGGTGCAGTTAGTATTTGTTGGCTACCTTGATTGGCATCCTTCCCTCCCTGCAAAGATACTGTAAAGAAGACCTCCAACCACCAGTAAAGTTGAGCCACCCCAGCCGATGAACACGCCAACACCAATTTCAAACCTAAATGGAAGAGGAGATAAAACATAAAAATCATTTATAAAGGGTTTACATCATAAAAACACAAACCAAAACCAAATATTAATCCTAAGAAATGTCCTTACTTTTGTTCTTTGTAATTATCATCTTGGAATTCTGATCTTATTTTATTGCCGTAATAGGAGAAAGCAGTCATTGAACACAACCCTGAAACAAAAACACATCGTAAAATATACACAAACCAGCCACAATATTAGACACAGCTGCAAAAATCTAATCACATCCAATACCAGAGATGTTTCATAAAAATATTAAAATGTTTAAGCTTTATTTTTATACTGTTTCATTCACAAGATACCTCAATGTGTACTTACACAAGACAACATTTAAAGGCATTTACAAACCAAAGAATGCAAGAAATGTAAAACTTTGTTGTTGTTGGTTGAGTTTGTGGGTTAGGGTTAGGGTTAGGGTTAGGGCTTCACTGCAAAAAGTGAATAAATATAAAAACCCAAGTCCCATGAAGCTGTGCATGCATGTCTTTAGATTCTAGCTGTCCCTATTTAAGTCTTACCAGCAAAGAGGTAATTCATCCCCCCAGCAAAAGTCACTCTCGCCTTGGCTAACTCGGAGCCGCCGATCTTAGTGCACTTCATTCCCACCATAACCAGGACTGAGCCGAAGAACGCCATGATGATGGCGGTGATGATGAGGGCGCGACACATGTGAATGTCCCCTGCGAAGAGTTTCCACACACCAAACAAATGGAATTAGTGGTGAGCTTACAAAAGGGGCAGAGAAGTGCAGTGCCGCACCATATCCACCAGATAGCAGTAGCCCTAAACCTACCTCTAGCGTTTATGCATATACACGCCTAAATATTGTTATCCAATATATTCTACTGCAATTTCACATTGGATTGCTGGTTTGAAATTTACTTTTAATATTATTTTTAATAAACATTTATGTTAAAACTTGTCTGGTGTTTTATTCCTTGTTTTTATATTCGCCAATTAAAACATAAAAATCTGACATTTGGTTAACTGCTTTATATGACAATATGTGGAGGTACACCTCATGGACACTTCAATAGGTACACTACACGAGGTTAAAAAAAAAAAAGAATAAATAAATAAAGGGTTAATTGCACAACAAAAGCTCATCTAGGTATATTCTCACACCTGGGATCGAACCAAGTTCTTACCGAGCAAGAGCCCGAGTCCCTAACCAGTCAGCTATTTCGACCGGCAGCCTACAATCACTTGCACTGTTTTGTACTAGTGATGTGCATTCCAGTTAAGTGAAAATCTTTAGAATCGGTTGTGTGTGTTTAACGAGGGTAACTTGGAAAACATATTGGAACGCGGCCCCGAGGACTAGAGCTTGACACCTGTGACCTTTGACCATGATATTTCCCTAATATAGTGGCCTGTTATTAGATACACTTGAAAATGGCGGTGTACCTAATGGAGTGTCCGTGTGATTCCCTCGTTAAGCGCAGCTGCGTGAAAAGTTTTAGCTCCTGCAGAACATGAAAATGACCAAAATCTTTTCACGCAGGTGTGTTTAACGAGGGTAACTTGGAAAACATATTGGAACGCGGCCCCGAGGACTAGAGCTTGACACCTGTGACCTTTGACCATGATATTTCCCTAATAAAGTGGCCTGTTATTAGGTACACTTGAAAATGGCGGTGTACCTAATGGAGTGTCTGTGTGATTCCCTCGTTAAGCGCACCTGCGTGAAAAGTTTTAGCTCCTGCAGAACGTGAAAGGAGCTAAAAGTTTTCACGCAGGTGCGCTTAACGAGGGTCACTTGGAAAACATGTTGGAACGCAGCCCTTCGAGGACTGGAGGTCGGCACCCCTGGTTTAAGTGAAAAGTGCCACACCCGCCCTCACCCCCACTTTCTGATTGGCTGTTTGATCTGTGACGTCACTTGGACACTCCATTAGGTACACCGCCATTTTCACGTGTACCTAATAACAGGCCAGTTCATTAGGGAAAAATCATGGCCAAAGCTTAACTGAAAGTGAAAAGTGCCACACCCGCCCTCACCCCCACTTTCTGATTGGCTATTTGATCTGTGATGTCACACGGACACTCCATTAGGTACGCCGCCATTTTCAAGCGTACCTAAAAACAGGCCAGTTCATTAGGGAAAAATCATGGCCAAAGCTGAACTGAAAGTGAAAAGTGCCACACCCGCCCTTACCCCCACCTCCTGATTGGCTGGTTGATCTGTGACGTTACACAGACACTACATTAGGTACACCACCATTTTCAGGTGTACCTACTAACTTTATGCATTTTTTGTACGTGTCAAGAATGTGTATTTTACTACTTGCTCTTTATTTTGGGGGACACCAACACACGAGCAACTGTGTTGCAAATTAAAATATAAAATTGTTAAAATATTTGAGATTCCACTGGGATTTGAACTCAAGTCAATTGGGTGAGAATCCAGAGCACTAACCACTACACTATGGAAGCCTCATGTGTACTGCATGGAAGGCATGTATATGGTTTTATGGAGCCATACACTACAAGTACTAACTAACCCTAACCCTGGCCCAACCCTAGCCCTAGACCTAACCCCAGCCTTAACCCTAAACCTAACCCTAGGCCCAACCCTAGCCCTAACCACAACCCTAACCCCAACCCTAGCCCCAACCCTAGCCCTAAACCTAGCTCTAACCTTAACCCGAGCACTAACCCTAACTCGAGCCCTAACCCTAGCCCCAACCCTAGCTCCAATCCTTGCCCCAACTCTAGCCCTAACCCTAGCTCCAGCCCTAACCCCTAGCCCTAAACCCAACCCTAGCCCTAACCCTAACTACGGCCCCAACCCTAGCTCTAAATTTAACCCTAGCTCTAACCCTAACCCCATGGTTTTATGGAACCATATACTATAAACGAATCTAGAGTACTGCATTGTGAATGCAAGTGTGGCATACTTACAGTTGAGTGCAAGCAAGGACGGGATGCCCTTGCAGTCCGACACGCCGGTGGAATCGGACACACAATCCTTCCACAAGTTGGAGAAGTAGTTAGAGGTGGTCAAGACAATGCTGCCCACCTCAGACCAGGTCCAGATCTCTGTGGGCATGGTGGAGCACACCAGGATCCATCCTGAAACGCACGTCACAAAGCAGCCGATCTCCATGTACATCACCACTGTCCTGTAACCCATCTTTGCTTTGAAATGAACAATTAGAGGAAGACTCGCTGGTAGGAGTGTGGTGTATCAGTGTGTGCTCTCGTAATGATGATGATGTCGAGGCTGTTTGTGTGTGCTTCACCTCTTGTCATGCCTCTCCTGTGTTTAATGAGGGTCACTCTGGTGTGTTTGTTGTTAGTAGGAAATCAGCATGGCTTACCAGCATGGGTCCAGTTTGGGGTGTTGATTTCTTGTCGGTCCTGTCAGAAAACTAGCTGATAAAAAAAATCATTGAGGTAAAACAATCTGTTTAATTGCATAAAGAGTTTGTTGATAATTTTTAAATATTCTTTTTTTTTTAATCACTTTTATGCATGGCCAGTGAAGGGTAAACAAGAATAATTGTTTTTATTACAATGTTAGATCATTTCACCAACAGCATAAAATAATTAATAACATAACTAAAAATAATTAAAAATAGTAATAATATTTTTATCACTTTTATATATGGCCAGTGAAGGGCAAACAAGAATAATTGTTTTTTACAATGTTAGATCATTTCACCAACAGCATAAAATAATTAATAGTAACATAACTAAAAATAATTAAAAATAAAAATAACAGCAACTTAATTGCAACAATGAACTTCAATCAAGACATTTTTATATACTGTGTACTTTTTATATGTTTATATATATTTCATAATCTCTTTATAGATATTTTTTTCTCCCAACATGAACAACTTTCCTCGCATAATATGACTTGTTATCTTTCAATGTGACCTGAAAAATTCATACACAACAAATCCATTTACAGACATTACACAAAGGCATCCCTTTCAGAAAACCTCTCTGGTGTTGTCGCAGAGAGTTTGGCTATTTTGGAGCCGCTGGATCTCCTCGAGCCGTAGTAAGTTCCATAGAGCCTGTTGGATCTGTAATAACCGGTGTACATGCTTCGTCCTCGTGTGCGAGGGTCCATGTATGTGCCCCCGCCGTAGGTATAGACCACTTGACTGTACAGAGAACAAACATTCATCAAGAAATGTGATCGATCTGATTACAGACTTTTTTTTTGTTTTTAAACAAGTGAAAAAGGTTACTTTGGCCTACCTTTTAGATAGGAGTACTCTTAACACAGTGGCTGCATAAAAGAGAGCTCCTAAAAGGATAAAAAAACTTCCGACCAATCCGAGAAATATGGGCGGGCCTAAGTCGTACCTATCAGTTCGGAAAGAGACATAATGGAAAGCAATTATTTGGTGATTTTTGGAGGATTTGTCCACAGTACCTAAAAAAATGAATTCATTTAATACATGTTTTTCATTGGACATTTCTAACACAAAAGATAAATATTGTACCGTAAGAGTCCAGGTGCTAAGTTGACAGCAAAGGTGTTCCTGGCAACTCTGTTGATGTATAAGCAGTAGGCCGCAATATCGGACACTCCTGCGTACGGAGCAACACGTGTGGGCACAACATTGGTAGGAACACAAGTGAGACATGCATGTTTTACTCACCACCCGCAAAGTGAAAGACCGCACCGGCGAAAAGCATCTTGTCCTTACTCAGCTCGTCTCCGCCGAGGTAGGTGCACTCCATGCCCAGGAAGCACAAGACGGCGGCGAAGAAGCCCAAAGTCAGGCCGCACATCAGCAAGCCTCGCACCCCCTGGACGTACGCTTAAGGATACACAAAAACCAAATGAAAACGTATTTGCTTAATAGTACCAATGAGCACAGTCTTACGCGTGACACTCCAGAGCACAGGGAAGTCTCTACAGTTGGTGACGGCCGTGGAGTCGGTGAAGCAGTCCTTCCACAAATTGGACCAGTACCAGGCTACCTTGATGATGAACGAGCCGCCCTGGCCGCCGATCTGGCTGATCCTCCAGAAGTCCATAGCCATGGTACACAGCACAAAGAGCCAGCCCAGCGTGGAAATCAGGAAGCCGAACACTTGGATCAGACGTTTACGCATCTTCAAAAGTCCACACAGATGAGTTGAAGAGCTTTTTTTGGTTGCTGATTTGTGAAGTGTGTGTAAGGTGTGTGTGTGTTTGTGCGGTGTGTCATCAGTGTTGATAAGGGCGTCTTACCTGATGGAAGGCTATTTACTGTAAATATTCCGGAGTGTGCCATGATGCCGTCTCACTTCGACATGTACATGCTATGCTGACAGAATGACACAAAGAGGAAGCAAAAAAGCACAACACCACAATACGCTCAACTTTCAACATTTATTCACAAAGTGTTTTTTTTAATATCAAAATGCCATAGTACAAAACAATAATGGTCACACCCACAGTATGTAGTCAGTTTAAAGCAAAATGTAAGATAAATAGAAATTATATTTCCCTTAGAATTAGAGTGTGAATAAATTCGCTTCAAAACATTGGTTGAACATTATCACGTCAGATCGTTAGCTATCGTGTAAACGTGCCCTCTAGTGGCCCTGACTGGTAAAGCAAAAGACATCAGCGCAACACATTTTTATTTATTCAGCATAAGACTCAGCATTGTTTCAGTGTTTTCTGGTGGTTAGTGTTTTTATGTTCTTAATTTATTGTTTTGACTGCCTTAATGTCTAATTTTACTCTATGTACAGCACTGTGGGTGTAGATATGTTTTTATCTGAAGAAAAAGAAAATATTTAGTTTGTTGTTTGAGTGAAGATAAAAGTAAATTTTGTTTAGTTTGAAGTAAAATATATATATATATATATATATATATATATAATATGCAGAATTAGCATATATATATATTATATATATATATGCTAATTCTGCTGCACAGGCTACAAAAACGTACCAAAAACTCCTAAAAAATAAAAAGTAAAATGAACAATCACAAATGTTGGAATTATCCGTATGAGATTTTTGTTAAAAAAAAAATACTTTTTAGTATTTTGGGGGGAAAACGTAACATTTGGGGATAATTGTGGGAAAAAAAATGATTAACTGTATTTTCCCCACTAAATTATTTTTTGCTGTAGTGTTTGAAAACTGCAAAGAACTTCGACACACCTATTTTTCATTGGACCGCAATGACCTTTCATTATGACTGTAGTAATAAATTCACCTAGTGCTCAACAAAAACCTTTCCTCCGGTGCAATGTTATCTTTTCTTCCACACTATCTTACCCACCACGCGGCGTCTCTTAATATTCACATCATTTACACGTATATGTTCTTATCGAAGTTAGGAGCCCTGGAGGAGCTGCTGTTTTCAGGAAGCGGCCTCTGGCTCACAGACGGCCCTCTTCCTCTTTGGTAGGAGGAGATATGCGACTGTGAGGCAGCGCCTTTGTAGACATAATTTGTTTGGCTGCGGGTGCACAAACACACATAACGCTGATTTACCATCCACAAGCCATCTTATGCGATCCAGTACAGGAAATTATGCATTGTATTAGATTCTGCAGGTGTACCTATTAAAATTTCCTTAGGTAACTTGTACATACTGACCTTTTCTTACAGTCTGCCACCGAGAAGCAGAGCACACATCCGCCAAGAATACAGAGCACAGAACCTGCCCAGCCAATGAAGAGTGCTGCTCCCAGTTCATACCTAAAATGGATTAAAGAGTAGCTTTTAAACCAGGTGACCCGTTTGAAATTATTTCAACTCTATAAAAAATATTTCTTACTTTTGTGCAACATACAATGGGTTGAAAAATTCCGATGTTATGCGATGTGCATAGAGGGAACAACCTGAGAGTGAGCACAGACCTGAGGAAGAACGTGGTGGACAGTAACCAAATTAAGTCAAACTCTTCAGAATCACAATTTCATCCCCCACATTTTTTTACAGAAAGAAACATACATGCTTTTGTTATTAAATCAATTAATGAATAAATAAAAATTTTGGTAAACACAAAAAATGTTGAATTTGGTGTTACAGAAAATGTGCCCCCCCCTCCCAAAATTAATTTTAGGATGTTTTTCTTTGGGGTGGGGGTTATAAAAAAAGTTGTAAATTCAGAGATATATGTAAAATAAATAATAAAAAATAAAAACAAAAAATAAAATAATAATAATATAAAATAATAAAACAAATATATATAATAATAATAATGTAATGCATTGGATTTACATAACACTTATAACAAATTAAATAAAAATGGCTTGCGTGTTTCAAAATGGCCTCTTACTGTTACGAGGGGAGGGTATGATGGCGACCTTTCTTACCGCTGAGGATAAAGCTGACACCGGCGAAGCAGGCGATCCGCGCTTTGCTCTTGTCACTTCCTCCAATTTTGGTACACTTCATTCCCACCAGGGCGAAGACGGTACCAAAAAAGCCCAGACACACCGCTGCAATCATCAGCCCTCTGCAAGCTTGGATGTAACCTGCGCAAACACAAACAATCAGCCACAGATCGACAACTTCCCGACCTTTTGACAAATACGCACATTAAGCATGTAGCGGAATTAGTCACAAGATTTTATTCAGAGGCAAATATTAGCTCAGAACTAGTCAGCCGTGGTCGAAAGTGCCTAAGGCCCCGTTTCAATCTCCTTGATAAGCTCAAAGAATCAGTCAACTGGGGCTAAACATTGACACATTTTACAGTAAATGGTGTTGATCGCAGTGCTGATGGAAATCTGGATCTTCCATTTGCGCTTTTCAAAGTGAGGAAATTGGGAAATAAGAAAACTCAGAGAGGGCAAAAGTGCGCCTAACCATCCAGCGCCAGCATGGAGGGAAAATCTTTGCAGTTGGACACCCCGGTGGAATCGGTGACGCATGTCTTCCACAGGTTGGCCCAGTAAGTTGCCGTGGTAATGACCGTCCCATCCAGCGAGGACACCTTCCAGTAGTCTGTCGGCAGGGTGGACGACACGAGGATCCATCCCGAGGTGGCCAGCGCAAAGGCCAGAATCTCCTGATACATGCTGCTCCGAATGACTCTGCGCCGACTCCGTCGATTGCGCCGACGATTGATTAATGGTTCCCAGGCGCTTGGAAAAGTTGCCAGGATGTGCAACGCTAAGTTGGTTAATATGTCATAGATTTTTCTATTCTGCCACAGGGAATTTGGACCTGAACTTCAACATGAGGCTTTGTCATGTGGTCCTCCGAGCCCTTGCCAACGTTTCACGCATATGGACGATGTAGTTTAAGATTAAAAGAAGAGGCTTTGGATGTTCAGACTGACTAATAAATAACCACTGAGAATCTTGTGTTGCAAATTAGACTGTTTACGTAATTTTTAGAACCGTTACAAATTAGTCAAGCTTTAGTAAAGATTTGTACTCAGAAGCTCTCAACGGCGAGGGCGACATGCTAATCACCTAGCTGCTCTTATACGATTATTCCTTTTGAGTTGATATTACTAAACCTTGAATATCTTCTCTGGTACATTATACAGTAAAATCTGGAGCAGATTTGTCAAGCTCAAACCCAAACATATGGTGCAAGGACGCATGAATGTGTCACCAGCTTCCTTTTGCTGATGTTTAAATACACAACTGTTCTCACAACAGCGCTCGAATAATTCATTGACAGCATGTCCTCTAACGCTTAACAAGCTTTTGTGCAAAGATTTACATTCAATAGCGGGTAGGCAGACTCATCATCATCATCCATTCAACTAAAGATCGGTGTGATAAAAATCACACTTAAATTCTAGTGAACAAAATGTATTCTGATGAGATCTCATTTAACTTCGGTAAAAAATGATGCAAATATAATATTTTTCAATACATTTTACATACACTTTAATTGTGTTAATAATGTATCTGCAGTTTATCCACCACATAATTATGTTTCAATTATAGTCCTAAAAATAAATAATGACTTCTTCCTATTAGTGGACATAATTATAATAAATTCAGTTGGTATTTTCTAACTATAAATTCTGATTTCTGTAAACCACAGATTGAAAAATAATCATCGTAATACGTTGAGTGCTATTGAGACTAATCTAAATCCAAAAAAGACAAAACAACAGAGAACAAGTAAGATTAACAGTAACTAAATAATAATTTATGGGGGGAAAAAATACATGCAAAAGAAAAAAACAGGCAGAGTAAAATAATTGTATTTAAATATTGGCTTGTTATTGACAGTGGTAAATAGTGTGAATGGTATACGTATAGCGAAGGGCACTTGCATACCGTTTTATCAATAAACAAGTATTATATATTTGGACTTTTCAAAGATAATATTCAGTTTTGATTGAGCGCTCTTTCATGTTCATCATTGTGGTTGCAATTTGCAGTGCTGTAGAACTTCATCATTTCTCTCATGTAAGCTACAAAATGTCTCAGATTGTGTAGAACATTTTGTGACAGCTGAGTGGATGCTAGTGGCCGTCGAACACCCGGGACATTTCATACAGTTGCATCACATGCACTACAAAACTGATGTTTCACCATGAAATGAGACAAAAGTGCATTGAGAACCTCTATTATTGTACAAAAAGTTTGAAAGCAGCAGTAGAATGAGGGAGGCACTCACCGTCCAGGTTCAAGATGGTATGGTGTGGCCTACAATGGAGAGCTCCGAGAGCATTCCCGGCGCAGTTGTTCCACAGGCCCTGCAGCACCCATGTAGCTGTGATGACCGAGGACGCCCGGCTGGTGACCTTCCATTCATTGGACACCGTGGCGCCAATGGTGGCCCCAAGTCCACCGAGGCCGCTGATGAAAGCCAGGATCTGCAAGCCGGACATTTGCTGGCTTTTACAAATGAATGTGATCTTTTTTACAGGAAGAAATACACGCAATTGCCTCGGACAGGTAAATTACACTTTGGACATGTGTTTTCACTGAGATGATTTACAGGACATCAGTCATGGTCAAGGATGGACACAAATGCCTCAAAGTCAAACAGTAATCAGTCTGAGGCAGGAGTTGGTTAGTTATTTTTCGACAATGCCAAAGCATCTCCTTTGTGTGCCCCTGTTTCGGTCTACGAGGAATACCAGGCATCATATTAACACAGCAAATGGAAAAAGTGACGTTTCGGTGTAAGCAAAGTCCACGACAGTTCATCATTTATTTTAGGGAAAGAGGATGACTCATGATTTCCATCTTAGGGTGCTGTTGCATGCTTCTGTCAAAACACCTGAAGTATCAAGATTGTTTTCATAAATCACACTCCATTTTTATTTATTTGCTCATGTTAACTAATCTCTAGGCAATGGCACTGTCTAATGCAAATGAGCAAACCTGCCCCATATATTGCTGGACCACTGAACCTACTTCTAAAATTGTAAATGCGCTCCCAATTGAAATTATATTATCAAACATACCACTAGATGGCGCAAGACTTTATCTCTCATTTCTTTTGTGTTCTGCTTGACACATTTTAAGTATTAACGTCCCAATTAAGAAACCTACTTAACCTATTGTTTGTATACACAGAATCTATCCTCTTTATTTTATATATCTAATTATTAGGAAACAGGAGTAAGTGATAGATGGACACTTCTGCCGGCCAACCACAACATGCGGTGGGCTTGATTACGTCACACGCGCTCAGCTGCCGGCCGGTGTTTCTACTAGAAACAAGTGTCCTTAATTCTCCTCAACGTTACCAATTGCAATGTTGACGTAAACTCGACCTGTTTTTCTTTAAGTATTCTGGTGACAGAGAAAGTACCCGTGTTACTTTCCCAGTGACATGGAAGCTCTGCGTCAAGACGTGAAGGATAATCCGTTTTCAAAGGCTAATCTTTTCTCCAAGCTTTTCTTCTGGTAAGAAAACAGCGACAGCCGACATTGACACAAGTGCTTGTGTTGTCAGTCATGCTAAAATATCATGCAATTGATGAAAACCAACTTCAAGTTGAGGTTTGAAAAGGGAGCGCATGTGTAATAACAAATAAAAACTCCGAGGGCGCAAAAGCGCAGCAATATGCATGTCATAATTTTTATTTTTTGCTTCAAGCTCTTTGAAAAGTGGATCTTTTATTTTTGAATTTTGCATTCAAAGACATTAAGCTATTGTAATGCACATTGGTTTAATTTAATCCCGGAAAAAAACATGCACATCCTACTAATACTGCTGCTTATTGATTTTTGACATTGACTATGTTTGTTTTGCCTAGTTGGTTGAATCCCTTGTTCAAAACTGGCTACAAGAGGAGGCTAGAACAAGATGACATGTACAAAGTTCTTCCTGAGGATGCGTCAGACAGACTTGGGGAGGAGTTACAGTGGTGAGAATACCTAGTGTATTCACAACGTATTTCGATTCATTATCTGCATTTATGAACAAGAAAACGTCAAAATGTAGAGTCTGTTCATTTAATTTGTAATAAAGGCTTGGAGCTACATAAATAATAGCTCAACAATTCAAAATCATACCCCAGTCCAACTGTAAATAAACTACTCAAATGTGCAGCATGTTTAATGCATATGAAGTACAGACTCCCCCTCCACCGCCTCCCCTCACCCTTTCAGGAAATGTGATATTGTTTTTGAGACATTCGGCCCACCTATATATAGAAAGTATTACTGAAGCGACACCAACCGAGTCTGTTTTGCAGCGACGCTTTGACTATTAGAGCTCAATTTAGGACCAAGTCTTGCTTTGCTCACACAGTCGCATATGACGTTTAGTGTCATGCTGTCCGGTCAACAGGCTTGGCTGTCAAGAGGGTTCTGATGAAGGAACAACATGGTGCTGTCAGCAGCTCTTTGAGCTGAGGACCCTCACTCATGCACACTCCAGTGGAAACATGATTAAGTCGCTAAAGCACCAATCACACAGCGCTGATGTAATAATATTGATATGTACTACTTTTCAAAGGTACTGGGATCAAGAAGTTAAGCTAGCGACAAAAGCTCAACGACAGCCTGAACTCACCAGAGTCATCGTCAAGTGTTACTGGAAATCCAACGCTCGTATTGGAGTGTACCTCGTCATACAGGTGAAGTCAAAGAAGGCAAGGATATATTTTGGGTGTTTAAAAACGTGTCTGGTTTTTTTTCCCCCATCAGGAAGTCATTAAAGTCATTCAGCCGGTGTTACTCGGTAAGCTCATCGAGTACTTTGAGAGTCCCGATACCACGGGCCCAACTGCCATCCACAAGGCCTACGGCTACGCAGCGGGCATCTGTCTGTCCACCGTCTCCATGGCCATCCTCCACCATCTCTATTTCTACCATGTCCAAAGAGCGGGCATGAAAATCCGTGTGGCCATGTGTCACATGATCTACCGTAAGGTACGGAAGGGCGGCGTTATTGAGTCACGTTTTAGGCCCTCTACGAAACACTTTTTTTTTTTCTGCAAAGGCTCTCAGTCTTAACAACATGGCGCTGACTAAAACGACAACAGGACAGATTGTCAATCTGCTTTCCAATGACGTCAACAAATTTGATGAGGTAATTGTCTCTTTGGTAATATACTTGAGGTAGTGATTTTTGAGCTTCCATCAGCTGTAAACTTTAATCGTCAAAATAAGACACTGAAATATGTCGCTAACATTTGAGTGTCAGGTTTTTAACCAGTAATGTTGTGAAATGCGCTATATAAATAAAATATTGTATTGTATATTCTAATTGATGGTCATTTTCTCCCAGGTAACACTTTATCTGCACTTTCTATGGATCGCCCCCCTAGAGGCAGCATTGGTGATAATCTTATTGATGTATTGGATCGGTCCATCATGCCTCGCGGGGATGGCCGTCTTTTTCGTCCTTATACCAGTGCAGGCTATGTTTGGAAGACTGTTTTCCAGGCTGAGGTTGGAACTCATCAAAATGACCAGAAAGCCAACTGTTGTCTCGCTACTGACACAAGTGTGTGTGTGGTTTTAGGGCTGACACGGCAATCCTGACTGATGATAGGATACGCACGATGAACGAGGTTATCGCCGGGATCCGTGTGATAAAGATGTACGGGTGGGAGGAAGCCTTCGCCGCGCTCGTGGATGAAGTCCGAAGGTTTGCCTTTGTTCTGTTCGGCCGATACACCCCCCTTGCATCCCCCGACAACTAATTTGTGATGGCACAGAATGGAGAGCTCCAAAATAATGAAGAGCAGCTACTTACGTGGTTTGAACATGGCGTCGTTCTTCATGGCCAGCAAGCTCATCATCTTCCTCACCGTTTGCGTCTACGTGCTGACGGGCAACCGGCTGTCTTCAAGCATTGCCTTCATGGCCGTTTCCCTCTACGGCGCCGTCAGACTCACCATCACGCTCTTCTTTCCCTTCGCCATCGAGAAGGTCTCGGAGGCCCTCATCAGCATTCAAAGGATTCAAGTATGAATGCAGATGAGAAAAAAAATCGATTCTGTCCAAAAAATCCAAAAAGCTGTTGCATGATACCTGTTAGAATTTTCTCCACCTGGATGAAGTTGCTCCTCAGCATCTGGGACTCCCGGCGGAAGAGAAGAAAGACTGTATGATGAAGATTCAGGATTTGGTGTGCTATTGGGACAAGGTGAGGACAAATGAGGTTGTCCACAGCAACCTGAAATATTTTAAGTGACTGCATGTTTTCCTGCCAGAGGCAAGAAGCTCCAACTTTACAGAATGTGTCCTTCACAATCAGACCTGATCAGCTGCTTGCTGTGATCGGTCCCGTTGGCTCCGGAAAGGTAGCGTCGCCATTGATAGGCACTCGTAAAGTCGGCTTGGCGCCGTCTCATTTGAAAATTTGTATCAGTCGTCTCTCCTCAGCGCCATCCTGGGAGAGATGAGTCAGCAAAGCGGTGCGGTCAAAATCCGAGGAGACGTGACCTACACTTCCCAGCAGCCTTGGATTCTACCCGGCACCGTCCGAAGCAACATCCTTTTCGGCAAAGAGCTCAACCGCTTCAAGTACGACCGAGTGCTGAGAGCCTGCGCCCTCAAGAGAGTGAGAATTATTCCGGTTCCCCCGTGAAGGTTCTTGCAGTAAGTCCAGTTTGGAGTGACTCTTTTAAGGACTGAGTTTGGACCCTGCCCAGGACATGGAGCTGCTGCCAGGTGGCGACTTGGCATCCGTCGGAGACAGAGGAGCCAACTTGAGTGGAGGACAGAAGGCGAGAGTCAGCTTGGCCAGGTGTGCACAAAAGATACAAGGCATTTTCTTTTGACTTGACCTCTGACTGTGTTTTTCAGAGCAGTGTACCGGGATGCAGACATCTACCTCCTGGATGACCCCCTCAGCGCTGTGGACGCTGAAGTCGGCAAGCACATCTTTGAAGAGTAAAACAGCGGCGCCGTGTCATATTCAGCTGTTTCCCCTTGAACAATTTTGATATTTTTCACCCCAGGTGCATTTGTGGACTCCTCAGGGACAAGCCACGTGTTCTCGTCACTCATCAGTTGCAATATCTGAAGGCCGCCCATGAAATTGTAGTCTTGAAGGAGGTGAGGGAGTCATATTCAGAGTTCCATTCAATCATTTTCTTTCCCTTCTTAGGGTCAAAGGGTGACTGTGGACACGCCCAGAACTGGTTGCCAGCCAATCACGGGGCACAATAGACAAACAATCATTCATATTTGAACTAAAATGTCTCATGGGTCTTTTCCATGTCGTCAGGGTCAAATGGTGGCCAAGGGGAGCTACAGAGAGTTGCAAAACTCTGGACTTGACTTCACCTCACTCCTCAAGGAGGAGGACAGCCAGGAGGAAAGACCCGGCACAACCTTGACTCTCTCTGACAAGTCCATGTCCTCCATGTCCTCCTTGTCCGCCTCCTGCTACTCGCTGATGGACGAGACATGCACGCCGGTAGGTGCAACTGGGTTACGGATGTCGTTTATTTTGATCGGCTGTCTCAAAGACGTTTTCTGACAGGCAGTCTAATAAGATGCCACGAGGAAGACAACTTGATTCTTGTAAAATACATTTTTACAAATTGTTAAAGCATTTTCTTCCTTTGACATTCATATTAAGACCTTATTCTTGCTAATTAATACCTGACCCTTGTAAAATCCCAATTATTCTCACCAATTATTACAACTTTATTTTTGCTAAAACTCATATATTTATTGATTTCATTGTGCCTAAAATGGATTGCTAATATTCATGCATCGTTCTTAAATGACCAGTATTCATACAACTACGCTGTTTCCATTTTTCCTCGAGAGGGCAGTACAGGCTTACCTTTCCCTTGCGTCGTGCTGTTCAATGATGGATCGCATGTGTATGTGCAGGCGGCAGCGCAGCCCACGGAGGAGGAAAGGCGCACGCAGGGAGCCATCGGCCTGCAAATATATGTGAAATATTTCAGAGCAGGCGCGAACTTCCTGGTTCTCTTCCTCCTCATGCTCCTTAACGTTCTCGCACACGTGAGTCCATGATAATTTGCCAAATGGAATTGTGTATTGGCTGTTTCCATAAAAAGGAAGATTTGATTTGTTTTTAAGGTGGCGTTTGTGCTGCAGGACTGGTGGCTTGCTCATTGGTAAGATTCTTATTATACAATTGTTTGCAGAAAAAAAAGGAGCCCCGTGACAGGGTACTTTTGTGTTGAGGTGAAAACCTAGGGATAAAATGTTAACCAAGACTTCATGTGGCGCCCTTTGAAGGCGACCTTTTGCTTTGCCACTGTGGAAAAACGTCCTGTTTGTGCCGCTTCTTTTCTTTTACGTATCCTTGTTTTTTCTTTTCTCCGGCAGGGCCTCCGAGCAGCAGCACGTCAACGTAACGCAGTTCCACAATGGAAGCTTCCCCGTACCGCTGGACCTTGACCTCTACCTAAGTGTTTACGCAGGTCAATCTTGCTAATTGTTCACCTTTGAAAAAAAAAGTACTGTATGTCTCTGTACAATACAGCATCCTTTCAGAAAAAGGATTCGGTGGTTGTTTGGCAGTAACCCAAGGCCTTCAAGGCCAAGTGTGACTACAAGGGCCTCAGCTGTGTTGAGAGATAGCGGCCCCTTACGTGTTGTCTACGCTCAGGTTACGTTGATACTCCCAATGTGTCCTTAAACTCACAGACATACAGGGGACAAAAAAAAGAGGCACTTAAGTGGACGACATTCGTTTCGCTCACAGAAGACCTTTTAAATTCATCTGTCCTCGAAAAAAAAGCATGAAGACGGCATCAGAGTTTATATATTATTATTATTATTATTATTTATATATTATTATTAGTTGATTTTTTTTTTTTTCCTCTGATGCGAAAGGTTTAACAGGTGCGGCGGTGGTGTTCGGCTTCGTTCGCAACTTGGTCTTCTTCAATGTCCTGGTGAACTCGGCCCAGACCCTTCACAACCGCATGTTTGGTAGCATCCTGCGGACGCCGGTGCACTTTTTCCAAAACAATCCAATTGGTAAGGGGCTGACTTTGTTCATCAACTTGTTATTTCAAATAGCACTGAGGTTATTCTGACAAGTCAACACTAGAGAGCAGACTGCGCTTTGCTTCTTTAAAACATGCTTACACTGTACAATTTAACTTTTTACCTTAGATGAAGGCATTCTTATAAAACAAACTGATTTTAATAAATATATGTTTACCAACAAATATAACTAATGAAACTACAATTAAAAAGTATTTTATTATAAATAGTGAATTTTGAAAGATTTTTTTCTTTACAATTTGAGGTTGAAATTACACCGAATCAAGTGCGATAGGTACAAAGTTGATTTGAGGGTATTTTGATAAATATGTATATAAAAATATTTTATACACATTAAAACATTTCTCATAAACACATTCAAAAATTATGTGACAGCAGGGAAAATAAAGGCACCTATTTTTGCGTGTTTTAGCCCAGAGATATTGATAGAAAATATGTACTGTATTTTTTTAATGTACACAGATTATTTGTAGTATTTTCAATTTTTTATATTAAAAAAATAGGTGCTTTTAAAAAACAAACCTGACTCCGCTTTCAAGCACAAGTCAACTGCGAACAACAAATTCAAATTTTTTTGCTAATCACTGTGTAACTTCTCATTATAGACTTTTTTTTAACAATCTGTCATTTAAACTGAAGTCAGCTGGCTAAATGCGCAGGAAAAATTGAAGACATAATTTTTCCTGGCCATTGTTCACCTGTCAGGAGACAATTACTCAGTCTAATCTCTTGATAGAGGCAATGCATTTACAACCCAATCGGCCCTGGTGGGAATGTGCAACAGGAGAGCGGCTCGTATCGCTCTAATGAGTCACCGTCAACTGCTTCAATATGATTTAAGGGTGTTTGAGGCGGGCGTAGCGTCAAAGCTCACCTTTTACAAAGACGTGTGTGTGTTCCTATAGCAAACACTGCTGGTCTTCCAATCCGTCACCGATATGTTTGCTGTTGCTTCCGTGCGGCGTGTCGGGACTATCTGGGTGTGACTTAATCTATTCACAAACACTTTGAAATAATGTAATCGTGTGTGTTACATTGGCGCACTGGAGAGGCTTAGCACACACGCTTATCTGATTGGAGCTATCGGCGACTATTGTGTGACCGGTCCGTTTATTATTACAGCTTGGCCTGCAGGAGGGCAAACAAAGCAGCACTGGATTTTCAGGCTAATGCTTCAGAGATCAAGATAGTCATTATTAATTGATTTGTCATATTTATACGTCTGCGTAATGGAATTTAAACCTTGATCAAATCCTGCGTGATGCTTTGACGCCGTGGCTTCGCCAGCTTACAACCGCAGCCGGGACATATTTAATGAACACCTGCATAATCTCATGCAAGCATAGAATTAGCAAAATGACACCTACACAAGAATCCTCAGTTCAGAGCGGTATTAGTTTATAGATTTAGTTTATAATTCTTGGTGGTATTTAATCCGACTAAAGCTTGAACGCAGAAGATATTGTTTTGATGCCTGTCTTTCAGTCAGTACACAAAAGCAACACATCAGATTTTTTTTTTTAGTAAAGGAGATAAAGCATATTTTCCTGGCATCCCCCAATCTAGTTTTGGTGGATATCCAAAAAGAAAATACAGATAGAGAAATTGTTTTTTTGAGTGCCACAAAAAGAAATGGTAGAATACTGTCCATCTGTAACACGAACCAGAAAGCAATCCGCTGACGACAAAGTAAATGAACAAATCCGTTTTATTATATACAATTTATTTTCTTTTTGCCATGTGGGTCATGATGGAACTTTTCCACCCAATCAATCTTGGTGTGCCATAGCGCCGCACATTGGCCGTAAAAGCAAGAAACAAATATATTTAAAATGAACTGTAAATGTGCCGCACATTGGCCGTAAAAGCAAGAAATAAATATATTTAAAATTGACTGTAAATGCAGATTATAATGGAGCATTTTCGTGATAATTATCCTAATTCCGCTAACCATGCTAACCTCAGTAGATACAAATGAATACAAATTGCTTTAGTTAGCATTTCAACCTAGACGGGCGTCTATCTTTTTGTAATGGCAAAATTTGCAATCTAGCTTTTGTATGAGATCTTGTTAGAGATTTGACAACAGTTGACGCGAGTTAGCGATACTGCCACTGTGCACAGGCTGAGCATTGGAGTGTGGGCCTCGGAGGTAAAGGTTACCCTTTCAGGCATCACTGCACAAAGGTCTTACTTGTCGCTGTTTGAATGTGCCGAGCAACAATGCACGACAGCCCTACCGACTCGGAACCGACGGTAAGGCTTTGTATGTCTTCTGTATCAGAAATTCAAGACATTCAGTACCAATTTGTGTCAGTGTTGATCGATGGGATAAATTGTAATTAATCACTTTAACTCAGGCTACTCATACAAATGGTTGCTAGGAACAGGGCCCCTGTTTTGTGTTAATCGTCCTATACTGAAACTTAATATTTGGAGTTTAGCATAAGATATACTTGAAACGGAACCATTCATCCAAAGGTGATCCAGTTGGAGCAGCACAGACAGTGGTGGATGTGCTGAGCCTGATGTTGATCCCTGTAATTTAGTGTCATTGAGTGGCTTAATCCCCTCAGAGACTGCAGGCCAGAGCCTTGGCTCATCAGCACACTTAAGGAGCTGAGTTGCAGTCAACACACACATCACACACAGACACACACACACATACACTATACTCGCCTTTCACAGCAACACAGTGGTCCATCTCAGTGCTGAACATTAAATCTTCTGTAATTCCTCCATGTGAGATTCTAATTGTGTCTACAGAGAAACAGTTTTTTTTTCTTCTTCTTCTTTCTCAAAATGTCTGAATTCCTGGTCCAGGATGCAAAGTGGGGGAAGCATTGCAGACAGCAGGATGATGATATCGAAGTGTGTAAATTGAATGTGGAGATGGAGCGGCGCGCGCGCGTGTGCAGTGTGGCTGATAGAGCTCCCCCTCGCTCGGCACTTGCACTATTTAATTGCATGAAAGGGAAGGCAGGGAGATTGCACAAGCCTGGCGGTGAGAGCGAAGAGAATGGATTTAGAATGTATTAGTATTGGCAGCAAGGTGCCGGCGGTGGGAGGCTGCCCCAGGCCCCCTGGGCCCTTCATGGAAAGTGCAGGTGAGCTGTGCCACCTCCAGCCTTGGCAACTCTCCCCCCTCCCCCCTCTACGACATTATTGCACTTGCCTGTTTGAAAAGACCTCTCTAAGTGTGCCGGTGCCCACACGCGGAGTTGCTTCCTTATCGCGATGTTTACAGGGAACAGCGATTTGCCACACGCCTCGCTCGAGCCGGACCCCACTGTTCCACTTCTTTAAATGTGATGGGGGGCCCGCTCACCTGCTATCTCCACCTAAGCTGGGAGGGCTTGATATTTCCTGAGCCTAGAAAAGTGGCGCAAATCACCACCGGTGTCTTCAAAGCATGAGAAATGGTTTGATACCAGCGCATATCGCTGAAACACTGATCGCCATTTTGGCACAAAAGCTGATATTGTTGACAAGCTCCCAGTGATTGAAGCCATTGTCCCGCACTGATCTCACCTCACAGGCATTTGCATTCACATAAGCGCGGCGAGCGTAATGCATCCGGATCTCTAGCTCATTCCCTCTCAGTTCACCGAGCCGCTTGTCACGTCAAACAGCTGATAGTTGACTGATGTCTGCAGCTTGGAGCGTCGCATGATGTAACCGGCAGAAACATATCCCTTTCTCATCGGCATTGTTTGTTCGAGGCTTGCGAGAATTTGGGTCATCTGTGGCTTAGACGGTAACATTACATAAAAAATTATCGGAACCTGCACAAACACGCTTTGACAAGCCGTTTTTTTCCAGGCTCCGGCAAGATTGCTCACTAGCATAGTAGCAGCAGCAGCAGCTAAGCGAAGCTTTACCTCGCTTATTTGAACCCTCCCCTCGGGACGTCTGTACGCTAAAGGGGCACTCACACCGCGAATACGATTAGTCTGCCTCCGAGTGTACAACATGCTTACGCCACTTGACTTTGAATCAGCGCTGATTTGGAGCATTGCTGGCTCGTTGCGGGGAATAATGCTTTGGCGGGGTTTATGCAATGGCTGTTATGCGGGAGCCCGGCCCCGTCCGCATGCATGTTTTTAGGCGGGAGCGCTATTTTGGATAAAGCCGTAAGCCGCTTACAGCCGTGGAGAGAGGTGATTACAGGGCCCACCTCCATAGCAGTGACTGGGAGGCAACTTTTAGGTCAGTGGTGCCACGGCTCCACCGGCGGGCCACACGCTCCCGCATCCTCCTCCCTCTCTCCGCCTTCTTAAAGCTTGCATTCATATAGTCACATCAAAATATATTTGCTTGCTTAGTCAGGGGTGGGATTTGCAGAGTAACTCCTGATATGAATTTTTCATGCACCACAATCATCATACATTATCTATGAAACTAAAGAAAATGAAAATAAAAATTTAAGTCAAAACTTTGGTTCATCACCTGCAAAAAATATTGATACCGATATTGGGTATTGAAAATTAAATCGGGAGTGAACATTTTATATACAGCGATATTATTATTTTGCTCCACTTTTATTGTTGAGTGACAGAGGAATAGGTGGCACCGCCACTTTTTTTTTCTTCTTCAGTCACGGTGCGATAAAGAAAGTCTTAAAGCAGAGTGGCGTGGGGATTGTCACTTTCAGTGACCCTGCAGTAAACAGTATGTGAGAGCCACCGGAGGATATGACCATGTTCTCTGTGGCAATATAAAGGAAACAAACAAAAAATATTCAAAATAATGAACACCTGAGCAGATTGTAGGCAGCTCAATTAACGTCACAACAACAAGGCAGACAGGCAGTTTGTGTTGAGCCACCTTTTGTTGCCAAACAAAAGCCTCCTGCACGTATTCATCGGAGAGATTCTTCAAAACAAATGAGTCATTGTTTTGAGGCGATAAACTGAGTTTTTTTCTTCCAGATGTGATACACTCGTCTCTGTTGGCTCAATACAAACAAAACGTTGTACAGCAGTAATTAAAATGGCTGCCGCTAGAATCATGTATATTGTTTATACCGTCATAGTTTTTTAAAGTGTGCTGTAAATAAAGTTGCTGGTAGGTCAAGTTATTTCGTTTGGGTTACTTACTGCGAGGCAAATTATAGAAATGCCTCCAATTATGTTCAACATCTCTTTTTATGTGTTCTTTTGTGTGGCGTGGTTCCACAGGAAGAATCCTCAACAGGTTTTCCAAAGACATGGGCTTCCTAGACTCGATGCTGCCATGGACGTTTGTGGACTTCACCCAGGTGAGTCTCACCTCGCCAGGTCTGCTTGCTGCAGCGCGGGGAGGCCATTTCATGCCTGGCTAAACCTGCTTTGTGGTGCGCGTCCCCTAATCTGGAAACAATTACTGTGGGATTACCTGCCAGCGCGGCCCAGCGCCTTCGCAGATTTAATAAAAGTGCCTCATGGGCTAGGGGTGTGAGGGGGGAGGGGGCGTGGCTCTCGTAGTGCGACACAACACAGTCGGCCTTTTCGCAGAATGTCCACGCAGCCTAAGCAAGTGATTGGGAGAGGAAAAAGGTGGCACACAGGAAATAATGGACAAAGGATGATGGCTTAGATATGGAGGGAAACAGTCGGGAGGGGATGACGGGGATGAGGTGTTGAGAGGAAGTGAGGTCGTGTTTGCAGGGGTGGAGCTGCAAAGATGGCCACGGGGCAACGGGGCACCCTTGAGGCTAAATTCGCACAGTAAAAAAAACACGTATTTTTATGTCACTGTGGTTTAGCTCGCTGGAAATGACAGGTTGAACGCCTCTGTTTATTTTGACTGAATTTTCAATTTGAAATGATTCATCCATTCCAATTGTCCTCATTGGCTTTATGCAGCGCTCATCTTAGGTCTCGCTAGCCAAGGGCCACCCCGATGCAAGAGCAGGTTAAGTTACCCCCACCATCTCCCACGAAAGCCCGCGGAGATGCGCCAGCTCATGCGCCTCGCTCCACAAAGAAGGGAATGTTCGCAGCACAATTGGAGGTAGAGGAGCAGGCGTGGCTCCTTGGTTAGGGCCAAAGAATGGAACAAAGGCGCGCTGAAAACGAATCCCCCCCACTCCACAATGCCTGAGTGATGTTTGTGGCAGATACCCATCTCCCGCTAGACAAAAGCCATCTTAAAATGCTCAAAGCACAAAAGATGGCACGCACAAAAGCTTTTTTTTTTTGTCCACTTCATTTTGATAAGGTGAAGAATGGCAAAAGTAAAATAATAAGTTGAGAGAAGAGCCCGCCGGCGACGCTGAAAGCAGTGAAAAGTTTACAAGGCCGCAAGTGAAAACGCATGTTCGCTTTGCACCTGACCTACTGGACAATTACGCTGGTTATTGTCATTTGTCTTGTTAAGAAGGAAAAAAAAACAGTGTGATAAATGTGCCATATTTTAGAAACAGATCCCAAGTGAATTTTTGTTGGGTCACCAACTTATCTTTGCACTGGGACATAGTTTTGATTTTTTTATCAAATTCATGTCTGCTGGTTTGCAGGAGAGGCACCAAAATTTGAGTCTTGAGTGCCTTTTAAGTTCAGGACTCCCTGTTTTGGACAAAGCTGTATTGTTTGGGTAACTTTCAGTTCTTGTTTGCAGGTGTTTCCACAGATCATTAATGCTTTTAGGAAGGAAGGGTACCCCCCCACACACACCCTTTTTTAAATCAAAGCATTAGCTGCACAGAAAAGCTGCTGATCCTGACTATTGTTGCTCATTCCTGGGAGAACATTTCCCCCATAGTCTTTGTCTAAATGGTTGTCAGGCAGGAATAAAGTGAAACTTCATAAACAAAGCCCTAACTGGTTTATCTCCCTCTATAGGGAGAGCCCGTTTTCTGTGAGGGGATTTGCACCGGAGCCTCCTCCCTTTTATGCTGAAGTAAGCACTTTAGGAGCACCACCCTCATGCCCACCTAACAAGGGGATTCCCTAAACCTGGTTACACCCTACCGGCCATTTTGTTTTTTCCCCAAACAGGTCTTATTTTGCAGTAATTTAGTATACTGAAAGGGAGAGTCTTCTTTGCTCTCCTCTTCACAGCCAGGCGACAAAGAGAGAAATGTCAATTAAAAACACCTCAGGCTTTGTGGACTATTAGCTTTTGTGCGGACTTGACCTTTAAATCCTGAGTTGGCTTTGTTTTCACAGAGGGGGCAGAGCAGAACAAAAAGGGGGGTTGTGGGAAGGGGGGGGGGGGTCTGTCAGTTCAGAACTTCCTCTGAGAGCTCTTGACCACGTCACACTTGCTATGAACATAAGTATATATACTTCTGAACCCGTTTGTTAATTGAATAATTAATTAAGGAATAGTTTTGGAATGCAAATTCATTCTCCCGTGACTGCAATTTTTCATTGAAGGCAAATAAAAGCATACAAATTGCCTCCTAATTCAAGCATCACAACAGCAACGCCCGCAGTAGTCATTAGAGAGAAGATCGCCGGGGTTTGTTCGTCGTGCTATAGACACCGACAGAGCACAGAGGACACTCGCAAAACACAGACAGAAGATGGCTATTGTTTAAAAAACACTGGCGGGTGGATCTTGTTTCTTTTTGTTCATGTGTGTGCGCCCATACGGCGGCACATTGTGTGTCAGGCTTCTTCATCGGCTTTGTGGGATATGAGAAGTGCTGACGTAACCGTCAGCGTAGTGGGATGGGATTTCATCGGCTCTTCTCTGGTTCTTCACCGCCCCGGTGACAGAAGAAGTCAAGAATGCGCCGCAAAGCTTCAGGCGCTGCGAAGATTACTTTGGGAAAGAATAGCAGATGCTTCTGTTTGGAAATGTCTACAGCGTGTCGCCTTATACATTTCCATACGATCATAAAAAAACAACAAATGTAAGTTGGAGAAAGCTGTGATGTTGGAAAGGTCGGATGAAGACTAAGAAAATTTAAGAAAGTAGATCGTAGTAAATAACGCCTCACCTAAATTGCCCTAACTGAAAGTACAAAGTGACATCTGATAAATAATGGAAAACATGGAGCAAAAAAAAAAAATCAAGGTGACTGTATGATCAGTGACACAAGGTCACATGATGCAGAGCATCATCCAGGATGCTGTGGTCCTACGGTTCTCAGCTGGCGTGACTCACACTACCCCAGTCCGGGAGGGGTCCTTCAAGCATGGGAACTTCCTTTTACGCCGTCTCCGCCTCGCCCCAAAACCTCCCCATGTGTCAGAATGATGAATCCCGGGCTTTCCGCAATTCACCAATCACAGCTTTCCCGTGTCGTTAGAAATGTGTTTTGTGTCGCCGAGGAGGAGAAAAGGGCGGGGATGACTGAATGGTGGGCACAAATGATTTATAGTTGGACCCTATTTCAAAGCCTTTCTCTTATTTCCACGATGGGCTTGGAAATCAGCAGCTTGACTGAGCCCAAATAAGTGACTTCTTTTACCTTTTCATAGCACACAAAGGCCCTAATCCGAGGACTACTTGAGCCACCAATGTAGACGGCAACCGAGACCACCGTAGTATGTGTCAGCCTCAACCCATCACGCAACAAAACGCATCGACTGCAGCTTTATGAAGTGAATATGGCCCACAAGGAGCAAATGTGAAGGAGGTGTCCACAGTCAAAGAAAGGCATCCGCATCTGGGCATTTAATGCTAAAATAAAGCCCAAAGACACAGCAGAATGGATCGGGTCACCGCCATTGTTCCGCAGCCCGAGAAGAACAGCCCTGTTTTGTTTCAGTACCACTGACCCTTGCAGCTTATTGTGCCGCCCTGTCACAGAAAGTGTGGAGGGGAAGAAAAAAAAATCCGGCAATGACAGAGGACTTCTTTTGAGGAGTTTTCTTTGCTGTGCTTTCCCCTCATTTCCTGTTTTGTTTGCACTTTTTTCCCAGTGGCGAGCGCGGCGCGCTGTCAGTAAATAAAAAGGAGCCAGAAGGAGGTTGCGGGCGGCGAGCGAGCCGACTCCTCGTATCCGGAGGGATGTTTCATTAAAAGCCCAGCGTTTACTTTGCATCGCGCTATCGCTGCCCCAAACAAATATGACGATTAACTTCAATTTTGCCCATTTATTGTGACATCAAAGAGGAGATGCTATCGTCAAAGCAATTAGGGTCCGCGGGGATCCGAATGGACTTTGCGCACAGCGCTTTTGCTTGAATGAATCAATCACATGCGTGCGGTGGCTTTCTTTTCCTCGCTATAGAGCAATTAACGCTAATTCTTTATTTGTACACGAAACCTTTCTTCCATCCATCCACTTTTATGTGCGACGGGATGTGGCTTTGGGAGTTTTCTGTTCCTGTGTGGCTTCGCCGGCGAGATATGCTCGTGGGCCGAGAGGGTGAGGATGACTTATCGGAGTCATCTGTGTGTAGTGGTGGGCGGGAGCCGCCGTGTTCCCGATCCTGACACGATAAGCGGCAGACCGGGCAAAATGGATGACATCAAACGGGTGGACATGGCGACAGAAAGGCCCGGAGGGGGGGTGCTATCTGAGGCTTCCTTTTCCTCATGCGTCCCCTTTGATGACCCCTGCCGTCAGATAAGGCGCCTCGGCTCGGGCCCTGGCGAGCCCGACTGAAATGGGCCCTATTAGAATTGAAATGAACTAAGCCAGTTAGCATGATGTAAAGACGAGTACGGGGAGATATTTGTTCACTTCATGTGTGTTGCCCTCAAGGAAGGAGCCCTGATAGCGCGCAGTAATGGCCCGTGCGCCATCTCTCGCCGCAGTCTGCTGGCCTTCCATCAAGGCTCAGATTGAAACTTATGTAGTGTGAAATTCTCGGGATCGGATGTGCTTCGTAGTTCCCACTCCCCGCGTGATTGTGTGGGCTCCACCACGCCGGTGCTTCAACTGGTAATACCCTCTCGGAATGAACCGGAGAGGCTTTTCATCACATAAAATAAAATATCTGAATGTGATCATGGTATATATGTGTAGTATAAATGTACATATTTAGGATCATTTTTTATGTTGATTTTTAAAATGGCTGAAAGCAGGGATGTACTGTGACTTAAATTCAGGGGGATAATGGGGATGAAAATCTTTTGACCCTTCGTTAAATGACTGTGTTGTCAGATCTAAAACCACAGCTGGCGAGTCAGTGTGTTGTCACGGTCGGACAGAGTGTGGTTTTTGGTGGCCAGCGGACAGTCAGCGTGGTCTGGCCTCATGCCTGCCACCGCCACTTAAGGTGTTGAAGGCTCCACCGTAGGGGGCTGCTTGGAAATGAGCTGTGGATAAGTGTTAAATTCTCACCTGCTTCTAAGTGAGAATGAGCACTGCCGTGGTTTTCCTTCCGCGCGTGCAGTGAGTCGGCTAACCTGCTGCTACTTATTATACGACGGTGGCGTGCAGACAAACAGTTAAAGTTGTTTTTTTTGTCTCCTCAGGTGTTCCTGCAAGTGCTTGGTGTGGTCACAGTGTCCGCCATCGTCATGCCTTGGATACTCTTCCCGTTTGTTCCTCTTTTCGTCGTCTTCCTGTGTTTGCGACGCTACTACCTTCAGACCTCCAGGGATATCAAGCGCTTGGAGGCGACCAGTAAATTTTTTTTGGAGGGGGGAGGGGGGGCGTCGCCATGTCTATTGGCAGTGGTAGACAAAGCCGAACCACAGGAATGCTAATAGACTATTGAGGAACTCCACGGTCATTAGCATAAAGGCTAAAGGTGTCGCTGGCCTCTGACTCGGCCACACGCAATTTCCTCAAGAGACGGGAGTTCATGACATCACATACAATAGGGAAAATGCCAAGTGGGCATGACCGGGCTTGAGTTCATCTATTCGGATGCCGCGCCGCAAAAGGCTCCAATACGCACTGCTCCAATAGCTTGTGTCATCTTCAAGAATTAAGCTTTTAAGCGGAAACATTTCGGCTTTGTGAGCCTGACAAACGCAAACAAAAGACAGCTGAATTGCAACATTTCCATAAAACGCTTTCATATAGACGCCGAGACTATCACAACAAAACATTTAAAGTCTTTGCTTGACTGAGCTCCATTAAAACACTGTCCGTTATTATACATGAAAGTGCAGAACGAGCATTTTTATAAATGTGTACGTTGAAATGCTAAATGTACGTCTCTGTCCATTTCCCGCAGCAAGGAGTCCCGTTTTCTCCCACCTCTCGACTTCCCTGCAAGGTCTGAGCACCATCCGAGCGTTTAAAGTTCAGTGGCGGTTTCAGGAGATGTTTGACGACTGTCAAGATCTCCACTCAGGTCATAAAACGTATTAGCTCAACTAAGCAACGTTTACTGATTTTTAACAAAATCTCCATGTTTGCTAACAGAGGCCTGGTTCTTGTTCCTGACTACCTCTCGCTGGCTTGCCGTGCGCCTCGATGGGATTTGCTCTATTTTCATCAGCGTTACGACATTCGGCTGCCTTTATTTCAGTGACGGTACCGAATGGACTTCCCGTAGCCATGTGACGCCTTCTCGACATCTGACCATGTGTGTATTCGTTTCAGACATGGACCCCGGTAAAGTTGGTCTGGCTCTGTCATACGCCGTGACACTGATTGCCATGTTCCAGTGGGGCGTCAGACAGAGCGCGGAGATCGAGAATATGGTATGAGATCACTTCAAGCACAACTTTCAAACAAGTCGACAAAAGTCGACTAAAGGCAGATCAGGATTGTGAGAAGTTTCTGTGGACAAGAATTCATTTTAATGGAGTCGTTTTCATAGATGACATCGGTGGAGAGGGTGGTAGAGTACGCGGAGCTGAAGAGCGAAGCACCTTGGGAGACGGACACAAAGCCGCCGCCTGATTGGCCCAAGAGAGGCTCCATCACATTTGACTCAGTCAACTTCTCCTACAGTGCCAGTGAGCCTTTAGTGCTCAAGGACTTGACTGTGGTCTTCAAATCCAAAGAAAAGGTACACGCCCACATAGTCATGCATGATGTCATCAAATTCCACGAGACTTCAGATCAGTGATCATCGTAATGGTCGACTCCACAAATGCCACAAATGGCTTTTCTGTGTTAAGCTCCTTCTAAATAATCATAGTCCGTGTTTCCAAAGACGAGATCTTCCTCAGCGGTGTGCACGGCCCGTGACGCGGGTTGATATGCAGCCGGCGTAGAAGGTGGGATGTGCTTCATTGTTACGTGGCATTCTTTCCCAATCAATTATTAAAGGACAGCATATTGTGCTGCTGATTCTCCAGGACTATACCATTTGTGATTCATGGAATACATATCTTGTAATTAAGACTGTTGAAGTGGATCCACATTTGCATTTTGAGCTACCTGCCGGTGACAAGTGTTTATTCACTATGAGAGAGAGGAAGAAGGAAGGCATATGGAGAGAGATGGTTGAGGATGATTGGGATTGTGTTTAATGCAAGGGGGTGTGTTTTTGCATGGCTATGCTTGGGCAGGGCGGCTGATTTCACAATGAATAGGTTGATAAGTGTGGAGGTTCTGGCTCTGACATAGGGAGGGAAGGGAAGGAGGGGGCAGTGGTGGTGGTGGGGGGGGGCGACTTTGCTGGATAAAACCACAACATTCCTCACCAAGGTCACATACTGTACATAAGCTGATTTTCCAAGTCGCCTTGACGCAAAGATGACAAATTTTCATAACAAGCTGGATTACTTGGTCAGTGGCTATCCACACTGCCAATGGAAGGTGATAAAAAAAAAAAATGCCATCATGCGCCATTGATATCCCGCATCCTCTGGAGAATTGTGTGAAAACACACAGCTCCACCGCAACAAAAACACAAGGGGATTTCCAAGTCTGTGCAAACCCCACCCTCCATGCTTCACAATACAGTGGTCTGCAAACTTCTTTGTCACGCAGATCCGTTTCACTTAAGAGAACTTTTCATGGAGCGGACCAAACATCAATCACACGCAAAGTCTAACGCAGTCAAACACGATTCTTCGGATTTTGAAACTATTCGGTTCTGTGTAAGCAGTTTTTATGTAAACAGAAAAATGAAAGATGAGATTTGCATTAAAAAGAAATTGTTGTAATATATATAAAGAGTATGTAACGCTGGGCTTTACAAAATATTTTTTTCTGATTGTGCAAATGCAGTTTTCTATCCGTCCTCTATAGGTGGGCATTGTGGGCCGCACCGGCGCCGGTAAGAGCTCTCTGATCTCGGCCTTGTTCCGGCTGGCAGAACCCGAGGGCAAGATCACGATCGATGGCTTTCGCACGTCCGACATCGGTCTGCACACCCTCCGCCAGAAGATATCCATCATCCCACAGGTCAGCTTGTTATCACCACTTCCTACTTTTCATCATTAACATAAACCAACAGATAAGTCGAGATACAACTGCTTGCACCGTAGTTGGATGACTTACAATTCTAAAATGTTTGCAATTGATGCATACAGCGATTTTTTTCGAAGCTAGTGCTAATTGAACAACACCAAAAAGAAAACAATGACATTCTTCCTCCTTCTCATATTATGACATGATCCCCTTAAACTTTCTCTCCTATTTTTCTTTACGGTGCTTTAAATGACATTGAGAGTGAAATGAAGCCATATTGTGAGCTTGTTAGTTTCTAACCATTTTGTGTCACTGCTTACATAAACCCTCATGCTTTTGGCGGCTTTATACACCTTGCCTAAAATCGAACACAAGTAAGCGTCGTCACTCAGAGGATTTCTCCAAGTGAGACAAACGGACGCCTTAAGACAGTTTAACTTTATTTCCGCTTGTTGAAAGCGATACGGCAGGAGGAAAATGCCAGCCCGCGGGTGAGTGTCAGCCGAGCGGAGGCAGGGGAGGAGACTCCCACGGCCGGCACCGCGAAGAGAGCAGCTCCGCATCCCTGACAGGGGATTAGCCCTCTACCCCCCCAAACATGGGAAAGCTGCTTAGACCGAAGTCTCCCCATCCTCGCAGTCAGAGCCCCCTTGTATGCCATCACTTAGCTCGCCGTCGCAGCCAAAAAGCCCAAAACACGTTCATTAACGAATCGATGTGGTTTTGATCGTTTTCTGGCATCGCCGCCACTTTGGAGAAACTTTTCCCTCCTGGTCCCAACTAATGAGATAGATGCGATGTGACCGTGTTGACTCGCTCCTGCGGGGAAAATCCCAAGTGTAACGACACGCTTTTATGAGATGTCTCTCTGCAGAGCACTAAGTTTTACAAACCGCACACATTCATCTGAAAACCCTTTTACTCGCTATATGTCAAAGATGACATGATATGCAGTCAACCTGTCGCGTGGAAAAGATTGGGACGTAATTTTAGGTTTCCTCATTTTCCCTTCTAGAATGTCGAGTGCGATATGCATGAGATACATGCGGCGGTGAGGAGTTTCATTATTTGCCAGCCGCAGATGTGATTATGATAAGCTTCTATTAGCATATGGCATTAAAAAGGAGCCATTGCAGATTCTATTGAATTACCCAGAAATGACTTTAAAAAAAAAAAAGTGTGTATATATACATATATATATATACGTATATATATATATATATAGAGAGAGAGAGAGAGCGAGAGAGCGAGAGAGAGAGAGGTGTGCAGCAAACAGAGGAATTAGTGAAGCACATAATCGCAGAATGGAAAGTTGTGCTTGAAAGCGTTTTTTTATCCGACAGAACGGCAAATCCTCAATTAAAGCATGTCACAAAACTAGTTTGAATTGGGACTTCAGCTGACTTAATGGCACGCTTCTATTTTGGCTGTCAGGGGTGGGGATGGGAAATAAAAAGAGTGCTGGAAATAAAGCAGTGGAGCATCTAAAGCACAGGTAAACTAAAAAGTGCTTTTTTTTTTTTTGGAGGAAGATGGTGTGGTCGTGTCTCCTCACGTAGAAAAATGTTGAGAGGAGTTATAAAAAGACCAAGGATGCCTGATTTTATATCAGCGTGCTTGACAGATACACAGAAGTTTCGCCTTTTAACTCACATACAGTCAAACCTTTAAAATCACACAAACACGACAATCACTTGAAGTAGTGCACATCAGTTAAATGAAGTAAGCGGACTCACAATCAAAGCAGGAAGAACTCTGTGTCAAGTTAGCAAAGCTAGCATGCGTTTTACTTCTTTCCTTACCTTTTACCAAGAAATATATAGAAGGCTACACGTCACATCCGTGCGACAGGTGTGTGTGTGTGTGTGTGGCTTGGATGGAGTCCCACCTGTCGCAACAGTCATTTCACACACGCACATGACTTTTATTTTACTAATCTATACCAATTTGGCAACTGTACAAAATGTATAATATTCACTTCTCTGCCATATTTTTTCTTCAACATAGCGAAGCGGCCCAAGCATTGAATGAGACTCCTGAGTGTATCGAGCCTTTTGTGACCCCCCCGCCCCAAGCACACACACACACATTTCCTAGATGCGCTCCATAAAGGCCCGTCTTAACCCTTTCACGCATCCGAGCCCTAGTCATTATCTTTACTGGCCACGGCCTTCTCTTTCTATATCCGTCTATCCACAGGACCCGGTTCTCTTCACGGGCACCATGAGGAAGAATCTGGACCCTTTGAGCCAGCACACAGATGAGGACCTGTGGAATGCACTCCGAGAGGTACTCCAGCCCATCTCTGAATGATTCCCCCTTGCCGGCCCAGGGGGGGATCCCTCTGTCCCCCCGTACAATGCCGCCATTCAGCCTCCCTGCTCGCCACAAGTCATGGGGGGGAAATCCCATTAGGGCCATGGGGCCCCGCTCAATGTGCGGCTTGTAACTGGGAAGCATTCAAAGATGTGTTTGGGCAGTCAGGCCAATCAGGATGAAGGCTCCCCCCACAGCGAAGGGCTTCGGCTCCTGGTCCTGCCTCTGAATGGGTTTGGTGGCCTGGATTAAAGCTCCAGGCTTGCCACAAGAGAGCACTGGCCAAGGTCATCGGCGGACCTGGCCTTGCTTTGTGCCAGGCGGTTAATGGGTGTGTTTGGATGGCTCTTTAAAGGCATCTCAGCGGGAAGCCTTTAGAAGGGAGTAATGAAGGGCCGGGGGCCGTGCTCTGCTTCTCTGCAGGTGCAGATGAAGGCGGCGGTGGAGGAACTGCCCAATAAGATGGAGACGCTGCTGACTGAGTCGGGCTCTAACTTCAGCATGGGCCAGAGGCAGCTGCTGTGTCTGGCCAGAGCCATCCTGCGCAAAAACCGCATCCTTGTCATCGACGAGGCCACGGCAAATGTGGACCCGAGGTCACCATAGAGTTTAGAAGTCGCACTCCAACAGGGCTCATCAACGCCGATGTCAGACAGACAATGCTAATGCTATTTTGTGTTTCCATTACCCCCACCCCCCACTAAACATCCTGACAACACTTTGCAAAGGGAGCTCCGATAACCTTTTTGCTTTGTCACGTCTCCTGCCACGCATACCTCTCTGCATTGTAGTGCACCGCGTAAAATCCCCGCTCGGGGCGCTTTTGGAAGAGTGTTTTGTTCTCAGGTGTTGTGTTCTGTGCTACTTTAGAACCGACAGCCTGATCCAGCAGACGATCCGGGGCAAGTTTCAAGAGTGTACCGTGCTCACTATTGCTCACAGGCTCAACACCATCATCGACTGCGACAGAATACTGGTAGGTTGCAAGGCGGTAAATTTCCATTGTCCTCAAGGTTCTCATGACATATTCAGATTTACCTCTGCTTGTATTTGGGATAAAACATTTTCCTGCACTTTGACATTAGTCAAATGGACGTATATAATTTTTAGGCATACTATAGTGGAGTCTATCAAATTCAACACAATCCAACATCACAATTTCCTGCAAGGTCGAACTGTGGCTTTCATAAAAGTTTTTTTTAAGCGAAACACGTCGAATTTTACCGGAACTATACAATTAAAACAAAGTACTCGCCCTTTGAAGACGACACATTCAGGTCATAAGGCACCTTTTGTTTTTGAAGGGCTTTCAACAAACCTCCGCAGAGACTGAATTCAATCACCACACTTTGTCACAGCACTGCCGCCTTCCTCCCTC
The DNA here is from genome assembly GCF_901709675.1 of Syngnathus acus. Classification (NCBI taxonomy): domain Eukaryota; kingdom Metazoa; phylum Chordata; class Actinopteri; order Syngnathiformes; family Syngnathidae; genus Syngnathus; species Syngnathus acus. Next base: position 7,589,269 of record NC_051105.1, on the reverse strand, counting down.
ACGTTGTTTCCTCTCATTGAGCCGACTCTCGTGCCACTTTCTCTTTGGCTCTTTTCCTACAACTGCCTGCAGAGGTGCCAATTAGTGCCATTTGTGGTCGTGTTTGTCAAGAGTCTGCGGAGGGCTCTGCGGGACCAAACGCTTGTCCGGCCACCATAAAATCGACAAATATTGAACAGCTTGGGCAGTTAAAAATAAAACACGCGGGTGCTGGCCTGGCACGAGCAAAACAGTAACCGTTGCCTGCGTGATTGCAGGTCCTGGATGCCAGCAAAATTCATGAATATGATGAACCTTACGTGCTGCTCCAGAACCACCGAGGGCTTTTCTATCAAATGGTCCAGCAGACAGGACGAGCTGAGGCTGCCTCTCTGCTACACATGGCCAAACAGGTAATCACTCACAATATCAACAAAATATTGCCCCTCCATTGTATTACAATTCGACTTTGGCATAATATTTCCCCATATTAGTGAGTATATATTTCAGTTTTTGTATGCCCTAGTTTGCCCATGATCTGTTTCCTCGTCAACCAGTTTAATAATATTATCGATATGATAGCCGGACTATCATGATAGGATATAAACAGAAAATATTTCCAAACATTTTCCACACGATGAACCTAGCTAGCATGACCGAGCATGAATCACCCAAACGCTAACTTTTGAAGCGAGTGTTTTGGTGTTGCATCACAAATGATGATGAAGCGTTCGCCCGACACTCCATCTTGACATTGATCGAGTGAAGCAAAAAATGAGCCCTGACAATGTAAGAACGCTTTTCAGCAAAAGTACTACAGCCAGCAGAACATTAATTTCAAGAGAAACGATCCCTTTGTAGATTTATCATCATCAGATATGATCACAAAATGTGTCCATATAATCCCCCTCCACATAATTTTGAGATCATTTTAGAGATGATTCTTGAAGAAATATTGAGTTCAACTTCACGGTGATTGGCGATAAACGTTCTATGGGGATTACTGTCATAGAGAACGTCCATATTTTTCCCTGTGAAATTCATTTGTGATGTATTTCCCCCTCGGACAGCGACGGGCGATAAGAGCGGCGGGCTCGTTATTGTTGGGCGCCATTCTCGCCGCATCTGTCTGGGGCCGCAGATAGCATTGCATTGCAACTTCAAACGGGCCTTTGTGCAATGAGAAAAAGTGGGCATCATTTCATTTTCTCACAACTTTATCAGCTCCCGTCCATCTCGTCAGCCAGAGGAGTGAAATGAGTAAAATAGTGATTTGAAAGAGTCAGCACACTGCGCTATTATTTGCTGCGCTGTTAGCGTGCCTGCACACTGCTCCACCGGCGGCGGCGACGTATTGTCCGAGCCCTTTTCCTTTTCCTTTCCCGCATTGTGCGACGCTTCCCCTTTCATCAGATTACTGTCTAGCACCACTTTTACATTAAATACTGAAATGTTGTGTGACAAGTTTCTATAGTTGTCACTCAAGTTTCTACACGTTCAATAATCTGATATCAAGCTCTTTCGGCTTTGTGCGCATTGAAAGAGGCTCGCTCGCTGCCTCTCTGGATATCGCGCGTTGCGGACTTCCTGTTTGCAGCTTTTTTTTTTTTTTCCGTCAAACTTACCTCCGCCGGTGAATGCCATTCTTTTCTCAATAGAATTTAATAGAAAAGCACACAAAAATGGAAGCGTCAGATTCAATTCAGAGCTGGATGCTTTTTTTCCCCCCTCCATGGTTCAACCTACTCTACGAATATGGCAGGCATCCAAAGTTATATTTTATGTTTTTCTCATATAAAATCAATATAATGTCAATTAATTAGTTCAATTTTTTTTTTCTTGTTTCCATCAGTCTGTAAATATAAAATCATATTCAAGGTTAGGTAATGTCGTCTTCTTTGCAGCTGTGCAGCTCCCGACTGTTTATATGAAGAATTCAAGGTTTCCCAGATAAATCCGTCCATACTATCAGCGGAATTGGACGTTTCCTCCGTTAAATAAGCCACTCTGGCATGCTTGAGCGGCTGACAAATCCCTTCAAGCCAGTGCCGACTGCAGCTGTCATAAACACGGGCGCCGCCAGATCGGCGTGGCGATTGCGCCTTCGTATTCCGTGACGCCGCTTTCCCTCGTATGCTTGCAGGTGTACGAGAACAAAAAGCGAAAGGCGCGCCACCTCCAGGACGTCGTCTTTGAGACGTCGCTCTGACACTTTGGAGAGCGGCTTTGACCGTCGTCGGCGACCGAGCCCTCGCGGAAGTATTTTTTTATTTGGCTGGAATGTCTACTTTGGTGTGTGTCTGTGCCTTTATTGATAGCGTGACTGTTTATCGATAGCGCCTCGCTATGTTACTCTACGTTGCATGGCGGGCTTCTCGGCGGGAATTCAATACTGCGCCGGAGATTGAAAGAGTGCACATATTGAATTTATTAATTCCATTGACAGCTTTTATTCTCCCTGTTTGGGCTACACTCAGGTGAGCTTGGAATTATTTGGAAAAGGAGAGCTAGCGAATGATTGTGCCGTTGACTTCTTGTGTGAGCACTTTTTATTTAATTTTCAATCTTCCTGCATTTTGAACATGACCATTATACTGTATGTCAACCACAGCTCAGGAAACAACAGGATGCTTGAAATGTGCTACAACAACTCAAATCAAGAGTTTGTACAACCACTTTTTACGTCTCTGTGGAGATTATGTCTTACATGCAGAGCATGTTGTCCAGGTCTTGATTTAGCAAAGCAGCCCCAGCCCATCACATTACCACTATCTGACTATCTGTACAATGTTTTTTTCTGAAATGCTATTACCTTTATGCCGGTTGTAATGAGACATACACATTACAAAAAAATCCAACTTTTGTTTTGGGATTATTTATTTATTAAATATTATTCTTATTCTTATAAATGCTTGACATGAAACATAATGGACATGCAATAAAAATGTCCTTTCTTGACTTTTTTTTTTTTTTGGTCTTTCCTGCCTTGCATTCATTGAGTGACTCCAACAATGTTTGAGTGCGCTTTGCTTAATCTAACATGTCAGTGGCACAATCATTACAACGGCCCGATTACAATGTGATTTTGTCATTAGCGGCTCAATTAGCAAGCGAGCTGCACATAACTGGGGATGGCAGGAAGAGCTGAGAATGGATGAGCCACATTTAGAAAAAAAGCCACGCATTTGGCTGGTGAAGTACAAGACACACATACGCACACACACACTTACACACACAAGGGAGATTTAGACAATTCATTAAAGCCAGTCAGTGTTGAGCCAGCGTCATATTAAATGGTTACTTACTCTCAAAGAGCCCCCCGGGAGTTGAATTGTTGCCTTGCAAATAGATTAAAGTTTACATTGAAAAAGAGAAATGGAATTGGGGTGGAGGGACTGGGGTGGGGGGAGTGTTAATCAATAGCATAATGGGCTAGTGAGAAGTGGCTGCCTGCTGCCTCAAATGAAATTACCATATTTTTAATCTTAATTTTCCACTCTGTTTATCTGACAGTGAGGATGTGCAATCCAAACAGATAATGAGACAGTGGGATATTGACAGAAGGGGAGGGTGGAGAGGGGCGGGGGGGTCCGGAGTGCTTGTTTCAGTGATTAAACAGCGTGATCGGTGATTACTTTGTGTCGCCGTGTCAGGACGGCGGCCAGGGGGACCTCGTGGCAGCTGGAGCACCTGACGCAGCATTGACAAGGAGGCGGGGGGCTCCACAATGGGGAGGGGGCTTCTAATGGCACTATCTACATCACAGTCAGCATATTATTCCTTCTGCTCTCCGCCTGATAGCCGCTACACACAAGTTTGCACAATAAGTATTATGAAGCGGAAGGATACCTGGGAATAATGGTGTCATTTATAAGGCTGAATAGGTGTGCAAACACACGTGCTTTTAATGAATACACTCAGCACAATGCCTGAATAAAAATGACAAATATTGTCACTTAAACTCTATTTACTGACGTACACTCGATAAATGGACGATAACGCAAACACGCTTGCCGATTGTTTAAGGGTTAGTCCCGGGCGTTAACTTTCCGCTTTGCCAGCACTTTCTTTTGTGATAGCTTTTCTTCTTCCGTTTGACAAATGGGAACAAATTGCACAAGCGTCTGAATGGCGGCAAGTTTTAGGGAACGTCAAGAACTTGTCGAGGGGAGACGAAAAGCGAGAGTGAGCGAGTGAGTGAGTGAGTGAGTGAGTGAGATTTCGACAGGCTGCGCTGAAATTAGGAGAATCGACTATGGCGGCTTTGTTCCTGGTTGGTGTCACGGGGGGTTGTTAGACGGGGAAACGTCGCGCCCCCTAGAGACTTTGCCATACTGTGTCTTTCTAAAAGCGACTACAAAGTGGATATGTGACAAGTTCCCAAGGCCTGATTTGACTCTGCGTGTTTGCGAACGTGCGTGTGTGTGTGGCAAAGCTAAACAAACAACCCGAAAATGCCAGTATTTAAAATAGGTTTGTGTTGATGGTAGTTTGTCAGTTTCTAACTTGGTGAGTATAAATACAAGTGGGCACATTATTTGCAATAAAAGCTCTGGCATGCATCAGCCACGATGCCTCTGCAGTTAATGATCTGGTCAAATTGATAAATGGTAAAACTCCATTTTCCATTTTGAAATGACTAACTCCAAACTATCAACATCATTTTGTTCTTTCGCCTATTTTTAAAAATGTGTCTATGAGCAAGCTGATCTGAATTTTGCCAGCTTGTATTGCCACAATGCGACTAACATAAAACCCAACCCCACAACTAGTTTCGGCACCAATGATATCATCTACTAGGCTAGGCTAGGCGAAGATGCAGAGCCACTTTCAAGCGACTGACTCGACTGTACAATCATCAAAAGTGCTTTAGACTCACTGAGCTGAAGTCTCATGTGACTTTGCCAATGTAAAATATGTATATTCTGCTTATTATTGTGAACATTATCACTCTTTGATGTTAGCCAGTTGATATCCTCCAGTGCTTTTACCAGAACCAAACCAAGTGGTCCCTGCCCCCTTGGACTAAACTTAAACTCCACAGTGCATGTCACCCTTCTTCGGAAGCCCACCCAACCCCTCCAAACGGATGTAAAAGAAAAAAAAAACACTTTATATGAGCCTTAAATCCCGAGCCATGCTCCGCCACCTTCTAAAAGTGCCATTTGATTCTCCCGCCTGAGAGGGAAAGTGTGGAGACAATGCCCCGAGGGGAGCTCGGCTCATCAGTAAATAAGGCTTATTGCTTCAAGGCCTTTTGCTTATTGGTGATGTCATCCCTTTGTTCAAATTTGATGAAGCTTGGGAAGGGGGTGGGGGGGGTCAACTATGTGTGTGCATGTGTGTGTGTATGTACTCCAAAGTAGCTCCAAAGTTGCTAACTCCCCTGCAGACTTTGATATCATTTCAAATGTATGACATTTTAACTGCGACATTTTAAATTGAGACTCCTTGGTGGCAAACTAACCGGAATGCACTTCAAAGTTCCATCGGGCTCGGAGGGGGTTTGATGTGTGTGTGTGTGTATGATGGCTTTTTACTCAAGGGAGGCCATGAGAGCGGTCGATGGTGTGTGCATGTAAACGTGCAGCTTTGGGTCAAGGTGGCGACTGTGTGTGTATATGTGTGTGTGTGCGTGTGTGTCCCGCCGTCCATAGCCTCCATTATTGTGCGCTTGCATTTACGCGGGTCCAAGGGCCCAGTGTGTCTTTTCAGGTTACGTTCTCATCATTTCTCCTAATGTAGAGAGCCACAGGCTTGGTGGCAAGCGCACAATGCGCCTGTTGTACGGTTACTGTCAGCTCTCTCAAATAAGGCTTCCTGTTCATTAGACTTCTTTTCACCTCGCCACAATGCGCCGGCTTTGCGGCAATGGCCAGTCGACGCCCATCTCTTCAATGCCATGTGAATAGTTCTAAATAGTGTTTATGCAAGCCATTGTTGTCCATTGTGCGTCTGGTCTTAATGCACAGTGATTTGCCTGCTTTTGAGCCCCCCCCCCCTCCCGAGACATGATCTAGCCCGTGTGGCTTCACATGCATGCCGGTAAACAGACTAAAAAGTTAACTTCCATGAGACAATGCTGCTGGATGCTTGATAAAGTGGGACATGCAAAGACAACAAGGAGCTTTCACGTTCCTTTACAAATTGGACAACTCCAATCGGGTTGGAGAGGATTTAAAAAGAGTTGCCTCTTGGCCTTTTTATTTTAAGGGAACCCAGGATGTATACGTGCAAATCTTTTTCATCATCTGCTACTAAATGCTAAGCTGTGCATCCAACAAAACTGCAGCTCTACTTGAGCGGACTATCACTTTTTAAAACGCGAGACCCCACACATGACATGACCACTACTATACTGCAAGGTGTACTCAAAGCGACCAACACGACACAACACATATAACCACATCTTCATCGCCCACCGTGAGATGTCTGATATAGTACCAATGACAACCTGTGAGGGGCAGCATGGAGCCTGCGTGCCACCGGCAACACTCGGACCACATTACAAGAATCACAGTTATAGAGACATGCAGAAATCAGGACTTTTCTGACTTCAATCATGAATGCGGGGGGATGCTCAGATGCTCAAATTCAGCCAAAAGATTTTCCATCATAGTATGTGGGTGAAGCATGGCAGCAAAGTTTGAACGACGCACCAGAAAACACAAAACTCAAGTTATTAACGCCACAAACTCTGAGCTACACTAAACATCTTGTACGCAAGTTTCTCAAATGTGTTTTCCTGCGTTGCACATATTAACAAATAAAAATTGAATAGAGAAAGACATTTTAAGTAAATGAGGTATTAAACACTTCTGGGAGGCCATTACACAGAGAAGAGAAACATGTAGGAGACTATGGAGAAACTCGTAAATGACAAATTTGTAATTGTCAAACATCATAATCCTAGAAATTCCAATTAAAGCCCGAGCTGCCACGGTGCGTCTTGTACTAACTCCATAGTTAAGTTTGATGCGGCTGCTGCAAGATTAACGTGACGCTATCAACCTCACATCTGATGCGGAATGTCTCCACCGTGGCTCGATTTATTTAAACGCTGTGTCTTTATTCTCAAAACCATCGGTGTGAAAATGGCAACGCGGCTCAGCAGCTAGCTTCGCTAATCTGACACACATCACCATCGAAGAATAAAAACGTGTTAATCTGGATGATAATGTCAAAAATGATCCAATGGAAAGTTTACGTCTCAGTAGTCCCGTCAGTTTTCTGTTTTTTGGCACTGGGAAGGCAGATTGTAATTATGAGGCTTTTGCTTATCATCGCCAACTAGTGGCCTGGCATGCATATTACATTTTTTATTATTACAGTAAGTGGCAAGTTTTGAAGAATAATTTCCCATATTGGCAAAAATTAGCAGAACTACAGACATAGCTATACTCTTCAATGCGGTAAAATTGATATAAACAAACGTTTAGAGCTTTGATACCTTTGCAGCATTGTTCTTTAAACCATCCACACGTCACCTCCAGAAAGTAACCGATAGGTCACATCATTCACTCCTCAGATGAACGCACAAAAAAGTAGAAGCTGAAGGCGGCACACATGACATGATGCTTGTCAAGAATGCACAAGGAGGTGGGACGGGGGGGGGGGGGGGGGGGAAATGATGCTCTTAATGCATGGCTGATTACAGGCGAGACGTAACTGATAGTTGGCTCGTTATTGTTGTGAGATTTGGCGTGAGTACGTGTGTGATGGCCTCCAGCACCCTTCAGCCAACAAGGAGAATTTGGGACATAGAGATCCATCCGTGAGGCTAGTGGAGCCTCAGGGCGCATTTGCACAACGATTGAGCCAAGACAGAAATGCTTCGATTTTTATTTTAGTTTCATGTCGTCAAAAAAAGATCCAGAATCAGACGGAGCAACCGCAACATCAACTAACTATGTGACAGTGTTTCTTTAGTTAAAAGTGTCTTTCATTGCTCATAAGCGCTCGCTGCTACATTTGACCTCCATTAGCCCACCAGCTGTGTTTCACATTTGATTTAATAGAGCGCAGTCATGAGGTAATTGGCCATCCGCTGCCGTCCTCCTCTGAGCCACTCTTCTTTTCACGCCCGCCGCTGACTTGTGTTGCTGCTGGCTGATATTTTCATTAGAGGCCTCTTTATCAAATAATGAAATAAAGAATCTGCGTCCGGGCCCCGTCGCTATTACCTGGCGAATCCGAAAAGGGCTTCCCGTCTCGCCTCCCTTGCCTGTTAATTTGCTCGCCTGGTGCTACATACTAATACCGCTTGCGAGAGGATAATGGCACACAATAAGCCTTTTGCGTCCCGCCTAATTAATAACACAGACAAACTAGTTAATTGAAATTTGAGCATCCCCTCGTTTGACTTTAGAATAATACAATCGGCTGTGTTGTTGTTGTTGTTGAATTGCTCTAATAACTTATTCGTGTTTGTCACATTGCCATTGATTTCTGGGATGGCGAGGACGCATAAAAGAAAGAATCGTCTTAGCTCCAGTAAACAGGAGGCAAGATATTCAACCTCCCCGACATTGATTCAGACTCGCGCATTAATATTCGCCCTCCTCCAGATAATCACGGCGAGGCGTATGATTTGTTTTCATTGATTAAGTGACACCTCGTCGCGCGGTTATTAATATAGTTTGCATTGATATTATTTCTGCATTAACAACGCGACGAGCACGAGAGCGAGAGATTGTACACGAGATGCAAATGAGCAACGAGCGAGCTGTAATCAGCGCCGCTTTTGAGACAAAATCTTTACAACTCTAATCAATCTCTGCGGACGAGCTTTACAAACTTTTGAATGGCGTTGTCTTTTTTTTTTTTTCTGAAGAGGCTGTGCCCTCCTGTCAGATAGCTGGCGTGTTTTGCAAATTAAAAAGCCTTCCAGGAATATGAATTAGGTCGCGCAAGCCCGACCGCCGCTTCCATTCTTTGGCGGCGAACATTTCACTTAACAGGAATTCATTGCAGTTAAGGCAATCACACCGACAATTCCCACCTAGCGTGGGGCTGCCATTTGCACAAAAAGACACAATCTGGCACCCCAGTATTCCTTTTTTAAATATTTTTATCACGGCTCTTTTGTCGCATGGACCTATGCACGGAAATAGCTAAACAAAATAAATACATGGATGGGCTGTCGCTGCCGCCTTTATGCGGCGTTATTCCGGCGCCAAGAACATTTCTGAAGTTAACGGTATTTATGCTCCCGCGGTGTTGGTCACAGTCTGTCACACTTGATTTGCATCTGCATGTCCGATTAACAAATATGACATATTCCTAAGATCAGGCTCCTAGCGCTCCAACCACCCACCACGGCAATTAAATGTCTACTAAGCTAACAGGCGGAACACACATGCCTGACGCAAGCATATCAAGCGCCTCTCCTCTGGAGATGTTGTGAACACAAGTTCACAGAAACCATCTCGGCTGAACAGGTCGACTTAATAGAAAACAATTCTAGATGAGAACCACTAAGATCTGATCAATCCAAACTGCTTATTATTATTATCTCTGTCAAGGCTCTCGCATTTGCTATTCTTGGCTCGGCTAAAGCGTTCCTGCGAGTCGATGTCATCTAGCTTCCGGCGTCATTTTCATTTTATCCGAGGCGGCATCTCAAGGTAGAGCGATTGTCACCAAACTAAACTATCTGTTCTGCTTCTTGGAACCACTGACCGCTGGGGCATAGCCAATATGGAGGCTAATCCATTCTTGTGTCTATACCACGGGATGCTTATGGAGGCATATTCGCTTAGGGCAGCCATGCAAATTATTACTTACTGCCCTGTAAGCTGATAACACAAATTAGATCCCCATTAAAGTTGAACAATATATGTAAAATGAGAGAAGATGTGGCAAGTGATACCTTGAAGCCATGCTTAAGTCGCACGGCACTAAAATATGCCTCGTGCTGGCAAACTTCAAAAGTGGAGAGATGTTTATCCTCGGGATTGGAGGGCTTCATAATTGTAATCTCCTGCGCACAGAGGCAGCTGCCAGGTGGAGGGTAGCGCAGCGCATGTTTATGAATGGGAATCATTACGGCGACTGGGGAGCGTACCAGCACGGACCAGTGAGACAGAACTTTTCTATCCGAGAGCTCTTAAAAGTTTAGAGTGGAGGCCGCGGCCATTCATCAAGTCCAATGTGGGTCATATTGGAGAACAATAGTCCCGTTAATTCCATCCTGCCACCTGAGGGGAGGACACGGAGGGGCTTTGGCACGACTCCCTCGCCGCGGCCGCCACCTTCCTCGACCTTTTAGCTCTTATCTGATGAGCCGCTTTAATTCGTGTGCCAAACACCTCGCGAGCACGCTGGAAGTGCTGTTTGGGGTGCGATAGACCACAGAGGAAGTGCTTCAGAAGCTCATTCCAACCCTCTACTTGTTGTCTTTGAGTCCCTTTTTTTGCTCCTCTGGCCGGCTGATAGGATTCATCTGAAACCTCCCCTTTGTCCGGCCGACCGTGCGGTCAGCGCTTTTTTTTTTTTTTTCCTTCTCTCTCTCGCCCCCTCTGGACTGATGACTTTGAGCGCTCGGCGTTGAAAGAGATGAGGCCGAAACACAAAGGCAAATTAAGGGGACAAAAACACTCGCCATTGTCCCATTGTGGAGGGTCACAAATCGTCAAGTAAAAGCAACACAGCGGTGGTTGAAATGTATTCGCCTCTATCCCGTTGACCCCCAGCGTCCCCCCTAATCGCCCCCCTCCGCTCGCCTCTCTTTATATTCATTAGATTCATTATAGGCCACAAAGGATTGCCAACAAAACAGCTTGTGATTTTAGTTGAATTCGTCCCCCCCTCGGAGGCCTGCGGGGAAATTAAAGTAGGTGACTATCACTGGAGGGGGGGCAGGTTTGACACATCTGAAGCTTTCAGTGATGCTAATAGCCAAAGCGTATCCAAAATACACAGGAGCTGACCTCAAACAGATTGCGGGGGTTCAGAATCATTAGTTTGCAAATGAAGCGCGAGTACATGGCTTCAATGGCGGAATCATCCCACTCTCAACCTTTTGATTAGTGTTTGTCAACTCCCCCTTTTTTCTCCCGCCCACTAGCACGCCGGAAATTAATAAAGCAGACATAGCGACACTTTGCAAGCCGCCGTCTCCAAGCACCTGTTAAACAAATGCACTTAAAGGCAAGAGTCAAATCGCAGCCGTGTTGAAATTGCTGTAAAATCTTCATTTAGATGACGTCCCCGGGGCCCGCTCATTACTTGAGATTTATATAGCATTAGTTCTGCCTCGCAAATGTGCCGCACGCGCCCTTCCACCTCAGTGAAATATGAAGAGGTTTGATAAAAAGCCGACAACAGATTTTCTCATTTGAGAAGGGAAAAAAAAAAAAAAAATATGCAAAACCTTTTAAGGGGTTCATTAATTCAACTTGTAGCACGCAGCAAGTTCTTTGGCCTAGAGCGCCCAATGCGGCACGCTGCGAGACGGCTGCCGAGAACAAGCGCGCCGCCGAATCAGACGACACCTGCAGATATTCACTTTGAAAGCTTGTTATGGAGGTCAAAAAAGCTTGTCAAAACCTTCAACGGGATTTATAACTATTGCGGGAGTGTGTGCTTTCAAGCACGTATACAAGCTGCACATCAGGAAAACGGTCTGATGTCTTAATTCCGATTCCTCAGTTCTTTTTCCTGCTCACGACAAACATTTGTGTGGGCATATAGAGCTCAATCATATAGACCGGTAAAAAAAATAAATAAATAAATAAATTTGCATTTGCATCTGACAGCCACTCCCACTAGTCTGCTTAAGTATCAAATTTAGGGCTGGCAGGAAAAGGAACAAGAACAGTTACAAGGAAGTCAAAGTCAGACAGCAAAAGGATATCTGGAAGAAAGAGAAGAAAAAGAAAATCCTCTATATGGAATAGAAAATACTAGTTGGAAGGGACTTGCAGACAAGGAGTGCAATCACTCCTCTGTATTCAATATAAATAAATAACTCACAGCTCTGTATTAAATATAAAAGAGCCCTGGATAGGGATAAAGAATAGGAACTAAAAACAGGAAGACTTAATATGAAGTATAAAGCTGCAAATGACAAGTATCATAGGGACTTACGCAAGGGAAGTGCCCCAAAGGGTTGGTGATGGGGAGGGGGGTCTTCTTGCAGCCCCCCCACTCCCCTACCGAGTTTGTCTGTTTCTGTGGCCAATCTGTTTTGTTCTCGCTCCTTTTCAATTTGTTTACATTTGGCCCCTACCAGAGAGGACAGTCTATTGATTTATTGTCCGCGCTTCCTGAAAGTGGCGTTAAGAGCGCACAGACCACCCCGAACCCCATTTTAGGGTTCTGACACTGTGTCCCCAGATTCTGGCCCATGCTACAAGATGAGGAAAAGTGCAGTGGGGGGATAAAGGGACCTCACAAGACAAACGCGGACTGAGAGACGATGACAGTGTAGCCTCGTGTGAATAGTAAACTCTGTGGGACGTTTACCTCCCACGAGGAGGGGGGGGGGGGGGCAGTTATATATTTTTCTCCAAACACATTTATTTATACATCCACACAAAGTTTGCATTCATGTTTTGTGACATCTCCATTTGCAGATTGATATTCCTGAAGCACCTGTCTGAAATTGCACACAACAATCTCAAAGCGCGAGAAAAGAATCATTCCCGACAAAAGTTCAACTGCCATTGTTACGCGGCCTTTGGCTCCAGATAAACAATTTCCCATGAATATCCGTCTGGCCTCCTCTATCGAGCCATCACAAAAATCGGGACGCGTCCCATACTGAGCCTATTGTAGTCCATTAAAAGAAATCCTTCCCTGTGGCAACCATTTTGCCGTTTTCAAGTAGATAAATTCCTTCCGAGAGGGATAAGAATGCATTTCTACAAAACTGCATTAAAGAGTAATGTTTGTCAGCGGCTCAGATAAAAACTTCACCATTCTTTTTTCTTTTTTTTTATTCCTCCCCTCAGAGGCAGCGGCCACAAATGCATTGGCAATGCGTAAAGCCGATTGGGGGAGGCTGCCCACAGGTTAGCAGGCCTCATTTCCAATCTGTGACAGCAATATGGGCGGACGACGCGCGCTCCATCCCGATTGCTCGCGTCCCGACACGAGCCGCGGTCACTCTATATATGGAAATCTCTGTCTTGGGGGCGAAATAAAATAAAATTAAATAAATAAAAAGAGCTGAGATTGGCACCTTAACCCCGCCGCCCTCCTGAAAATATGTTTTAGTCCGATACATTATACTAGCGCGAATTATTTATCAAGACGATACAAGCTTGATATTTCCCCCAAATAATGAGATGTTGAGGTGGCAGCTGGAATGTTCCGGTCCAGCGAGCAGCATCTATGAATGGCGGGAAATGAAGTAAATACGGCGAGCTGGGACACAACACGGGTGGAATGTGAACGAGCCCAATGCTTTGGTGGCACCGGACGGAATCATTTCTTTTTCATGGCTCTGCTTTTGTTGTGCGAAGAGCAGCATCACATCCCAAATCAGAAATGCTTTAATGCATGATATTAAAATGCCAAAATACTGCTAGCGCGTTTGTTGGCGGGAAATGGATCTATTTCATCAACAAGGGTTCGCTTCTATAAAGGGAGAAAAAATGGTGAAAATGAATTTTGAAATTTTGTGTGAAAACTGGTGTTTCATCATATTGGGAGGTCGATTGGTGAGAGGATTAAGAAAAATCTCTGTCACCTTTACATGAAATAAACCTTTAAATTAATCCTAATGTCAATCAAACCTGATCATTTTTGTACTACACTTTTACAGGGTTAGCCAGAATTGTGTCTAGTGAACAATAAAACTTTTCAAACTATTTTCCTCACTTTGCTGCGTACAGTCACCGGAGCCATCAAGTACCTCACACATTAAGAGTCTTTTCATCTCTCCAAAAAACAAAACAAAGCAAAAATAAGAACCGGCGCGCTAAGTCGAGTTGAAAGAGGCCACCTGTCGTCATGCAGCCTTCGTGGAAACAAATTCACACAGTTGTAGCAGTCAGACAAAATCTATTCACACATTGTGAATACAGCCGAGGCGCGTCTCTCCTTCTCGCTGTGGACGGCAGAAGACTTGAAAGAACACGACGAGTGTTTTAATTTGACGCTTTTCACTCGTCAAGGTAAACCCTGACGTTTTGCTCTTTTACCCCTCATTTAAACACACACGCAACATGAAGTCTATTCACTTCTCCTGCTTGAGTAGTTGAATGCGGGGTACAACTCATATTGTGTTGCATTTTGAAATAAATTGCTTTTGAGTAAGTGCTTACAAATTTAAATATGACCAAATATTGAAAAAACTTACAATCAATTTAGTACTAGCTGCATTCTTCATACCTTATATTGGAAATATTATTTAAAAATGTAAATAGTCTATTAAAGACTACTGCAAATTCTCAAAAGGTTTTTAGAATATATATATAGATATATGTATATATCTATATATCTCTCTCTCTCTCTCTATATATATATATATATATATATATCTATATATATATAGATATATCTATCTATATATATAGATAGATCTATCTATATATATAGATATATATAGATAGATAGATAGATAGATAGATAGATAGATAGATAGATAGATAGATAGATAGATAGATAGATAGATAGATAGATAGATAGATAGATAGATAGATAGATAGATAGATAGATAGATAGATAGATAGATAGATAGATAGATAGATAGATAGATACATATATATATACATATAACAAAATTGTATTTTTATTTTTTATATTTCAACTTATTGACTGATTCAGGCACATGGGGTGACTGGAAAGGATTGGGGGAAAAAGTGTCTTTCTAGTGTAGCACGCCACCCCCCCCCCTCCATCCCCACGCCAAACTCTTTGTTTTGTTGTATTTCACCCTCTCAGAACATCCCAGCGCTTTTCAGGGCCTCCTTTGTTCTTGGTGAAGGGGTCTTTTATTTGGGGGGGGAGAAAAAAAAACATCTCCAATCTCAGACTCGAGCTTTGCCTTGATGCAGATCTTCATTAATCTCGGGGGCCGCTGCAGGCTCTCCGGCAGCCTGACGTTTTGATGGGAATTGAATTTGATAGCGTATTGTGACTTGTATGGAGGCCCACAATGGCCCGTGTTCCTTCCTGTGTCTGCGCACAATCGGAGAGACCCAATTAAATAATTTGGTACAATAAAGGCAAACAAAGGAGCAACGCAGGCACAAAGTGAGGGCTCCCACATTTGCATTCTACCTATTTCTGTATCATGTTAATTAATTTGGGGTTGGAACCACGAGGGAAGTGAGTGAGGGAAGAATAGAAAACAACGAGCTTGTTTGAAAATGTGAGCGAGGAATGCTCTGTATTCATGCGGCGTTCTAAATCAACATTTAACAATTGGACAATTTAGCCGGAGAGTAGGAGATGATTAAGGGTGACTTTTATTTATTATTTCAATATTTAGACAGTTAGTGTCACAGTAGGATTTCATTTGAAATATTTTTTGTCGTTTCTAAAATGGTTTGAGGGTGACTTAGAAAGCAGGGGGAAATGAATAGATAATAATTTCACAAGACTGTCACAGTCACCTGCTCATTAAACGACAAAAGCAAATTGTGCTCTGTGTAACCGCCTTTGTTGATGGCAATATGTCACATTCATGTTTTTTTCTTGCTTACGAGTGGGTGGCTGATAAGCAGTGACGGGACCCATATGGGGCTGTCAGCCGACCGCTGGTGGGCTCTTTTGCTCTCTTGCCGGGTCCAGCTGCTGTAATTGAAAGAAATGAGCCATGGAGCTGACACATTAGCACGGTCCCAAGAGATGCCCCCCCCACCCTCACAAACACACACACACACACACACACTTTAAACATACCAACTCTATCTGGCTACGAGTGTAACCCTGACGACGTGGGCTCGGCTGGCATACACACACGCGTACGCACTAGCAAAAGTGACACCAGACTCGGCCATCGCTAAGGCGTGATTGTGGAGGGGGGGGGGATGAGAAACTGCCCCCGCAGTGAGTTAATCAGTCGGTTGCTCTGCCAGCACCTCCGTTTATTCGCCGTTTATCCTTGCGCTCATGACCCCCCGGGGGGTTGCCTGTCTGTGAGGTAGCACCTGCAGCTTTCCTGACACTTGATTTAAAGCGGCGCATGCAGCCCGCGCGCCAGATTACACCAGACAGTGATGAGAACTTATTTGCACTCTGATGAGACAAAATGCCCCCCCCCACACACACACAACCCCCCAGCCCACCCAACCCATCATGCACTGACCGGTCTTAAGCAATCGTCCTGTAGTGTAAAAATGATCTCAGCGTGAACGTGACAAATAAATCTCTGCTTTGCTCTCATCCTGAGTCAGGTATCGAATGAATGAGTGAGTGAATGAAATAGACGACGTCGATAAATTCGCCTCGCTATCTGTAGACGGTCATAATAAGATCCACATTTTACACGAGCATCCAACAACTACTTATGAATCGCTACCATCAAAGTTGTTTCAATAAAGTGCGTCTTCTATATAAAATCCAAAGAGTTGTTTTGTTTTGTTGAACACTAAATTTGAATACGGAATGAATGAGACACAAAAGTGCTCTTGGATGCACGTTTTTGATTTAATATATTTTCACATGAGCACACTCCCAAAGTACATTTCTAGTGTTTTGCTGCACTTTTGTAGAGAGACTATAAAGTGCTTTCTTGGTCCTGCCCCCCCCCACCTCACCATTAATAGCAGCAAGAAGATCAGACCATCTCCAATGTTCCATCAACGCACTTGAGTCTCAACAGCTACGCATTTAAGTGTACTTCATTTACATCAAGTCTAATGACAAGGTCTCACTCAGGGGCGGAGCTACGTGGTGGCAAGGGGTGACCATGGCCACCTCTGGTCACTATGGCCACTCCACAACAAGAGGAAAATTCTGATACCTGTAAGTTTCCTTTCATTTTTACATGGATGTGGTATTTGTAGATGCCTTGATACTAAAAGAGCAAATTTCCAACTGATGTGAATGCTACCTAAAAGAAACCACCTTTAGTTAATAACCTTTGACTCTTACAGCCTATGTCAATCAAAAGCATCACTTACTCACCATGGCAAGCAAACACGGGGAAGAAGTCATTATTTATCATGCAGTCATGGTTTCAGAACATAAAACGGCACGTATGTACTTCAAGCTAGATATCTCATGTTACCCATTCATCAAACAAGCAAGAATAAACCGCAGTAAAAAGCAATCAGAATTGAGAAGAATTAGAGAACTTTTTTAGTTTATGTTTTGAACGAATGGGCCAGCAATTGCGGTATGTAAAATAGTGTCATTCTGATTGGCTGTTAGCTAGCAAATTGGTACATGAGAAATAAGTTGCCAAAGAGACAGTACACAAAAGCAAAGCGACAGCAAAAATGATTGCATTTTGCGTTGTTTTGATTGATTTAGACTTGCTCTTGTTTGTATTATGCAAGGGTAGTATGATAAACGACGACTTCCTAGTTACAGGGAAAGCACGAGCAGTGAGATGTTTTAACACACTGGCCACCCCACTGAAAAATTCCTAGCTACGCCCCTGGTCGTTCCCATTTGTAATGCGATGCTATCAATTAAACTGCTTTCTGATCTGCTTCCTCCAATCGGCTCAGCATTATCCGGCTCGCAATTACAATGGCATAACCCTGATGCAAGGCCCACTTTCAATGGAGCTTGAGTGTTTGGCAAATACATGAAAGGAGAATTTATTGTGAGAGAAAATGTACAGTAAGTATAGAAAAGCAAAGCCCATAATGGGGACGCTTTCTCTCGAAGAGCTTCCTTTCTCCAAACAACCTTCCTCTCTGTGCCATTAGAGCGGATCGTCATTAAATGCATCCTGAAAGAGGCTTTTAATTTGAAGTGTAGCGCAAACAAAAAGCGAGGAGAGCTTAGGCCGCACTGACTCAATGTTTATAACCTTGCCATAGACAATTTAAGAAGAATGCAGAGTAAATGAATGACGCAGGCATTAAAGCGCACCCCTGAAATTTATTTGCATTCATTATTTTCGTTTTGTCCGTGATGCTAAAGTGATACGCGAATAGCTTTTGTGAGATGTTTCGGAATAATCACAACTCAAGCATCCTTATTGTTGGGGTGAATGCGCTGGAGAACTTGCGCTGGTGCTATTTTTGTGTGTTTCAAAAAGAAACACACTTTTCATGGAAGAATAGGATTGTAGTTTTTGTTATTGATTTACACAGGCTTCAAGATATGCATCTTGAAGATGAATGCGCGCTCACAATCAGATGCAAAGAACATTTTTTTTCCCGAGCTGTCGGGGGGCCCCCTTCCCTTTGCGGCCACCCCTCCCTCGCTCTTCATTTTGCTACCTGGTGCTCGAAGCTGACCAAGCATCAGCTTCCTCCGTGCTGATAAATGGGCCTTTTGAATTGATGGCAAGCTGGAGGAAAAAGAGATAATCCCAGATAATGTGGATACAGTTTTCATTTCTTGTCACCCAATTAAACTGCAATTATCCCGAGTGCAGGAGAGGAGAAAAGTGGAAAGAATGGCCAAAGAATGGGAGAGCGGGGCTCCCTGGGACACTCTCAAGCAGACACATTAGCCCAGATTCGCTCCGTCCTGATAAAAGAGAGACCCCTTTTCTTGCACTTGGCAAGTGCACAGTGAGAGACAGGCCAGCTGCAACCTGGGGCTGCACACAAAAATGCCTCAACAATGTTTGTGCATTTAAAAAAAAAAAAAAAAAGCCAAATGTACACAGGTCGCTCGGAGCGTCTTTAAAGGTTTGAGCCGTGTAGATTTTTCATGTTATTATCATGCTAATACTCGGAACACACTGTCGGCGGGAACAAAAGTGTAGATTTTGTGAAACCTTTGTCATCGATGACTGGTCAATGTAAGAGCCCGTGGGGTGGAGCAAGCGGGGGGTTCACAAAGCTGCGGCAGAGCCAAATGTGCTTGCAAAGAGAATTTAAGGGCATTCAACCTTCCTCAAGACTACATGACAAATGACAAAGTTGAAGGAAATGATACAAAAACATACAGGGAAAGTTTTTGTTTTTTTTAAATCTGACCTAGGGATAGCAAAGTCAAGCCTAAGTAGTAATGTAACTTTCTGTTTTTATTTTTCAAAATGTAGGTGCCTTAAAGAAAATTCTCCTAAAAAAACAACAACTATAAAATAATACAAAAAAAACCCCACAAATAAACATAAAATACTTTTTTTGCGAATTGTCAGCGTGGCTGGACTTGTGTGGCACAAAATCTAAGGAGGTGAATTAATGTCTTTTGTAATTACACTTCCTCTTTGCAATTATCACTCAGGACAATTTATGGATTAAGCATATTGATTTCACTTGACTCTTGGCAGGAGTTAATTTGAGCAGAGAAGATATTTTGCTATGGGATGCAAACAGCCCCCTCGGGGATGACCGGGCATTAGAAGGGGGGCGGACGGGGAGGGGAGGGGAGGGGAGGGGGGGGCAGCGTCTTTAGCCTTCATCCCCTGGGAGGATGATGTGACACTTCCAGGGTCCTGGCCCTTTGTGCAGCGATCTATTGCGAGTGTATACCTTTGCTTGGATATTGACTTTCACCAAAGAACAACAAAAAAGTGCAAACTGGAGGAGGCTTTTTTTCGCACGAGTAAATTTATTAATCTTCACGCCGCTGATTAGCGCTTTGAAGTGTGATTTTGAGCGGGCATGTTCCCCGCTTTGCTCTGCTTAGATAAACGACGGGGGAGAAGCGTGGGGGGGGGAATAAACAGATTACTTCAAATCATTAGACAAACATCTTAACGCACCGAGCGCCTGCTTTGCTGATAAGTCGTCGGCGGGAGGGTCGGGGCTGTCGCCGGATCGGCGTGGCGATGTTGCTGATGACAGCGAGGTGGGAATACTCTCTTGACATTTGATCAATACGCCCTGGCGGCCGTCACCTCGGACCTCCCTCACTCACGCCAATGAGTAATGGCCCGATTGGGGAGAGCCACACCGGAGAAGCTAGCATGAGCGTAGCCATGCTGAGGCTGCGTTCATCAAAATAATGAAATAAGCGCAGACAGCCATCGCCCGGCCACCTCCCACCTCTCTTAGCCTAAAAAGGCTTCTGCTGACAGGACACTTGGCCTTTCATTGATCACACAGTTGTCATGCACATGCCACAAACATTAAAGGCGGCAGTACAGATCATGATAAATAGATCGTAGTATTTTGAGGAATACTATAGAAGTAATCTGCTGAAGGCTCAAAAGAGTCAACTTCCAAGGTATACAACCATTATTGATGTAGCACCTTTGAGTGCACTTGTATTTTTATGTTCCGAGATAATAACACACAAAAAGTTGCAAATTAAAGTGTGGTGCATTTAAAGAAATCACTGCAGCAGATGAATCCCAAGTAACCCGGTGCGTAATCATAGAAGCAAGACAAAGACATGACTAAAACGAGTCAACATAATTCAGCTTGCTATTGAGAATTTTGTTTTGTTCATTTATGCAAGCGTCACCCCGAGTCAAGGTTAGAATTTGAATTAAATGATGTCTTTCTCCTATTTCTTCTGATTATGCCTCCTATTTGGTCTTTTCACTCTTTTCTTTTTGTAGACATAAGCATTCTTGACCCCTCATCAGAGCTTTTGAAACAGACGCACAGTTTCAATTCCAAAGAACCCACACAGACTCCGTATTCCGTCGTCTATTCAGCGGCACGAGGGAAACCTGGAGGTCGGAGGCGGGTAATAAGGTGGGAGCGCTATGCCCGGCAACTTTTACACAGGTGTCTTTGATGCGCCGCGCGTTCCCCCGCCGAAGGACGACGGCCAATGTATAAGCCAGCGCGGCGTGTTCCGCGGCGCTGCCTCAGGTTCAAGGAGATTGGATCACGTTTTGTTTGCGCCACCGCCTCAATTCAGCCTCCGCATAAAGGGAAAGAAGAGTCTTTGTGGGGTCGCGGGAAACGAGGTGGATAGAAGTGTGTGTTGGGTGAAGAAAAGGCCTTAGTGCATCACTTTTCTCTGATCCGCCAACTGCAACTCCACATGTATCGGAGAGATGTGTGCCACAAGCGGGTCTTTTCTTCCCCGGGTCCCCGTGATGAGTTAGCAAGAGCTGCAGCGATAAAAGCCGATAGGAGGGGTCGCTATCAGGTGGCAGCGCTGGTAATTACAACTCTCTATTTGGGGGCTTTGCAGCGATGCCGTGGCGATAAGGGAGGGTGAATATAATGAGGAAGAAAAGACCGGTGATAATATATCTGCTAAATGGTTCCAAACAGTCTATCATGGGAAAAGTCAGAGCCTGCAGGGGGGCGGATCGCAAGCAAGCCCTTTTAATCTCAGATAAAAAAAAATATCGGACTTTTTATCAATAGTTGTTTTTGAACCGATCCAGGACGTTTGTACTATTTCTCGTGCCCCCACCCCACCCCACCTTCCCGGGGGCTGTGGAGATATTCAAGCAAGGTGAGATTACATTTAATACGATGACAAGCGGCGGTTTGAAGACGAAGGTTTTATCAAGCTCCCGAGCGGCGCATCCTTCTGTGGAGCCATTCTCCTTCCATAATGTGCTTTCAAAGTTTCTTGTACGCGCCGGCTCAGCTCCTCCATGAAGGAAATGACTATCAATCCTCTTTAGCGCCACATCACAGGCACTGACACCGCTCAGTCCTCAGGGCCTTTTTCAACAACATCCGTTGCTACATTGTGATGCGCACACACACACACACACATACACACACGCTCACTCAGGATCATGACCACCATCAATAGTATTTACACTAATGTGATTAAGTTAATACCGCGGTCTATGAGAGGATTATTTTCTCAATTCCTTCTGATATGCGTAATATTTAGGCTGTGGTTGAGTAAATATTTTGGTTCTCCACCAAAATGATTCCCACCTAGACAAAGGCACGAAAGTCTGCCCCGAGGAGTAATAAAGACTGTATAATTAGAATGATTAAAGAGCTGCACAACTAATTTGGCAGCCGGTGAATGTGTTTGGAGAACACAACTATTCAAAATAGGTCACATCTTTAAAGCGCGGGAAAATAACTAACTTTATTCACACGTATTACAGACGGGTGACTCATTGGAGGTGATGCCGAAGTCGACATTGTCTGCTTTGCAATCCCGTCATTATGTTGCCCTGCTCCTTAGCGAGCTTTCTGCGTATTGTGTAAAAGAAACCTCCTGAGACAAAATGGCTTCTAATCTGCACGCCGTCATCTTTAAATAGCAATCCATTGGCTCCTTTACACATTTCAACTGTTTGTCATCCGCACTTTATCACAGGCTCACTTAAGATAAGATTCGGCAGCTAATAGGATGCGTTGGTGACTAATTGACTGTCAATACCGATCACATCACGCCGAGAGCACTTTTGTCCAACGTGTATAGCTTTTCGGGGTGGAAGAAAAATATTTAGAATGTTCCCATTTTATTTCCTTTTTTAAAAATCAAATCCGCGCTTTATTTATGGCCCTCTTATCTTCATGATACAATTTATTCCATCAACTAATTATAACAACTGGCCTAAATGTTTGAAACAATTCAAAGCAGATTTAGAATCTCACAGCTTTAGTCTCATTATATTAGCCACGCGCTTTCAACTGAAAATTTGTTTGGATCTGGAAATCTGATGTAAAAGTGGGTCATCAATTTTAAAGGTTGCTGAAGAAGAAATATTGCATACCTGCTATTTATTGCTCGGCCTGCGTGGGGGCAGCAGAAGGAGGAGGAAGACGCGGGCAGGAGAGATGTCGGTAACTAAAAGAGAAAAACGTTTTTGTTTTTTTTAGAGGATTCAAGAAGATGAAGGGGAAAGCAGTTGGAGGAATATGTATGTCGTTTAAGGAGAAGATACGGGAATTTAAAGAAGTGGGATGTTGAAGGACGGAGGACCGACACGTGCGGTTAAATGACGACGATGCGGGCAGCTGAAGATGACGTGAGAAGGCGGTTGGAGGGGAAGCGGAAGAAGTTGAAGCTACTAGAAGAAGCTTCAACTTGTTCAGCTTGCACCTGAAGTCTAAGGAGGACGAGGGAGGTAGTTGAAGGACCTGCCTACCAGCTCCCTTCATTTTCCTCCTCACACTTTCAAGTGCGGGCAGGCATCTTGTACTTCCTCCTCCTTCAACTTCAACCTCCAACAGATGTGTTCTTCACTTTCTTTTTTGACTTACTCTCTCTTTTAAGCACCAGCATCTTTCTCCTTTATTTGACTGCACGTATATTCTACAAATAGATGAACATGTATTTAAAAAAAAAAAACAGCAATTATTTTTGTGCTACATAGAATAAACAACTAGTGAGATTTTTTTTTAAGTGCGTATCTCATCATTATAGAAAGTCAGTTCATGTTTTGCTTTAGCAAGATTTTTGGTTTCATTTCGAGGGAGTGACGGGGGAATCAAACGTGTGTGTGATCTTCTCTCTTAATAGAGGAGAAAGTCCCCATGGGCTTGTTGTTGCTGCTGTCTCCCTCTATTTATTTGCAGGCTATTTTTTTTTTTCTTCTATTCAAGCCTTGTGTGCGCTGAGGTGGCTCCGTCTCAGAGGCTGGAGCCATGCAGGTATAATTTTCCTCGCGCTCACTAACTCATCGTGAATTATTGAAGTGTTATTTCCGGCCTGACAACAAGGGCTTGAAACGATGGGAAGACCGCAGGTGAGAGGAGGGTTTATGTTATTATTGTGATCCCCCACCCCTTTTGTCTGTGATAGATTCTAAAAAAAAAAACAACCTTGAAATGTATTTGTGTGTGTGTGTGTGTGTGCGTGTGTCTGTCAGTGTGCGTGTGCGTGCAAAACAAAAACACTGACCAAAACTGGAAGAAATTCAATATGTGCAAGGTGTTGGATGATAAGGCCTAAAAACCAAATAAAATTTAAGGCTGAAATGAATTGTCTGAAATTAAGAAATTGAATTTGAACCTTTGTATGGGGGGAAAATAATAATAAAACATTATTAAATAGATCGATCATGCATACAAAAACAGTCCAAAGTATTAACTCCCATCTGATACGAAGTGAAAATAATTCACCATTTTTCCTGTTTTGTGTCATCCTGCGGAGGAATTCATAGGAATTCAGTGTTTGTGTGTGTGTGTGTGTGTGTGTGTGTGTGTGTGTGTGTGTGTGTGTGTGTGTGTGTGTGTGTGTGTGTGTGTGTGTGTGTGCGTGCGTATGTGTGTCTCACATGCACTGCCCAAGATGCTGATAATCCTTTCCACCAAGCAATTGAAACACAATAAATAATAAAACTATTACCTTCTGAGAGCAAGCTTTAAAATGATTTCTAGTAAACAAGAGGATTACTTATGACTTACTCATGACAAAAAAAACGCCTAATTATGCATAATGGTTACATACTTTATTGTACTATGAATTTTAATATTTTAAAAGAAAAACAACTGTGAATTTAATTAAAATGTTTTACCTGCAGAGATAATTTGGCGTTTATATTTTCCAAGGCCTCTGCTATTCCTTTATTATTATTTTTTGGGGGACAAATAATGGAGAGCAGAGACGGAAAGTGAGAGAGGGAAAAAAAAGCCCACTCCAACCAACAATTTACCCCACAAGTCCGAGCTGATAAGTGTAATAATTGCGAAGTTGTGAATCGGATGGCTGCCCTTGGGAGGGTCTTTTGAAGTGAAAAGAGGGGAAATAGGGAGAAGGAGGAGGGGGGGTGGCTTTGGTGGTTTGAGGAAAGTAATTAATTTCACCGAACCCGATTAGAAACACTTCAGACCTCCTCAGTGGCTCAAAATTGTTGCCAAATGTGACAATATTAAAGAGTGGGTTAGTACTTAAAAGGTGTTGGTGGTGGGTGAGGTGGGGCTAAAGGCAGGTGAGGCCATGCGAGGTGAACAAGTACGCCAAAAGATTTTGCGCGCTCGTGCGTAATGGACTATTACGCGCGCATTAATAGAAATAAAAACGGACGCTTTTATTAGGGGATAAAGTGATCGGGGTAACACTGCGCCTTTTGAGCATCCTTTTAAAACAGAAGGATGGGAATTTAGAGGGAGGAAAAAGAGGGGGGGGGGGGAGAGAAAGGAGCGTCGATCGCGTGCTGGTGGCGTTCTAGTGCGCATGCGCCACTAGGCACTTTCACTACCTGCCACACATGCAGTATTTCACACGGGGCTACGGAGACTTGTCAACCACTTGCGTGCGCGCTGCCTCTGGTGCTGGACGACACGCGGAGGACAACGCGACAAGACTGCGTGTTTTTCTACCCACTGTTGTTTTGCTTGAACGTGGACGCGAGGATGAATAGGAGAATACAACACTTATTTTAAGGAGTTCTCTTTTTGTTGCAGAAGATAATCGGGATGAAGAATTAAAGAATTAAGTAAGTAAACGACTCGTGGCGCTTATTATTAAGAGTGAGTGCATTTATTTACGTGCGCGCGCGTTCATTCCTCTAGAGAGTTCGTGCCAAGTATGTCTAAACCGATGGATCACGTCAAACGCCCGATGAACGCCTTCATGGTGTGGTCCAGAGCCCAGCGGAGGAAAATGGCCCAGGAGAACCCCAAAATGCACAACTCTGAGATCAGCAAGCGGCTGGGCGCTGAGTGGAAACTTCTGACCGAGTCTGAGAAGAGGCCCTTCATCGACGAAGCCAAGCGTCTGCGGGCCATGCACATGAAGGAGCACCCCGATTACAAGTACCGGCCCCGGCGGAAGCCTAAGACCCTCATGAAAAAGGACAAGTTTTCCTTCCCGGTGCCCTACAACCTCGGGGAGCACGACGCGCTCAAAGTCAGCGGCATCTCCGCCGGAGGGCTACACGAGAGTATCCTCGGCAACCCGGACAAGGCGGCGGCGGCTGCGGCGGCCGCGGCGGCCCGGGTCTTCTTCAACCCGTCCATGTCCACGAACCCTTACTCCTTTTTCGACCTGGGCTCCAAGATGAGCGAGCTCTCGCCGCACTCCTTCCCCTACGCGTCCCCGCTGGGCTACCCGCCGAGCGCAGCCAGTGCGTTCGCGGGGAGCGGCGGCGCCGGGACGCACACTCACTCGCACCCGTCCCCCGGGAACCCTGGCTACATGATCCCTTGCAACTGCACGGCGTGGCCCTCCACCGGACTCCAGCCGCCCCTCGCGTACATCCTGCTCCCCGGGATGGGGAAGCCACAGCTCGAACCTTACCCCGCCTACGCAGCGGCGTTATGATCGACCCCGCGCGAGATTAAAACAAAACAAACTATCGATTAGTTTGATTTACGCATGCACAAACTTGAACATGTGATGACGTGTGCATTTATCACATGTATATGGATGATTGCCTTTATTTAAGGTCTCCGTGAGAACTCGCCAAACTTCTGCCAAATTACTCACGAAAGAGGGAGGGGGGAAGGCGACACTATAATTTGCACCTGTTGGAGCTGGGACTGGTTCGTGGGTTCATCGTGGGAGGATTGTGACACACTTGCAAAACAAACAAAAAAAAAAAACATGTACAAAAAAAGTCCGTTTATTTAGTGTTCCGAGAAACCCAAGCAAGGACATTTCACTAGCATCATGTGTACGTTTAGAGCAGGGGTGGGGAATCTTCGCAGTTTTGATAAAGTCCTCCAGGGCCATACAAAATTTACAGTATCATGGAACAAATGTTCATTATTCCAGATTATGCGCAGTTAAGGGTTTTGGGGCTTTTTATAACAGTTCCTTTACAATTGCATGGCTGCCCTGATCCAATGCTTGGGCAGTTTGTGGCCCACGGGCCTTGGATTCCCCACCCTTGATTTAGAGTTTTTAAACCCTTTTCTAGATGTCTGTAATATTTATTGTTTAGTGGAATCTATGGTGAGCAAATAAAAAGGACAAGACTGAATTTGCACATGAGACGTTTTAAGAGGACATAATTTATTTTATTGCCCTTCAGACCCCGATTCAAACGCCCACCCCAAAAAAACCAAACACTTTCCTCTTGTGTCATGTGCAGGGATTGCAAGATTTTTTTTTTTTAAATAACTAACTCGTACAACATTTGTGTTTTCTTTTGTGTCACCTGTTGAGAAACGGATCACAAGAAAGTAATAATCATAACAATAAACCCGAATAGAATTAAAAACTAATCGCTTTTTGACGTCTTTTTTCCCCTCGTTCTGTGAAGTGCAGGTAAAGTGTAAAATACCCCCTCCTCGTAAAACGGTCGCTTTTGTACGGTCTCAATGAGGGTGTATTTATTTAAAGTGCATGCACCCCTTAAAAGTGCATTTATATAATCTGAATTAAAACGGACGTACAACCTGCTGATGTTCTCAACTACGTGTTTGTGTGTGTTGAATTTCAATCCAGGGCCTCTTTTACTAGATTACACTGGGAGATTAATTCATAAGGATCGGTGCGATTATGCAAAACTAATTTGGACAGTCCAGGGATAATTATCTCCGTCGCGGTTAATTAAACCCTTTGAGTGGCGCTCCGCGTTTGCAACACCCGTGGAACTTCCTCCTTGGGGGGACAGCCCACCCATCCCACCAACACCACCCACTTAAAAAGAATGCGCAAGGTGACCTCGAGTTGCGTTTACAAGACAAAATATACAAAGATTTAATTGTATTAAAATTATATTTAAATCATTGTTTATTTAAGACCTGTTACATAATTGATATACCTGTAATTGTTAAAATCTTTCTCCTACAAATTCTATTAAAATTCGGCTTTGTAGCCATTTTTAATGACGTTTTATCTTGCAAGAAATGAGAAAGCACTCCCCCCCTTTTTTTTTCTTTCCTTTTCTCTTCCCTGGGAGGAAATGTGAAAGCCCTTTTTCTCCTTTTCTCTTCTCTGGGAGCGTTTAGACGGTCGAGGAGGTTTTGTTTGCGCACAAAACCCGGGTCGGGAGGTTTTGTGCGAGCGTTGTTTGTTGAAGTGGAGTTCGGAGAAAAGCGGCCGCTCTCGCTCATTGTGATGGAAGCAATCAGTGGTATTTGGAAAACTGTTAGCATTGTGCACTTCTTCTGTGTCCATTGTGCAGGATTTCTTTTCACAAGGTTTTTGCCCCCCCCCCCCCTCTCTCTCTCTCTCTCTCCCCCCCCCCCTCTCTCTCAAGCGATCCAGCTGGACGGAGTGAATAGCGGTGCAATGTGTACACGCTTTGTCCCCGCAAGCCCTTCAAGTAGCCCACCCTGAATGGAGTGAGTTGACACTGCATGACAGTGAAACAACATAATAAAAAATACATGAGCGGATGAATAGAAGCAGGCGCATAAATAAATAAAATGGGTGGCCAAAACTGGATAAAGTGAATGACAAAACGGTGAAAGAAGATGATGGAAAGGGAGGGGGGGGGGGGGCAAAACGATATTTAACACGCCAGATTAGCATTAGAATGCCATCTACAAAGCAGAACAATTGATGAATGGGTTTACCGGCCAAGAAAGAAATGGACTAAATGCCTTTTGAATAGATGGCCTATGTTTTCTCAGTCTAAGACAGGCCTTGAATGGGGTAAGGTGGACATGCAACTATGGAAAGAAGTGGGAGAAGAAAAGGCCTTCTATTAAAACGTTTTGCAGCCTTGGCTCCAAGGTCTTCAAGTGAATAAGAGGAAAGAGTAGGTGTGTGTGTGTGTGTGTGTGTGTGTGTGTGTGTGTGTGTGTGTGTGTGTGTGTGTGTGTGTGTGTGTGTGTGTGTGTGTGCGCGCAAAGGGGGGGGGGGGGGTGCTCGGCATCGGCATTTCACCAAGGTTATGCATATGAGAAAATTATTAATGGGAATGAATGACAGGAATAATGGCATTTTGTGGCAAAAAAAAAAAAAAATGACACTAACATGGTCTTACTAAAAAAGGTTACAATATTGAAGTTGTAAGTGGCTGAACATAAATGTGTAAAAAGTTGAATATTGGAGGGGTTACAACCATAAAGCCATCATGTTATGAAGAAAAAATTGTATGCTGATGAGAACAAAATATTAATAACGGAATAAAGTCTGATGAATAAAAGACTGCAACACGACGTGAAAAACATAAATTGAGGCACGACGTTACAAGTGTATATTAAAAAAAAAAAGGGGGGGGCTTAAGTTTGTTCCACGTTTGGTGTCACAAAAGATATATTTCAAATCCAAACTATTAGTTTTCCCCCTGGAGTCAAAGAAACTTTCCCAGCCTTCTCTCGCACACCTCCATGCATTCCTGAAAGAAGTCTTCCGGGATCATCCACAGCACCATCGCCGCTGCGGCCCTCTTGATGTTCTCCATGTCCTCGAACGAGATCCCACTGAGGGATGACGTTGTTGGTGTTGGGGGGGTCGAATAAAAACTACACGTAAACTACGTCGGCTGAGTTGAGAAGTTATTCTATCAGAGCCACACTTAAGGGCAAACGTTGTAGTTTGGCTTCTTTTGTGACACCAGTCTTGCAACACACTTCATATGTGAAAAAACTTGCAAGGGCAGAAAAACAAGTTCTATTGCAAGGACACAGTACATGAAGTTTTTTTTTTAGAATAAAATCATAATGTTACAAGCAATGGCATATTGTTAAGTGAGATCTTGCAGGTATGAGAATAAGGCTTATATAATATAGTAATGAAGTTGTTTCTACTCTTTAGACTAAAGTTGCAACTTCGACTGCTGAGTATAATTATAACGTCAGGTGAAAAAGTATATGTGAAGAAGTATAAGGAAGAGAAGAAGACAAGTCATAACGTGATGGGAAAAAGTTGGAAGAATGAAGAAAGTAATATTTACCCAAAAAATATATATTGCCAGAAACAAGTCATACAAAATCAAAGTCATAATAATTGGCAATCAATTTTTTCAGAAACGGTGGAGGCCACTCTTTGGCAAATAAAGAAAATAGTTTTAATGTTGTAAGAGCAAAGTCTTTTGGGACCAAAAACTGTAGTCAGACTATAGACTACAACAGGATCAGGATTTTGTCAAAATGTTTTATACTCCCAAAAATAAAATTCTCTCAAAAACTATTAAAAATAAAAAGTGGTTAGGAAACCAAAGTTGCAATTTCATGGAAATAAATTCTTAAAAGGCACAATGTCAGTATTAAGTTTCGAATGAGAGGGGAGTAAGAATGTTCCTAGAATACAGTTAAAAAAAATTGTTTGGAAAAGTCATAAGGTTATGACAAAAAAGACCCAAGGTAACAAAAATCAGGATGGATTACAGTAGTAAATCACATTTTCAAGTGCAGTTTAAAAACATTCTCAGGAAGCTTCATTGCAGCTACGACCATTTTACATCTATGAGCATTTCATCTCAATGTTACTGTCTTTCCATATTTTATTTTACCTTGTCATTGTGACCTCAAATCACACTACGGCATGTGAGAAAAAGGCAAAGCCCAAATGATTTTGACATCATCTCTTTTCACTCACCTTGAGCCCTATCAGAATCTTTTTTCTTTTAGAGTTTCCCCTTCTTTCTCAGCAAAGGCAACAAACGTTTAAATAGGAATTGATTTCCTTTGCACACTTAATCGCTAAATGTGCGTTTGGCCTTGATGTGAAGATGCTGAACATTGGAAGAACTCAAGTGGTTGCTCTATAACGCAGGAAATGATTCAGTTTTACTCTTGAAAGTAAATTTTTATGGCTAACCTTACAGCAACGAGTGCATTTGGTTTTCTCGCATCGAGCAGAGCGTCAAGGCTGAATGGAGGGCGAGCAAACACATTCAGTCAAGTCACCTGAAAAGGATTGGTAATTATATTATGATGCCTATTTGTATTTAATTCAGGACAAAACAGTTTAAAGGCCAAAAGCGCTCCATTTTACATTTGTCTTCATTTAAATGGAAAAATGGGTTTCATATGCGTCATCCTTCCCACTGGCCACAGCATTTTGAAATGAAAGCTGTCGTTAAAGCTCTGCTTTTCGAGCTAATTATGCCCACGTTTGACTAATTCTATTAATGACATTTATTTCTTCCTGGAAATCATAATTCCATACCTTATTCAGCAGAAGCAAGAAATCATGAGCTGTCAGCATGATGCGGTCGAGTTCTTTGGGCTGTCTTAGAATGCAATTCTAAAAAAAGAAAGAAAGAAAAAATTAGCATGATTATATAATAATGTGTTCGCGTTTCAACATGGCCTCCAGAGGATTTCAAAAATCGAAATTGTCTCCGTTCGGAAAAAGTCCTCATCATTAATTTAGGACAAGTATACTTAGTTTACTGTGAGATTAGCAAACAAGCAAAAAAGAATACTCATAAACATATTTTTTTCACAATGCAGTTCACTGCAATACAAAAAAAAAAGAAAAGAAAATCCCATTCCGATGCCCTGATAGAAGGCTTTGACGGCGAATCATAAGACATTTGTATAAGTAAGATTAGGGAAATTAACATACATCGGTATCAGCGGTTCAAGCGTGTTGACCTCAGACGGAAGCACAATGGCTTCCCGTTCCCTAATTCGCCCCGAGGCCGCGCCGTGAGCATGTGGATTATCACCGGACTTCAATGGCTTCAGATGGATCATTTGACTTTTTTTTCCTCTCACCTCCACATACATGAATAAAACATTAATATGGTTTCTTTGAGGATATTTCTTCTATTTGTTTGTGCATGCTCACCAGGTTGTCATTGCATGTGTGCGTGTGTGTGCGTGTATGTGCACACACACACTGTGAGGAAGCTCAAAGAGTGTGATCACTGACTTCTTCCAGCTCATTTTAGGCAAATCAAAGTGTGGAAAGTCTCTCCTGCAGCAATATCTCTCACCATCATCGGCTCAGGTCAAGAATGTTTATGAAGGCCGCGTGTCATATTACCTGTAATCTCCACGCTGCGAACTGCTGTATTTCAGACTTTTTCGTGCTTCAAGGAGGGAAGGAGGAGAAGCCGGGGTAAAAAAATAAATAAAATAAAAAAAGGGCAAATTATCTTGCATTGCACCTTACCACGACAGCCTAACGTGGTAAATCGAAGGCTGCCGACGGTACATGTCACTGTGCCCAAGGTCACAGGTAGAAATGAAAAGTGTCTGCGTACTCTACAGGACCCCCTCCCCCTCCCCCTCAATAAATATGGTACAAAGTCTCTGAAGTCAGGGTTTGCCTTCAAGAAGTTGGTTTAAAAGTAGCTCATACAATAAGTGCACAGAGTTCAGAGAGGATGATTCTTGAATTTGAGCGCAGAAGTTAGGTGTCCTTGCATTACGATTTTCGTTCCACCAAATGCTATCTTTATCCTATGCTGATATAAGATATATCTAGACCATATATATGCCATTTTTATTATCTTATGCTAAATATTTTTTGGTATTATTATTTTAATTCAATATGTGATAATAACCTGCACACATTTGCCACTTAACACAATATGCACAGTGGAGTTTAATTTCTAGAGCAAAATATTCGATTTAGATTATCCAGATCAATTTTTAAGGCTTTAAAAGAACATCACTAATTGTCAATAAAAAAAATAAAGCACAGTTAAAGCCGGTCTCGAAGGGTCTTTAGTCGGTGCAAAGACTCTACAGCGCCCACTGCTGTCAAAAGCGCAGTAATAACTTCATATTTGTATTCAGCCAATATCTCCACTTCATTAAGACACCAAGCCCTTTTGATATTTCGTACTAGATAGACTTAAATGCAATAACTCGAACGGGGGGGAAAAGTCCACTGTGAGAGGTTCAATGGAATATTTTGACAAGAGTTTATGAAAAGATTGTATAGCCTCTTGATAGTCACTCAAATAATTTAGTTAATAAACCCAAACGAGAGCTAGAGAGAGAATCATAGCATTATTCCATGAATCCATCAATAAATTAGAATAATGTCATGTGAGAAGCCTTAAAAAAAATTGTTCTTTTAAACAGATGTGACATTTTTTTGTTCCATTTCCAAATGACCGCTGGCAAAGATTGCCCGCTTTGGTATTAATTCTCAGGTTTTCAAGGAGGAGGGGGAGAAGGGGGTGTATAAATATATATATATTTATCATGAGAAGAAATAATGAAGTTGAAGAGCCGATGCCCTGAGGAGCAGTCGCAAAGAATTATATCTTTCTTTAACACAGGACACAGGCAAAAAGATAAGTACCTGTCACTTGGCGTACTTCTCGGCGACGCGTGCCTATCAAAGCGGGAGATTATTTTGCCCATTACCGCAAAAAGATCTGGGGGGCTCCAAGACTGCACCTTTAATGACAACACATCCACGAGCGTGCGAGCGAGTGAGCCCTTCATGCCAGCGGTTGTGTAGGCTTCCTCTTGCTCACTCCTCAAAGAAGAACTATTGCCAACATTCATTCACAGAGATTATTTCTTTGCTTTTAACAGGATTACAGGAGTGCAGCGCACGCATTGTAATATCGCAGTTTAGCAGTCAAATGCTTGCAGACTTGTTGTAATTAACAGAATAGATGCTTGCCAAAAAGATATGTTGGAGCACGGATAAGCTTTTGGAGAGGCCGGACTTATTGTTGTTAGCCACTTTAAACTTCATGTCGGAATTCTTTAGCACTTTTTGAACGTCGTAGACACACACTTACAGTATAGAAATCAATTAGAAGAGATGTGCCATTTTTTTAAATTCATTTAAAGACGTAGATGAGCTTAAGATGGGAGTAAGGATGGAGATGCAGAAGATTTATTTCCAGGAGTGAATACCATTCCTGGAACTTTGTGACACCTCTTAAAGTTGTCTCTCTTCATGTTTCACTTTAAATTAATGGTTGTTTTGATTTTTGGACAATAAGGTAAATTGAGTTTTATTGTTTTTTTTTTTGTTTTTTTTTTGCTAACTCCTTACTGGCTTTTAACTACCTGTTAAATAAGAAATTAGAAATTATATAGCTTTACATTATTTTCACAGTGATGACAATTGTGACCGCAACAAACTAATCCCAATCTAATTAATCTCAATGGAAACTCATATTCCAAATCCAAAAACCAACTCACATAATAACAGATTATGTATTATGGACTTTGTAGTTTTATGAAAGAAATGCCATATAATTAAACTAAGCTTTATTAAATATAAAAAAAAAATCCTGCTGGCAGAAAAAAACATTTCTTAGTGGCAATTCATTGAATTTGAAAGAAAACCCAGCGAATGCATTATCGCACAGCAAGCCTCATAAAAGATGCCATTGGTTCTACTGATGAACAAGCATGACTTCATACTTTGATTGGGAGCTAATGCAAAGTGTCCTCAGAACCAATCTATTATGAATGGTCTGAGTAGACAACACAAGCAGGCTACCTTGACAGTTTACGCATTCCCTTCAGCCAACGTGTCGCACTGAACCTTGTCCATGTTGTGTTGTCAGACAAGATGGGTTTACAAGGTCTTACATGCCCTGATTGTCAACTTTGCATCACTTGTGTGCGTGTATATAAAAAGTGTGCAGCGCTATCATTTTGTCTATTAAAGTATTTGAATCTTTGTCAAATTGCCGAATGTCAAATACTCTTAAAGTCAATAGAGATATTTGTTTCTAACAAGCAAGGGCCAGTCACTTGACTTTACTGCAAAGTCGTTCTGATGACTTCGTGAAGTCGTTCGGACCTATTTGGCAAAGTCATTCAAACGTGCGTACATTCGAAAAACACTTCCCAGTCAATATCTTTTTTACTTCTTATGGCAGTTTGACGCTTTTACCGATTTTCCACACTGCTAAACAGCCAAAGTAAGCTACAGCCTAATTATTTAGCTTCCAAACAAATAAATACTTGGGTGTCAAATAAAAGGGCACGACGTTTGAGGGCTGCTGTTGACAGCTCAGGAATTTTTAGCAGGTGAAGTGGGGCAATTGGGAAGCGAACAAATTGCAAATATTACAGCACCATATGTTTTCTTCCCTTCCAAAAAGATGGAAGCTACGTTCTCACAACAGAGACACAAATGGACTTCAATGAGGAAAAGCGTACAAATGTCAGTAACAAGGCAAGAAGGTGTAAAAATATACATAGCTAACAGACAGCACTAAGAGATTTATGTATGTAGGGCGCGAAAAAAGAGACACAGCCGACGCCTGGTGCTGTCAGCCTGGTTTCCGTGTTGCGTCATTCAACAGTGGCGGTGTACCGTGAGGCCAAATATGGCAGAGGGCTCTATTTAGCGCAGCTCGCGCGCCGTGATCTCTCGTCACGCAAACAGACGCCGGGATTGTTGGATGTTTGTAAACAAGTTGAAAATATATTCCCCACTCTTAATTTGATGCTCAATGCATCTTGACAGTTAATTCCATTCAGGTAGCGTTAAGATCACGTGTCACATGTCACTTCCTTTTCAGCAAGTTGGTTTACTAGCAAGACACTAATAAGTCTCTGTCGTCTGAGTAATAGTATCGTCCGGGTCTGACCCGATCTCACCTTTTTGATGCCGAGCGGTGATAAAAGCTCATGTGTGAACATAAAGCCGCCGGGCACTTGACAAAGTAACATGAACACTTGGAAGGGATACTGAGACAAAGCTCATTGTGCCTCCTAAATTGCTGAACGGCTCCAGGGGCTGACATTTAAAACACAACATTGCCAAACACACACACATTAAATGCAGAAAAGCCAAGCAGGTTGGCTCTGAGCGAAACCTGAAATTCAAGTTCCTGGCGACGGCGGCTGACCCAAATTTCCCGGCCCCTTCTCCTTTACGTGCTTGTGCAAGCCCGGGGCCTCGGGGTGACATATCCCTTACACAAGGATTGCCGGTGCATTTACATGCAAGCATGCTTAATGAGAGATCAACAGCAGCAAAGCGCTTTGAATATAAAGCTTTCCTGTACAAAAAAAAAAAATAATATAATGAGCGAGCGATTGATCCATACTCAAACAAGCCGGTTTGCTGAGCTAATACCAAAGCCAGATTACAGCCCGTGCCAAAAGTGCCCTGGCGTGCGACGCCTTTCGCTTTCAGGGTCCCCAAATTTGTCATCACATTAGCACATGGTCAAGGAGTACATGCGAGCACTAATCTGCTTTCCTGCACAATTAGTCTCCTTGAAGAAGGCGGTAGACTGACAGCCGGTGGGGTGGGGGTGGGGGTCTAAGAGGAAAATCACTGAGTTTGACATAGGATGGATGGATTATTTACAGCCAGTCCAATGTAACAGTCGAAGGTTCTTCCTTTTGCCCCTCACCTACTAACACATTGGCCTCTTTTAGTGTGCATTGATAAAGCCTTACAAAAGAGGTTTTAGTGAATTTGGGTGCTCACAGGCGCTGTCAATGTGTTTTAGCTGAGAAGAGCAGACGGCAAGTATTCCTTGAATAAAATATTCGATAATTTCATTTCAAACTATGGGCAGACAGGGAGAACAAAATAGCAGGAGGGATGGAGAAAGGAAATGTTTTTGTGTGCGTGTGTGTGAAAAGAATAAAAAGAATTCAGTGCTGCTTCTTGCAAGAGGGGAAAAAGAAAAAAAAACATTGATGACACCCAGTTCCATTCTTCCACTCTCCCCTTTCTCTGCTCCTCGCCTCGCAGCACGGCGGGCTAAGCTGGGAGCTGTAATGTCATTAAATTGCAAATGCTTTTTTTTTCATTTCCGACACACACTGTTTACTTATCTGGCAAAAACATATGTTGGAAGGAATCCGTTAAATTCTGCCCATTGCCTTGGGTGAAAGTGCAATAGAAACGGGCCCACTGAGCTCCTTCTGTCGTCTCCTTTTAGCACTTTGCCTTATCTACAAGGCTGCTTAGCAGCAAACTGGCGAGTTCAATGAAAAATGAAGATACAGAGCAAGATTGGGGAAGAACAGTGACGGGAGAAATGCTTGGAGAGAGGGTCATCCCATTCCTCTCCATCTGCATAAATGACTATTTTTAAGGCATCTGGGGCGTCTGTATATTTTTCTCACTCTGCCACACATTTAATTTCACGCCCCGTGTTCTGAATATGCTTAAATGCATATCTCTGATGCACCTTTAAGCCAGAGGAAAGAGGATGGGGCGGCGTGGGGGGGTGTGGCGGCGGCGGTGGCAGTGGCAGGGGAGGGTACGAAAGCAAAATTAAAGATAAAATGGTGTGATTTGCACTACAAGTCTATTACTTTATGGCATTTACATATAGTTTACCTCTGCAATTCCAAGATTTTTCACCCCCCCTCGAACACACAGCACACCACTTTGCTATCAGTATAGTTGGGCATGTATAAATATGTATAAATCTTTGTTAAGCAGGGGGGGAGGAAATAGAAAGTTTCAAGGGTGCACTTTCTTGCCTCAACTTCTTCCTCTTGGTGCCGTGACGCTGTCAGCAGACCCGCTGGGCGTGTTCTGCCCCAACAAAGAGCCATGAGGGGCTTCGAGCACTTTGTGCATCGTGATCCCCCCCCCCCCCCACCACTCGCACCACATACCCTCTGAGCGACTGAGGGGTTGGGGTGGGGACCCTTTTGCCTATCAGACACCGTTTCAGCTTTGGCTGTGGCTGTTGTAGTGAGAAAATGAATAATTCTTAGCATTTGTGGATTAAATGTTTTGGGGTTACTCTGAGCAGTCATGGGACCCCACCTGGCCCGAGGGCCACTGGTTTCCCACCACTGCTGTAGAAGAGGGGCCTTATCACATGTGTGGGTAGCCCTCTAGCATGGACATGTCATGCGGATAGACCGACAGAGTCCTTGTGATGAATAACCTCGGCGAGTCTTCTATCAGGTGCTCCGGCGGCGGCAGACTTTCAAACTCCGCCCCTTTCAAGGATGAGGATTGGCCGGGAGGAGAGTGAAAAAAGGACAGAGAGAAACTATTCAGGGCACGATTCCTTCCCCTCATTGTCTGCCCGCTTCGATTTGAATGCGCTCGCTCAAAAGCAGACGAGAGAAGCGCTTGAGTCGGCCGCAT
Organism: Syngnathus acus; assembly: GCF_901709675.1. Classification (NCBI taxonomy): domain Eukaryota; kingdom Metazoa; phylum Chordata; class Actinopteri; order Syngnathiformes; family Syngnathidae; genus Syngnathus; species Syngnathus acus. Next base: position 7,551,520 of record NC_051105.1, on the reverse strand, counting down.
TGTTGCCTTTCTCTCTGCGCTCTTTTCTATTTGCAATTAAATGCATTTCACATGGAACAACTGTACGGAGCACGTTGCAGATAAGGACGAGGAGGAGGAGGAGCGTGTGTTCCATTGCCTTTAACCTCGTTTGTAATGCCTTTGCAAATTTGGAGTGCGCTTATTGTAAAAAAGTAGGCAATCAAAACAGAGAATTTGAATAGAAAATGCCGCACAGCTAAAAGCATTGCTTCAATTAAAATTAAACTGCTTTTAGAATTCTCGGCTTTAAAAGAAGCAGCAATCTTAGTGTTGCGGTTCAAGGGCTTTACGTGCAACATTGTGCTCACACAGCGACATCACACACACACAGAGGTCCCAAGAATTGGGATGAGATCAGTCAATTAGAATTAATGTCATCTGGTCATTTACAGCTAAACACCCTCCACGTCGCATTGTGTTTGCTTTGTGTCGACTGCAAAAACCAATCTCATCCCGCAGACAGACACGGCACTTTTTTTTTTTTTAAGGATTTGAACGCTGTAAATAACTCCCAAGCCCTCTCTTACGAGGTTTACCCCTGCAGCACTTTGTAACTTATCAGGGCCTCCTTGTGCTTCCTCTAATGCCGGCATTATGCTCAAATGTAAATGGGTGAAGCTGCCAGAGTGGTGGGCGGGAATCACTCAAGAAAGACTCACTCAAGGGGTCTAGCCAATATTCCGATTGGGATACAGAAAAAAAAAAAAAAAAGGCAATACACAGTATGGTTTTATTTATTTTTTATCTCTAAAGACACCACTTACAGTAGCACTGTTCTGTTATAATCTTGTTCTTGATTGAGATCTTTCATTGAAATAACGTGTGTGACTAGAGATGATCATAATCCATCAATTAATCAATTGATGAAATTGATTTGTTTTTTGATTGTCTAGGAGCCATTGAAACCAAACTGAGTGGGCTACTTGGCTGTAACCAGCAGAGGCGCTGTTGAGTCACTGTCACTTAGATTTTGACCCAAAGAAGAAAACTACTATTTCAACGGCTTAGGAATATTTCCCTCATATTTTATAAAAATTCGTTTAATGGCCTACTAAATATAGTATTTTGGGTTTCTGTAAATACTCGGACTTTTGAAATAAAGTGAATGAACAGTTAATGTGCTATCTAAAATAAACACTTGTTTTTTTAAATATAATGGTTGTGGAATGATTTCATTCAGAATATATATTATTAGTACTGATACGTTTTAATAGCATTAAAAATATATACTCTTGTATCCCTACATATGTGGAAAAACAAATTTACCCCAAAGTCTGTTAAAACGACACTTGCACCCAACCCAACTGAGGAAAACTTGGAATATATTCTTAGTGAATGAGGCCCAAGGCTCTGTTTTGTACTTGTAATTTCCATCTCTAATGGTACAAGAGACTGATTAGTAATTAGGACAGCCTCATTTAAACGCATGTAATGAGTATTATAGGTTTCTGTTCTACTGCTGAGCCGGGATAGCATCTTCACATTGAATTTTAACGCATATTGACCTCTAACGACTCAGTTCTTCATGTCCTCGAATTGGCTTCGTAGCGTAATGACTTTATCGCCGGATCTCTCAACTAATTGACCTCAAGCGTGTTTCCCAGCATAACTATTAATCTTATTTTCCAGTGAATAATTTGGGAAGTGACTCTCTCGCAAATATCCGCGCGCACACACACGCAGTCAGGCAGGCTGCTCGTGGTGGAATGTGTGGCCCCTAGATATTAATTTGGAGATGGATAGGAGTCTTAAAGAGGATTAAAACTCTATACAGGCTACTCATTTCACATGGCTGCCTACCACCCAGGCTACTGTGTTGCGCTCCCAGACGTCGCTCGGCATGGTGGACATTTTAAATGGTGACAGTTAAAGTACAAAGATGTCCAATCCCAGACTATTTCATGGCATATTTGGCCCGAGCATCCTGAAGGAAATTCAAACTGTCAGGGTCGCTTGTCCCTGCCACTGCCAACGAGTGGCCATGCACCAGACACGGCAACACTGCCCTCCTGCGACTGTCTATGGTACTGCACCACTTTCCCTGCCCTTCCCCAGTCAAAACACTGTTGCTATCCTTACAGGGACAGACTGACACACTAAATAAAAAGCAAAAAACATTTACAAGAGGAATGACTTAACCTTATTTATGAATACAAATTCAACAGTGTTTGTTGTGGTTGCAGACTTAACATTATAGAGCTGCTTCCATATTTCAGCCCCAGTCTATGAACCACTATGATTATAAATATATAAAGGAATATCTCTAAAATAGTGTCAAGCAAAACAGAATTCATTTTTTAATGGCAGATTTTTTTTTAATTTGCCTATCTATAGTATCTATAGTAGTCTTAATTCCACTGACAGAATATTTCTGAACACTTGAGTATTAGTATTCATAGCATGTTGCTGTAAGATTTACATTGGATTTTTAATGTGAAGGACTTTAGGAGTCCAAGATTGTTTGTTTAATTTGTATTTAATTCAATTTATTTAATCCCAAATGAATGCTATTTTTTAAGAATATAGGCAATGTTTACACCCTTCATTTATATGGAAAGAGTGGACAGCAACATTTTGAAATGCCTAGTGGTAATTTTTCAATAGACAAGATATAATTTTGTGTTTGGAAATCAGTTTTAGCTATTTGTTTTTATGCACGCACACACACGCGCTTTAGCTTCAATTTTACAAAGCCCTAAATGCACAAAGATTTTCTGTTCTTGTATTTCACCTTAACATCTAACTTGAAATGCTGCTTATCTTTAACTTAATTTGATTTGCCTTAAACCTGCACATTGGCTCACATCTTTATCAGTGGCACGGTGAGCCGCAAAACCGTGACCAATCCGAATCATATCACAATCACGGTTGATTTTAACACCTTGAGAGTGTCTTTGCTCTTCCAGACACCTCATAAAAAGCGTAATCAACATTCCAGTTGACTCCGGGCAGGAATTCTTCTAATCCCCATCAGTCCAGTGAAGCTCATGAGGCCTCTTGGGTAAAAGACTCAGCGGTCACAAGAGCTTTTCCCAAGGCGCCATCGTGTTTTGGTATTACTATATCCTGAGATGATGGACTATTTTATGTTGCAATTATTTTTTATGGTTAAAAAAAAAAAGTCAGTAGGAATAGGAAACACAATCAGGAGTGAAGCTGTGACCGTAACCTTTTCTTAACATTAGATTGGTAATTATTGCACTATTGTACAACAGACGCATACAAAAACAAATGATGACATGAGTCGCAATGAAACGTGGGTGGACGTGCGATTGCCTTTACATAAAAGCAATGAGCTCAAACGTCCTAATGATTCTTTCCTTGTTTGTAATTGTGACGCGGTCTAGTCTGCCTTTCTTGCTTTGAATTCCAAATTCTGCGTGAGAGCGTCAGCAATCACAAGGCATGCGGCTGAAATGCAAAGAGTGTGATTGCCGAGAGACAAACTCGGGGTCATACATCTGAGTTATGACCAGACTTTGCTGCTTACATACACCGAAACGTGGTCACAAGTGCGGCAGAAGGGATTCTCAAGAAAGTCTTGTGATGCACATGAGAGAGCATATGCAGAACACTGCCGGATAAAAAATTCAGGATACGATGCTTTGAAATGGAAGGGAATCCACATACAATTGGCTGGTGTTCAAAAACAAGCGTGCAGATAAAACATACATTTCACAATAGATATTTCCTGAAAGAAATGTCGCCTCTTTTTGAGATGCAAACGAGCGTCTGACTCTGCACTTTAAGAAGCTGGATGTTGTGCCATGCACTTGTGTAACGGCTACTCGGTTTCTCGCTACACTGCACCACAAAAACAACATTGCTGAGCTTTCGTCTCGGGATTTTGTCTTTGGGGTGAACCAGCTTTTGTCGGAGGGTGTTAGTGGGTTTGAAATACACTGGTATGTATAGTTTGGAGAAAATCCTTCTGAATTTGAGACATAGTCTAATTGGGGGTGGAGTTGTTTTTTTTCTTTTGGTATTTTGCTGGACAAGGGCAGACAGAAGAGGGTGTTTGAGCCATTGTGCGCCGTTGTGAGAGAACAGAAATTACATTACGCCACCGGCGCTATAATTAGGACTTGCTTTTAGCATGTCTAAAATCTAGTCTAGTTCTGGTCAACAAAATGTCAGATTAAAAAAAATAAAATCAGAACAAAAATTACATTACGCCACCTGCGCCATAATTAGGACCTGCTTTTAGCATGTCTAAAATCTAGTCAAGTTATGGTCAACAAAATGCCAGATTAAAAAAAAATAATAATCCAGTAATCTTTTAAAAATAAAATTCAACATAAACATTTTTTTTTTATATTCCAGAATAAGATTGATTTGCTTCAAATGTATTGATTAGCATATTGATGTATCAAAATATGACAAACAAATGAGTGTGATTCCCAACACATTCGGAAGCTACACGTTAGCGTTCCACCGTCATCAAGAATCACATGCATTGCACCCTTTGCATCATGCACACCCTGTCCGAAAACTGAAAGATTCTTGGAAAAACCTTTCCTGCCCTTGGGTTATCATTACAAAGCTTTGATTGAAAGGACAACAGTTGCTAAGACAATTATCCTGTTATTTTGTGCACTTATGTTAACCCACTTATTGTTTCTAAAACTTTAATCTGATTCATCTTTTTCAGAGAACTTATTGAATACAGTCTTGATAAAGTTCATTAAAGTCTTATGCCTAATGGGGCCTTCAGGCAAACATGTTTCTCAGTCTCGCTTTTCAGCTCGCCAGTCAGGTGATGGTCACAAGACCAACTAGTCTAATCCCACCCAGCTCTACTAAAGCCCCAACAACGAAATAGTGCGGTCCTTAATGTGTGTGAAACCAATTGCAACACAAGATGACTCGACTTTAAGTGCCATTTCCACAAATTTTCTCCGAATCTAATTTGAAGATACACAACCAGGGAGGGAAGCCGGACTCCAGTTGATCGACAAGCAGATTTTTCCCTACGGACTAGAATAAACAAGCGGGTGGAAAATGAAGATTGCTTTACTTTTCAGCCTTTTTTGCTTATTTCTGCAACCCGGTGAGGCTCAGTTCCCTCGAGTGTGCTGCACCGTGGAGGGGATTGTGTCCAAGCGCTGCTGTCCTGCTCTGGGCTCCGATTCTGCAAACATATGCGGCACCCTAACGGGGAGAGGAAACTGCACCGCTGTCCGAGTCGACACCAAACCCTGGGGAGGTCCGTACAGGCTCAGGAATGTCGATGACCGGGAGAGATGGCCCACCAAATTTTTCAACCAGACTTGCAGGTGTAATGGTGAGTCCAATTATTGTATTATATTTATTGATTATTGCAGTAATCAGATCACTCATGATTAAATGAATACTTTTTTGGTGTTTTAGGCAACTTTGCAGGCTATAACTGCGGGCAGTGTAAATTCGGCTGGACGGGACCAAACTGCGACCAGAGGAAAGCTGCCGTCATCCGCAAGGACATCCTGACGCTGAGCTCTGCAGAGCTCCAGGAATTCCTGGATGCCCTGCAACTGGCTAAAACCACCATCCACCCAGATTACATGATTGCCACTCAGCACTGGCTGGGCCTTCTGGGGCCAAATGGAACCGAGCCCCAGTTTGCCAACATCTCCATTTACGATTTCTTTGTGTGGCAACACTACTACTCTGTACGAGATACTCTGCTTGGTGAGTAGTCACTATCATCGTCACATTCCAAATCATTGATTAATTAAAAGGAGCGTCAGACAAGGGAATCTACAAAAGCTGAATAGAAGGCAACTGCTTTTTTTGCTTTGAAAGGCTTGAATGACTATATAAAACAATTAAATGGATTATGCATAAATTACCGCAAATAATCCACTGTTGCTATCAGCCTGTCCTCAGCCGCTATCAATATTTATATAGGTGTCGTTCAAGGTCACAGAACTTTAGGAGCTGTAGTCTGAAAGCTTGAACCTATTCTTTTGCTATGAATAAAATCTGATTTTTCTTTTTTGCTCTATTTCCCCATAGGTCCCGGTCGGCCATTCAAAGCCATTGATTTCTCACACAAAGGACCTGCATTCATCACCTGGCATAGGTATCACCTCCTCAGCTTGGAAAGAGACCTACAGGTACAAAAACATAGTTTTGCTGGAAAAACCCGCCGTGAAAGTTTGGAAAGTTTCCTTATTACATACAAGATGTTTATTTTAAAAATAAAGAAATGGAAGCAACGTATAAAGCAGAAAGGGTTCGGGTTGTGTCAATCTCCCAAATTTGCCTAATGAAGCACACACACAAGCGTCTTGCAAAGGCATGCTAATACCCATAAACCCCTAATTCCCTGTTTTCCCCACAGAGGCTGACTGGCAATGAGAACTTTGCAGTACCTTTCTGGAACTTTGCCACCGGGCAAAACGATTGTGACGTGTGCACAGACGCTCTGCTGGGAGGCCGAAACCCCGACAACCCCTCCCTCATCAGTAGCCAGTCCAGATTCTCTAATTGGGGCGTGGTGTGTAACAGGTATGCACTGAGATCTGCATTCTCGGATTTTTTATTTTAATATCCTACATATTTTTATTATAAATCTGCACCGAGAAACAACGTATTGTGCTCATTGCAGTTTGGATGACTACAATCGTCTGGTGACCCTTTGCAATGGCACCAATGAGGGTTTGATTCAGAGAGGTGTGATGAGAGGAGCTAACGCAACTATGCCCACCATGAGTGACGTTCGCAGCTGCCTGGGTATCCGGGACTTTGACAGCCCTCCATACTTCACCAACTCTTCCTTCAGCTTCAGGTGGACTTTCAAATTAGAGCTTCAGCCACCCGCGACTACACTGCACTCTGTTATCATATGTTTTGATACACAGAAACGCCCTGGAAGGGTATGACAAGCCCGACGGCGAACTGGATGAAACTGTCAACAATCTCCACAACCTGGTCCACGCGTTGCTCAACGGAACCAGCTCTTTGCCCCACTCTGCAGCCAACGACCCCCTCTTCCTGGTCAGAGTCCAATTTCAAAGCGTGCTCAGAAGTCAAACGCTAGGGGGTGTTGAATTCTGACCGCTTGCCTTTTAGGTTCTCCACGCTTTCACTGATGCCATTTTTGATGAGTGGATGAGGAGGTTTGTCCCTTCCAATGCCACCTTCCCGGATGAAATGGCCCCCATCGGTCATAACCGAGACTACAACATGGTTCCGTTCTTCCCTCCGATCACAAATGAAGAGATCTACATACCATCAGAGCAGTTGGGATATTCCTATGCTGTTGACTTTGAAGGTAAGCAAGTGGCCAATGTCAGTTTATTTATCAATTATGCCCATACGATAAAACCTCAAACTTACTGCCACTATGTGTCACACAACTACAAAAATAATCAGTGCAAAGTTGGAAAAGAAAATGAAAAAAAAAAAAAAGTATATGTTCTAGTGGACAGGTGTCAAACTTCATGCCCACAGTACAGATCCTGCAAAAGCTAGCCACATTTTCTTCTGCTCCAAACTAACCACAAAAATAATAAGCAAATGCATGGAGAAGTATTTTTTACTTGCAACCAGTTTTGCAGTGTGAGCAGGCCAAGTCATTGCAACAAACCAAACGCCACAAAATGTTCAATACTATCAAGAATCGTCTCTTATATGCAACCCACATCTATGCAACTCTCTTTTCAAATAAATAGTCATAGAGACATGACGTCACAGCGACCCATATTAGAAATAAGAAGCACTTCCTACCGTGTAAAAATGTTTGCAAAGATGATCCACTTGCACGCACGACTCCTTCCAAAGAAGAAAATATATTTCCGTCATGCTCCTCCAAAGACTCGCTGGTGTTAGCAGCTCCTTGCCAATTGAAGGTGCACCTGTAAACAAACCGCAAATGAATTCCATAAGAAACTGTTCACGGGAAAACTAAAGGGACTAAACAGATGAAAATGAGCGATTAACATGAAGAAATAAACAAATAAAAACATGTTTAACTGTTAACATGTTCAATGTGTATGTACCTGGTCAAGGTGATCGTTTTCTATGACGCAATTCCACGCTTCACATACGTGAACCGGAAACTTTTTCTTTTTTATATATGAATATATGTATACATAGAAATAGAGAGACAATAAAATATAATTTCTGCATTAGATTGTCAATGATCATTTTGTTCTCGTCTTTGCATTCTTTCAGACGCAGGAGGATCAGCAGTGTTTGTGGTGGGATCAACTCTTGGGGGAGTCTTCATCGGGCTCCTGGCGCTCCTCCTTATCTTTGTGCTCTACCTTCGCCAGCGCAGAAACACGGGCTTCGAACCCCTGATAAAAGCGGACTTCACACACAGGAAGTACACGGACGAAGCATAGATCCCTATCACTTTGCAGTAGCAGAAGGAAATGAAACAAGAGGAACATATTAATCGTGTAGAGCCGGGGTGGAGAACCTACGGTCCGGGGGCATATAAACATCCAGCCTGAAATCTAGATCCAACACAAAAATTGAAATGGTCCTTCACAAGGTTCTCAATCCCTGTTGTCAAGTCACATATTTTGAATGAGAAACTTTCACAGTGCAACGCCAAAAGTAGTCACATTAAGAATATTTACAAAAATGTATTCCACTGATTTAATACAAATTGATTTACTTTAGTGTGAAATTTGGATCTGTTAAGTTATAGTACACAAAATATAGGTTAATTGTGCCTTCTGCCATCTAGTGGACAAACAATTAATTGTCACTACATTATCGGCATAAATTGATGAACGGCGATACATTTATTTGTAGTAAATCCTTTTTACGACCTGATGAGCTCTCGCGGCACACTTCATCGTGATGGGGAGTCACTGTTGTAGAAACAATTAAAATCATATAATAAATGAACACTTTATAATGCTTGAAATAAAAATAAAAAAATCACATTAAATTTATGTCATCTATTTAGAAAGAAATGGCTCATTTTATCATTCCGGAGTCATCACAAATGAGAACCTATAGGAATGTTTTTACAAATATTTATTCTTAAGAACAGTACAAAAACACTGAATGCAATCATCCTCTTTAATTAATTGCATTGTAAGGCATATTTGCTCATCCGCTTGAAATCAAAGTCAAGCTGAGTTCATTTGAATGTAACGTCATATAACAACAATGCACTGATGAGAAATAAAAACAGTGACTTGAAGCGTTTCCATCTCTGGATATATTTTTTTCCCCCTCAACCTTTTATTGCAAAAATATGACCATTAAAGGTTTGATGAAACAAAACATGAGAGCACTATTCATTATAAAGAATCTTTTTTTTTTTGAATGACACACTGTACACTTGAAAAGTCCTCGCTGATATGTTCTGAAATGGACGCACACAGAGGCTGCTTTTGGTCGGCCAGGCCCCTCGACACCTTCGACAATCCGCTCTAGTGACTAGACCCATTCAGGCCTGTCCGCTCTGCACTCTCCACGGATTCTCATTTCACAGGTGACTGTGGATCCAGCCTGACTGGGCTGCACACACACACACCAACGTTCAGGCTTCACAAAACACGTTCAGGAGCCCCTTTTCTTTGCATTTTGTTGCACTCTCTCTTTAATAATCCCCTTAGATTCTGCATTATTGTGCTAGTGCAGCTCAAGAAATGGCACAAATAGAAATCAGTAGATGCTCGACATGGGCGTTTGAAGATTCAAATTCAAAACATCGAACCAATGAGCATCTGATGTTAATTTAACATATTCATTCAGTGTCTCGTCACTGAAATATTTCTGTATGGTTGCATGTTTTCCAGAATCATAATAGAAATAGCCTTCAACTTATTCTTATCGCTGGGAATTTCAAACATACAAATTATTGAATAGCAAGATCCATTTACGGTAGATAATAGTTTGCCGGCCTTCAATTTTATTTTTATTTTTTCAGGAGGGGGGCCTTTTATTGAAGAGAGCTTCACTAATAGTGAGCAAACAATTTTCAGCATTTATATTTTTATCGACAGAATGTTTGTACTTTCAATGGCTAGACGCTAACAACAATTAGCCTTGTGGATAAATACAAAATGGCAATGGAGGCACTGCAGCCAAGACTGTCTTCTCTTAAAACAGCTTAATTGGAACAAACAAACAACAAAAGAATGTTTGGAATATTTTGCAGAAGGTTGATGAATGTGTTGCAAGGCAAATGGCAAATGCAAGTATACTACAATTTTCCCTTTTGTATGGCATGAGGACAGACTATATAAAGACATACTTGAAATCCTTTTGAGAATATGATAGGTGAATAAAAAAAACGATTTAAAATGAAAGCAAATTCATTATTAGTGCTGATGATTTCATGGAAATTAAAGTTGCAAGTTAAACTCTGTCACTCCTGCCATTAAATCGTTTGAATCTGATTTAAATGTTACATTGAACACAACTGTACCACTTGAAGTCATCAATAAGCACATTTTTAAAAATGATCTTAAACACACACATATTTTTTTCCTTAACACAAAAAGTCAAAACAATCAAAGTGCGTGCTATTTTCTTCCACTTGGGGGCAGACATTGCTGCCTGACATATATGTGCAAAAAGTTGTTGCCTTTTTTTTTTCCTTGAATAAAAAATAGTTTTAATCTCTCAAGCGGAGATCATGGGGCCGGCTTCAGCGTCGAACAGAGGAACCATGTGAACTATCAAGTCAATAAATGTGCATTCTTTGGGAAAGTGGGAAAATTGATGCATGACTGACTTGACTTGTTCAGTCTGAATCCTGTGTGGAAAAACTCGTCCCCACCTGTTTCCCCCTGCATTATCTCCAATGTATTTGGAGTAGCACAGCCAAGAGGGCCACTATGGTTAAGAGGCTTGAGGGGGGCGCGTGGGATGAACAAGTGCCGTCTACTGGACCCCTCCGGTCGGCTTCCACGCCCGGGGCTTCGGGAGGGGCCACATCTGCCTCTGTGGGGCAGGCCTCTGTGCAGCCACTTCCGCTGCCGGAACCGCTGCCCTCGTCGCCTACGGCGAAACAAACAAATGGATTCCTAATTCAAACTGGCGATTTAGAGAACAAGACAATATGTAATTAAAAAGAAAATGATTTTGTGCATAAAAATAACAAATAGGACTTCATTGCATGCATGCATTTGCGCTAAATAACAAAGTGGTACACTGAGGTCACCTATACACTGCTACATTAGCGTCTCGCGCTAACCACTAGCTTGACTCCAAGTTCCACAGAATGTCTTGTGGTCTATTTATTTTTAATCTATTCTTTTTTTGCTCTTTTGTTTGTTTTTCTGCTTATACTGTAAAATAAGTGGAATCTAAATGACATAAAAAAAGAGAAATGGCGCAAGGTATAAACTCACTGGAGTCCTGAAAGTAGATATCATTGCCATTATAGGCATTTTTCAGCTTGTTTGTCATCACTCGGAGAGCCATGATCTGCTGACGGATGAACGTGTCCGGACGGGTGATGTCCACATTGACCTCGGGGTTGTTTACCTGGTTGGTTAATCCATCCGTTACCACTTCTGGGAAGTACCTTTTGAAGAGGATAAAACACTCAGGATGTTTTTTGTCAAAGCAAGTCAGCTTTTGCAGTAGTCATTTTAAATGTGACTGTTGTGCTCTCTAACACACAAAGAGATCTTGTGAAATTTGACCTAGAAAAAAATAGGAGGCCATTATCTTTTGATGAGTCACCCTCACTCTCATGAGTTGCTTCTTTCTTAGTATGAAGACAAAGCATTTCGAGATGACACAACATTCCATCCAGTCAATAAAAAAATAATACAGTTTCAAACATCTGACACACTACAGTGGCTTCTTTGATAAAGCAGCAGAGGATTGTTGTTTGATTCCATTACTTTTTTTTCTGCTTGTCAGAACACCATTTGTTCCCCTCGGAAAGAGAAGATAGGTCAGTCAACTGGACTTTTTACCTCCCCTTGGTGTGTCCATTCCAGCACTGATCATCAGAAGCATTCCCAACAGAAAGCCTGGTGTCCACACACATCTCCTCAGGCAGGTTGGACCAAAATCTCTTGGACTGCTTGAGTTTCTCTTTTATGTCAACAACCTAAGCAGAAAGAATAAAAAGTAAAGCATTTAGTGAGGCCATTGAGAACATTACACATCGTCACGTCTACCTAATGCGCCCCTTTGGAACCTTAAATGAGCTTGTACGATAATACTAAAATTTGGGTTGCATTTGTGGTCACCGTTAACCTTTAAAGCTTGGTATCATTGGCTGCCCCAACTTTTTCAGACGAAGACCCCAAAGACCAGATAAAGCTCCAAAATAGACCTGATTACTATTCCACCGTCAAACAGTCCAGGGCCTTTTTTTTTTAAGCCTCTGTATTAGAACAGGCAGGATAGCAGGAATGACAACGCCCCCAACCCGAAGGCTCAATATTCTTTCAGATCTCACTTTATTATGCGCTTTCTGACTTGAGCGTGTTCAACTCCAAACTTTCATCGAGCATGCAAATGGTGACATATTTCGCCAGAGTTGAGGAGAGTGTCTGATAAAGGCGGGCTGGCCCCATAATTTTTGTGTATGTGTGTGTGTGTGCCCGGTTTACAGGTTGGCTTGTGAAATTGCGGTGAACCTGAGCAGAACATGAAAGGTGCTGTGCTGAGCGCGCCACGCCGCTGTGGGCCTCGGCGGCGCTTTTGATGTGTTAATCCTGTCACACTGATGCCAAGGCACCTCAGCCGCTCCGATGCTGCCCAGAGGGTCACCGCAGACGCACTGTGCTGCCACAGATTGACGATGAGGCGATGTTGGACTAAAAACCTTTGCACGTTCAAGATTAGCTTAACGTCACTCGACATCTGCAGGGTCCGTGAAAAAGATGTGGATTGAACCCGGAGTGAAAAAGTTATATTTTAATGATGCAAATATGCAGAAATATGTGAACTAAGACTCGACTTGGGATGTCTTGGCTTATTGTTGCTTCGTTTTGATGATTGGGCCTCGATCTGCAGAAGCGTAAACAGTCTAAATACTTAATGGGAATACTATTAATGTATTCTGTTTTAATTTGCTGCTGAAAATAAGTAGGTTGGAAGCTTTTAATACAAATTATTTAAAATTATAAAGGTTAAAGCATGATAAGGATAGATTTTATTGTATTTCAGCAGCTCATTATTTCAAAGTTGCTTCTTTCAAATTTCTCACTCTTCTTTACATATTTGAAGTCAGATTAAGTGGCAAATAAATCATGTGCTGAGGGGAAACGCTTATCCATTTGATGATTAATGGAGATCATTTAAACGGGAGGGAAAATATTTTCACACAACAATAAAGCCGCTTCTGGGAAAGGTCAGCCTACCCTCTCCCTCTTGCGTTCACATTGCCCATAAATAAATAAGTAAAATATGGTTGACTGGCTGCAACTACTGTCAACGTCCACTAGATATCACTGTGTCCTAGCGGAAGACTTATTTAAGAAGGAACGTACTGAAGTCTTTCTTTTTCTCTTCAAAATACATGGCAACATATCAAATTAGAGCATTCCGTTTTGCACCTTTTGTACAAAGTCAGCTGGAATCGGCTCCAGCTCACCCGCAACCCGAAATCTCGGGTTCCTAAGGCTCAAACACTGAAAGGTTTCCGTCACTGAAACAAAGATTGAAATCATAAATGCTATGAGGAGTTTAGTTCAAAGGCAGTGATTGACAGTAGTTATATACAATTCAAGCTCTCGCTACCGCTTTGAGGGAAGAAAAAGTGCAGCAAGCCCGTATCTACGACTCCATTGTATCTTGTGATCGTTCTCTCTCCTTGCTTTTCTCAGCAGCCTTTTGTTTAAGTGAAGGCGAAAGTATCGCCGCTTCACGGCCTGTGATCTTCCACTAAAAAGCTTCTTATTCTAAGAAGTATCGCTCTGCCTCTCTCAGAAAGTGGGGCATGGGTGTTGCATCACTAATAAAAGTAGCCTGTTCTTTAGCATGGCTTCTTTCCTCAAACGATAGGAGACAAGATGTACAAAACCACATTCCAAAGATTCGTTCAGCAGGAAACACAACTTAAAAGTTGCTTGTTAAGTTTTAGCGCTGAGGTGGCTTAAACTTGCCACGATTCAAACTGTCATTCTCCTCAATGTACTGGAAGTACAGAAGAGTATTTATTTACATACTGTATTACACATGGGGAAGTGTTTGAGGAGAATAATTAATTACGGGGGGGGAAAAACAGCATGAGCCAATGAGATAATTGTGTTTGGATTCTTAGAGTGGGCGTGTTGTGTGCAGATGCTCCACAGCCTTTCTTCCAATATTTGTCATACAAACACACGTACACACATCAGTCATTGTGGATTTCTGCGTGTGAGGCGACAGCTCGGCACTGATACCCGACAGCTTTCCTGTGCCCTTTTCAGATAGCTGACTCTCAAGTAAAAGTATTTTAAGAAACACCTTCTAGTCAATTAAGCATTATCAGAGTCTATGCGTCCAGTTTTGTAGGAACAATTTGAAGGGGATGCCCTTTTCTTGAAGTAGCATGTTGCATAAAGCAAGGTCCATTAATGCTTGGATGCATGCTCGAATGAGTTTAATGTGTGAGAATTGAACAGCTAACAGTTCCAATCGCTGGTAGTCATGTGGATGACTGATCACAAGTGATGTTTCTAAAAAGGCTAAGCACTATTATTGGTTTTATTTTGTCTAAGGCAGGGGTGTCCAACTCATTTTTTTCGCGGGCCGCATTGTAGTCATAGCTTCTTTCGGAGGGCCATTATGACTGTCAACCCAAATAAATGTATGAGCACCTTATATTATATACAGTAAAAGCTACAAAACAAACTGTCAAATAACTCGTTTTCAAATCAGACAAGTAAAAACTGGTCAAATATAAAAAAAAAAAGATATTATTAAAAGTGAAGACAATTTTCAATTCTAGTATTGACACACAAATTTGGTGCACAATTTGTCTTCGCGGGCCACATAAAATGATGTGGCGGGCTGTATCTGGCCCCCGGGCCTTGAGTTTGACACCTGTGGTCTAAGGAGTACAGAGAATGAGCTGCATTATATCGTCGTACTCTGAGAGGAACTGTGGCACTGCATGAGGAAGTCTTGAGTGGCAGGGGTTTAAGGTGGAGTGCATCAGGGCTCAGCTCTGAGCCCCTTCGTTTTCACGATAGTGATGAATAATAAGGTTAGATCATGATTCTGCCTGGTACACAAAGATAATTGGGCTTTTTTTCTGGGGTACCAGACAGAAGAGTACAGTCTGGTAATCTTGCGTTGAGCCAAACAGGCAGTTGTATGTCGACTATACCGCGTACGTATATCGTCTAGCCATAATTCATCGGCGAATTACATCTTGTCATGCTGCTATGATGTCACACTGTTGACGTAGTTGACCCAGCTGTGTGCCTCCTACCTACGCAACCCGCGGTGGTAGCCTGATCGGGATTTATGGATCTGAACCGCACTGCGGTGAACCCAAGTGAACTGGTAGAAACGGGACTTAAGGCTATCTGACGAAAACTTGACGCATGACCCTTGGAGTTTCTCCTTCAAAGAGTGACTCCATCTGGCATTCTGCCTCTTTCAGCGTCTACTTAAATAGCCATTTATCTAGGGATGTCCTGCCTGCCTGACACTGACTTTCTACTGCGGCGGCCAGTTGGAGCTAAATTAGTGCGTGTTCCTTTTAATCACAGAGTCCGCAGCAGGCCTCTCCACCAAAACCACGAGGGGCAGACGACTCCTCGATGGACTTGTTTTCACTGGCAACCGCTACGGCATTCTGCGTTAAAATAGTTTTCCTTTTGATACGCGTTTGCAGTGTTCTTCCTGCGTCTCAATTACAGAGGTCAGCGAGTAAGGCGGAGTTCATACCAGACCCCCGGCCAGGCCTCGAGGCTGACCAGCGACCGCTCTGAGGAGAGATGGAATAGTTTCTCACAGGCCACGGTCAGAATAGCTTTGCTTTCTCATCAGATTCCTGATCAATTTTGGTCCAGACAATGAATCTCCTTCTCGGCTATAAGATCTCCGAGCGCAAATTGACTTTGACGTGTTGTGAGACCTTGAGATTGTCAGCCGTCCAGTCTTGTATTATCTCGTTCTCCTTGTTGTTCCAAGACTACAAAATAGCAGCTTCCAGGCCAGAGCTGCTATTTTATATGTAAGCTGATATGCAAATAAAACAAGCGGGAGTATTATTTTGGGTATAATACTATCTTTGGTTATTTTGTGCCACTTTTCAGCAGTTCAAATCTAGTTCTCGGTTTCCAGCTCAGTTGGTACGTTATAAAAAGAAAATCTACTAGTAGAGGAAGAAAAGAAGTTAAGCTACTTTTTAGCTTCTCTTGGCAACTCAGTTGCGCTTGCCAACTCTAATCATTTTAGTTTTTTGCAATAAATGACTTGTGAGATACATTACGCAAACACAATCATTTGCTCCTTTATTTGTGTCGAGTGACACAAGCTTCAGGCCACTTCCTAATCGACTATGATTCCATTTCATGTCACAATCAGTGTAACTGATTAATTTGGAAGTCAGCTAACCGCAACATGATTCGGAAATTGTCCAATGGTGCAAATATGAGTATGAATGCTTATTTGTCTATATGTTTGTACCCCACCTCTTACATAAGTCAGCTGGGATGCCATCCAGCTCATCCGTGACCCTAATTACTACAGCAAATAGATGGATGGATGGATGGATGGATGGATGGATGGATGGATGGATGGATGGATGGATGGATGGATGGATGGATGGATGGATGGATGGATGGATGGAAGAAAGTCGGCCAGCATCACGGAACGGATTGTGTTGGGGTTTGGGGGTTCCACCAAGAAGAAATCTCAACTTGTACTGGATGAAATGGTTTGCAGCAATCACGACCTGAGTAGAAAGCGAATGGACTGAAATGATCCCTCGTGATGATGTTCTGCTTGCTTTTTGGGGCCTTGCTCTCAATGGCCTCCCTCTCTAAAGCGACTTCAGCAGGTAAGTAGACCGCACAGAGACGCTGGCCAATCAATATCAGTCAACACCAACTCCCCAGTGTGACTTTACCAGCTTGAACACCATGAAAGCCGCCATTAAGAAATTGCGTTTTATGGATGCCATCTTGACGCAAAGGCTTCTGCTCTATATCACAACAACACTTAGCTGCAAGCCTTAAACTTCCCTCTCATTTTTCATGCCATTTCTAATCTGCCACGGTGAAAGACTACAAACACAATTTAACACGGAGAACTCAACAAAGCTCCTGCCTGAGCAGGACATTCCTCCTTCTAATAGCTCCCGCTGACAGTGGTGACAATGACAGTCTTGTGTTAGAGCTCCGCCTCCTGGGAATGGACACTTGACAAACTGAGGGTTAGTTTTTTTTTTCTTATTTTACATTCTTATTACATTATTTTACATACTAAGTGTAGACTGAGTTTTTTTTTCAAACCAACATAATGTCTGCATCTCAGCAAAACATCTAAAAGTAAATGATAGATTCAATTGATGCTTTTTTAACTAATGCATATTTATCACTTGTCACACAATGTGATCAAAAACTGCTGCCTCAAAGAAAGTGCGCACAGAATGAAATCAGCTGCCGCGCAGTCACCGACTTCGCTGTCAAATTCGCTCTCCATCCAATAATAATATTGAACGGTATTGTCACACCCTTGAGACATAACATTATTTTCAACTCTAAAGTGCGTTGCTGAAAATGAATCACCGTGCCCTTAATTTAATGCGACGGCAAAGCTGTGTTGAAATGCACAAAAAAGGAAAAAAAAAAAAGTTGGTTCCAAAAATAGACGACGACTAACGCGACTAACATGTCTTTGCTCTGACTGGAATTTGATTAGGATTAGCACACTGCACCCTGGATTAGGAAAAAACCCTATACTGACGGCTTGCTTAAAACGGGACACTATCATTGAAGTGGAAAATACACAAGCAAGTCTATTTATTCTTATTAAAATGAGAAAATGTGTCAGAACCACTCTTATGTCAATAATTAGTCCTCACTTGAAAATCTGTTAGGGATCTTAAGCAGAGCTGCAGTGTTGTTCGACTCAGAGAGCAGACAAATACTTTGTCATCATAACCTCAGCAAACGTCCTCAAAATATGATCACAGTGCGATTGATCATGTTTTGGAAGGCACATTGAAGCGTTTTTTTCCTCTTTATGTTGTATTACATGCTGTCAGTGTAGGTCATATTCCAAATTGTGTTTTACATAGTACAGCCTGAAACTATTCGTTAAATCCCGTGAATTGTGTTTTACATAGTACAGCCTCAAACTATTCGTTAAGTCCCGTGACAGTGAGCCCGTATGGCCAGAACAGTTCATCACTGTGAGAAAAATGTATCACGGTACCGTCCTGCGGGGAGGAAATAAAAATGACAGAATATTGATGAAACGGTGGTGAGTTCGCACTTGTGACTCGCCTGGGGCTATGACAGCGGAAGTTTGAACAAGAGGGATGATTAAAGGGAAGAGATGCTCCGCCGAGAACGGAGCCGTCATCAATGGGGCCACGTGGCGGGAGCTCCCCTGTGAAGAAGCCGGCCTGGAGTGTTCAAGGGCCAACGCGCCTCATTAGCACAATGACGAGTATGAATGAGCTACATGCCGGACAATGTAGGTGCAGAATATGGAGACAATAGCATGACCGACCTCGCAGTCACCATGTGTAGTTTGAAACCCTAGTTTGAAACCTTAACCCTAGTTTGAAACCCTGACTTTAGCTTTAATGCTAATGACTATTTTTCAGCAATGAGCGATAATGCAATTGCTGAAAATGTCAACTTCTTTGGCCTATGAAAGAGTTCTGCTGGGATTTCTGCAAATGGCAAATATTGTTTTGCTCTGCTGTGCATTTTTGTTTGAGTCACACCTTCCCGTATGATCAGATTATCTTTTAGTCGGGTCAGTTTGAGTTACAAAGACGGATGTTGTTTGCTTATGCACTGGCGGAGCTAGCATTTTTTCCTTGGGGGGGTGGGGGGCAAAGGATATGTCAGGGACTTTTCAAAAAGCAGATAAAGATTTGCAAATGTATTGAAGTGCTGTAGAATAGCGCCATCTGCTGGTGATGAGTACTTGATGTAACATTTTATTTGCCTCAAGTATCAGTGGCGGGTATCGGCACCCTCCACAAATTCCAGTACCTCAAAATATGGTTGGTATCATTACTCGACCACATAATGTCCTTTTTTTTTTATTGTTATGAAATTTTTTTTTAAAATTGAGCAACCAAAGATTCAGCTGCAAATCTTTTCACTCAAAAACTGTGTATACCTGTCTGATGTATGTGTTGGCTAGGAAAAAGGAAGTGTGTGCATATTTGACATCCTTGAGTCTCTTTGTACTTACTGTATTTCATAGTTTGACTGAAATGAATAGTTGTAAAAGCATTTTCAGTCCTTGCCCATGTGTCATCATAATGATTTTTGCCTTGCTGCGTCTCTATTCTTGACTAAATGTCACAGCGCATTTACGAAGAGCCGCAGGAATTGTGTTTACCGACGCTCACCTCTCATGCATCTTTGAATGAACACATTTCTAAAGTTCCATTAAATGCCAGGGCACTGTGTGGATTGCAGAACAATACAGCATGGATGAAGTGAAACTACCAGCGAGGTTGAGAACAGCAGCGCACATTCTGAACTAGCCGCCAGACAAACACAAAGTACATTTTGTCAAACAACCATTCACAGTGACATTCACACCTCGAGACAATTTAGTTTTTAATTAGCTGCACATAAAATGTTTTTAGAGGGTGCACAAAAGCCATCCAAACATTTTTACAAACATGCAAAGCCTGATTTGAGGTCAAACATGCTAACTGGAACTGTTCTAAGTTGAATATAAAGACAAATCAATAGAGTTATTGATTTGACAATAGGACACTAGGAGCTCAGAATTGTTTAAAAATAGCAACCCAGAATTCAGCTATATTGTGTTGGGTATGATGCAAAATTAATAGTCTTTTTATTTTTATTTTTAAGACAATCATCAAGGGAAATTTGCTGAAAATCTTTATTGTGAGCGGGTGATAAGGAACGAGCTGCGTATCATTTAAAAATTTTGGAGGGGTTCCAAATAATATCTAACAAACCCTTTTACTGGGAAAAGTTTGGGTTAGGTTTGTGCATTTACAAAAAAAAAGATGTGTACAGCTCTTTTGGAATAGGAAGGACAAAGTTGAGTGACTTTTTTTACTGGAAGGCACTCTATCATAGAAATTATATTACATCATGAAATTCCTTGGGGGTAAATGCTGTGAAGCAATAAACTACGGTTTTATTATGTTGGGCTTCGGAACATTTTTGGCTCCGGGACACCTTACAAGGGAGATTTTTTTTTTCTTCCAAGGACCACCTCTGCATGCATACCTCTGAATGCCATCAAAATTAAAAGCTTCACAATTGAGGCTAATTATTTTTGAGGATACTTTGACCTCCGTTTGAGAACTTCTGGTTAGATTTATATGCGCTTTGAGTGTGGGGTCATTGATTCTCGGTCCCTAAGGTGCTAACTCGTGCACACCTGGGTGCAACGATCAAGAGCAGCAAGCTGATTGGTTAATTTGAGAGCACTTATATAGAGGCAGCATATTGACAACTGCAGCAAGTTCAGTAAAAAGAATCCAGTGACCATGGCTTACGACTTGTGTGTGATGTAATGTTACTTTTTATTTTTCTGATGTTTTTTTTTTTTTTTCCCTCTGATGACATATTGTTCTGTATTTTCTGTCTCCAGGGTGCTTGTGCTCTGGCTGTTAGCGTTTGCACAGCACGCCAAGGGTAAGTGCCTGTGAATTTGTGTATCCACAAAACCATTGTTACTTTTATTTCCTCTCTGTAGGAGGTGGTTCATCACATGGAGACTTTGCTCCTCCAGAGTTGGATGGGAATTCCCTTGGAAGCCAAGTAAACGATTGGGATCCACAGCAATACAGTCAACAACTTGAGTTAACGGACCCTGAGCGAAGCGGTTGCCCGAGTTGCGTTTGCCAGCCGTGCGACCCCCTCCCATGCCTTCGTCCTCACTGTGTGCCGATCTTTAGTCCTTGCCCTTGTCTTTCAAATTGTTGTCGGCGTGGGTGTAGTTGGAATTCTTGGTAGGCTCCGCTATAGCTGAACAAGTAAGTAATAAATTTAAGTTTGGTCAGTTTGTTGAACGCTGCAAGGTAACTTCATAAACTTTTATGCTTTCAGGTTATCATCCACTGGTGTCCACTTCCATGGCTGGAACTGTAATAAATTTGTTTAACTGAATCTCCATTTATTTTTAATTCTGTTCATTGGATTTTTTTTTTTACACAAGATAAAGGTTCACTGGTTATTTAAAAAATGATAAAGGAATTCAAAGCATTTGACTGCTGCTGGATTCAGGGATCCTAATCTCAAACATTGCCAGACTTCATTGAGTAAACATTGACTAGGGCAGCTAGAGGTCAAAGGACTTGAACTGATTCCATTTTGCTCTGTATCTTGACTGCCTTGTTGGCTAGCATTCAAAATCGATGTGATTCTTATGTGAACCCCTATGGGCAGGTCAGGTCTTTTGTTGTAGTGACCTGCTCAACTGGTATTTGCACTGAATGTGCATTAGCTGGGAGGTAAAAGTGGAGACTTGAAAGAAAATAACAGATGGGAGTTGCTGGATTGACTAAAATACACTGAAAGCTTTTTGCTTCAAACTGGTGGGTTTTGATTTGACTCTTGTAAATTCTAAACCTAAGTATGCTGACCTGTGCAATCTTACTTTTTCAAGCGGTTACTTGCGTTGTCGCAATCAGCACAACATGCCAATGTTAAATTTCTAAACAATTTGCCTATGGATGCTTAGTAAAGATGGTGCTTTGTAGCCAAATTGGTACTCCAATTTTAGGTTGGCGTATGCTTTGTCATACTGTACTAAAGTATATTACACCCTCCTAAAAATGTCTTTCAACCTTTGTCCCAAAACAAAAATGCTTAATGAAAATGTCCAAATGTAACCGACTGTCTGATACTTCACGTGGTAAATAAAACACCAACTCACAGGTGGCTAGCCCAGAATAGGAAGCAATGACTTCCCCCATTCGGAAAGTCATTCTCATTTCTATGGAAGCGGAGGTAATGCCTTGAAATAAAACTTCCTTACAGAGGAAACTGCGAACATTAAACACCGCACTCGCCACATGTGCGCTCATAGACCAGTTATTTTACGTGGTCTATGAAGAAGCATGTTAGAATCTTTGGAATCTACATAATTACACGGCTCGCTAGGTGCAACAACTTGGCGAGAACTGAGCTGTGGACAGCGACGGGCTCACTTCCATTAAACTGGATCCAGTACAAGAATTTCCCAGTGGCTTGACGCAGCATTATATTTCTGGGCTGCAGCTTATAATGTCAGGTTCAAGATGTTTGGGAAAGGAGTGGCTGGGTTCTTTTTCTTAGCCTGACTTCACAAACCACATTCGGATGTTTTATTCTGTTTCCCGCTGAGCACGGCGGGGAGAAAGAAAGCGAGAAGCGAGAGGAGTAGCAAATTTAACGCAACGTTAAGTTATCTACATCAAGACATGCTGCACTTGAGCTTTGAACAGGAGTGTTGCATGCAGCACAGAAAACTCAACAGCTAAATCATGACTATATACAGTAAGAACAAAAACGGAGCCCAAACAAGCACACGTCATAAAAATCATTTATTAGCTAGGAAGGCCATAGTAGCACAAAATAAAGGCAAACCATGCAGAAAACTGAGACGAAAGCTCAAGTGTTGCCGTGAGGAAGATAGTGATTCAATGTGCCGCCACCTTATTGCATGGAGAGAGCTAAACAAAAAAACTTCCGCCTTTGGACTCAAATCTAAAACATACTTTATTAATCCCTGAGGGAAATTAAAGGTGGCTGACTTTTGTTTTTGTGGTTCTGAAAGGATGCGTGCTGTCTCTATGGTTATGGTTAGGGTTAGAGTTAGGGTTATGGCTACCATGCCCAGACAGTCTGGCCTTTTTTTGCATCGTGGTTCGTGAACAGGTTTTTCCAAACCCAAAAGCCCCAGTTCCAAAAGTATTGTGACTAATGGTGACAGAAGTGGGACAGTTTGCGGTAGGGTCAAGAAAATGCTAAAGGTTTTGGTCAGTGTACATTTTTTTTAACGAAGCAGAACCAAGTTCAAATTGGATTTGAAAGTTCTATTCATCCGAGTTCTTCCTTAAGGCCATCGTGATGTGTTACTTTACATAACTTACTTTAACCTCCGAGATCACACTACTAGCCTGATTTAGCTAAACTAGTTTGTTTCTCAGGTCTGGCATCTAAGTTCATAAGCGGCTAATTAAAAAAAAAAACTTTCCTTCAAATTATTGTATCATTTAAGCGGGATGACAGATTTCTAGAAATCATAAGTCAATAAAAAATATTCGTACACTTCTGTTTTTGGACTTTACCACCCTTTGGCTTGAATCTCCTTATTTTGTGCAACACTACAGAACAGTACAAGTATATAGTGAATATTTATTTTGACTAGAGGCCAGGTAAAAGTGCAATCTCAGGGGTTCATGTGCGTGGTTGGATAATGCTGAGGGTAACACGTGTTTTCTATTTTTCAACACAAAGCATCTGGTGAGGGTGGGTGGCGGTGGCATCAGGGGTTAGTAACTTCATTTTAATGGGGCCTGGCAGAAAAACGCAGTGACAGCGAAGGAAGTTCTGTCGGAGATAAAGTTTTATCTATTTACTGGAAGCAAAACCATTCGGGTCTTGAGAAGAAAAAACGGAAAGACGCAGAAAAGGGACTCACTGTGTTTGTCTTGTTAATCTTCACATCTACCGAGCGAACCCACGTCATTTTTTTTTGTTTGGCAGCATGTGCCTCCTTTGAATTGTCTGTTTTGAGTTTCAAATTGCGGTGGCGAGCTTGGACAAACCTTGTGGTGTGTGCCTAAATATACGGTGGATACCCGCTGTTGATTGTTTACCGACAATGTGAGCCTCATCTAGCGGTCCAAAAAATGTTTAACATGGCAAAGCATGGCACGGAGGCGAGTGCAGAAAGACAGCAGTAAATTATATCTTTACAAAAAAAAGGAGCTATAATTTGTCTGCAATGATAGCTTTTACAATTGGTGTGAGGTCACAATAATCAAGCACTGGACCATTCTCGTAAACACTTAAAAAAAATAAAAAAATACAAAGGGAGAATAATGCCAACATGGATTATTATTATTATCATTACAAATACACTGGAACCTCCAAAATTGAGTCAGTGTAAGACTTTGTGGGAATCGAAACAATGTTTTGTCTTCTTGGCTTTTTGTAATGTCATTCGAAAGAAATTGTGTTGTGATGAATAGAGCTGTACATTTAGGACATTGTGCATGAAGCTGTCCCCACAAATGAAAAAGGTTTTATCATCTTTAAAGGTGCATGCTTTTCTTTTGGTAAGTGTTTGGGAATTTGAACTTTGAGGTCAAGCAGCATCTCAAATTTGTGACACCTTCTTTGTGAAAGTTATTTGAATATATTGAGGACAAATTATTTAAAGGCTAAAGTGGTAATAATTTATTTGATTAAAAAAAAAAGAATCTGAAGTCTATCGACTTTTTGTGTCACCCTTGTAGAGCCGGCAGACAGTGTATTGCACAAAAGGACACAAAAGTCTTTTAAAACTTGTAACAATTGCTAAATTAAACACTTCTCTCCTTATCTACAACGTGGCTCTGAATTTAACAGTCTATTGTGCCTTTATCGCAGCTTAGAAGTTTCATGATCACCATTCCTCGGAGGGGGGTGTGCTCTGACAGAATGTCAGGCAATTAAAGCATTGTGGCTCATTGAGCTGGAGGTGGACACCGCTGCTCCCCCCCCACCCATCCCTTCACTAAAAAAAAAAAAAAAACATATGGCTGTACATCCACACAAGACATTCTTATCAAAGGGCAAGTTAAACTCTTGTCAACATTTCACAAGGCGGAACAGCATCACCGTCCTGGGTAATTATGGAGCGTTGGTGCGTATAGGAGGACGGCGCGAGGGAAAACAAAGATGAGCTTTACACATGGAATCCATTTCTACCTCTGATGCAAAGGAAGATGTACAAATTCTGCTACGCTAATGATTGCACAAAAAGCATCTGCTGCACCGTGTGACACGTAATTCTATTTGTAACCGAGAAAAAGCCACACAAAACAATAACAGGATGTCATATTGTCTTCAAAGAGCCTCAACTGGCACTGTAATTCAACTTCTTTTCCTTTTATGTCGCGCATGAAAAAAAGAATGTCCCGGTAAAACCTTTCAACCATAGCAGTTGCACACTGAATAAAATATGCTGTATTTTAATAGGAAAGAGATTCAATGCAAAAAGAAAGCTGCAGAGTACCTTTCAATTTTTGTTACAGGTCATTGTACTTTCAGTCACTACATGGGACGAGTTCCCCTTAATGACAACTTTTATTTGTCAAATTCACCGGTTCATGAATAGGATAGCTTCTCACTATGGTAATATTATTAGTTGTTTTTCACAGAGAATAAATATGTCCCTGAGTATTTTTATATTGATTGTCTTTGTGTGCTGCTGCACCATTTGTGTTCAAATATCCATCCAACACCGCTACATAGATGCTAATTATATTTGCGAGATTGACACTAATTGTGAAGTGAGTTGAGTCACTTGCCACCAAAACTGACACCTACAAAGGTCCTGGACAGGAAGTCGTTTTGGCAAAGTGGCAGCAATAGAAATATAAATGTGAAGTCGTCCACTCTGTGACTTTGGGGACAGTTTCAAGTATATCCTAACTTTGCATGAACGTCCTTGCTGTTATTGGCGGTAACGTTTCACTGTTTAATATTTAGCAGCTGGAGGTAAGCCACCGGAGTGAGTTCACAGCAGATGTGCATGGTATTTCAAATATGACCTCAAACACCTCCGCCAACATTAAAAACAATTCTGGCATCATTAACGAACTTCAATATTTTTCACGATATGACTCACTACAAAGATGAAGGTCGTGTTTGATGGCGTGAACATAACTGTCGCCCCTGATATGATGCTACGACAACACTATGGCTTTTAGGCCGATTTCATCACTGTGTTGATGTGTCACCTATAGTTTGGCAGCCTTGGCTGTGCTATTTTCTGCATGTTCAGCGGTGTACTTCGCGTATATGACACATTCCTTGTCTGTTTCTGCAATTCCTTGTCTGAATGCCGGCTGATTATTCATGAGCGGCCCCCGCGTGCCTGCCTGGCCGCCGGCCCGCATCGTTGTACCATTAGAGCAGATGCTGGCCGCAGCGCTTTGTCAGACCAGGTCACCTCCTGATTTGTTGTCCGTGCTATTACTAACATTGGACAGGGGATATTTCCAGAATAGATAGGTTAATTGAGAAAGGTATGTGCTGAGGGATCGTCACCACCTGAGGACACGCCGGCATATGGTCGACACATCCGCGATGACTTAATGACTTTGTTGTAATGGAATAAAGTTTAAAGGCTGACACTGTACTTTAAGTTCATATGAACTGCTGCCGCTAGTAATAAAAGCCAAATCCTTTTTCATAGGCGTTTGGAAATTATGTTTTATTAATGTTTTGTAGAGTTCTAAACAAAAGTAGGAAAAGTAGGTTGTATGGGCATAAGAATTTATTTCATCAGTTACAAAACGATGCCAATTGCATGGATTCATTGTGTTAGAAAGCCAAGGAGACAAAATTGCACCCATTTTGAATAACAGCTGTAGTCAGCAACAATATTTGGGCGACCATTGTGCATTAGGACCGTGTTTTTGCCGGTCTAAATTTAGTCCCGGGTAATTTATTGACCCTATGACTCAACTCAATTTTGTTCATACTCAGCCACTGTAGTTGCGTTACATAAACTTATGCATCAATGGGCTCAGTGAGCCAGTCGGTAATTATAGTTCAGGTCCTCCCGAGTAAAGTTTGCATGTTCTCCACATTCCAAAAACATGGATGTTAGTTTAATTGAAGACCAGTGATGTGTGGTGAGATTCATGACTGGTGTGGAACTACTCCGCTGGATTCGGATATAAAAAAACATATGAGTATGTTGACTTGCTTCGAAAAATATTATTCAAATAAGGTCACCATTGAATTCAGTTCACCAATGATCCGAGTGAGCACACGTACTAAGAAAAATGGATGGATAGAAGACACTGACTTCAAAAACGACTCATGACCAGTCAGCAAAAGATTAGTCTAATTAAAAAAACAGCAATGACTTGACCTTTCATTTACCCCGTAGCCTTTCAAATGCCCACCCACAAGCACAAAGGAAGAAAAATTTTAAAGCTTACGCTGTGTTGCATAGTATTCCAAATAATCCTCTGGTTTGCAGCAGAGAGAAAGAGGGGGGAGAAAAAGGAAAGTCTTAATTAATTGTGTAGGTGGACGAAGGAGTGAAATGAAAAGGAGGCATGGAACAAAGCATCAAAAATGTCCAAACAGACATATTGAAAAGGCAATTAGTCTTGAATCAGGCAAATAAAAACATGGTATACGCATCATTAAACTGACAAAATGTAAAAGGCCTGGGTTTTTAATAGCATGGGTAAGTTTACTTGCGACCAAATCAGTCAATTTAAACCACTTTTATCTAGAAACCTTGTCAACCATTTGCCTCTTGATTTCAAGGAGGGCATTGTGGCCGCTAAAGTATTTACGGCATGATGAGAACGGCCCCTGAGCTACATTTGGCTGTCAGCGTTAGCCTTTTCCTCGGCTGCAGCGTTTTAGCCCTCAAGGTTGTTTGAGATGGTAAATGCACGTATCAACGTCCAATCCCGCAAACACGCAGCCCATCTGATATGAAATCAAGAGCTGGCTT
Source organism: Syngnathus acus (assembly GCF_901709675.1). Taxonomy (NCBI): domain Eukaryota; kingdom Metazoa; phylum Chordata; class Actinopteri; order Syngnathiformes; family Syngnathidae; genus Syngnathus; species Syngnathus acus. The sequence goes on along the minus strand of NC_051105.1, from coordinate 7,523,728 downwards.
TCCAGCAAACAATAGTCGTGGTCAGCCTTTGGAAACAAAAAAAAAAGAAAAACTGGTCTGTTCTGTTTGCCAAGCACACAGACAGGCAGCAGAAGGGCACGTCGTGACACGCCTCACTTTCCAGGGGGTGGAGGGAGGCAGTTGATAGGTTAACAAACGCCGGTCGATAGATGCGGGAAGACTCCGTGGAATGAATTGCCGTCGGCGGGAGCCCGACAAATCACTGGCTTTAATCAACGGTGTCAGGCGTGAGGGAAGATAAATGGTGTTTATGCCTCGAAAAGCAAGTAGTGCTCGATGCCCTTACCAGTCTGTCGAGGCTTGTGCCAGCTGCCGTGGTGGGACGCTCGTCTGGGTTGTAGGGCCTGAAGCGGGCGTTGAACACATCCGCAACGCCACGGGCAGACCGTGTCATTCCTGCGGGTTTTGGCTGACCGCAACCTTGAAAAGCCTACAATTACAAAAAAAAAAAAAAACACGGGCACCCGACCGACGGTCAGGATGTGAAGTGACTTTTTGGGAAGGAGAGAATGAGAAGAAACAGGACTTTGTGATTGGTTGAACGCCACACGCTGCTGGTATGTAACGGGCTGGATGCTGAGGTAACCACGGTGACGCTGGCGGTGATTCAGCTGGGCTGCGACCGACTTTATTTAAGTTTTATAGCCTTTGGGAAAACACCACATATACAGTAACGTGACTGTATGTGCTGTACGGGAAAGCCCTGCAGAAAGCCCTGCAGGGTGCTTGAATCCCAACTGACATCAACATTACATGAGAATAGCATGCTGCATTTTTCAAATTTGCTTTCTTTTGTGGCTGGTAGAAAAGGCAATAAAACATATCAACTACTAATTTACTCTGCAGCTCTTAGAGTAATTTAATCCCTAAATTGAAATATTTCAGGTTGTCTTAAGTGAGTTGAAGGATGATATCCAATTAAGACCACAAAGAACTGAATGATACAAATAGTAAGCAAAAAAACCAAACTTTAATCAGCACTGCTACTCCCCTTTGACATCTATATGTGTTTAACTAGTTTTAATTTAAACTCGTAAACATTTAACCACATTATGCCTTCCCTCCACAGGTTTTAATACATTTCCGCAAAAGGTCTAAATGGGATATTTTTATTTTTTTTCACAGTTTTTTTACTTGTTTTCAGAAAAGCCTACCCTACGATTACCTAACCAGACTCAGACATGTAATTTACATGCGACACCTAAACTTGGATTTAATTAGAATGTGAATTACACACCTACGACTCAGAGCAGCGGTGTGATTCACAGCTGCCATACCGGCGCGGCGTAGGCGACAAGGTGTACGATACCTTATAGGAGACCTGGGCGCTGTTGTCTTGCATATTCATGATAGCTTCTGAGATCTTGACATCAATGGGGTCCATGACGGATTCGATGTTAAAAGGTCCCTCCAGCCGCAGAGCCACTAGCAGCATAGCATCTGCCGCAAAATGAGTTAAAGTGAGCACTGACATAAGGAAGAACGATATGATCCAAATGACATAATTATGATGTGTAATTATATAACGTCACGTCTTGTCACTCTTCACACAGCAGTATAGTTAATCCTTTTGTGCTGTGCAAAAAGCAGTTACAACATACTATACATAAATAAATACACGTCCATTTGTTACGAGACTCAAGATAGATGAGCTGTGCATAAATTGCAATACTAATTAAAAAATGTAACATAATAGTGTGGGGAGTCATTTTCATGCAGCGCCGAAAGGCTTTTGTTACACTAATTAGTTAATGAATGCTTGATATAATGTGCCTCACTCACACACACTGACTGCATGTTCCTAAAAAGGGAAAATGAAGTCTCATTTAACACTGGAGAATGATTAACTGTGTATGTATTTTGCTTTTTCTCTGACTTTTGGAGCTTTTGTCTTTGGGGCAATTATTTCAAAAGATGGTTGGCTTTCGCCAACATATTATCTAACACCTCATCTTATCTACAATACAATTCACTTTTTACATACAAAATTACACTTGGATTGAATCCACAATGAATGTGAAAAAATTACAGCCTGATTTTCTGAATTAATAAGGCTGATTGGCTCACACTGTGTATTTCAGTCTTTTTCATTATCACACATTATCTTGTGAGATCACTAAATTAAAAGGCATGAATGCCTTTCAGGGCAAATTTAATTTTTATGTTGATTGACCCCGCCACGTCAAGCAAATTTGGTTTGGCGCCATGCGATGAAACTCGCTGATGAGTCATTGATTTAATGGAAACGCCAAGCACCTATTCTTACCGACTGCGGGCGCGACGGGAAGGTCATCGCCTCATTAATGTCACTGTGTGGACAAGGGCCAGAATTTCATTGAATTCAAGACACTTGCGGCGTTGTCTGTGCGGATAACTTTTGTTTTAATTGCCATCAATTACACCCTTTTAACCCCTTTAGAACCAGCACATTCATTTGAAATTATGTAAAGTACTCAAATGACATTCACAATCAAAACATCGTTGTCCCTTGCACAGTTGCACAAATAAGCCAAGCTAAAAATGTGGATAATTGAATGCGCTCCAATTCCCTCGGGGTGTGTATGTTAATGCAGAATTGGCTTTCAAATGGCAGTTCTGAGATGAACAACTAAATCATAATGGAGAAATTCCCAGATTTCTCCCACTTCAAATGGCTAAGTAGCACAATACAACTGCTTTTCCCATGAGCTGTCTTCTCTTTGGATTTTTTTTTTTGTGTCTTAGTTTTCCTATTCTTATTAGGCATTAATTCTTATATTACCCCCCCCCCCCCCCCCCCCCCCCCCCCAAGTATGCAATAATAAGTAAACAACAGTTTGGACTAAATCAAGTTGTATTGTGAGACGATTTCACAAATTTTAGGAGATGATATCAAAACTGAAGCAATTTGAGACCAAGTGAAGCCCAACACGAACACCAAAACTTTGAGGAGAGCTTTCCACATTAAACTCAACAGTTTAATGGGATGAGACACAAAACGTGAGACTTGAAAGAGATGAGACCTGATGAGATTCTGTTCTGCCAGTCATTTTATTACAGGGCTTGAGGTCACTAATGGCTGAGACCCATTAGCTCAGCTTGGGTTCCATTTACCTATTCCCTCCCAAATGATGTGTATGCCTCTTAAAAAAAATGTTTGTTGACACTACGGATAGGAAATAGGCCATGATGCACCTCTGAGGCGTTAATATGCCGAGCGCATCAGTGCCAAATGGCCGTGTGAAGTAGCACTTCACTGGTTGGCTCCACCGAGGCTCCAAGTGTAAATGACACTTTCATCTGGAAAGCAAAAATTTGAACCCGCCTTCGAGCAGCGATGATAATCACTCATCTTGGCGCGTTTCCTGACTCTGAACGCGCTGCATTGCTTTGTTTTTAACGGCGGTTGACGTGTCATTCAGCATTCAGTTTAATCTGTTTACCGTGTAAATATGCTCGGCTTGTTGTGCTCGCCTGTTTGCTGCACAGAAAAATTAGAAACATCTAGCAGGAATACATGAGCTGTCAAGTGCATGCAACGACAATTTAGGTCAAAGGAGCCGACTAGGGGGAAAAAGTCATTTTCATAGTATTTTATAATAAGAAAAACGGAGTTGCCTCTAGCACCGGAGATAATGGCAGTCATTCCCAGTGACACTTATCAGACCGTCTCCTCAAAGTAAGAGAATGTGTAGAGACCATTGGTCCGCAACTCATGGCATGTGACAAATGACGCACCCTTCGTTACTTTTGCTAAGTCTGACAAGCTTTCAACGCGAGTTGCCACTGCCTGCACTTCCATGGTGAAATATCATCCAATTTATGGAGAAAGAACATTTTAGACAGGAGGCAAAAATGGAGGATAAACATAACATTTCCATAAAGCTAGCTAACTCTAGTCCGATCATTCAAAAGCAAATAGTAGGAGCATTTAGCTAGTCAGGGATACTAACTTAACTACACTACCGTTCAAAAGTTTGGGGTCACAAAATTGTTTGGGTGACCCCAAACTTTGAACGGTAGTGTAAATATTATTATAATAAATATTATGAATTAAATATTATAGATTATATCTTATATTTGTATAAGATTCTAAAAAAATCTATGAATATAAGTATACATATATATTATAAGATTTTTTACACAGAAGATTATATATATAATCTATAAATAATTATCTAAATAAATATATACACTACCGTTCAAAGGTTTGGGGTCACCCAAACAATTTTGTGACCCCAAACTTTTGAACGGTAGTGTATATGTGGCAAAAAAACAACAAAACAAAATCGAATTACACTTTTGGTTCACAAGCTAAAACATGGCAGCTTACGTTTGAAGCTAGCATACATTACATTATTTAACATTTCATAGAGAGCTAACAAGCGTCCTATTATTTTACAATTAATACAGATACATTGTTTATCTGGAAGCAGTAAAGTTGTTCCTATTGATTATTTAGGGATTATTTTGACAAAATAACTTAACATCCTTATCAATGCTAATTTAGACTTTCCTCACGTATTAACACATAACGTGTCACATATACAGATACCCAGAGCATTTTAAAAGGGTAATGCTATTTCCCAAAAAACATTTTAAAATGTCATCGTTGAATTCAGGACAGTGTCAGAGCTGTGTTCTGTGGATCGTTGTGATTGCCCAGTCTGCATTGGGACCACAATGAATAGTTGGCACTTCCAGCCAAATGTTCCTTGCATCAATGCAGAGATAGGCGAGCATCCAGCTGTGGGAAATCTTTTTATCATACAGACACAGCCTTAGAGATAGACAGGTCCTATTCTGAGCCCCGGGCTTTTATAGACAACATCAGAAGCCGTACCTCATGTAGAGCACAAGCACCATGCCAAAGCGGCACAATAGACCTTCGGTTTTACCAATATGCACATCACCTATTTGAACATCACAGCAGACACTTTTAGTCTGTGCTCTTTATCAATATTGATGTGCACTTAAATAGGAGAGATGAAAGACATCGACAAGTCAAGAAATGCCTATTTATGAAAGTATATTTTCATCGGGATGGAAAAATAGCTGTGGCATCATTTTAGTTTGTATACCTCATCTGTGGATCAGTCACCCAACTAATGGGGCTAAAAATGGGAGGGAAAAAACAAACAGAGTTTAGAATAGGATCAGACTCCTCCTCAGACTCCCTTTTCTCCTCTGAAAAGTAATTTCCTATCTGTCTAATGAGTCAGTATTATACGTGTTTCACTGCTTTCTACGGTCAAACACAATTTGTTTTCCCAGAGGAAATATTGCATTCTTGAGTTGAACTTTCGCTATCATACAACCATTAAGTATTTTTGCTTTGGAAACCTGTCATATAAAATGAGTAAATAAAAAAAAATAGTTAACCACTGGTGGTTAAGATTGTCATCCTGTCCATGCTTGTTATAATGTTTTAATGCATTTTGGGGGGGCGATGTGATTACAAGAGAGTAAAGTTGCCAGTCTGGGACCTGCAAACTAGGGTGGGAGGTGTCTTGACTCCTGAGGCTTTGACCATGCATTTTCAATAAACCTCCCAATACAAACAACCATGGTTATTTCAACATGATGCACAGATAAGAGACAATGGCACTCAAGAGACAACAGGAAGCAGAGCTGGAGGTGGCGGAAATGAACATGTGGAGGGTTGCTAGGTTGGATTGGATTAGAAATGAGCTCATTGCGTTAGAGGGGCAGCCAAGGTTTGATGTTTTGGCGGACAAACTTGGAGGGAGCAGATTTAGATGGTTTGGGTATATCCAGAGAAGAGATAGTACCGTAATTTCCGCACTATAAGGCGCACCGGATTATAAAGCGCACCTTCAATGAATGGCCCATTTTAAAATTTTGTCCATATATAAGGCGCACCGGATTATAATGCGCATAGAATAAATAATCAACGTTGCTCAAACGTTAATGCAATCACAATATAGTAACACTCAAAATAGTGAAAACAATAACAATATATCAATAACTCAACATTGCTCAAACGTTAATATCACACAACACACAAAATAAACACGTAAAGCTTACTTTAATAAATTAGTCCTTATCCATGAATCTATATTGGTCCATATATAAGGTGCACCGGATTATAAAGCGCATTGTCGGTTTTTGAGAAAATTGGAGCTTTTAGGTGCACCTTATAGTGCGGAAAATACGGTAAGTGTATTGGCAAAATAGTGATGAGGATGGAGGTGACAAGCAAGGGAGCGAGAGGAAGACCTAAGAGGTGTAGTGGGGAAAGACATGAGAGCACTTTGCAGTCTATCAGCACAGGGAGCAGAAAAGAAAAGTAAGAAAGAAAGAAAGAAAGCAACAAAGAAAGAAAACAATTACCACCTGCCACCCATCCAAAATTGCGATTGAATTATAAATGTTATAACCTCAAAGGTCATCGAGGTTCCGGTGTTTTGCATTGGTGTCATAAAACGGCAAATCGAGCCCAGTCGTTCTCAAATAGTGCAGAGTTTATCGACAAAAGATATTTATAGACACTGAAGAGACTTTGAGGGCCCTCAAATATTTTCTTCTTCCATAACCCAAAATAATTGCGAAGCACCGAGTCTACCAAACAGTCGTTTTACATCACGACCACATCATGCATTATCCTTAATTCTCTACATCACATAACGACATCATACATTATCATTAATTCTATACATCACGTAAATCTGGTTTTGTACTGCACCTCACGCCACTCCTCAGCATTTTACCGGAACCTTGAGAAACATTACGTCCTCAAACGCCATTGCGCTCCACTTTGGGATTAAATGGAGTTGAAACAAACTAGCCTGCGCTGAGGCAGGCAAGCAAGCTGCGGGCAAATTGCCTTCATCTACTTTGAATTACAGTTACGGCCAGCACAGCAGCGACGAAGATCACCCACTCTGCAGCAAATGAAACACATACTGTGGAACTGATGAAACACTTCACTATCAAGCAGTAAAGGTTTGGTTGGCAACACAATATAGCCTGATAATATAGAACATCAATATAAAATGTAATAAATTATCCATTATAGAACATATGATGGTCAAACACTTGCAAATGAAAATAATTCAGAGGCAATGCAGGAAATGGAAATAATTCGCTTCAGTGTCGCATCATGTTTTATAATAAGATTTTATTTATACAACAGCACTGCCTACGAGTGTCAGAAGAAGTTAACTTTTTTTTCACACAAGCACTGTAAAACATGTAACGAGCTGATAAACCTGCAGCTAGTATCTGTGCTAACAGGCTAACCTTTCCAGTCTACCTCTCTTAAGCTTCCTTTTTCCCACTAGTCATATTGTTTGTCTTACCAAAAGCTACAAAAAGACAAAGCCAAACACTCTGAGTTCAGCAAGTCCTAAAATGAGATTAGTCAGTCACTCGTCATTAGTGAGGGGCCTTCATTTGTAAAACCTGAAGTTATTCTGATTATTAGAGCCACAATATGACAGCAAATGTTTAGTAAATTTTGTATCTGCAAATTTAGGATTCAGGTTTAGCCCTGACTAACAGAAATTTTGTAGTTTCCCTACATGTGGCTTTTGTTTTTGGTTAAATTAGCTCATCGTAGCTTCTCGCAGGTGTCATTCCGTTGCAGGTAAGGTAAGCAGAGCTGCACTGTGTTTTGTTGAATGCACATATTTGTCTCTGTTGTGGTTGATTAATGTGACTTCTTCCAAGCAGCGTGGATTCAGTTCCCGCTTTTGCCAGTCCACTGATTAACTGACAACGACTTAGAGTTGGAAGTGAAACTAAATGATCACCGATCAATTAATCAATCCAACGCCCGCCTCGTATTATGTATTACACTCATAAAATACAGACCATGAACATACTGTTCTTATCTAAGTTATGTGGTTTTACATATTCCATTCCAAAGAGACATTTAACTCAAGAGGAGCTTTCAGCACCTCTGTTGAAATTCAGCACGACGTTTAAGACTTCAGACTCGAAGGACACGCTGCGCTTGAACAAAGAGTGCGGCTTGATAAGTGCTTGTCTCTCACTTGTGCTGTATGACCTCTTTCAAGCTCTTCAATTCAATTTCGGATGGTGACATTGAGATACATGTATGAATAATGTTTCTTCCATTCAGCTCCAAGTAGTTAAGTTAGTTAGTTTCTTTTTGTTCCTCTTGAGTTTAGAATCTGCGACTTGCACATACATTATTTGGCATTCGTGGAAAGATGCTTTTATTGTATGAAAGATTCAAAGAAATACTTTTGAATGCCGGCTTTTAGTCCAATTATTTCAACTGTGGCCACATTTTCTACACATGCTGTAGCATCGGAATCGTATCGCACGAGAGTAAAAACAAAAAAAAAGAAGAAAAAAAAAAGAATGACTGAGACAAAATAGTCACGTTGAAATACAGTCAAATATTTTTTATGATACATCAAATATAGTTACTATAGAATAGATACTATGATTGCACAATGTTAGACCATAAATATATTACGAATATCAGTATTCTTGATGTATTGCCATAACTTGGAATGATCAATAAAAGCAGTTTTCATTATTTTCCGCTCAAACGTCAAACAATAGACAACTTTATATCTGCCTTTTTTTCCAATTCCGTCATTTTTCTACTGTACTTTTCCTTACACCGAGGATGAATTGGAGTCAATTCCAGCTGAGTTTGGGCAGAAGCCGTTGCTAATCAATTGTAAGGCACTTTGAAATTGTGAACTCTGGCAGCGAGGGCGAGAAATTAAGTAACACGGTGAAGTCACCTAAGAAAAACTTTTGAGAGGAGAACATTCCAGCAGAAGCCCCGAACGTGAACCTGATCGGCCGAGAATCAAAATGGATCAGGAGTCCAACCTGCACCCCGAAACTCAACCGCATACCTGTATTTTGATATTAAATATTCTGCACATCTGATTTGCCTGCCTGGTTTGCAGTTTTATACTTTTAATTTGTGATGTTTATAATCGTAGTTACCAACAAAACATACCAACGATTCCCACCCATATCAATCTTCAAAACAATGAAGTTTAAAATGAATCCTGCTAACACAGGTTCATGTACAATAAAAGCTGCAAATATAATGAATAGTGTTGCAAAAGTACAATACTTGACATAATGGCAATGAAAAAGCTCCAGTGTGCTCCTGTCATTCTTTCTTTATCAGCAAAAAGTGGGAGTCGGCTAAATCTATTTGAAATATTAATAACACACAATTACATTTCCACCTCCGCTCGTTCGCTAGAGCTGATAATTGGATCCTATTCAAGTCTGCTGGGAAGGAGGGCCACCGAGCCAGGCTGGATCTGGAAGGCCGAGACCAGTAACACCGTTTAACCCTTGCCTTGCGGTGTACTCAAAAGTCTGAGAGCGCGAGCAGCCTTGAAAATGTTTTATCGCTGGTAAAATATCAGAATCAGCTTTATTGTGCATGCCAAACAGGGAATTTGACTCTGGTTGATCTCAGCCTCTGTACAACATTTAAGTGACTGACAACATTCAGGTAACTAACATTTATTTTCATTTTAATTCATCTATTTTTGATTTTGTCAATTTTGCACCATTAGGTAAAACACCCCAAAAATGCACTATAGGGATTCGAAATTTTACCCCTATACATATTTGAAAATTGAAGCATTGCTGTGTATTAAATTCATACTTTATTCCAATAATGCATGCATATAGAGTAATTTAAAATATCCTGTGTCACTCAGGTATAGACTAAAGACAAACAGCTGCAGCTTCAGACTGCTCTAATTAACATAATTGAATTGTAATGCTGCTCTCATTAAATGTTCATCTTTTGCAAAGCACACATCCAATTGTGGCAGATGTTATTACGGTTATGGGGAGGGGTAAAAAAAGGGTTCCACCAGAATATCATCACGTTGTCTAATACGCAGCTGTTATCATAATTAACGCACAGAGCAATTGTTGTCTTGCAAGAGCAGGAGAGGTCGGCGAGGATGCTTTGCCGTCCGGCGGGAAAAAATGGATTAACGAGAGGCTACGCAGCAGAACCTATTTAATCTTTTGTATGATTCACTGGGATATGATTTATTCATCGCAATGAGGGCACAAACACATGGATTAAATGACTTTTGAGAAAAACGTGCAAAAATATAACCTAGCGAGGAAAATATGCATGCATCATGTTCTTTAGGGTTAGGGATTTAGGGTTAGCGAGATAGCGGATAAAATCATTCTCTAATGTAAATGTCTAAATTAAAATAAGTAATACCTGCCAGTACAATAGTTCATAATGTGAAATATTGTTATTATTTAAAACATTCCCTGCACGCATAATAAAGATTTGATGATGGCTACAATTTGACCCTGGAACTGATGAATTCTATTTCCACATTTCCCCTTTGGCCAACCAGCATTCTGGCACAAACTCTTCCTCAATCATAAGGGTCCCAATAAATATGCATTTACGTGTGATGGAACCTTGGAGTGTCCAATCGGCGCATTTGAAATAAATGAAATATTTAATCGGTTTGTCTAATTATTCTCTTGCTTGAGGGTAAGAAAAACAAGCTTGTGTATGAGGACTGTGATTTCATATTGTGAAAAAAGAAAATCTCTTCATGAATAATCGTGGGACTGATGAGACCTAATGCAGTGGGAGGAAATGATTAAGAAACTTATTTGTATTATGAACACGCTTGCAACTTATATATATATATAACAAGTATAGAGAGAAGCAATTCATCTGTTAGAGCTTAGAGTTGGTGTCAACAATGTACACGAACAACACAACACACACACACGATGGATAAGAGGCGAGGTCTCGTTAATGTCAAGTGCTATATTTTATTTGAAGTGAGAGATTGTTGTCTGGCGGGAAAAAAAATGTATCTATCAGTGGGTGCAGCTTCAGAGTTTAAAGGCTTTCGCACCCTTTGCTTGGATTATTTTTCACCTCCTCCAATAGCTTGTCTTCTGTGCTCAGTGGAGCAGACATATGACATTGGTGTGAACGGCGCACCATCAAGATGAATTTCTTAGGTTAACCGACACTGAGCAGCAGCCCAAAGCCGAGAGCAAATAAAGTCAACTTTGCATACTTTGACTGAATTTATACTAATTCCACACATATTTCTGTCTGTCCATGTTCAGATGAGCTTTTACAGTGAGACCGTATGCTAATTGGAAAATCTTTCCGATCAAAGCTAGCTTGAAATGTCACAGGCAAAACTCATAAAAGCGCCGTTTCATTGACCACAATAACGCCTGATGAAGACAGACTAAGAGCTGCTCCTGCATTAATGAGGCCCAATGCCAAAGTGGATATAACCCAGCAAAGCGTAGATGTTCCTCGTTGCCATGGCTCAATTTCTGACATCAACAAATATATAAAATTGACATGTTTGTGCTCGTTTGTCTGTCTGTTTGTTAGTTCAACATCTGAGTGACTAGTTGACCAACCCACTCAGTCACGACTAATTGGGACGATGCAATAGGCTCCAAAATGGTCGGAAGTTTCTTTGTTACTAACAAGACAATATTACGGCAACCTGTGCGTCTGTGCATTTCGGGTTGTTCCAGGCTATTGCAACTTTTCGAATGGTAATTACCAAGTCAAGGCCATGTTTACCCTCTATTGATATTCTCTCCATTTTTCCGCATAAACCTTGTTTTATGTTAATCGTATCTAAAAACCTTCACCATTTAACATTTAAAGAAGATAGATGTGATCAAATGTGAGTAAAATATGTATTTCCCACCTAGTGCAGAGCCAGGCTGAAACACTTGCAAACACATGATTTAAAGGTAAGAACAAAAAAAGGAGTAAAAAGTCATCTCGCCGTGGAAGCGCACAACGGTGAATGATAGTCTGATAAAACATGCACACTTTGATGCTTTGTCCTCCTCTAAAACGACCTAAAGCAACCCCAGAGAGCAAGCAGACGAGGTATGACTTCAAGGAAACAGCTTCGACTCGGATTTAAGTGTTTTCCTTGCCACGGGCTGTCAGCAGTCACCCTTTTTTTTTTTTTAGTGTGCCACCTTAACATGACTTGCTAACTACTGGAGTCATGCACGCCAGCGAGGCCTTTCATGGAATATGAAATTAATCGAAAAAATGTTACATTGATGTTTGCGCTCTTTGTCTCAGCAGCGGAACACGTTCCTGGCGTTAAAGTTGACGTGCTGCGCCCCCGCCCCGTTACAAATCCCCATTAGGCTCGACGGGAGAGAAGAATCCGGTGAGGAAAATCGTTTGCAATGAGGGAACGTGGGTAGGAAGGGGTGGGGGGATAACATTTTCTCACTCGAGGCAAAGCCCGTGTTGTCAAAACAAAAAGAAAAGCTCTCCTCCAAGTCAAGTTCAGTCAACGCAAAGTGTCAAATTGACGAGATGAGCATCGCGGTCTGGACCATCTGTTCTCATCCATATTGAGTTACTGTCACAAACCTCACCAGTGAGAACCATCATGATCATACCAACTATTTGAGCCTACATGGGCATATTTACATAACGTCAATAGTTTTCATGCGAGTTCAAGGTATCATCTGGTTTTTACAGTTTTGTTTTTCTAGGTTATGGCCACATTTTGAGTTACTGATTGTTTATGTATTTCATTTGTTAGAGCGGTATGGCAAAACACTAATGGGTTGTTTTCGCCATGGCTATTTACAGTTGTTTGATATGTTGATTAGTGACTAAGTTTGATTAGTGTCCAAAAAGTATTTATATTCAATGTTCTAAGCGTATGAAGCTACCAGGATTTTAGTTTTTGTGTTTTTCTCAAAATCCTCTGAATATAGTATGACGGACATGAATTATTGTCAAAATGTAAAAATAATAAGAAGAAGATTAATGAAAAGTTAAATCAAAATTAGTATTCTGCCTCAAAAATAATTTTTTTGAACGTGTATTCTGCAGCAGACATCAGCTTTTGTCCAACATTGGTAAAATTTCATGTGAAATTAAATTTAAATTAACAGAATTTCCATCCCCAAAAATAAAAACTGGAATTGCGCAAAAATGTGAAATATTATGGGATTATTTATGAAAGTTTTCTTTCAATTATCATCATGTCCCAACCCCAAATTCTTCACATTTATACTCAAATTATTCATTTTTTCAATGAATAATGATATCATCATGATACAGAAAAAATTACATGTTGGGAGGAAAATGTCATGTAAATATGTATGTCATATGTAAACAAGCTGTCAAAATATTACAATGAACCTGTATGTCATGTACAACGCGGCTGTCAATTCATACAGTAGTTGACACTTCACAATAGCTATCAGTGTCAATGGTCATATTGCTTCATTTGTTTTTCCTGGGCCTTATTTCAATCAGTGCTTCCCGCACTCCAACAATTACCTGCAAAGCTTTCTCCTTTGGCCTCAATATCCAATTCCATCACACGCAGTATTAGTCAGATGCACTCAGCAGCACAAGAGAAGAATCAACTTGAATAGAGCTGTAAGAAATGAAGCACACTAACCGATGTATTGGTTCCACTCGGGGTCCAGGTCGGCTTGATTGGCCAGGCAGCCTTTGATGACATTGAGGCAGTAGTTCTTGCAGGGTTTAATGGCTGGCATGCCTTGACAAAAGGGGCAGTACGACATCTTGGTCAGCGCTCGCATGCATGCCGGAGTGCTGCTTACCTGTAAGAGCACACAAAGAGAGGAGATGTGAGCGCCTTTGAAGAGAACGTACAGGACTATTGCTGCAATAATCAAAGTCGCACTCTCGTTCATTCCACAAAATGGAATCTTGTATGTAAGTAATGTGTTGTTTTTTTTTCCCTCTTTCCAGGCACTCTTCAGATTCTCCTCCATAATTTCATGTTCACGTTGTGTTGAACTGTTTATGTATTGTACACAAATACACAAAGCATTATAAAGTCCTCACTTTTCATTTTATGCTCATTTTTTTGTGTGATAAATTGTAAACACATACTTATCATTGCGTCATTTGTCTACTCCCATGCAAAACAATTCATTGTAAATGTTGATATTGATGTTTGCGGTCCAGGTATTTTAAAGAATTAAAAAATAATAACCCTACTTTGAGATTAACAAATGGCCCTTTTTGGGAATCCTCCTGCACAATACTGGCCCGATGAACCCTTAACACCCTTGGGAGTATCCTGTTGAAGGTTCAGTTGTCGCTCTGGCTTTGCTCAATAAATCTATGTGCTTTCCGTGTGCGCACATGCTAACCGTCACGGCAGAATGATGGCGTGTGGCCAAGACTTGGCAGAAGCTTTGTGCATTCTATCATTGCATCTCGGCCGTGTGCGTTTTCCCAGCTTGTCCCTGCCTCTGCTGCCTCTTTCCAGACGAGTGGAGATAGCGGCGCCACGGTGCTAGATATGAGAATGCTTCTCCACCTAGGAGTTAAATGTGTGACACCCGTGAGCTCGCTTCTTCACAATAAACGAGAAGATGAGCTCCCCCCTCTCTCCTCCCAGCTTGTCATATATCTCAGGGATGAATTGGACACAGCCGGCATGCACTCACCTCCGGCTGTTTCCCGCATACACATACATCCATCTCTTAGGGCGTCAACATGCCAGGGAACAGCAGCAGCGGCGGCAAAATGACCAGGCCGCTCATAAAGAGGGAGGGACGAAGGGGGACATTTGCCAAGGCGGCCTCTCGGTCTGCTCCGTGCTTCTCCATCCTGTGACTCAGTCACTGTGAGTGATTGCTATTGAGTGATGCGTGTGTTGCACCTCGACTCACTGCTACATTAGTGCTCCATTAGGTCACACAGGTCAAGCATGCAGCCGCACTGACAAAGAGAATGTGCATGTGCAAAGAGGCCAATGAGCAAGAGACGGAACTAAAGGACGGTCCGACTTCTTAAGTAAAATGTCACAAGGTTCATCGAGCATCACAGGATATTTTGGGCTTCATTTGAATTTGGTGAAATTTTATAGAACTAAAATATTGCCAGATCAGATCAGTGCCAAAACAGAGACGTCTGTTTACACATTCTAAAGATCCGAACGATGATTAATCATAACTCATTAAAATTCTAACCAGAAAGGCAATTATAATCTATGTGTCTGTCTGATTGCTAGTTTCAACTGAGAAGATGTGCTTTTTTGTTTACAAAGCGCTCAGTGTTCAGACTCCAAAGCATGTTTTACTTCCATGATCACGTCTGTTGCCCAAGGGGCAATCCTCTATGTGCTTTGAGAAAGTCTGCTGAAAGGACAGTCAGTCATAAATTATAAAACAGTTTGCCTGCTCTTCTTAGATGTTAGTCTGTGTTGTTTTCACAACAAAACTTGTACGTTTTCAAAAAAAAAGCCTTTTGTATGTATTCCTTCAGTTGTAGCTCATAAATACACCGATTGCTTTAAAATCTTATGAGTCTCAAATAAGGTCAAACATGGAAAGCGGCATTATAAAATTTGACACCGCCACTGTTTGTGTTGTAGGATGTGCAAAGAAAGCAAAAGCGCAAAGCAAAACATTCGTGTTTTGACTTGGTAAAGTCATGATCTTTCCTTTAGGGTTTGGTTGGAAGGTGTCTGCTCACACTTTTAGTTAACACTTAGAACAGGTCCTCTGAGATTGCCTGAGATAACATCACCACAAGTGCTGGTTGGAGGAAAATGAATACACGGGAGTTATGTTTGCGCATTTGGAAGGTGACACTTGTTGTAAATTAATCCAAGATTTAGCTCGGTGCCTTTTGCTTTAATCTCGCCCCTGTATATGATCAAAAGTGCAAACACTCCTGGGGCGGTACGGTATAGAAGCAGGAGAGGCATTAAATCAGTGCATTACATCAAACGGAATATTAAGGACATACAGCTTAATTATAGTTGCTAGATGCTTTGGGAGAACTTTGCAAACAACACTGACCAATTTTGGGATTATCTTTTCCTTTGCATGTCATCTCTGGAAAGTCTACACAATGTAATCTGTTTGAAGACCCGGACAAAAAAAATTCTGAGGAAGGAGGAAGTTGTTTACAGTGAAACAGCAGAGGAAAGTCAGCTCGCTACAACAACAGCAAACATGCCCTCGGGCGTGTAAAAAACTGCAGATGATGTGCAAAAAAAAAAAAAGTTGTTGATTCTTAGCCGTTCTTTCGTTTACCTTAGAGACTCTTTGAGCCACCTCGCGGCCGACCGAGAGTCCTTGGACAAAAGTGCGAGCAGCGATGAACGCCCGGGTGATCTGAGCCTTCAGTTTCCTGGGCACGTCTCCGAAGGGCTTGAGCTGATCTGTGTACTTGCTGACGCACTCCAGGTAGTCTTCAGTGATGACATACTGGGAGTTCAGCAGAGTGAACATACGCTCCAGAAGCCGCGACCAAAAGTCGTTGAGCATTTCCTCCAGGTTGACATTGCCCCCCGTGTAGTAGCGCTTGAGTTCGGCGAAGAGGTTCTCGAACACTTCGGCGTTCTGCATGTAAGGCTTGCCGTACGTTCGCACGAACATCTCGTTCAAGGACCTCTCAGTGTTCTCCAGGAGCTCCAAGAAGAATTCTGCAAAGAAAACACTCATTACCTCTGATGGTGTAAATTTCACCTACAGGTGAAATCCAGAGTTGTCCATCTTACTGAGATGGAAGTTCAGTTTGAATCTCCACTTTTAATCATTGTTGATTCTTTCGCGTACAAACAAGAGCTCCACATGAAGCCTGGGAAGCAATAAGTTTAATGTTTGCAGTCTGTATTGTACAGATCACATCTGTCAAAATTCATTTCAGATTTATTGTACAGTGTCGAATCAAGACGTCTCTGCAGTATTTCACAAAAGTTTTTTTTTTTTTTTTAAAGACATGGTACTGTAGACTTCTGATAGGAATGTCAGTTAGCCTAAAATGGTGAAAAAATATATTTTCCACCTTGTAGGTGAAATGAGAGACGTCATTAAATATTTTGTGCGCATGATGATAAAAATGCTTCCTGGTTATCGTTGATATGAACATGTAAACCGGTCTTTGACAGTTAATCCAACAAATGTAAACACAGCGTGTGCTAGGTAAATCGATGGACTGGAACATTTTTCTTTGAACTTACTAAACTCCTGTTTCCATGTCAATGTATCAGACAGAATAAACCTTTCTTCAGAAATGACACTTCATTTACAGCACCTCCTTTTGTTCTCCATTTTGACCCAGTTCCATCGAAATTGATTCATCTACATTCAGTTCCTCACAATCAACTTTTCTTTTCCTATGCTCATCCTGACATTCTAATAAACATACGAATAAACATACATTCACATTATGAAGTCTCTTTCAAGAAGCAAACTCTGTAGGTGAGACTCCAACGGTAGGTTTTAATGTCAAGAAACATCTAAACAAACTAATAGAAAGCGTGTTTGGCAAGTTTCGGCTCAACATCGATGCTTGTATCGCTCGCGTCTGTGCTGCTTAGCTAAGAAATGCATGAAGTCGCAAATGCACATTCTTACTGAATAATGCAGCATCTAGATTTATGCTATCCTTTCCTATCTCCTAGAGGTGAATACACCACGTCTACCTTTGCTGGCTTTTGTTCAAACCTGACAATCACACTCAATTTCTTTATTAATCAATTAGTAGTCACTTGGTAATCGATACTTGTGGAAGCACAAAGGAGAAAAGCTGAAAGTTGCAAAACAGAATCTGGTTTGTTGCTGATGCGATTACAGAGAGTGAGAGCAAACCCCGAGAGCAAACTGCGCGGCTGGACAAAGCCGCTGGCTTCCTTGTGACATTACCGATACATTGACAGCAAGAAATCTCTGCAGGAAACAAGATGTTGTCTGGTACTTATTTATCAATTTGTGGTTCATTTGTATCTTAGAGGAAGCTCTATGTGACGCTTTGAATGCCTTTCTGAAATAACGGAAAAAAAAAAACATTTCTCTTTTTAAAAAAAAAACCAAAAAGCATCTCAATTACTGATCATAACGACATGGTTTCCTCTGATACCGGCTATAAACACAAGAGTAGCTTTTAATGGGCGTCTCGTCAAGCAAATACTCAGCTCGAGCGTAAGGTATGGTTTTAAAACCATCCTGTTACCAAGGAAACCTCAAGAGCTTCAAAGTCAACCGGGAATTAAAACTTAATAGGCACAACTTTAATAAGAAATGAAAGTTTTATATGCTACAATCCACTGGGCGCGCCATTCAAATCACCTTAGACATCAAAAAGACAGGTGGCTATTTTTCCCCCCAGACTTCTTTTTACCTCTGCATGTGAGGTGATGATAAGGCATCCCTTCCCACACAGTCTCATGTCGGTAGCGAGTGGGATTATTATATCTCATTAAGAGGAGCTGACTCCATTGAGTGTGAGGTAACATTAGCCCAGTGGTCAAGGCAGTCGCTTTGGGGGCTTCAACTCACAGCACTCACGGCACGGCACGGCACGTAAGAGAATGAAACAAAGCTTAATAATGCAAAGTTTGGCTCTGGGCTGCTCTTTTTAATCTGCTGAGCAAGGAGCCGTAGTTTGTTTAATCCGATGAGGGGAGGCTACTCCGCACGCATGCATATTAACAAGGGGGTTCTCTTATCTCCATACGAGGGGCCGAGTGAAGCGCTACAAACAGTTAACCTTATATCAAATTAACACTGACAGTCTTTTCATTTTTGCTCGTCAACTAAAAAAAAAAATTTACCCAAAAAAAACACAGTGATAAGATGTCTACTGGAATGCGAGTCTCCGACTTGACCTACCAATTTTCAGAGCCCGTCCAAAACACACAAAATAAACCTCATCGAGATGACTTACCATCAAACTTCTGATGTCGAGACACAAACATGCTCCTCAAGGTGTGACTCATCTCATCCACCAGATCACTAAACTCTTGTTTAATCCGCTGGCCAAAGGTGTCTTCCATTTCTTGGGTACAACATGTGTTAGAATGCGGACACACTCGCAGATTTTCGCCTGTGAAAAGAAACACCAATTAAGAAATAGGTCACGGTAAGAGCAAGTATGCTGACCAGCAAACACCTTCAAATTCCAAAACTGTAGAGTTGTAGCCTAGATAATGAAGGTCATACTCAACAGCTTCGGTTCAACTTATTTCTTGTTATTTATTGTAAAGCAAAAAAAAAAGGTGAGGCTCGTAACTAATTAAAAACTTTTTTGTAAAAAGACCCACCAGACAAAAACATTGGAACTTTTTTTTATTGGATGAGTTTTCCCATGGCTGTCATCTTTTCTTTCTGAATGTGCTTTAGCGAAAGCAGTAAGCACAAAGAATTACATTGACATTCTTGGCATGTGGCACAAAGAAGCCTTTTCACTCTTGCACATTATTCTCAGGAATAATCTCCATACATCATGATGGAACAACACATCATTTGACAACGTAATGAAAGTGAAAGATTAATCAAAGGAAAACTAAAGAATGGAGGCATATATAAAAAATAAATTATAGAGAAGTTCAAGTTCCCTAACTGACATTTAACTTTTGGCACTGAGGTAGCACAGTGAGATGTGTGACAGTATGTAGGCTACAATCTTGGCGTCATGATAGGGCTGAGAATAAATTGTATTGTTGATGGCAAGAGGTAAAGTTAACTTACAGATAAATCAGCGCGAGCTGAGACGCTACAATCTTTTAGAAGATTCGGCTGCACGTTACATAATTAATGACATTGGGGAGAAGTTAATGATGCACATCATTCTCTTCCCTCAAGCAGTGATTTAGAAAGAGCAAAAGAAATCTTGGGAAGTTTGCTCTATCTCTAAACTTGACGAACACTTTCACTGCTAACAGAATCTATTTCAATATCGGCTTCATTGACAAGTCTCTTTCACATACCGTATTTTCCGCACTATAAGGCGCACCGGATTATAAGGCGCACCTTCAATGAATGGCCCATTTTAAAACTTTGTCCATATATAAGATATTTACATTTGGCCCACGGGCCGGACTTTGGACACGCCTGCTGTAGTGGCTCAATATTGGTACATATATAAGGCACACCTGATTATAAGGCGCACTGTCGGCTTTTGAGAAAATTGGAGGTTTTTAGGTGCGCCTTAAGTGCGGAAAATACGGTATATTAGAATCCAATTTTAATGCTTTTATTAGCTCTGCTGGGATTTTAACTCTTGCCCCGATCAATCCGGGTCATCACGTCTTTTCCGGCTTTGTACATTCAGATACGATATGTAGCAGATGCTGGTGGTTAAACTAGCCAGCAGAAAGTAGCTCAATGAAGGGAGTATAAGTGTTTCACTGTGACACAAATACTGAAGTAAAAGTAATTTTTTTTTTAAAAAGTTAGTACCTGCCACTCATTTGACGACATAAATACCGTGTCACTGTGCTAAATATAAATATTGTTGAATTGACATGTGACTAATGACTGTCAATTGAACTACTCCACAAAGCAGCATTTACTTTCTAAGTGCTCTCAGGGGAGATTCCAAAAGGCCAATTTTCTCAGCATCAAGTCATTTTCGGTCTTCTCATATCAAGATACAATTTAGTGCTCGTCTTAAAGTGACGTACAGCCTTGTGTTACTGTCAATACGCACCGCTGCATCGCTCAAGAAAAGATCAAGAAAAGTCATAAAGTCTAGGGAACTATTGATTTATTGTTCATATTGTTGATTTTAATTTGCTGTCCTGGGTTTTATATACATTTCAAACAAGTATAGGGTATGGTGGATATCTAAATCATGCAACGGCATCATGATATTTAGTCACCTGGATTAAAGTTGAAAGCAAAATTGCAATCATTTTCTTCTACATTTCCTTATTACATTGCGATGGTATGTAATGTAATGCTGAAGAATAAAGAACAATGATTCAGGGGTCACCTTAGTGGTGCGCCCTCTCGCTGTGAAACAAATAGTGACTGTGACCTTTTCATCAGTTGTGTCTGGTGGAGAGTGCGTGTGTGTGTGGGGGGGGGGGGGTCATCTTGACATAACATCTCTTCATTGTTCTCTGGTAGTCTCCAACATGACTAATCCCGTTGTATATCAATGAACTGCACATTGGGGAAAGGGCTTTCAAGGGACACTAACACTCAGAGGAGCATTGTGCCCTTCCTAGTCAAGGTTAAAACAGTTTGGCCTCACTGGATCATCTGTCTGCCTGATAACCTCATATCTAAGATGGAGGAATAAAGAGCTTATTATAGAGTACAGGTTTTTTAATAATCATATGAAATGGATGTGTATTTATTGGGTATACTGCACTGCACCATGGGCAGGAGAAGATGATGATTGACAAGAACAGAAAGCATCAACAGATATCGATGTACTATATTACATTTTACCTCTAGATAATTCAGCAGAACAATGTGGAAGACATCACTTATGTGCCACACAATTTTTTTTCCCACCATAGCTCAATCCACTCGAACAAATGTGAGTAGACTCTTCACAGCTAAAAATTCCCTAGTCCATGCTTTTAGCCCAATCTTCCCAATCTTAATGGCCTGAGGTTACCAAGCAACCAACAAACCAAAACTTCCTTGTACTTTGTGGTTTGTAAAAAAAATAGCAAGAAACAACAAAAATGGATCTTAATGTTGGACTCAAATAGGCATTTGCTGCATCTTGGAGCACCATTGAGGGAGTTATTTGGGTTTAGCAACTGGAGCATTTGTGCTTCCAAAGGCCAAGTACGTGGCTATCAACAACAACAACAAAAACCCAGAATCATACATTTGGAAGTATACAGATGTTCACACAACTTCTGTCACTCACAAAATACTACATCACCATATTATTCCAGATTGTAATGGGGATTCCAGTGTTCACCTATATTTACTAGTGGCAAGATGGTGTGCATTAAGTGACATAATTATATAATTGCAGTGGTGTTCATAAGCAAGTAACTGTATGTCAATTAATTCGGTCTTCATCGTTTCGCAATTGAGTGACATTTGTTGGGTGGTTTATTAAGGCATTGGTTTTGTTAGTCTGTTTTTATGAATGGGAGTTTTTCACAAGTGTTTTGTAGTCATTATGCTAGTTTGTTATTGTTTTGGTATTATAATGAGTTGGTTAGTTTTTATTTGCTAGTTATTTCACTTTGCGATAGTTATTTAACTTATTTAACAGTTTCTTAACTCACTGAGACGTCTTCAGGGTTGTGCACTGCGTGTGATTTCTTTGATAGCAAAGTCATCATTTGTTTCTGAGCTAATGACTGTTCTGGCCGATATTATGTAAAGTTTGATTCCCGTGGGAAGCTGTCTACGACCCTGAGCAAGGCACTCAGCGGGAATTATTCCACATGAATAGCCAGCCTTGTTTATTAGTCAGACAGAGGAAGAGGCTTGAAGCACAGAGATGTATCCCCGCTTAACCTTCCTGTATTGAGCCAATCGTCGTGCCTCCGCCTAACAAGAGCGTGCACAGCTTTCTAATGAGCTTTGACGCATTTTAATTACAGCAAAACAGTTTAAGCATGGAATCAGAGTCACTTTTGGTGTGTTTACAAACTGCCATCACGGGGCTCAATTACTTTGCATCACTTGCATGTCAGCGATGCTATGTGCTGTCAACCATATTTGCTGATTTATTCTATTCATTGGTCTAAATATTAGAAACAGCCCACAGCAAACTTTGTCCGTGTCAATCAAATGTGCACATGAACATTGGGGGCCTGATTTACTAGGAGCTTAAACATCAGGCAGCTATTTATTATATGACGAATACACGAATATTAGTATTCCATAAATTTTGTCACATGACCTGTCAATGTGATGGGCAGCACTCATATATATTGTCCTCCCATAGTTTTTTTCTACTTGACATACATATACAACTGCTTTGTACAGGGAGTCTAAATTAAGACACCACTGTCACTTATCTCTAATTGCACCATAAGTAGAATACCATTATGCTTAGTTCTTTTTATGAGGCATTTGAAGCTGCCAACTTTAAAAAGCAGCCAGAGAGATGTACCTGATCACAAAGATGTGCAGCATATGTCTCTGGCATCTGCTGCTACCCAAACACTATTTTATTAGTTCTCAATTAAGGTTACAAGCCTTTGTCTTGTTCTAAGGTACTGTGTAGTACTCCACACTCTGCTTTGATAATTTGGCAAGTGAGTTACTGTTTTCAATTTAGGATTTCATCAATGTGTCATTTTTATAACTGAGCCATTAAAGTATGTTGTACAAGGCAGTAATATTGGGATTATTTTGCTTGTTAAGCTTCCACACTATAACATGACCAAACATTTCCATGGAAATCCTGTTTTTAACATTTGAATAGATATCACAACATTGTGAAACAAATCGAATGAGAGTGAATTGGAATGTCCATGAATATCAGTATGCATCCAAAAGCCAATGTATTCGCACACACTCCTCCCTTTCCAGTTTTAATAATGTCTCCAGAGGCATTGTGTATGGAATAGCCAAGCTCCCTCCTCAAGTTCAAGCTTGCATCAAATCAATTCCAGTGACACTATATCACATTTTGGGTCATGTCACAAGTCATAATGAAAGACATGATGTGCTTTAAATAACTGGCGGCTTCTGCAGGTAGAGAGAGAGGGGCATGTGGTTGTCCTTGAGTGTGAAAAAAGGACAGATTCCAGACAGAAATGAATTCCCGGCGACATAAAACATTCGACAATGAAAGCGGTGTGATACGTTTGTAGGATGGGAGTCTTCTTTTTATCCCCGGGAGAGTCGGCATGATGGGGAAAACAATATAGAGAAAAAGGGTTTCATCCACCAAGCAAACGTGTCAGGTTTTTTATGTATATGTCAAAGTATCCCACAACAACATGCATCATGTAGGCGTTAAAAATAAAATGGGAGAAAAAATGTTGAACCAATGAGTGGGTGTTTTCGTTGTAAAAACATTTCTAAATGCAGAAAAAATGTATTGTCAAAAAAATGAAAATTCACTAGTTTTGTTAGTTTCTGTTCATTGACTCATTAGACTCAAGCGAGAGTCCGCGTAATATTTAAGATTTGGATAATGGTTGCTTAATTTCACTTGTTTTGTTCGGTTAATATAAGTTAGTGGGTTAGTTAGTTTTCTGACTAGTGAGTTAGTAAGATTTGTGTAGTTGAATCGTTATTTTCTGTACAATATTTTCAGTTCCTCTATCAAAAATATGTAATCAGTGCTTAACTTCACTTTTTTGTCAAATGCATAGAATAAACAGTTGGGTTTGGTTATTATTTGTCTTTTCCAAAAGAGCTTTGATGTGCTGTTTCTTCTGTATTTTGGATAAAAACACCATCAGTTAGACTCCACTCAAAAGCAATTCATGCAGCAGAATGAACACATAGCTCTCTCTATTTGCCATTTACGGCAAACAGATCAACATTTATAAATATATAAAAAAAAAAAAATCTGCCACCAAATAGTTCAAACTAAGAAGGGTGCCAATGCCGCTGGCCTCATCGCACAGTGTGCATACATATTTTATGCCTAGCAGTCATGAGGTCATCTGAGGCAGCCAAAAAAAGTCATTTTTGCTTTTTCATAAGATGTCAGAGCCGCACCAATATTGTCACAGCATTACCCGGCACTGAAGTTATTTTTATGAAGGTAAATATATAAATTGTCATGAGGCTAAAATAGGAGGAAAAATAACAAACCAAGCAAAGGTCCTTGTATAAATAAAAGTCAAGAAGACAAATAGACAAATAAAATGTACAACGTGCTTGACCTGGAGGCTAATGGCTGTGGAATATTCATGGACAATATAGCGCTGCAAGGCCTACCAATATCAATACGGTTAAGATTAATGTGTGTATGCATCTTCAGCACATTTAGGAACCATGATCAGCATATGGAACACAGTGTCTGCCTTTTCTTTTTTTTTTTTTTTTACACAATACGGACTCAAAGAGGAGGAGGAGGCTGCTATGGATTTCCAGTCCACACGCTGCTTAGACATGCATGCCAACATGCTCTGCATCCATTTAGCGGAGGCGACGGCAGCGCAGGGCAGCAGCCGGTGGCACTTTACTGATTATTACCTTTCACTCAGCATTTAACGGTTTCCTCATTAGCGCTGAAATCTCGCCACGGTGCCAGGACTTCCCGCTCGTCAGCACTCCACTCGGAGGCCTCATTCCCCTGGCCTCAAAACAAAACGAGGGGCCAACATCGCTGGTAACAGACGGTTGCTAAAGATAGACGGCTGCAACGAGGCATTTCGAGACAGGGCTTTGTCTCATTTTGATTTGATGGCTAGGTGAGGCCTTGAGGAAAGCAGACGTATCTGACACTACAAAAAAAGTTCGGAACGCTAGTCTTTTGTGGAAAAAGTCTTTTTTTTACTGAAAAGCATGTCTATCATTTTTTAATACAACACAGCCCAGTTGCCTCTAAGTGGATATTTTGTTTCGTTTAGTGTTCTCAGCGAGAAACCAAATTTCTAATTTTCAATGGAAGACCCTGCCTCAAATATTATCATCGCCCCCTGTGTCAAAATGATTTGGGCTAAAGAGATTTAGTTTTATTAAAATTGATTTTTATGATAGAAACAGTCCAACCGTAGTGATCTGAATGATTCATGTGGTGCAGGCAGCCTGCAGTTTTAAATTAATTCAATTAAAAAAAAGAGAGAGTAAACAATTTCTTCAACTGTTTGTTTTTCAAAGCTCCCCTTCCATACATTTTTGTTCATGATTTCATGGAAGGTTTTGAAATGGCTCAGGTCAAGAAATCACAGCTCAGCTTGCGAACATCAAATGACTAAACTCAGAAAATGAAATGGATATTAGACTAGTGGGGGTGCATACTGTGTATTACTGTAAGAACATTTTGTACTTGACTTTCCCTTTAAACTTTGATGTCTGCTAGGGGTCCGCAACATATCGTTCTGCGGCCCACAAATGGCCCCCGAGCCCTATGTTTGGGACCATGTCTTTCGAAGCACTTTTTCTGATGACCATCTCTCTAACGTTCCCAAATCTTACACTGCATAAAAGAGCAAGTTTCAGGTGGGTAAATATAGATGTTTTCATAACCTAAAATATCATTCTAACTAGCTGACAGTAGAAACAAAAAACCAACTCTCTTTCACTGCCTTGGGGTTTGGAGCTAAGGAACACTGGATTAGAACCAAAAGCCACAAAAAGAATCAAGTCAAATCTTCCATTGCAGATAAGTTCCAGGGATGCATCATCAACGAGATACTTTTGCTGCTTAAAAACACTGAACCTGAAATAATGAGTTTGAAATCCATCAGTGAATGTAGATTTCTTCGGGCATCTGGAACCCGAATAGAAAAACAATTAACAATTAGGTTGCATATAGAGCAGATGCTGAATACAAGGTCTTCTCACCATCAGGGTTTCACAAAACTGAGCCACCTTGTAATGTCAGATAGGCAATTGATTTACAGAGCATACAAAATTTACCTTGGGCAGCCATCCATCGTCTATATATTAGTACTTGTCCTTATTAGTGGCTTCACACCTCTTCTTAACAATTTAGAATTAAAGGTAACTTATGTTTTGGTGATATGGGTAAAAACCCAAATCCACCCAGAAAAGCCAGAGTAGTGATTCAAACTCAGAAATTAAAAGTTATTTAGCAGACGTGCTTACCCAATAGGTCGCCTCGTCGCCTTGACTGATAACATGCAGTAAAAATCGCGATATTCTCTTCTTGTAGTCTTGACACTTTGTGTCAATGTTTAGAGCTCCATTTATTGTCAGTATGCATAATTTTGGACTAACAGCATATGAGGCATGTTTTTTCCCCCCTAATAAACCTTTTAAATCCCTCGCATCTGCAAAACCATCTGCTCATTGTGCTTATCTTGTTCAGCGTCGTGGTGAGCTGGAGCCAGCTGACATCGGGGGAAAGACAGATTACACCTTGGACTGGTCGCCGCTCAATTACAAAGTACGTGTAAAGACAGACAACCATTCCCTTAACATTTGCATCATCGCTGAGAGGGGGAACAAAATCCATCCACGAAAACCACAGCTGAGATTTGAAAACCATCTTCCGAGTTGTGAGTCAGACGTGCTAATCGCTCGCTCCACATCCTGTCGATGACATTTAATGTTATATAAAACCGCATTAAATGAGCAGACCCTGAGCTCCTGTTGCTAAGTGCCAAGTGACAGGTGAAATCATGACTCATGAGAGAATATATACAATGTCAACGATATGCATGCTATCTGTGAAAAAACATGGCGCACAGGAACATGACTGATTGTTTTTGTAACGGTGCATGCAGGATTTCCTGGGACATTAACTACTAATGCAACATTAAACAAACTGGAGACAATTCCCAGTTCTGCTCGTTCATCTCACCTTATAAAATTCAAGTATTCCCTTCCTCCTGCTTTTTACGTGAACAGTATCGTCACAAAGCATTTAAACAATGTCTCGGAATAGCAACCGTCGCGGGGCCATTTTGGGCCGTCACGACGGATGAGATGCGAGTTGGAGTCAGCGCTCAAATAAAAATCCCCTCGGCAGCACCAAATGCCATCGTTTGTTTGAATTCCTCCTCCTGGATGACATCATCAGATTACATTGAAGAGGAGCAGCCCTTGAAGAAGACATATTGCACTGGATTATGATGGTATTGCTTTTATTATACTTTTTCTCATTTCACATACAGTTGTTTGTAATACCTTCAGTCCTGACCTTTGGATGTTTTGCTAAAGTCACACACTGTGGGCATTCTTTACAGCTCTCACAATGTTTCTGTCATCAACAGCTTCTTTGTTTCATTGATCTAACTGTTTGAGGTTGTTTACTTGCTAGCTGTTAGTGGTTTCTTTCTTCTTCAGGACATTCCAAATGGTTGTATTGCATTTTTGCCAGAGTTTCTGAATGGTTAGCCAGCTTCTCTCAGCTTTCACAATAGCTTGTTTTTTGATCCGTAGACCAGCTCTCTGGTTTTGGAGTTGGTTAAACGTGTAATTGGTTCGAATGTGTCTCGGCAGACAAAACACAGGCCAAATCTGAAACTTATCCTGTAAATCCTGCTCCATTGAGGGGGGTTAGGTCATATTGCACACCAGCCCCACAATACTGCAAGAGAAATATGCAATATAGAAACACCCTAAATACTACCTAAGCATGTTTTTTATAGCATGAATGGCACTTGAAGGTCTTCAAACACACTTTAAAATAATACAACCACATTCAAGAATAAATATTGAGAGCAAGAAGAGGTCCAGTCACAGTTTCCAGTAAATAAATCCCATTTTTACCATCCCGGAATATAAATGAATAATTATTTCCAAAGATATATATTGTAAAATGAACTTACAGCCATTGCTTTCTGTTGACATTAAATGCAGGAGTAAAGAGGACAATCTCATCTGCAAAGAACGAGCCTGATACTTCCTGTTTTCTAATCTTTCCAATTTTATGTTGTACCACCTAGTGTCCGAAAATGGAACTACATCATTCCCTACTTGACAGGTGGGCAGGCATTCCGGCTATATATATATATATACAAGCAATTAAGAAGACACTTTTCAATAATGCGTCCCCATTAACAATGACGGTGCCATAAAGGAGCATGAACAGCAGGTGATTTGCGATTGGAGCAGAAGGATAGCGTAGAAATCCAAAGACGGCATCGTAAAGCATCAACTTGACAGCTCTTCACGGATCAGTCTCGGTGTCTGTGACAGACAGGAAGGTCACTTTGGTCTGGTAATACATCATCGGCCAATCCTGATCACCCCAGCCCCACCGTGCAGGTACTCCCATTTAACCTTTCTAATCCTCTCCATTCCATTACATGATGCTGGAGAACCTGTGCACATTACACACTCCAGCGAAGCTCATTTATGCCCTTATGCAAGCGGCCAAGGATCAACTAATATAAGCGCTCGTATTTCAGCGGGAGCTCATGGCTGAGTGTAAACAAACGATGACATCGAATGCGACTTTATTGTGATGTGGCCTCCTTCGTATCGGAACGTTTTATCTCTGGCGCTAGCTCAATCCAGACAATAGTTATTGGCCGTCGATGTGACATGTTTTCAAATGAATGCAGGTAACAAATTGTGCTCTTTGTTTGTATGACAAAAGGGGACCTTGTCACCTCCAGGAAGTGACAGTGATGCTGAGTTTGCTTATTTTGGTGGAGCTGGAGTCGATCACAATTTGTTCCAGGATGCTGCACGCAATAATAACATTTTGAGTTTCTTCACTTGATAAATAGATTATCTATCTAGCTATCTATATAGCTAGTAACCACTTTTATATTTCTGTAGGGAAATATGGAAATAGAAATAATCCATTCCTTATGTCAAACTGTCATCACAATATTTAGTTTTTTTTAAACAGTACAACAATTGTTTTAAGCGTCAATTTCACATTGTGGAAGAATTTATGTTGTTTGAGTATCCATTTTAATGACCTAAACTCAGAGCCACGGGCTAAAAACAAAATAACAAAACAAATATCAATAAAGGTTAATATAAATAAAACAATTATTATTATTGTAAATAATAATAAAAGCAAAGGCGATGTGTTATACCGAATGAGGCAAAATTCCCATTCTGCGATCTTCACCTCATATTTCCCCTCAATAGAATGAGAATAGAATGACTATTGTCATTGTAGAACGAAAATAAGATATTCTACCAATGGGAGGCTGAAGGTTCACTGGGTTTATTTGAGAGGTCATCCATCCATAATAGTTATTTTGAGCAATCTCAGACAGTCTAAGTAAGTTTTGAAAGGAATTTTCAAGGTTCTGTTGTATTTTTGTACTTATACAAAAGGTTCGATAACGGAATAGCATTTGAATTCTGAGCATGCATCTGCAAACAGCCTCAAACCAGCTCATCCGCAGGCGGAATCGTGGCCTTGCTCTGACAAACAGTTTATACCGATGGAGCTGTTAGATTTTGCCTTTTAACCCTGACTCCGCCTAGCTCCAAGGCATCGCTTTGACCACAATAAAACTCCGGGATTGCGAGCATGACTTGAGTGCAATTATGCTGAGGTCACTGTTGAGCATGACATTCTGCTACCATATTTGGAGTTTGGTATAAATAAGCCCGTTTATTAAAAAAAAGAAAAAGAAAAATCACACAGCCCAGTTCACTCAACTTATTTGATTGGTGCGAATTCAATGTCAGCTAGTATCCCAACAGTGTCGCCAGTTGCCTTGACTTCCAAAGTTAGTTACTTTAATGATGACTTGATTATAAAAGTAAGAAGTTCATTTACAAACTAGATTATTCATTACATTCAGAAAATTCTGACAAACTGCCTAACACAAAACTGACAATCAAGTGACTCAAAATAAAGCAATGTTTATTTCTTGAAAGTGGATTTAATTCATCATTGAATTTATTATTTATATACAATGCTTTGTCACTCAGGTGCAAACAAAGGTTTGCAAGGTTTTTCTTTCAGTTTGAGTTGTTGGCAAACTATCGGTGTCAACATTTCTGACAGCCCTGTTGTTTCGCACACAACAAATTAAACAAAGAAAAGAAACAATGAATAATCCCATCTGGCACGTCTATCATAGCCGTGTCTAAGAAGCCGGGTTGCATATTTGATGAAAGGCCCACCTGTTCCCGAATGCCTAGTATAACCTACGCGCTCGCACCTTTGCATCCGTGCCGACGACACATTGAGCAAACAATTTCATCTCTCATCTCCGGATAATGTCATCTCTTGAATAGACACCTTTTGATCAACGCTTTTGAATGAGTCATATAGAGGCGAGGCTATATGAGCACCTCAGCAAATTTGCGCGAGATGGTCGTCGTGCCCTTGAGGCGTGCAACCTGCCTGCTTCTCACTGAAGCTTCAAGTTAAAAATTAAAAACATCAATGAATTTTTTAAAATGACCATCGCTCATTGTTGTCTCTCGGCAGCATCTGTTGACCAACTAATCAGCACTATTGGAGTTTGGCTCAGAGCTGCTGTCACACTCGATTAAGTCATGTGGAGCAAAAAGTAGCCTTCATATGGTTGCCACAATCGCTAATGCACAGTTTCCGTTACATGCAATGGCAATGCAAGTTCTATTTAAGTTCTGTACTTTAAAAACATGGATTTATTTTTTATTTTTTATGTAGGCTGCCTTAAATGCCACAACACAAGGTGACCAATGATCCGTAAAAAAGTCTCCACTTGGTTTTTCCAGAATACAGGCATTATTTATCTTTAAGTAAACACACTTGATTCTTACATTACACATTTCTGCCTGATTACAGAAATAAAAAAAAATGTCAGGCAACAGGTAGTAGCTACCGGTATAATTACAGTATAGCCGTCCATTTCGATTTCACTAGTTGCCAGCCAATTACAGTTAATGTCATGGAATAATTGAATAATCGATAAATAGACATGTCTTACTTGATAGGGAGCGGCACAGCTTTTTACTGAACACACCGTTTAATACTGTATCCTCCCACATTCCAAAAAAACAAGCATGTTAGGTTTTTTGAAGACTGTAAATTTTCTAAGTGTGAATGTGAGTTCGTCTCCAGCCCACCAGCGACTCTAATGAGGATAAAATGGATGGACGGAAGTGACCAAATCACAGTGCAATGTGACTGAACCATAATCTACAACCACAAGAATAAACTTGAAATAAAATAACGCATTTCAGGAAGTTTCTAGAAGTTTCAATTCAGCACTTGAGATTGTGTTCCTAATTAAGTGTCCGGTTAGTGAAGTAGTGCTTTGAAATGAATTTAGGAGAACCTAACACGTCCCATGTTGGATATAATTTGAAACAAGTGCTATCTCTTGACTTCTCATCCCGTTTAGCTTGTTTTCTACTAAATTTCTCCCCATGAGACACTTCTGCTGATGCAGGATGAAAAACGCTCACGCTATGCGCACCGCGTGCCAAGATTTTTAGATGAAACCATCACTTCTCCTGCAAACTCACCTTTACGCTTTACTGAAGACTTGAATTCCTCCAAACACAGCTGTTTCTGCTTTGAACGCATAACTGAGCCACGCCGGTAATGCCGTCGTGCTTTAGCAGCTGTTTCTTATAGAGTTTCATCGTGCCAATGAACGCAAAAATTGGAAAGTGGCCCGTCATGCGAGGTAATGTGAATTATTACATTTCCCATATTCAGACTATGCAAACTGTTCCCCGAGGAACGTCACGAGAAATCGTAGAAAAACTAAATTCCTTTGAATTGGACTATTGTCAAGCAACATGAGAAAAATCTATATACATATCCATGTATAACTGCATATTGGCCTTCTCGGTAACGCCAGAGCTGCGATTCAAACGCAGAGTCTCAGAACTGTGAGGCAGACATTCTAACCACAAGCATATTACAAAGGGGGGCAGTGCCCCCGCGGCTCCCCTCTCTAGTTCCGCTAGTGCAAAATCGGTCATATTGCTTCTGTTTCCTTATGCAATGCTGCAAAACAGTGAGAGTTCTTTCTTTCTTATTTTTGATTTAACATTCAACCAGTGTAAACATTTCTTGTTATACAGTCTCAGAGTATCTCCACTAACTTCCAAAACTTCCTCCATACATTCCATTTTACGTACCTGAAGACATGAGCCAGTTGCAGGTATTTTGTTTTAATAAACCAAGTGCTGGCAAACTTGAATTGTAAACATCATGTTTATGAGCAGACGTCTGATGTCATGGCTAAAATGTGCTGATTTCCGACTAATTACACTTTGTTCCCAGTTAAGAGGAACATGAAACGTCGTGTCAGGTGGATCAATACTGAAATACTGCTCACTCAATACCTGCTTGTAATTGATTCCTGGAACAAATTCGTGATATTTCTGACTGATTCTTAATGATACCATATGACAATCTTGATAACTCTGTATAATAATATAACCATTATAATTTCTCAAGGGGAAATTTAGCTCACAAAACTCAAAATTTATATCACGGATGACCACATCACACTCATGCAGGCATGTGAGGAGAGATTCAACAATGCTGCACCACTTGAGTCGAGACGCGAGAATGGCACGTTGCTCAATGGCACCGCTGCAGTAGCCAGCAAGCAGACTAACATTTTTTACTGCTGATGCCCCTATTTCCATATTAATATCAGTATTGATATACATCCATCCATCTATTTTCTGAACCGCTTAATCCCCACGGGGGCCGCGGGCGTGCTGGAGCCTATCCCAGCCGTCATCGGGCAGTAGGCGGGGGACACCCTTAACCGGTTGCCAGCCAATCGCAGGGCACACAGAGACAAACAACCATTTGCACTCGCACTCACACCTAGGGACAATTTGGAGTCTTCAATCGGCCTACCAAGCATGTTTTTGGGATGTGGGAGGAAACCGGAGTGCCGGGAGAAAACCCACACGGGCCCGCGGAGAACATGCAAACTCCACACAGGGAGGGCCGGAGGTGGAATCGAACCCGCACCCTCCTAACTGTGAGGCGGATGTGCTACCCAGTGCTCCACCGAGCCGCCTATTGATATACATACATGAGAAAGGATTTTTACACTGTTGGTTTGTTGCCATTGACAAAACGCTCCAGTCTAATTGTATATTTATTCCGAGCGATTTTTTACAAGTGTGGGAGAGTCTCACATCACCAGTCGGTAAGCTTTACAGTCAGTCAGCTGTAAGATATAATTGGAAGCGAGACGCGCTTTAATTGCCTTTTATGGCATTTTTAATCATGTGGAAAAAGAGTCTCTTGTGGTCGGAGATACTTAAGCAAGCGGAAGCCACAGTTCCGCCTGGCGTTGGCGCTAAAATGTACGCGAGAACGGGTTAGTTAATCTGCTTATGGCTGACCATTCATTATCCATTATCTATGCACGCAGGATTGGCTACAGCACGGAGCAAGCAGGCAATCTCACTGCAGTCGCCTGTGGGGACTCTTCACATTAGGATTAAATATTGTTATCGTCATGTCGAGCAGTTTGCGCGGAATTAACTGGCGGCGTGCTTCTAGGAAGTAAAGATAGCCGCACTGACCATTGACCTCTGCGAAAGAGTACTAGGGACACAATTCAATGGAAAACAAAAAGAAAAGATGTGGCAATGTTTGCCTTCACCAATCGATGACTGAGATAATAAAATTGTGATTTAACATGAGTTCAAAAAGTTTTTTTCTTGTACTATCACAAATTTTTTTCCTTAATTGCATTTTTTCTCTAATAATAGATCTTTTTTATAATTATAAAATAATTGTCATATTCCAACTTAATTCTGAAAAAAATCAGAATTTTATTTGTACTTTTTCTCAAAATGTGTTCGCTTCAATGAGTTCAGGAATTTGAATCTCTTCTCAAACCGAAGCGACAGAAGTGACCGAAGCAAACCGCTGAATGGAAATACAATGAATCCATCCCCGCCCGTCACCGTTGTGTGTGCCAGACGCAAAGGTCGTCAAGGGAGTTCGAGGGCGGGGCCTGCGGATGACCCACCCAAACATCAACACTTTGCAGGGCTTCTTAATAGCACAATCACTTGCGCTTTTCACCTTCTTGGGAGCCAACACTAGTGCTGATATTGATTTTTAAAAATGAATAACAAACGGGACATTTATGCTATGTGAGAGAACTCACAATCGAGTTACGTGAACGCTGTGGCTTACAGAACCAAAGCAATTTATCTGATATTTTGTTAATAAATAGACTTTGCTGAACTGAGATTCCACCATGCATTTTTCCTCTCTAGAGTCCAAATTCACATATCAGAACCTGCGTCTCATAAAACTAAATTATTTTTTCTCTAATGATCCTCCTCAATGTATAACGTTACCCATACATGACATTTTCTTGGGTTGTACTAGGATTTTATTCTCGTTAAAATTCCAACTTTATTCTCTTATTGTATTTTCCAGAGTACACAGGCAGTCCCTATTCAAGTTTAGATTTGAATGCTGAAGTTTAAAACTCTTTTTGGAAATTGAACAAGTGGCTGGGATGTTGCTCCATCCAAACTCAACATCAAATCAAAAATGAGCTCTATTAAACTCTTTTTGTTTTTTCCGGCCATAAACAAACACTTGTTGGTAATAACGTCGCATTGGATTCTTACCTGGAATCTCCTGGAGGGGAACATGCGTGAAGTTGAAGCCCCTGGCTACACAAGCTTCCCTCACCTCGGTGCAATTCCTTGCTTTCAATTCTGCTTTGGATGCGATGCACAGCGCAGAAAAAGTGTAAACGAGCATCTCCAGTCTGAGCATTGTGGACTTGGATAAAAGATCCAGGAGCTTTCCTGCTGTATCCTCTGCTAATTTAAAAAAAAAATTACAACAATAACAACAGCAAGATCCACTGGTACTTGGATCTTTTACTCAGTTTGCGCCTGCAAAGCCAAGCAAGTGCATGTCCCTGAGGAGGAGATGTGTTTGAAATGCAGCAAGGGGTGCTTAATTAAGAGCCCCCACCATGCACCGCTGGAGAGATGGCGCGCATAAAAGTGCCACATGGATCCGGAGAAGAGAAGCGCTCTTCCCACCGCTTGAGCGTAACTTGTCCGAGCCCCGCAGCAGTGCAACAGACGTACGGACTGAGAACCCCGGCGTGCTGCGTTCAAGTACAACTGCTGTGCGAGTGGGTGCAGAGGAGAGACTGCGCTGCGTATCAGATGCTCCGGCGATGCAAAGCAGCCCACAAAATGTGGACTGGAGTTCACTGCAGACACCAAAGTATAGGCGACTGAAGCTGGGGAATAACTTGTAATTTAATTATTGTGCGACATAAAACGTCATAAGAGTATTATTTGTTGATTTGAAGGAATGCTGAGAAACTAAAACATTATTCTCAGTGATTGAAGCTGCCTAGAAACAGTGTGGGAATGCCACAAAATTTTTAATTGATGGATTAGTGTGAAGGCTTTTGCGTTTGCATATTTTGCGATACACAGGTGACTTGAGCAACTATGACGTCATATTCAGTCGACAGCAAATGGCAAAATGGCCGCCATTTTTGATGGAGACAGGTGGATTTTGCCTGTTTAATTAATATTCAACAACCAAAACAGGAATCACAACGCTGTATTTCAACTAGTTGGGTTGCACAGAACATATTACGATGATAGTTTGGGTGTTGACTTCAACTTTAAAGACATATTTTCTATAATTGTGCAAAACATTTATTAAGTGCTCTCAATCGTTAAAATGTGCAATATGCTGTGTAGAATTTCACTATAAATAAGTTTTAAATATTCTACGAGTGCCAAGAAACAATGATTGTAACTAATAAAATGTTTAAAACTGTCACTATTGAGATCAGATGATCCTGACGTCATATATGCTAATCACTGCCACTAAGGGGCATATTGACCGTGGAAATCCAATTGCAACTAACAAATGCATTTTCTCAGTTTATGTCTGTGCAATGAGAGGTTATTTTTGTAAACATGTTTCCTTCCAATTTCTATGTTCAAACAGGAAATCCCATTAACGCAGTATCAAAGTGCATTAAGTCAGAGATGGCGATAAAGGCTGTGATGAAGAGCAGAAGGCAAAGCCTCCATGACATTATCGATTGTAGGGCATCTTGAGCCGAAAAGGGTAGATCAGCAGTGGATTAACATGGCTGCCATGGCAGCGTAAATGATACCTCAGGGTATGAAAAAGAACCACCATTTCCCCTAGATGATAACATTCATTGAAGGAACGCAGAGATGTTCTGCCACATGGGAAACGGATGGTTGGTGGGAATCGGTTGTAGTGAACTCCATATATACATCATGTGTGGTTTGTTTGCTCATCCAATATTCACAAAGTGATTTTACAGCTAGCCTGACATTTATCGACTTTGCGGATCGAGTGTGGAAGTATCCAAAAGAGGAAACCCTTATGCATTTTCAATGATGATGCACAGCATCCATCATGTTGCAAATATAACAACCCCAAAACATGTCCATCCACTTCCGTTATGGTGTATTGCTGTTATATTAAGAGGATAAAATATTACAAATCTAACCTGAAGTTGACTCAAGACTTGGGAATACAAATTGAACTGATCAAGAGGAAGGCTTCCAGAAGTCTCAAGTATATATATATTTTTTTTACATTGAAAACTTTGTATCCCCTTGTTGGGCAGCATTGGAAGGGTACCAGTTGAAAATATACACCGTTTTTTCACCAGTTTTCTGAAGCTGAGACGTAATTGGTTGTGACCTGTGATGTCATTTTAAGTTGACAGAAAATGACAAAATGGCCGCCCCGGGAGGGATAAAAACGGTTGGATTTTGCTGCTTAGCGCAAATGCAATATTAATCAGAATGCCATTATTAGACTAGTGGGAGCACATACAACATATTGTAAAGGAAATTTTAGGTTGATATCCCCTTTAACGATTACAATTTAAAGTAGGCTAACAAAAGAAATGTCTCAAGTCGTATTATTGTTACTATTATTATTAACAATAACAGGGTTGCCAAATCCTCACTGTGGGACACAAACTGGAAAATATAAAATTCATGACACCGTTATTCTTGTCAGCTACTTTTTGATCAGTGTTCTCTGGCATTGAAGACTGTGTGCTGTGTCTATTTCGCGAGCAAATGTGCCCCCATTCTGGCTGCTTGCAAATTTGCATATTGGTGTTTGTCGAAATGCGAGATCTGGGAATGCACTGAGGCGAACTCTTAATCCCTTCTTCGTGGAAGCCACCTCTGTGTCGCAGTCAGAGCACGGCGGCTTGACCCACAGCAGGGGAAATAATAAAGCAATATTGGCTCTGGCGGTGCTAAATGAGTAAAACTAGGCTTTATATTGACAGGCCAGGCAAAAAAAATAAAAAGTGCAAGTCATTGCTAAGGCTAGACACTTTTCTTTCAGATGGAGGATCACTGAGGTTTTTATGAAAGAACCAGCACATGGCTTCTTAAATTGCTATTGCCTGGACCTCCACCTGAGCCCACTTTGCTCTCGTCCTACCGTCTGCTCTCACTCAATGTGATGTAAATGACTTTTTATTCTGTCCGTACAGGGACGTTGCATTCAATTCAAAGAGGATAAAAATGATGCTGGCATTATTCATTAATTTAACATAACCTGTGCTAAAGGGAATATATGATCAGGGGAATTATCAAATTTAAAAAAAAAAGATTAGTGCTTAATATGGACCATAAACGGTCTAAAAAAAAGCTCATAGTAGAAATATTTAAGCTTTGTATCATGTGTTTGAGTAAATTTGATTTATATGATGCTCAGAATGATCATTGGCCATTTTTAATGAAAGTGCTTAAAAGGTAGGTCTAATTAAAGCAGATTAAATAGGATTTGTTGGCAGGCTCATTTGCTTCTATAGGCGACACTAATTATCTCCTGTTGCACTGTCTGAAAGGGTCACTTTAGCACAAAGGAATTAACACAAAGTTTGTTTTGTTTGCTTTTTTTGTTATAGAACTTCATTATACTCTGGAGGGAAATGAAAGCATAATGAAGATGCCTGTCTCCTTAATAATGCCAGCCAGCTCAAGGATGAAATGTATCCATCAGGGTTCCAAATTGCCTTTTAAAACCAATGAAATACACCAAGGCTAGTGGGAATAAGTTGGACGGCAGGGTGTTTATAATGTCACGTCATCACTTCTACTCAATGCGGCCTAAACGAAAAAGGTCAACATTTTCAATGCCGTACCTCCTCAAATTGTGCCATTTGTTCTAATATACTGCATTCCTTGACCCAGTTACTTGAGCACATCAAAACGCTCACCTCCTTTATACAAAATGAAACAAAAATAGGCCGTGATTACCTTTTGGTAAAACTAGAATGCAAGAAGATGTGGCATTTTAAAACAGATCCTTAACTAATGAGGAATTTTTCCGCTCCCATCTGTAAGTCATTTCATGGTAAAGTTGTAAGAAGAGTTTGATAAAAATATTTTGGGTGTCCCAAACAATCCTCATCATGCATTGTCCATATAAATAAATTCTCCCCCCCAAAAAATCTCCTTAGTCGAAAAATAGTGTTTTAATCGGCACTAATTTTACTTCCCCGCCACCAAACTGCGTAATTAGCAAAAGCTCGACTGGATACGAGAGGTGTCGCGCTTTCTCCTGCAGCCTGCAGCGAGGCAATGCCTAAACATAATGTCATCGCTCATGCTTCATCACCTCGGCCGTTGATTGCGTTGCCAACAAACATGTCCGTGGGGCTGACAGTGAAGAATGAAACCATTACGGCGTGAGCAGCAATCAACGCTTACACTATGACTATGCAAATACAGAAAACAAGAAAACTAAGTTTCTCCCTCATGAATCGTAAAAGGTTCAAAATAAGACGTTTGTGCAAAGCTCTCCGAATGTTGTGATTTGCTGTACAAATCAAGCGCCGAGTTCTCCCGGGGGCATGCAATTAGCATGCTCGCAACACTAGATTGAAGTCCAATGTCGGCTTGGACCACAGCAAAGCGAAAATAGCTGGAGATGCATGCATGCAACAAGGACAAAGCAATAAAGCACGATCGACTGACAGCTAAAGGTAAGTGTACTGTCACTAGAGCGGAACTTGCCAGATGGATTCTCCCATCTTGTGTCGCCTCATATGCTGATGGTGTTCAAATATAAGCTCTGTGCAAGCTGGACAAATAGTTAGGTACACTACATTGTGAGTCAATACAACCTGTGCAGAAAGACACATTTACGTATAATAATATTCCATAATGTAGGGGGGGGTCACAAGGGGCACTGCCCCCACTGAAATATACTTGGATCCCCCATTTATTTTTTATTACTTTCTAAACTCGAAATTACAACCCTTCCCTCTCAATTGCCTCTGTCCTTGCTTTATAACACTACTTTTTTCACGTGTGGACAAGCATGATGATTCCTAACTTGCGCAAGCCACATCTTATCCAACACACCAGATAGAACGAGACACTAATATTTAGAAAAAGAGGATTTTGTTTTCTCTTTCTCTAAGCAGTAGCAGCAAAATAATGGTAAACGTGGACATTGTTGAAATAGAGCTTGTATTATATTGCCAAAGTTCAATGTTCCATTTCACGACCGGCATTGCTGTCATCATAATAACACATCTGTGAAAAGAAAATGTAGAACTACATTCTACGCACACAACGCTACACTGCTACCTCCAAGTTATCGGGACGTGGTCTTTGGAGGGCTATTTATTGTCCTGCAAAGAAAGAGTGTGCCCGTCTGAGCCTCCTTTAGCCCATTAAGTGTAATGAAGGTGCTTAGTTAATGAGCCATAGCTTCCATATAGAAGCATTTCGCTAATGGAGCGGTGACTAAATGAGAGTCGAGATGTGATTGAGCTAAAAAGGTGAGGGTATCGGTGGGACTGGGCCAACTTTGCTAGCTCAGATTGCATATTAGAGGAGATAAATTGATTTGAATTATTATAGAATAGTCAAACACGTTGACATGCAAAATGTGCGTGTTGCAATTAAAGGAAATGAGAGAAGCCCCCTTTGATTGTTCGTGAATGGGCTTGGCTATATTCATGCTCAAATTGACTTTTTTTTTTTTTTTTGCATCCGGCTGGGAATACAAACAATTGTCATAATTTAAGAATTCATACATTTTGTGACATTTTTTCTTGGTAGTATGCCGTGAGCTTTTTCTCATGCAAAATGTGTCCCTTGGCTCAATAAAAGGTTAAGAACAGACAGACTTCTTCCAATATAACTGATTTGCTTTTAAAATTCCATTATATTTTTGCCCTTTGGTTACTTCCATTTTTTTCCCCTTGCAGCAGCATTTAACAGCCACAGCATGAAATGAGTCCACTCGTTCTCTCTAGTCACTTTCGCCAAATTAAGCTGTGTAAAAGGTGCGGTATAAAAAGTCGAGAATGCTGACAAGGATGCACAAAAAGTATCAGAAAGCTCGATTCACATATTTGCAAAACTAATAGTAGATATCTTTAGATTGTATTCATATTTATCTGTCTGCAGAAATCTCCAAAAGCAAAAAAACAAGACAAAGAAAATTCACTTCCCCTTCCCACAACATATGAAGAGACTATACGAACTTATCAAGTGCTATCGATGTTTCCTCTCACACCCAATTTTAGTTCATTCAAAGGCTCTTTTCATATTTGCTACCCACAGTTTGAGGTTTTAAAATGGAATATATATTGGATGAGGGAAACGGGGGAATTGGGCTGCCTCTCTGAAACGCACCATTATCTGCCTTTTCAGTTTGAGGCAAATTAGGCTCAGAGGTCCCCTGGACTCATAACGGTGGAGAGTGAATCCTCGGTGCCTCACTATTTTGATAGAAAGCCACTTAAAGCCGAGAAAAAAAAAAAAAATTCACTGGAACTTCAGAAAGGTTCACGGACATTTCTTTAGCAAAGCTATACAAATGGGACGTTGAAAATTTGGACTCAAGTGAAACATAAGCATATTGTGTAAGACTTTAGATCAGTGAGCATGTCAAATATTAACATGTAAAACCAATAATAATCATTTAGTCTGGTTCCTTTCCATTAAACAAGTCAAAAATATTTACTGTAGATTGAAACATTTGGGGGGAAAAAAATAATGCCCATTTAATTGCCATTAGGATTATGAAGGTAGTCCTTGAAAATAGTTCCGCGGTCCTAAAAGTTACAAAACTTCTGGATTTTAACATTTCAATAAATTTAGCATGAATGAGTTTCAAATGTGCATAGAAGCCAGAACGCACCGAGAAATTCCAACATAAACATTCCATCTGGAGGAAAAAAAAAGCTCGAACATGCCTGATTAAGTATTAATAGGTTCCTTTCAACAGAAACACAAACATAGTCAAGATGTTACCTCTAATACATGTCCGAAGCCTGACGAGTGTGTGATTAAAACAAGTAAACGATCTGGCCCTGCAGATAATTGATGATCTGTTCATTTCCTGACATTTGACTGCCCCATTACACAACTCTCATTTTAGCCTTGTTATTGTTATGCATTTGGCATTTACTTTCTTTCTCCCCCTAAAGCTCCTGGCAATTGACATTCTGTAATTAGTCAGTAAACATCTTTTGAAAACACGCTTGACATTTTGAGGAGGGGGGGCATCTTACATCTATTTCTTCGTGATAGCTTGATAGATCCGCAGTGAGGACGTTGGTGCGCTCAAGAGTATGCGCCCGCCACTCATTATGTTGCATTAGGCGCCCCTGCTAGGAGGGGGAGGCCAGAGCTCAGAGGGACTGCACGGAATATTAAATGCGCCTTTGACCAACATCGTTGCATCAAGGTCTTGATGCAGATGTAGTATAACGAGGGAACGTTTCAAAACAAACGTGTTCATTAACGCATATACATTGGGGGAGGGGCGGAACAACGTGATTCTGGAGGGACCCTTTGTAACAGGTGGTCCAAAAAAAAAAAAAAAATGAGAGAGTACGATGTGACAGAAAATGCAAAACAGGTCCCTGAAGCATGGTTCTTAGATTAAAAACAAAAATGCAGATCTCAAAAGACAAGTACACGCAACATTGCAGAAAACAAAGCAGATTATTTTAGGACCAATGAAGAATCACAGCCAAGATGATAAAAAACAAATAGAAGCAACATTGTTTTGTAAAGTTGGAGACAATACAGGAAGCACTTGGAACAAAAGCATGGACTCGAGTGAAGCAAGAATGCTTACGAGAAATGCTGGGTCAGGTCTGAGGATGCCACGGAAGACAAGACAAGTCTGCGAGAAGACACAGGTAGACCTGGACTATTTCTACATGAGGAAATGGAACACAGGTTGGGACAATCAGTCATCAGAACAGGAAGAAAAGCTTCTAAAATGAGAGCAAACAATGACTACGCAATAAAAGCAAGCAACATAAACAAGTCTTCCATTTAAAAAAAAAGTGTTAGATTTCTTGAGTTCAACTCATGAAAATTGGAAGCAAAAAGATAAGTTAAATCTTCTTGTCCAGTACAAGGAGTGGTGTTTGTTAAATGTAGGACAAAGAGGGCATCGCCGTGGACACCTCTGAGACGCAACCCCATTGAGCACACAAGTTGCCTTGCAGCCTTTATGAGAAGCAATGCAACAGAGGCTCGTCGCTGAGAGGAAGTCGTAGTTTGTCTCTGACAAATGGTTCATGTTTAGCGGCGAGTGTGTGTGTGTTCGTGCATGTGTGTGTATTTGTATGTATGGCCAACACCGTCTCATTTGACATTGCCTGCGGCGGTGTCAAATGTCGTGTTCACACAAGTGGGGTCAAAGAATCAAACACTGACAGATGACTGCTTGAAGCCACAAAAGCCTACACAGAACTAAAATATAGAGCTGTTGTATTATGTGCCACAGTCTTCAATTGGCTGCAGAACACCTTCCCAGTCTCCTTTCAAATAAAATCCAAAACTATGAAAATAAACATTCAAAAAAAGCAAGTTTTATTTCCAATTTACAACTCAATGTGCTTCACCCCTATTGTTATCCTTACCTCGTAAGTCTGTGACCCCCAGCCTTGGAGAATAAAGACTTCGCCATCCCTTCAGCATGACCCGATAAAGCCCGGCCCGACGAGAGGCTAAACGTCTCCTAAGACAACTGCAGCAGTCCAGCAATCGATTCGGTGCCTTGAGAACACAAGAAGCGGGATGAATGAGAAGGCTCGCAGGCATCTATCAATGTTTTCGACACAAATGCCACTTAACTTATAGTACAGCAGTGTGAGTGATTACCTCTGTCAAGGTGGATGCGTTCTAAGGACCTGTTTGTAAAGAACCCATGACATCTCTTAGAATAATGCAAAGATGGATCATGGTAATGCTTAAAGGATTAGTGGGACGGAGGATCGAAAGTGCTAAAATTAAATAAATAAACACACCATGAAATGTTTCATAATTTTTTTTTAAATGAATTATTTAAATAGTTAATTTAATATGGGATTAAATTAATCAAACAATAAATTAATATGCCATTAAATAATTAAATATGGCCATAAAATGATTCAATAGGTCTTATTCGAATGTTTAATTTATTAATTATTAATTTATTAGATATATAATTCTATCTCAATTTCATTAAAAATGTCATGGTCCTGTGTTGCAGTGTTTGATGAATTTATTTGGTATGTCAAACTCTCCCATCAAACTTTGGTGGACAGGTCCTCAAACCTGATTGGTTGTTCGCTTGTCAAGTCAATTCAAATCAATTACGCACGCAAACATTTAAATAATAAGATATCCATTCAGTTATTTCATGGTGCATTTCATTATTTATTGGTGCATTCATTTGTTTGATTTCCTAAATTCCATTTATAATTAATTTAATTCTTGAAACATTTCATTAATTAATGTGATTGTTAATTCATCATTTATTTCTTTATTTCATTTTGACGCTTTTGGTCCGCTATACAGTTGAGTTTGCAGACTGCTGTCGAGCTGCACAGTGGGGCATATTTCAATAATTCAGTGTCGACAAATGGCAAGATTTATTTGCCACAGTGGGGATGTAAACATCTCATGGCTGACGCGTCACTATTAATACGCGTTTGTTTTTAATACTCAACATCGAGTTGAGATATACGGCAGAGCATAAAGCTTCGCGTTGTCCCGTAAT
Source organism: Syngnathus acus (assembly GCF_901709675.1). NCBI lineage: Eukaryota > Metazoa > Chordata > Actinopteri > Syngnathiformes > Syngnathidae > Syngnathus > Syngnathus acus. Next base: position 7,479,402 of record NC_051105.1, on the reverse strand, counting down.
GATATTCGACAAATGGGTCGGCAACTTGATAGCCCTTCATTACCTTCCATTTCTCGCTAATGAGTCTCACTCTTCTCCGGTGGCTTCCTCAGATGTGTCATTTCACCTGTCAAAAATGTTTCATTCCCCAAAGAACTCCACATCAAACATTTCCTATGGCACAAAAGTAAAGTGTGTTACCCCCTGGGGAATCGACAGGGCCAAAGTGTCTCCTTCTTGCTTTCTAACAGCATGGTGCAAACCAGAGTGAGTCATAGTTTAGCAGCTTCATCAAGTGAGTCCACATCTTTGAAGAGAGTCTGCACTGCACACGTTGAGAACCGCAGGTGAAAAGGTCCACATCTCCAAAATAACTTGATCGGCAAGCACTATCACTTCTCTCATGCGAAGATAATTGACTGTGACGTCATGTTTTGCAGACAGTAGGAGAACATTGCCCAAACAAATAAGAGAAAATAATTACCGTATTTTCCGGACTATAAGGCGCACCTAAAAACCTAAAATTTTCTCAAAAGCCGACAGTGCGCCTTATAGTCCAGTGCGCCTTATATATGGACCAAATTCCTAAATTTAAACTGGCCCGAAGCATTGTGTCATGAAATCAATCATAAGTGGCCCGCTGAAGACTATGAATCATGAATCAAAAAGACTATGGATCATTATTTCGTGATTATAAAGTAATTTGTTGCGTCTGAAGTTGAAATAAAAAAGATAAAATGGAGAATGATTTGATTTGGATTAAAAATCTGACATGATGCATTAAGGGTGCGCTTTATAGTCCAGTGCGCCGTATAGAAGGACAACGTTTTAAAATGAGCCATTCATTGAAGGTGCGCCTTATAGTCCGGTGCGCCTTATAGTCCGGAAAATACGGTACTGATTTTGTAATATTTGTAAGTCGTTCTAATGACATCATGAGGTTTTTTTTTTTTCAACAATGTTGCTACTTTTTCTTCTCGGGAAAACAAATCCCCCTAACAAACATGACATTTTTTTCTTTAATATTGTTTTTCATTTTGATCCGACCCTGATGCTCTTTTGCAGATGATCGAATGTAGCTCCAAACAACCAAAAACTGAGAAGAAAATATCTGTTTTGTTTGTTCCGTAAATAAATATGAAAGAGTGGCCTCCTCGTTGTTATTATAGAAGTACTCCATCACATGTAAGACCGCATAAAACAATTTACTTTTGGGATTTGGAATAAACACTTTGAAGGGATTGCTGTGTTGGCTTTGGCTTGATCCTCCATCTGTCATTCACAAAATATTTGCAGTGTTTGTTTTCTATGCCACTTCCTGTTTGTTTGTTTTTCCCCGCCTCTCTCCATACAGTAATCCACGCCTGGTGCATAAGCAACACCAAAAGCGCAGATGGTACATTGTGCACTGTCTACACCATATAACATTTTTGGAGGACACATATTTCCCCCTGTGGTTTGCCTGGTGTGGCCTTTGCAGATCCAAACACATGAGATTGTACAAATTTAATCCCCATTCATCTGCTCCAAATCCATTAAATGAGGAGATACGATACGCAAGGTTTTAAGGTCTAACACTAGAACGAAATGTTGTGCTCCAGTTCAATCCATTTGCTCATTTTCCAGCAGAAGGATGACTAAAAGTGTTGTGTACTAGTGGGCTAAGTCCAAACATCCATCAAATCGACCCAAACGACGATAAACAGGCCCCGACTGAGATTGATTTTTATTTTAGGCCGACGCCGATTCTAATACTGGGCAGAATACTGAATTCTGAGACCTGATTAATTGGCCAATTAATTTAAAAAAATGAAATAAATAAAAATAAATAAAATAACTTCTTGGCCTTTCAAGTGAAATTACTTTATTGTCTTTACAGGCACAATTTTTTAAAAATCTTACTCAGCTTAATATTAATAAAACTGAAAACAATTTGCATTTTTGTTTCAGATTTTCACAAGAAACATAAAGTAGACGTACTTGATTCGCTTTGGCCGACTATCCGCGTGATCCGAATATTATTGGACCTCTTTCGTATTCAAACAGTATAGTGTTTATTTAGACAGATGGATGATGTTGAATTGCCAAGCATGCGAGTTACCATGGCAGGCGGTTGGGGTTGAATTGTGGGCAGTTCTAATGGGGAATCAAAGTTAATTAATATTGCAAATAAACCACAATGAAAAGTTGACATTTTAATTGCTGTGTGCAAACAAACAAAGCGTGTACACACATTTATGTCTGCTCAAATCTTGCCTGACAAGCCTCGCAGTCAGCAAAGTGTTGAGGCAGACCCCATCGCGAAGAAGCTTCTTGTGAAAACTCCTCATCAACCTGCCCCGGGAAAATTAATTGTTTTCCGCAGCCAATTCAGAGATGCATTAGCATAAATTGACAGCGGCGCTGTACCGCGTGCATACTTAAAGCCTCGGTTCACCCGGCGGTCGGGTATAGAGCCGGATAACTGGCAGGGGTCAGCTAATGGACCGGGACCTCTGTCACAGGGAAGGCCGGCGGTTGAAGTGCCGCCTCAGCAAGATGGCTGACAGGTCGCTCTTATTTATTTATTTTGAGTTTCCTGCCTCATTTAGATCAATTCGCAAACACCCCGCAACATTGACAAGTGTGCAATGTCTAAACGTTCAATTAGTTCGATAAATCCGACAAAGAACTGAAAGCTTCCTTTAATTTGGGCCGCCATTTTCTTTTTTTTTTTGCTAACTCCACCACACAAACCAGTGCTTCTGGCAAATTCTTTGGGTATTTTGAGAAAAGCACGCCACAAACATATTATTACAACACATGGGAACTATTTTAAGATGTAAATAAAATAAGATGAATAAATTAAAGACCCTCTGCTAGCTTGGGTTGAAACAGTCACAGTGGCCACATGAACAGCGCTTGAAAGCACCGAGTGACACATCTGACATCTTCACGATAAAGATGCATTTTTAACATCTAATAAAGGGAAAACATCAACGCAAACTGCAGGATAAATAGAGGTTCTAGCAATCAGCTCGAGGTGACAAGCGGAAATGCATCCTTTGAGTCGGTGTCCTTCCCGGACGCGTACCATTTATCTTGACTGTCAAAGGAAAGAGGACATGATAATGAAAGGTGTACACCCCAGTGAGCATCTCTCACATTGGCACCACAATAACACATGCTCCGTGGCCAAAAGGAGCTTGCTTGGAAGGACATGTCTGATATGTTTTTTATTTATAGTGCCTGAGTTTTGGTTAAACTCCAATAGGAGTAAATAGGTGAATTTTGTGTAAAAAGTTAAGTGAGTCAGTATTATCAAAATGGTGGCTTTCAGACTTCCCCATTTTACCCCCCAAAAGATGAGCTTTTCCAGAGTTTCATTATTGTGCTACATTTTCATGATGACTATGTGGTCGTTGTCAGGACTCTAATAATATTTAAATAGTTTTACCCTACTGCCATCTACAGGTTTGGTGTCCTTATACAGTAATGTGTACAAGTGCTTCCCTCTGGTGGACAACCACGTAACTGCAACAGCAATGACGGTCAAGTGGTTCTTATGCTGGTAATTATCATACTACAATTTCTACCAGTTGAGATGCATTATGGAACGACTTCATGCCCTATTTGATGTTGTAATTCGCTTCAACTGCATTCAATTTGTGCGTAATATAGTTCAGCCATAAATAGATTATACACTTCTACTTTGCATTTGTGAAATTGATTTCCTTTTTCTTCAGAGCTACTAACCTAATTTAACGGCGCTGTACTTGTACCGTAAACGTATTGTAGTGACAAAGGTGTTTCATATATACTGCACTAGTTTTGCCTACAATTAGGTTGTAATGTATTTGGAAGCGAAAAAGTAAATGCCCATTTGCTTCTTCCGTGAGAATGTTAACTGCAAACTTCCAACATAATTATGTTTGCAAGTGCTGCATAGTTATAGTCCCATTTGCTGATGATCCAAACAGGATTATTTGCCTTGACATGGGCCTGTAATGTCTTCACATTTCTTATGAAAATATCAACTTTTATGGGAGAAACTTGTTTTTTTTTATTTATTTTTTTAGACCAAACATTTTCTATAGCTTTTGTGCTCATTGGGGTCAAAGGTGACTGGAGTCCTTTGGGAAAACTGTGAGGCACACATGCTAACCACCAATACACTGTGCTTCTCATTTGATACCATGTAATAGAGCATGTTTGTGTAGGACCTATTCGGACAGCGCAATTGGTTAAAATTATTTTTATTAAGAGACAGCAGTGGAGTCACAAAAATATGAAACTTTTCAATCTAACATACAATATGACAAAAGGCATAAAACATAAGCAGAGTATTTGAATGTTACAACATGTAAACAGAAACAGAACATGGTGGACCGTTCCTTAGGAGAAGCCCTCCCAGTGTCATCAACAGGCCGGGACAAGTGCAATACCGAGCACATCCAGAGCATTGCCACCTCTCCCAACCTGCTCAGACCGGGATCAAATCTGCCGAGATTGGTGTTGGCTCCGTGGTCAGTTTTGCATGGATTTGCACAGCGTCGCAGAAAATAGCTGAAAGCAAACCAGCAAAACTAACCACAAAGTCACGTTCACGCGGCCATTCCTTGCTTACGTTCTGGCTGGAATGGCATCGAGAAGTACTTGAAGTGCTCACACTGCAGTAGATTGTCAAGACACTACCTGCACTATAAGCACTTTAATACCGCTGAAACTCACATCTCTTCAATTGGCCGCCACCAAAAGGCACAAGTTAGTCGTTAAAACACAGGACGCCATCAGCTTTGCATAGATTTGCACAACTCTTGTTCTTCTTGCAGCGCAACCACGCAAAGCTAACAGAGCACCGCCGGCGGTGTGTTTGCACAAACAGACGCACAACATGGAGCGGTGCGGGGCCGCTCATGCCAGAAGGGGCACTTAGGGCAGTAGGTGCACGTTGACTTAACTATCTGCACTAGATGCACCTTAGCATAAGCACCCGAGGCCGTCTCGCTTGGGGACGTCACTCGACATTCGGGTGCATAATGTGGAGGTCATTAGCGCGTGGAGTGACATCACAATGGCCACGAAGACAGGGATTCTCTCCGTCACTGGGGAGGCTTTTCTGTCCATGCACCACAATAGTGCCGAAAGTGCCTCCACTGCAGTAGATTTCACAAGACTACCTGCACTGTAAGCACTTTGACACTAAAGCGGCCTGAAATGATTCCTGGTGATGTCCAGGTGCGTTCCGTCGCCTAAAAGCAGAAAATGAGTCACAGAATCAAGAGTTTGTTGCCATCGCTTTGATTGATGACTGTCAAATAAAAATAAAGGTGGTTATAATTAACCAAAACAAATCAACCTGGGCCTAGATGTAACTCTGCCAGAACCGAAACAGCTAGCAAACAATCTTCTCGCTCTTCCACTGTAGGCCTTTTGAATGTTTACATACATGACTCCACCTTAAGCTGAAGATTTAAATACAGCTGTAAAATGTCAACTAAAAAGGGGAAAATACTTTTGAGATGTGGTTAGGCATTTCTTCAGCATGAAAGTGACTATACAAGATTTAGTTGGTAAATTGGTTCCAAACAATATGGGCATGCTTAAAAATTAAAGGAAACAGATTTACTATTCTACTGCCTGGCGCTTTATTCAATTACATTTTGCGATATTGTCCAAATGTGGTAATTTTTAAAAGCCTATATATTAAGAAATCAATCATTTGATCCATCAATTTACAATCCACAAGAGACAAACTGCTGCAGTTTGCGCCATTGAATTTAACGGAACTCGCAAATCAAAACCCCTATTACCATAAATGATAAAACCAATGCAAATTTTGAGTGATTAAAAAGCGACCTAAGTGTACACTTTCAAGCACTTACTCAACTTTACTAGTTTATGATATTGAGGTCTACTTTACGGAAGCCAACAGCACGTGACCTCCTTTGTTCCTTCCTTCCTGCAAGTGTAATTGTACCCTTTCTTTGCCTTGTCTTCCCTCACTCCTTTTCTGAACTTTTTCCTGACTTCCACCCACGCTGACCTGTTTTTTTCATGTCATCTCTCCTTCATAACTACCTCCTTTCCTTCTCCCAGTCCCATTTTATTCACACATCCTTTCTCCCTTTACTTTAAATACAGAAGAAATAGCTTTTTTTTTTTAATTCAGTCATCACCTTTCAGCCTTCATTATGCATCAGAAACATCCTTCCCAATGTCCTTTCTACCCAGAGACAAAGCTACCTAATTGTTCATTAGGTAGCTTTTAATTTCATTAGATTTTTTTTAAATTCTGTTTTAGTTTTTAGGGAGGTTTTGTGGGTGTTTAATTTGAAAATGTTTCATTTATCTAGTGTACGAATATAGTGTGGATAAAAAGGAACAACAAATTATGCAATAGAGTAAACTACAATCCCTAAACAACTGTACTTGTCTTTCTTCTGAATGGCCTTACAGTAATACTAAAAAAAACGTAATAATATAAAATGTATTATTTTCCAAAACACTCATTTAATGTTGTTAAAATTTTGATTTGACTTATTTTGTGAACTATACATTTTGTTCCTGACTTATATTAGCAGTTAATGGCATCCTTTATATTTAAACTTGGAACCCAAACCTTTATTCTACCAGTGGTAGAATAAATAAAGGCATCATTTGAGTGCTTCTAAAACAACCTTCAGAATTGTTACATAATCTTGTAGTTTCTTGAAAATTGCCTACCGAATCTTCTGACAGATTTTTAACCATTTGAAACCTCAATCAAATCCATGAGATAAGCTGACTGCAAAAACAAGCGGGTGGTAGAACAACACTTGGCACCCTTCCCCCACGCACTAACATGGCGCCCACGCGTCCGCATAGGGAGCAACATCCATCCACCGGCTGGATGCAGTCAATATGAACAAGTGCGCGACTACAATCCACTAAAACTCGGCGTGGCTCCAACCACTACGACGTGCTTGCGTGGAAAGTGGAATCGCCTCCACACACGCGCACACGTTGCGGGTGTCTCCACTCTCCACTTCATGCTCACCAAAACACGCGAATATGCGGGCATGTTTTAGCCAAACACGTCGTTGTTATTTAAACCACACTTGTGCCATTTTGGTAGAGTTTATCAGGGCTGTTAGGTGGGAAAGTGAGCTTTAAAAGAAGAGCGACTGACTAAAAGACGCTCTAAATTAGCTGGCTAGTTAGCCAGCTAGCTAGCTCCCCCTTCGAATCATATACTTCAAATTTAAGCAGCTAACTTGGTAGTTAAGAGACAACACGTACTTATAAAGACTGTTAATCTCGGTTGCTTTCAGTGACGTGGGGAGTTCACAATCATGGTTTAAATAGTTGTTTACACAAAACTGCAAAGTAATTCAACGTTTTCGTGTTTGCCCATTAGCATTAGCCGCTAGCTGGCTAACAACGTAGCTTCGCGCGCGGCCTGCTTCAACCCCCCATGTGCTGCCGCTTTGTTCCGGAGCTACTTTTTAAGTATGCGGCGGACAAACTCGCTAGAATTTTGAGCGTTATCCACCAAACATGTCGTCCACTACGGCTTTGAGCGAGCCGCGGGATTCGGTAGGCTACAGAAGGGGGAAAGACGCAGGTAGCACGCGAGGACGTCGCTAGCGAGCGGTGGAGCGAAAGCAAAAAGCAACACATGCTTTTCAAATCTCCCTCACCCATGGAGGCGAGGTAACCATGCGCCGCGCACGCACAAAACACTCCTTCCCCAAACGTGGAAAGTGGCCAATAAAGCACATTTCGGTCCGTTTAAGCAAAATAAAAATGTCGTTTAGACATCAAACAATTGACTTTGTTTGCAAGAGAACAAGGCTAACAACAGGTTTCCACACGTAATAACACGCGTGGTGAACACACAACTACTAGCTTACATGGGGTGAGGGGAAACATCCCTTGAACACTTACCGTTTACTCACACTCTTCTGTAATAGATATTAAAAAAAAGAAAAGAAAAAGTGACGAAAAAGACGCCACATAGAGAGAAGGGTAAAAGGAACCAAGCACGACCATGTGCTTCCACTATGACGCTTGGCCGTGTGTTTGTGAATGGTAGTAAGATTGCGAAAGTGGCGCGAGTAAAGCGGCTCCGGGTTTGAGCATGTGCTCAATGAAGGGCGGCTCCCACTGGAAGCCACTGAAGTCCGACTCCATCATTAGCATAAATCAACCACTTCCTCCCCAAGCACCACTTCAAACTTATTACTGCTACACCAGAAAAAAAAGTTCAATACATAATAATACAATATACAATAATACGTTAATATATTTCTCACTTTTACGTAAAGTTAAAAAGGAATGCATGTTCAAACTCGACCGTACAAATAAATATGTCCTTACAAATAAAGAAGCGATATTTATTTTATTAGGTACTATCATGCCAATCATTATTTTTAATTCAAGAATATAATTTTTTTACATGTTTACTTTGGGAAATGTTCCTGTGTAAACACTGGTTCACTTATTCAGGCAATGTCTTTATACTAACAAATTCAGAAAACATGTATACTAATTTATTATTGATATTATTGATTGGGAATTTTATTTTGGAAAAATGTATTGTTTGAGGCACTAACTTAGATAAAAGGACTCCAATGGTGACACAAACCGGAAGAAATTGCTTGATTTTGTTCTGCTGGTCGCAGAAGTCATGTTTTAACACGGTAACTTATTATGTTTTAATGCAAAATTATTTATGTTTACATGTGAAATTCATAGGGTGAAAATGGTAATGAAAATGTGATAAGTTTGACCTCTGGTTAAGGTCACTCACGTCCTTTTTGTGTCTTATAAATTAGAGTTAGTAGCTGCAGTATATATTTCTCATTTGTACACTTCTGAGCAGCAAATTTAATGTTGTGTTTAATTCTTTTATTGTTGTAAGGGTTGAATGAATTTTCCCGGGCTACTGTTTAATTTTTTACTTTAACATGAGCCTAAAAATAAAACACCAGCAAACAATAGTGATTCTGGCTCATGTGTGGTCTTTGCCTATGCATTAATGAAAATAAATACTCTGATATCCAAGACCAACTTTTATCATTTATTTACACAATTATGATCATACAAGTATTCACGTTTGCATTTCCTGTTAAACTAAACACAATTTTCCTAACAATGTGGAAACGATTAGGAATAAGAAAATGTAATTAACCCACTGTTAATAGTTGCCTCAGTTTGTTTACATTCTGCTTAGTTTGTGTAGTATCACTGATGACTTTTAAATAGCAATCTTAATAGGCTCTTCATTAGTATAAAGTCACATCTTCTACGCATTGAAATGATTATGAAATTATTATAAATATATTCGTTCAATTTGGCTTGATATGGTTACTGTAAAAGTGTAACAACGTCATAAAAAAAGTATTTTAAAAACAAAAGTATTAACAATTGCGTTTGGTCTTTTTGACACGACCGAGTTACCGTAGGTAACGCTGCTACGTTACGACCGCCTTTACCGGAAGTATCCATGACATTTGAAATATTTCAAAATAAGAACCTATCCATTCACGTGATTACACTTAATCACAATAAACGACCAAGAAACTGTTGTGTAGCAATTCATTACGACATATTTTGCATAAAAGTGAAATATATCCCTTGCCCTTATTCGTCTTAGCTCACAATGTTCCCTGGAACGGCTTGAAGTTTTTTATTATGAAGGTATAAGTATTTCAGGATTTCCTGTTAATTTCGTAGTAGGAGACTGCATGGGACGTTCACCTTCCCCATGCTCAACTTCATGTCATCGCTACGTCAATACCATCACATCTACATTTTCACGTCGAGGAAGTAATGGTGAGTTTAGTGTGAACACTTCTGTGTTCGTAATTCTTCTGAACACACAAATGAAAAGGAGGTTAATACAAAGTGTAAACAACATTGGCCTTAATCAATTGCAACATTCCGTGTTTGCATGGTCTCCAGTGTTATGGTATAGTTGTGTCAAGGCATGTTCAGTAATAATTACTTAAAAGTGTGTTCAATGGTGTATGGTCATCTATCTGTCGCAGAAATGACTCATTTGAATTCAATTTACTGAAAGCGATTTTATTGCTATTGTCAGTGAAAGGTTATGTCCAATGGTGCAACGTAAAACTAAAAAGGTGGCATGTAATGTAATAAAGTCATGCATATAAATAAGTATAGTGCAGCTAGTTTGTATTTCATCTTTATAAGAAATAACTAACATAAAACATTAGATTTTAAGGACTTTTTTCCCCAGTCCTTGACTTTCACAAACTGTTGATACATGTGATTTAGCAAAATGCAGAATCAGTTTGAAAATGTAATTGCATTTACTTGGATGATTTAAACAGAGCCCATTAAAAGTGCATCATTAAAAATGTGTCCTAGTTCGGATGATAACGTTTACTGTAAATATTAACGGAATAAGAAGTTCATATTGCATGAAATTTTGAGAAGGAGTTCATAATATAATGAAATAGTACCTGTTTCACTTTGATTCTTGTACAGTTTTTTTATGATTTAATAATTTGTACTTGGTATTTTCAGTGTAGCTGTAAAAGCCCCTCTTAGTCTACATTTACACTATAACATTACATTGTGATATAAAACAAAACAAAACCGTCAACAGTCTCGTATTTGTCTTTTTCAGCCGACAGATTCATGGCTGCCTGCGTGCTGTGTCACTTGAGACCGAGGCTACGCTCCCTTTCGGGTTTGAAAAAGGGTTTTGCTCACCGCGTTATTAGCAAACTTGACATTGAGTCGGATGAGCAGGACAAAAGAACGTCTGCGTTCCAACTCATGGATGCCCTTCCGCTTGATGACTACAGGGTCCATTATAGCCCATCTTCATATCACCACCCTGTAGGAACTAAATCTGCCCTCTCCAACAGTCAAGGTGATATTGATGATGAAGAACCATGTCTCCCCACTCTGGCTCCTTCCTTCTGGCAGCAGAGCAATCGCTACAGCATAAACTCCTCGCGACATCTTTCCAGCTCCAAAAACACTTTGCTCGACTTAGCCTTCAACAGAGGTTCCGAATCCAAAATATCAGTGCAGCACCATCAAAGAATATCCACGTCACCTGATGTTCACATTGACGCTCGTGCCTTTCTCAAGTGTCGGCCTGACTATTCATCCAGAACCCTTGATCTTACCCAAAGACCTCCTCCTATTGAATGGGAACAGGTGGTGCAAGTACTCCGAAAAGTGTCTGTCCTTAAAGGCACCATGAAACCGTCCGACATTTGTCGTTTCTTTGAGGAGCTCAGCCACACCGACGCTGACAAGGTGTCACTGGTGAAGACCGACCAACGCTTCGTCATACTTCTTCGCTACTCAGTGGAGAACCTTCGCCTCTTTTCTCTACTTGAGCTGCTGAACATACTGAGCTCATTAGTGTGGCTGGAAATGCCTCATAGTCACACGGTACTCGGGCTGTACGAAGCCGAGCTGAGACGCCGTGCCGACCAGATGACTTTAGACCAGTGGCTCTTTGCAGCCGACTTGTGGCGCTGCCTTGGCAGGAAGGTACCTCAATTCCTCAAGCAACTTTATGGCTTTGTCCATTTGTATCTGGGACAAGTCAGGCTCCCAGAGCTGGTCCAACTTTTGTACATCATGGGAGAAGGGAGGCAGTGCCCCAAAGTCCTGATTGAGCCCATCGAGCAGTTAGTCATGCGACACGTCCAGCAGCTCCAGCCGGAGGAGGTTGGCGCAGTCTGCTTGGGCCTCTTCAAATCCCAAACAACCCTTTCAGAGGTAGCGGTGAATCGCCTCGTCAATAAGGCGCACTCCCTCGTTGGGGATATGAGTGACTTTGCCGTGGTCAATGTGTTCAAATACCTGCGTTTCAGCTACTTGTTTCACAGTGCCTGGATGGAGGCCATGACGCACGAGGTACCACGGCGATCTCACGGGATGGGTGTTCAGGGGCTCATGCACGTGGCGCTGGCTTGCTCGGCTTTACATTACCGCAACGACGGCATCCTCGTCGCCATCGGCGAGAGAATTCCGGCGCTGGTGCCACACTGCCGGAGTAAAGACTCATGCAAGCTGTTGTGGGCTTTAGGCAACTTAGGCTTCCTCCCTGCTCAAAGCCCGAATTCTTACCAAAGTCTTACCGAGGCGCTTAGATTGAAGAAGGCTGAATTTCTACGCTACCCAGAACATCTGCTCACCGGTCTTCTCGGCCTAGCCTTCGTCTCTCGGTTCCCCGAGGACCTGATCGAGTTAGCCTTGAGCCCGGATTTTGTCAGCTTAGCGCTGAAGTCACCGCAGCTGGATCTGAAGAAAGACTTGTTCACCTTGGACGGAGCCGTGGCTCTGGAGTTGCCTCACTGGACCGGTCCTCGGTTGAGCCTCCAACTGAGAGAAGAGGTGAAAGAAATGTTGTGGAAGTTTGTCCAATCGGACGTGTGCCAGAAATTTGAGGTGAAGGAGGCAGAGGCTGCACTGCAAGAATTGCTGGGAGGAGACAAGTTTGTGTGGAAAAGAATGATCCTGCCCCACATGCGATCCATCGACCTTGAAGTGCACCTTGACTCTTCTGGTCAGCCCGTTCCCGTTAATCCGGAATCTCAAACAGTCATCCAGAACAGTTCTTCCAGATGTCCTCCAAAGCAGGGTTTGGGGAGAATGAATCTAGGCGTGAGCGTGACTGACAATCTCATAGCACAACTTACAAATGCCAAGAACCTCCCAGGTCCACCAATCGCCCCTCCCAAAGTTCAAACTCTTTCTGCTGTGCAGCCCGATGAAAGAGAAACTTTGTTTGACACCGGGCTAAACTTGACGGGCGCCATCACAGAAATGATCACCGCTCCCAGCAGCCGAAGATCAGCCCCCGCAGACCCCGGCGCCATCGTGAAACTCGCCATCCAGGTGTCCAGCCGGAACCACTACTGCATACAGTCACAGCAGCTACTGGGACTTTACGCCATGAAGAGAAGGCAACTGGAGTTGGCGGGTTACAAGGTTGTAGAGCTTTGCTATAACGAGTGGAGTTCCATGTTGAGAAAAAGCAGAACTGAGAAGATGGCCTACCTTCACTGCAAGCTCTACAACAGCCTGGAAACTTGACCTCACACAACTCCTGGACTTGAATTAATTAGGATGCTTTACAAATTTGCCATGAGAATGTGCTCAGCACAGAAAATGTCCTAAAAGACTTTTGTGTACGTCATCCATATACTGTATGATAAAATAAAATGTGACATCTCAAAATTTGTTTAAAAAAACATCCATTTGTCATTATCCTTGTCCACACACTATCATGATGATGCAGAATATATTTGTGCAGTGTCTTGCAAAAGTATCCACACCCTAGTCTTTTTACTCATTTTGTTACAGTAAAACCTCTCATTCACAATTTATTTATCTGGACTTTGTTGCATCTGCACAAAATTGTTTTCAATTTTAATGTAATTTTAAGTTTTTCAGGGCTTTGTAACAATGGCTGATTATACGCTTCAATATTTTTTTATTTAAGCATTTTTAAAATATATATATATATATATATAATGTACATTTTACTTCAAACCTCATTCTAGTTTGTGCAGATCCGTCCATCCGTCCGAATAAAATCCTTTGAATGAGAAAATTTAACAACAAATACTTAGAAAACAACAAATCAAAGACGAGCAGGAAAAATACGTTTTCTTTTAAACCCTTGCTGCTATTATGAATGATGCCACTAGTGGGCGCTCTCCAACAAGGTACCAGTACAATGCGTCATCCAATAAATTCCAGTTCAAAAGCTGCGTCATGACTTTTGTATGACAACGCAGTATGTTCATTCTGATGTCTTGAGATGAACTTTTCTACCCTGCAAACTGCAACCACCATAAGTGTGATACATTCAATGAATACACCTACAGTTTTGACATATAATTAAAGTGAAAAAGATTCAGTATTTATATTTTCTGTAGAAGTGATTAATTGGTCCCATTGCTATGTTTAAGCTGTAAATCACACAAGGACGTGTCAGAAAATGTAAATATGCAACCTTGCTATTATGAATCTCTCCAATCATTTAAATTTCAAATGTTCACTTCAATAGCATTTCAGAGAAATAACATAAGAACAATAACGAGCTTTTCTATTTTTAACAGGTTCATGGGCTACTTATGTGGTCCTCGAGGGTTACCAGCTGCCAAGTCCCGTGTTGGTGAGCGCGGAGCTGTGTGTATCCCAGATCCTTCAAAATGGTGCCAAACATAAAGTAGGTGTTCCTAGCCAATTTCAAGCACCCCTAAAATTTGAGATGCATTATTATTTTTACCACATGTCCCTATGGTACTGAATGTAACATTTTGCATTTAATTGTAGCTCACGTTTTATATGTTAGGAAGGAGTTAGCTTTTTATTTTTTCCCCACTTTCCTCTGAGTCAGATGAGAGACGCTTGCTGTTATGCCGTGTGCATATGTTCATCTCAATCCAAGGCTACTGACTGAATGCCTATTAACTCATTCACTGCCATCACATTGATATTTGACATCTTGAGCCGTCAATGGCAGTGAATGATTTAAGACGATCACTCCTCACAGAGAGTGGAAAGATCTTGGAAAGAACAATATTAGTCTTCACAAAACTGCAATGCTGTTGTTCTTTGACTTTCGGCTTAGTCCCTTTTAGTCAGGCAGTATCTAATACTTTACACCCAAAAGACAGTAAGTGCATTTTAATTAGTGAAATGCAGAGTCAATGGCCTTGAGACGTTACTGTTAGGGTGAATTCACATTTGGACCTTTCATGTGGCAAACTCTGGCAGCCAATTTCACACCTCTGGGTGAGCAAGGAGCATTCCTTTTGAAGTTCATACGACTCCCTTTCTCATTTAGCGCCTTTTATTAAATATTATATAACTCTTGCGCTCTCCCCTTTACCTGTGCTCAGTGATGTGTCTGACCTTGGTTTTGTATTTTGCAAACAGTCCATTTCTACAATTTCCTTGATCACTCGATGGCCTTTCTGCCTAATTAAGCAGCTATCAATACAAGTAGGTAAATAGAGGATAATCATCAGGCTCTGACACGACGTTCCAGGCAGTTAGCGGAGGCGCCGTGAATGCTGTCTCAGTAATCCTCATCTTATTTGCATTTCAATTCTTCTGCTTTTTCTCCGGCTGGAGGCTAATCCAGCGGCATCTGAATATGTGGCCTCGGCGTGCAGTCGGCATCTCTCGCCTCATCCCGAGGGAGAGATACTACATTGTGTCTCGCTCTAATTCTTTCATTTACTTCATTGTAGGGAACAGACAAATCCCAACGTCTCGTAAAACGCTGACGCAACAGCTCGAATGCAACAGAAGCGGCCAAAATGCGCAAATCGTTTTGTGGAGTCAGTCCATCCCTAGATAGTGTTTGGGCGTACGTCGTCTCGGCTCGGCTGACCTCTCGGACGTCGTTCGGAATTGTGTCTGGTTCTGAAGCTTTTAACATTCCTCACACACACACGCACACATTGTTAACCAACTGCGGTCTACTTAAATTGATGGAAAGTGTTTGCATTCAGCTCTTAATCGAGTTCTGAATGGGAATAAACTGGAAGCAAGAGGTTGAAGACAATCTGTTTTGAGATACTGGTTCATTTAGGATCACCGTTTCCCATAGGAAATAATGGAAATTTAATGAGAAAGTTCCAAGGTCAAATTGTTGCTATCAACTCAAATTGATGGGGGAAGTCTTTGCATTCAGCTCTTGTTTGAACTACTTTCGACACGATTATTGGACGTAATATAGACAAACTTAAGCAGCTGAAGACAATCTGTTTTGAGATGCTCGACTCAGGATCTATTATTTTTTCACACACAGAAATAAACGGTTTCGGGGTCAAAGTGTTAGCGTCATTATTCCGCTGTTGTTATTTATCTACAGGCAACGTTTTAAAATAATAGAGTGAGGATTAAAGGAAGGAAGACTTGCATCGAGACCTTTCCCTTTAGCATTTTAAACAGTCCGGTTTTGATCAGCCATTTTGGCAGCCATGGCGGGTTGCGCTAGCAAGATGTCAATATGGCTGACAAGTATGCTGAGTACTCGGCGTGATTCATGGGCAAAACACGATCGTACAAACCCCGAGTCGGGAGTTATGAACACTTTGCGCCTTTTTTGTTTGTAGAAAGTACATCTCGGTGTCATCTTGAACGTAAGCTCGCGCGGGGAGAGCCACGCACAGTGCTAATTAGTCTAAAACCGTACTACCTCGTTTTGTCTCTTTGTCCTCCATTTTCTACAAGCCTGCTATAAATACACCCGCCGACAATATGCTCCGAGGGCTTTGCAATTATCGCGGGATGTGTTTTAAATGCTGAAATTTCTCTGTAAATGTTTACTCCCGCCGAAGTCACGTACAGTATGAAATTAATTATGAGTTATACTTGGGTTCATTAGTCACCCGTTGCTCCACTGCTCGGTCATGACTTTTTCCTTGCCCGCCACTTTATTAGACACATTTACAGAATTGGATGAGTTCTAATACGAGCTGTTTTAAAGATTCTGCATTTACAAAGATAGTTTTGAGAGGTATTCATTTGACTATCTTAAGGTGTGCTTCTAAAATTATGGTTACCTTTTCTTCAGGCTAACGGTATATAAAAGCAAGCAATTTTAATCCTTCATATCTTTTGACGAAAAAACTTGATTGAATTTTACATTTATTGTAACCTTGGCTGATTGTAAGTCAGATACAGTATGTTATTTCCTTTCAGTATTTGGTGCCGGTCATCTCTTTGAGTCTATGAGGTACCGTACACAACTTTCCGAGCCTGAGGCAGGGTGACAAGCTTCACCTCAGGTTTTCAACTCTTTGCAGCAGATACGCACTTTGCTCAGTGACACTGTTGTTGCAAAGTAACATTCGCATGTTTTGACACTAGCCGACATGTTTTATTGGGTAGAGTACAGCATGCGAAATGTGCTTTTTAATATATTATATTTCATATATAAATGTAAAATTACAAATATATTCTAAGATTAATTTAACATTATATTAGTATTAATGGAGTTGACAATGTTTTTTTTTTCCCTTTAGATGTTTTCAAAAATGGAGGGATATGGTTAGTATCATTAAAGCGCTTTGTTATAAATTATTCATATTATACCTTTTTTTTTCTTGATTCAAAATTTCCATGTCCTTTATTTTTGGTGTGAAGTGATCATACGTGAGCTGGAACTTATCCTATGGACAATTTAGAATCTTCTAGTGAAATCAAACAAAAAATATTATTCTACATTAACTCTATTTATGTACTTATGGTATAGGCCACTCCTCTCGGCTGACGTACGGTGTTTCTCACCGTTTGTAATTCATAACCGGTGTCCGGTTCTGTTTAGTATAAATATCTCCCTAGAGGCCGATTTACTTTTTTATTTGCCTGCAATTTTGCTTTGCTGCGCTTTAAAGCCGTTCCAGCCAGACTTGTGTGAAAAGTGTTCACAAGCACTTGATCATAGGTTTGCTTAGTGATGAGCATGGCTTTGCCATCTTTTCCTCATCATTCATCATATCGTGAGAGCAATACATATCACAAGTGTAGTTTATTGACTGTATAACTAAAATCACCATTTCACCTTCATACAAGTGTAAAACGATGTTAACCACTGTAATACTAAAACAAAAGCCGTACTCACCTCTTTGTTTGCTGACACAGCACTATGACCTGCTACCACAATAAATGTTGTCAAATTGTGTGAAGCTTAAATTTATATACAGATGTTGTATTGGATCCTATTAGACCATGCTGGTAGTTAATTCTATCAAGTGTGAATGTAGCAATTAAGAGAAAACAAAACTGGCTCGGACTTGGTGTCATACATTCAAGAGAGTCATGCACTGCTAACCTCGAAGCAGACATTAAAGCAGCCCACATTGTTTGCTTTTAACTCCTCCTTTCCTTTATGCTAATTTATATTTTAGTCTGCGAGAAGACCTCGGTAACCCTGTCGACAAATGTAAAGTGATGTGCTATGTAATTATTCATGACATTATCTCAAACACTCGTAAAAACTCGCTGTGGAACTGTTCAGTGCCAAGTCACCACGAACACGCAATCGCCACACTGGCAAGTGTAGGGAAAGATTGTGGTCATTGTGTTTGTTTGTGACTTGTGTCCTTGACTGTGTTGTGTTGTCAGGAGGGCTGCTGAGGAAGCTGTTTGATGAAAGAAAGAGCTGCAGGAATTTAAAATCTTTCCAGTGTACCAAGTTCTGTTTGTAAATAATTGATGCTTTTTACAGTACATTCACATTGACTTGACATTGCAAAACATTGTGCACTGCTGCACATTGTTTGAGAACATTCCCATCCCGTGAAAAGCATTGCAACATCTGTGCCTTTCATTTACAAGAGGAGCCACAGTGAAATCAGAAAACCTGTCTGAGACATGACATAACCCAAACATTGTCTCTCATAATGATAATAATAGTAAGAATAATAGCAGACATGAGTACAATTTGCATCCCGAGGCAGGAGAGTTGATGGCCTTGTCATTCTTCTTATCCACATTTTTATTCCAAACCAATGACTGTGCAAACTCACTCAAATCAGCGGTGTAATTTTTGATTTTGTTTGCATAAACATGCTAAACACAATGCTTGGTGGAGGTAATCCAATCCCGCTGAGGAAGCATTTCATTCAGCACAGGAACACGAAGCCTATTTTAAGGAACCCAGCAATGTTACCTCTAGAAAAAAAAAAGCACTTAGAATGCTATATGTTGTCTCAAATAAGCATGTTCTGCAATTTTGAGAACCCTTCAAATCGACAACACTGCAAAAATGAAGGACATTTTTTTTTTTTTCATTTTGCCCAACCATTTAGACGCAGCAGCTCGCCTGTCATCTTCGCTGATTTAATGGACTTGACTGCAAACCCAAAGCAGTTGACCTCATTCCGCAGAAACCAAAGCATTCCGAGACCTTCTGATCAAAAACTGTGACTTAACGCTTATCAATCTATTCTGCTGCTGATTACAACCACTTCCCCCTTTTAATCCGCACAACTTAATTATACAGGAGATGTCCGACTCCCAAGGACGCTCTTATGCCATAAGCACTGAATCCAAATATGCATACGAGATGTAGCATCTTTTTTGACAGGCATAAAAAAAAATGAAAAGAAGTTAGCCTACTACATCAGTGATGTCAGAAATATAAGATGAATGGGCAAAAAAATGTCCCCAACACATTTGTCCAAAATCTTTGATCACAATCATGCAAAACAAACTCACATCAGCGCAAGCTATTTAATTGTGATTAAACATCTCTGAAACATCTTTAATTAGACGGGATTCGATCGACAAACCCCGCAGCTACCCTCATGCCGTACAAGCTCAGCCTTACATTGTTTGATGTTCTTAATGTGTTCCCACGTCGTGCGTATTACGCGTGCCACAGAAGTGGCATAAGTTGCTATAGCAACAAGCCTTTTCCCCACTCAATTGTATTGCTGTGAGTGGATGTTGCTTTGATCGGGTAGCCAGCGGCTAGGTGAGCCGTTTAATTGTGCCATAACCGCTGGGAGACTCTTCTCTGTGGAGAGACGCAGACATGCAGTCGATATGTTTTACAAGAGGAAATGAAATATCATCAGCGTCCACTGGAGTCTTTGAAAAGTCTGAATTATTTATCCTGAGCATGATAAGCATTGATCTGTGCGGAGGACATTTTGGACCACATACAAAAAACATAGGTGTAAACTAGAAAACTCATGTCACAAATTGATTTGACAAGTTGTATTTAAAAAAATAAAAATAAAAAAAACATTTTTAATGCACTTTTCTACTTTGCACATACGCACAGTATGTTCACTGCAAAGGTAATTTCCGATATTCCGATATTAAAGATACGGCCTGCATTATTAATAAATGTTGCAAAATGGCCCATTTGAATAATTCATCCTACATTCTTTGGAGTTTCACACCGTAAATCCACTGGTGAAAAGTGCTTTCAAAGAATTGATTTTAAAATCTAATCTCCATTCTCACGCGTCTGCCGTACAGAGAGCTTCATTTGCAACAAAAAAGACAAAAAGAAAAAAGATAAGAAGATGAGCTCAGCTGTAGCCGGTGGCTGGGTTGGTATTAAGTAGATGCAAATATAATTTCTTTGCGTGCCTTCCATTGAAGTTATCATTCAGTTTACACCTGAACGCCCCACCATGGGAATACTAGCTTTCTTTCTTTGGTCTTTTTTTTTTTTTTTTTTTTTTTTTTTACATTAACTACCTTTCTTCCATGCACACACATTCACACACACTCCTCTTCAATTACTTGTCAAGTGTTTCCTTTAGTGTTGAATTTTTTTTTCGGTGGGGTGCACTATATCACGGATGAGTGCTTTGCCAAGTGATCTGTAGCGAGTGTGTCAAGCTGGCGGTCATGTGTGGTCATTGCATCTGCAGCGACAAATACAGCTGTGTTCAACACTCCATCAGGGATGGATGACTGATGAACAATTTGCCTGCTAACTTGAGCAAGTTGACCTTTCGGGTTTTATGACTAAAATATGCTTTTGCCATCAGAGAGGTAGCATACTCTGCATGTGTGTGTGTGTGTATATACACATGCATACAGACTCACAGACTCTGTATGCATATGTATATATACTCGTATATGTATATATGTGTGGTTGGAAGCCAACGAAATAGAAAGAGAGGACAACCAGAACCAAGATGAAAAGGGTGGCCCTTCCATTTCTGCTCGCACCTTTAATATGGGTTGAATCATTGGTTTTGTCAGGCTTATTAATGAAAGTCCCAAACAAAGGTGTAATTTTGCCTTTCAAAGCCTCAGGTTTGCTCAGTGTTTTGGAGTTGTCTGTGTAGACATCAGAGGAGACTCCTTGTTTCCCCCCCCCCGTGTATGTAAGACAAACAAACAGCAGCAATGCGACTTGTGTTAACTCTATTGAA
Source organism: Syngnathus acus (assembly GCF_901709675.1). NCBI lineage: Eukaryota > Metazoa > Chordata > Actinopteri > Syngnathiformes > Syngnathidae > Syngnathus > Syngnathus acus. The sequence continues at coordinate 7,458,538 of NC_051105.1, read as the reverse complement.
GAGCCACATTTGTTTTCTCTCAGACAGATACAGGACTTGCAAAATACTTTATGTTGCTATTTTGGGCTCAGCTTTAAATGAGCTTGGAATCAATACTTCAATGACGCGAAATGGCCGCATAATGGATCGTTATACCTCACAAATGGACTCCTTGTATGGTGTTCATCCAGTTTTCTTAAGAGCAGGCTAGTGAATGCTATAAATAACGTAAGTGGCAGCTTGATATTTAAAAAAAATAAAAAAATATAAAAACAGCAAGGCACCAACCACTTAAGTAGACTACATACTGGGAAACAAGACTATCATGCTAACCAAAACAGAACAGGACAGAAAAAGCAAGTAATTTGGAAACCAAAAACAGTGAGCAATTAAAGGTCAAGGAAAAGGAATCGAGTCGAAAGTAAAAAGGTTATTTGTGTTTTTAATCTTTTTCTTCAATGCATTTATAATCGGCACCAATTATACACACATTTTAGCTCTTAACAAATAAAGAATGTAATACATTAAAAAAGATTATCTTGCACATCCTATACAAATTCCTGCTCTGTATCCAGGGCGTCCCCAGATCGAAAGTTTAGTAAAAAAAATTTTCAACATAATATTTTCAAAAGAAATGAATTTGACCTCATAAAAAAACAAGTTATATCGAAAGAAGTCACTGTAATGAAATCTCGCAAATCGAGGGAGCAAGCTGACAGTTATCTATCAGCAACGGCGGGGGTCGCGGCATCGTATCTTTGCCGGATCGTGATTAACTGAGCGGTATGCGACGCGTGTTGCGACGGAGGGTCGCCTCAGTCCGCCAGCTCGTTAGGAGCCGCCGCGCTTGATTTCCAAACTGGAAGGAGGAGGCAACTTGAAAGTAAAAATTGTTTTGATGCCCTCGCCACCAGCCGCTGGTACATAGCCCGCAGCACATAATGCTTCCTCGTGCGGTTAATGAGCAACGATATGAATGGTCAAAAGTGGCGTGCCGCTGTTGCCGCACCGCTCTTTGAAGTGGAGCCTTTTGAATATTAATGACATTCATGACCTATTTGCTACTTTACTTTATGGAAATTCTTGATGGCCGCGTTGCCCCAGCGGATTCAGGGAGAACGCGAGCATGCGAGCTGTGAGCAACAACCGTCTCATTCCAATGGGATGATGCGGTTCATCGTTTGAAAACGGCGTCCTCCACCAGGCTTTGAAATAGAGACAATGAAACTTTTATGCAGCGATATATCCTTGATACCAGCTATTGCGAGCATCTTTCGTGCGACATTAATCGAATTAAGAAGGACTCACGTTTCAACAAAGAGAAATAATCCCTGAACGTTGAAGAGGACTGATTGAAAATTGTACGCAGTAGAAGAGGCAATTTGCATGTAGTGACCTTAAACATTGGCCCCATTGGCTGTTTTATGTTGGAAATCAATAAGGTCTCTGCTGTGACATTGAGAAACAATCCCTCAAAGAACTGCTTAGAACTGCTTTAAAAAAACAACAAGCACTGATCTGCCTTTTTGCACCACTTATATTCCAGTTAATTCAGAGGAACTTTGAATGCCCTAAAGTCCAACAATTTGCAATTCAAAATTTGGGGGGGTATTTATTATAGGCGTTGGAAATTTCGTACCAAATAATCTGTGCAAATCTATCAAGATCTCAGTTCACTTTATCTCAAGGGCAGATTTAAAGGATTTTTCTGAAACAAATATTCCAAAGGATTGATTGCTAGCTGTCCTTTTTCAAAAACAGATAGTTGTCGTACATGGCATCACGCGAAACAAAAAATTGTCTTCTTAATGTTCAAATCCATCTTGAATGTGCAAAGACGAAAAAGACTCCCTTCAATGTGTTCCGTCCCAAATGGACAGGGAAATCTATTTGAACGAGATGACAGGTTGTCCTTCTGCTGAAAAGGTGATAAATGTTTGGAGGGAAAGCAAGCTCTTCACGATATTCCAACCAAGTTTTTGCATCAGCATCAATGTCTCGATGCGTCATTTTAGGGCGTCTGAACAACTGTAAACCGGCCTGTCAAAGCATCGCATGATATTACGTCGCATCTGACGGTGGGTGAAGACATTTGCTTGACAGCTTGAGTATGGTCGTGCTCCCAGGGGTTCGGAAGATGGTTACCCAACACACCCACCTCGCCATCTGTCCGACTCCATTGTAGCTAGCTGCAAAGCCCACAAGGATGTGCACAGCGAGGGAAGACAGAAACATAGAAAAGTGTTTTTAGGAACTCTGGCGCAACCTCTCCAGTGTCTTACATTAGAATCATCTTTTTTAAATGTTAGCTGGTGTGTGGTCACGAAATCTTGCATGCATTTTGTGCGAAAGCAGTACGGCTCAATTTGGAAAAAAAAAAAACCCCCACAGTTTTTGCAATTATCCAAAGTGGACTTTTAAAACTGAAAACGGAAACAGTCGGTTCAACGGCTGTAGCTTGAATTTTCAGCTATGCTGCAGCACCCCAATGTTTTTGGACGTTGAAACAAATATTTTTTGTTCTTAGAGTATTTTTGAAACATTTTTGACCATCCTAGTGTGACATTATGTTCGTTTGGAAAAATCTACACGAAGTAAATTGGAAATCGGTTCAGGGTTCAAATGATACCATAAATAAGTAAGACCGGTAGTTGGTAGTTTTCGCTCTTCAGTGTGCGAAGTATGGTCAAGCTTGTTTTTCATTTCTTTCATTTCTTGAACTTTTAAATTGCCAGTCTCCATTTAGACCATAGAGTTGAGATAAAGTAGGACATTGTTCTCATTTCCCTCCTTTATTGTTGCTATTTAGTGCACCAGTCTCTTGACTAATGCATCCAATGCATATATAACGAGATGGGCTATGCAAAAGTATTTCTTGGTATTTGGGATACCTCATATCACCCCACATAAAAGGTCACATGCCTAATATGAATCTATCATGATTATGATTATTTGGTCATTATAGTGATCCTCAAATGAAACAGAATGAAAAAGAAGAGAGTAGAAAAATAAATATCTGGCTGGAATTGCTCAAAGTGTTTTTGTGAAACGGCGTAAGGAAAGCCATAATTTAAACAGACAGTGCCCTGTGCGGCATGGCATGTATGTACTTTGCTGTGATGTTAGTGCACCAGATGCCAAAAGCATGTGTGGATCTGTGTAGCTATGCGGGTCACTGTATGCCCCCAAGTGTTCATTCTGATGCCACATTGGCCCAGGGACTCTGCCTGAGTCCTTATTGGCTCAGTGTCGTTTATGTGACACTGCACTGAGGAAAATCATATTGCACTCTATTGCCTGGGTAGTTTTTTTAATTGCATGAAATAGAAAAATATGCATTTTCATCACTATTATTATTATTATTATTATTCATCTCTGTCTGGTTAATGTGGCCACAGAGCTATGTTTTTCCATTCATTTTTTCTAATTTGCTGGCAAGCATTGTGTATACTAAAAATAAAATTTTCAATTGCTATGCTTAAATTACACAAAGAAATAAAGCCTTACAGAACTAAAAAAAATGTTGCTTTCCTTTGTGATCAGTTAAATTAGTTGGTGTGCCAGCTCATACACAAAGCTACAATAAAATGTAATGCTGAGTTGTAAAGTTAAATGAAACATATCTTACAACCTGTGGTATCATTATTCTTTTTCAATTATTTTGCTGACTTATTAATTTTGTGTAAAACATTTTAAGCTCAAGGAGTCATTTAATAAGGGATAAAATGCAATGCAATGCTGAAGTTATGTCCACCCATACAAATATTGAAAACTGCATGATGACCTGATAAATATTACCTACTCGAACTACATAAGTCTCTTCCACTACAGGCATGAGTGATTAACTGCCGCTCTTCAGGGCCAACTTCATTTACGGCCGAGCGGTCAGCTCCTCCCGTCTGTGGAAGGCCTGTTGTTCCAGAGACGGTCGGGAATTCAATTTTTTCCGTCGCAATCTGCAGTCATACGTGTCACAGCGTTAAATTGTGCTGCTGGATCGCATTAGTTTTTGGTGGGCAAAGTGATGACATATTTGTAAAAGAACGTAGGGAATAACATATAGTGCTGAATTATCTTGGTTAAAATGTGTCTTTGTAAGGTTGTGAAGTAATCGGCTTCAGCGAGGTTTTAATAGAACTGTCAGTTCTGATGTCAGCCTTATTTTTCCTTTCCTGCAAAATTTGCTGCAAACATTCAGACTTCCATTTGTCGAGAGCTCTGCAGCCAAAAACTGGCATATATTCAGGCTAAATGAACCCCTGGATAAACAGACTGCAACGTGGAATATATTTTTAATGAATTCTGGATGACAACCAGAGTAAACATTGTTTTTTTTTCCTTATCATTGGGCAAGGTACATTTTATTTGGTTTTGAGGGTTTTCCGTTCCATGTTCATGTGTGGACTACTAAAGGGTCATCTTGAACTGCCATAAACTTTGTCACTTCATGCAAAATGGAAAAAAATATCTACTGAAACCAAGGAGAAGCATTTTTGGGCCATAATTCCCAAACTGTTTGCGACAAACACAACACTGCTTATCACCCAAATAAGACCTGCTCCTTTTCTTAAGATGGAGGTGGAGGGAATGATGAAAGTTTCCAAAATAGCATCCAGTTTCAGCACAACACCTTCAGGTTTCTTCTCGAAAGCAAAAACAAATGTCAGGAAAAGTCTAGCTGAACTTGACTTGGGGTTAAGCAAGAAGCACTCTGTGCTGACTTCCATGACATGAGCTTGAAAGGTATTGCTTATTCATGAAACAAAGTTATGAGGGTGTGCACACTTTTGCAACAACAGTATTCCCGTTTTTTTACTTAGATTTTTTCAAATTTAGTTTTACAGATCACATTTGTTGTGGGAAACGTTCTGAAATAAGTGATCTTGGTCTCATTGGTTTATCCCTCCAAATCTGTCATTTACCTGTGACACAAATGCGGACAAGTGTGCAAGAAAATAGATGGATGGATGGATGGATGGATGGATGAAAAACATACATTACAGATTCATTCAGAAACTGAAACAAATCAAAGGTCAGCCTCCCGGTCGTGGTTTGCCGAGGTTCCGTGGTACTTAGCGTGTAGTTCACGTATTTCCGTTTGTTGTCCCCTATAAATTCCAGGCCAGCATCAGCGGTGCGGGGCACTACAATTTGCCCTTGATGTGCTCCAGAGCCAGGCGAGGGCGGAGCTGATATGAAGGGGGGGCGTGGGCAGAGGTTAATGCTCTGCGGGGTAGCGTGAATCCGAGTGAGTGACAGTGAGGGGGGACAAACACTGAGTCATGTTGACACAGGAGGATGTTATTAATTTGCGTGCGTACAGAGAGAATTACCTTATGTACTCAGACAGTTTAGAAAGCCTTCTCTAAGCATCCGTTCGCAATGTTGCCAAATCCCCTTTTCTTTCTCTGGAATTGTCTCCTCTGTCGTATGTGTTCTCTAAATGGAAGGATGAGGAGGGATTGTGTCACTTCGCTCAGGTTTGGCAAGTCATAAGCCCGGATAAGCCCTCATGAATATTAGTGTCTTTTCAACAAAAACAGCTCTGTGTTGTTGCGAATATACTGGCAGTATGCCGCCCCCTGCCAAAGCCAGCCCCCATCGACCCCTCCCCTCTTCAACCCTGTGTGTGTTTGCATTTATTGCCCAGCCCCTCGCAGCGTGTCATTTCCTCTCAAATCAGCAGGGAGACATCACACTGTCATAAACAAACGTGACGGACACAGACAAATTGCTGTTTGTATTCAATATAGCAAAAAAAAAAATGGAAGTCTGCCCCTTCGCTTTGTTTTGCCAACAGAGACGTTAAACGAAGAGAGGATGCTGCCACTGTGTTTGGCTGCAATCCTGGAGGCAGGCATGAATTCACTGAGTCAATAATTTATTCACACACATATAAATGCAATATACAGTACAACACGCAGCTGAAATTGAATGCTGCCAGGAACCAAATACGCACGTTTGTCATATTTCAGCATGACACTACACAACAATCCTTTTCCCAGTTTACATGCGCTGATCTGATTAAACTCACCACCCCAATCTACTTACTTGGAGCTTGTTGTCAACTTGTTCGCTCATTGCGTTACATCATAAGAAGGTAGCTGCACACGGGACCATTTTCAAAACGGAAAATTTATTAGAACAGTCACGTTTTGTTTAAATGGTGTCAAATGAAAAAAATACACATTTTTGAGGTCACATCTCAAAATGGACCTTTGTCAAAACCATCAAGTTATTCTACCCACCTAAACACTGAAAAACGTATATTTTCAGAAGCAAGGCTCGCCTGATGGCGCTTCTCCAGCAAAGTGAAAATATACTGTGACCAACAATGACATATTACCGCCATCAATCATATTGGAAGACAGAATATGCAGTCAGGGGTTTTCAATCATTTTTACAGCTCAGTGTGAGCCGGGATTGTTTTGACAACGTCGTCGCCTGTACGTGGAAGTTTTCTTAAACGTAAAGGAAAGAAAATCCTGCTTTATCGAGCTCGTTCTCTCGTAAAGGGACTATTAAACAAGTCGGCATCGGCTTCATGTACTTTCTGTCCCCAAAAAGTTTACTGCGAGATGTAGAGTTGGTGTTTAAATGGCAAACCTTTAAATATATGACTTTGTCCCTTTAAAGGGGAGCTAAAACCAAAATGTCAAAACTTTTTGCTGTACGATAAATGTGCATATTCTCTTTATTCATTCTAAAACATTGCCTCTACTTAAGAGTTAGAGATTCTGCTTGTGAGAATTGGTTCGTCATTTTTTGTCCAATCTTGTCTTGTAGCCCCGATATTGTAATCCGATACTGGATTCAATTACTGCAATAATAATAAAAGAAAATCATAATATATTGCTGTATTGTTCCAATGTAATGCGTTAACCTCAATCTTCCCTCCATTACTGACTATCAAGCTCCATACAATAGTTATAATGAAACAGGAAGTAGCTAGCTCACTCACACATTGAAGGGGGCGGGGCTTGGCAGAGGTCTGTGTTCTACCGAGTGACAGACACGTTAGTCAAGAATTTCCTCAAGCAGTGGGCGTCCTTTTAATTGACGCCTTGCAGCTGCTATTTGCGTCAACTACAGAAGCCATTTGCTAACTGAAATTCTGTAGTTCTTTATGGGGGGTTTTATTGCTGCATTGCTTTTATCTCATTGTTATTTATTTATTTATTGCAACCTGTTTTGTATGCCCTATTAAGTGTTTGTTTAGTTTGTGAGTGTGCATTTGGACCTGGAAGCTGCAAAATTAATTGCCCCCACCGAGATCAATAAAGTCGTCTGAATGTGATCCAAGCACGTCAACAGGCTCTCACATGAATTAAAGCTTGGAGTCCTTGCTGAGTATTAAATATGATTTTACATTAATGACAAATAGCGTTTAAGGAGACCCTCGCATCTCTGCAGTGTTTTGTGAGTCACTTGATGGTTGGCGATGCAAGCGTTCCAGAGAGCCGACTATTTGTATGCAAATAATTTACTTTTAGAATAGAAAATTAAAAGAATGCATATTATTTTTTACATTTTTTTTGGTAAAACTGATCATTTTATTGAGGGGACTCTAAGTTTATAGAAATTCAGAAGTGAACAAACTACTGTATTTTCCGCACTATAAGGCGCACCGGATTATAAGGCGCACCTTCAATGAATGGCCCATTTTAAAACTTTGTCCATATATAAGATATAAACATTTGGCCCGCGGGCCGGACTTTGGACACGCCTGCTGTAGTGGCTCTATATTGGTCCATATATAAGGCGCACCTGATTATAAGGCGCACTGTTGGCTTTTGAGAAAATTGGAGGTTTGTAGGTGCGCCTTATAGTGCGGAAAATACGGTAATTTGAAAAAAAAAAAAAACTTTTGTCTTTTAAAGAGACCTTTGACGTCATTTGACGGCAAAAAACAGAAGATAAAGACAAGATTTTTCTCAATAGGCAGATACGTAAAATTTGTTCCCACAACTGTAAAATTACACTGAAATGGTCAGTATTACACCTTGTGAATGAAAATTAATATCCTATGAGTAGTGTACTTGACAAGCATCTCTTATACTAACGCCTAATCTTACCTTAGCCTTCAAAGGGAGAGAGACAAGTCACGCTGATTGCACAGTTATCTTCAAGATGGCCAAGACTTGCCCTTTCTCACAGAATCTGACGACGAATCTCAGTGATGAATTCACGACATTATCTCTCTTGGAATATTTCACGCAAGTTAGCATAGCTCAAGCTCACTTGACACATGATAACGTATGGCCTCAAGACTGCTTTCAACGTAGAATATGCTAGCCGCAGTAAAAGTAATATTATGGCTCTTTTGGTTCTCTGGAATAAATCTTATTTCCGACGGGCTTTGCATAAGATTTGTTTGGTTTTGTAGTATTAAGAAATGCAACATTGAACAATGCTGTGATAGGAGCCTATTTTCAACTAAATGGCACTTGTTGGCTTTTGAACTTATCAATTAAATTGTGAATTTTCCATCATCCCTTGTCCCCTTTGATTTCGACTTTCCCTTAGCATGAACTCTACTAAAGGCCTCCCGTATAATAGATCACCCTCGGGCAAATGTGATGTCAACAATTGTGATGTCAGTTAGAGCAAAATGTTTACGTATATTTTAATCGTCTTGTTTCAGTCAGACTAACCCAATAAGTCAATTTTCTTACTCATGTAAGTGTAATGACTAAGAAAGCTTGCAGGCACGGGGGGCTCGAGACATATGTCTAAGACTTTAACAACCGCGAGGCATCGCGTCGTGTACCAGATGTGCGGTTGTCTTCTCGGCGGTGAAAAGGAAGATGCAAGTATCAAGAAGCTTTGAGTCAGCGGCGTTTCTGCCGCGTCCGCTCGCCTGATGCGAGTCGATAGTCAAGGTTTCTTCTCTTGGCAAAGGCTTGCAGTCATACGCTGTCTTCGCAGCGCTTGACGCGTCTCTTGGAGCTTACATAATGTAGATCTGCCCTAATTTCCCCTCTCCCCGGCGAAACTGCTAAACAACATAACACTGCCGTTTTGACAAGCAGATGAGTCAAAAAAAAAGGTAATCTTTGGCTGTTTGTCTGAAAATAGGGAACAATCTCTTGTTTTAATAATGACCAACAGATGTAGTGGTATGTCAAAAACCCAATGGTACAATTATCTCCAATTCACAAGTATAAGGGCCTCTTATTATTTTCTGTCAGCCAAGTGATGGTTTCCATGGCTACCAGACCTTGATTTGAAGCTACGTCTGCGGTGCGAACAGTACAATTGATTAGCAAACGTTTGTATGCAAATATACGCTTCAGTCTTGGAGGATGAGGTCTCATTTCACTTCCAACAATGTTGCCCCACCAAAAAAAAAGGCATATTTTGCAAAATGGCCCTGAGCATGTTCCGCTTAAGTTGTTTGCTGACACACTCGGAATATCGAATTGGTGACGTCCCATCGTCCGAATCTTAGCGTTCCTTATGTAACGCATCATTACAGCCCATTTACTTGATTGAAACCATGAAACCTGATTTGAAATTCTAAAGTGGCCATTTTAATTTTAGTAATGCCCTAAAAAACACCAATGGGGATTGGAGGCCACGTGCAGACATGCTGAAAGGAAGACAGAGGCAATTTGAAATGAACGCATATATTTTTATTCATCAACTAGCAACTAAAGCAGCAGCACATATACTGTAAAGAAACCGTCTTTGACAAATCTTACCAGTGCTTGTAATCGTATTTCAGTCCTTGCAATTCCGCACGGATAAAACTAAGACAGAGAATTTCTTTTGTCAACTCAACAAAAACTAAATTAATAAGACACAGAGTGCATTTGTTCTATACCAGACGTTTGCATATTACTAAGGCGTATGAGGGCCGCACTGGGAAAAAAAAACATTCTAGAAGAGTTCATACAAGTGAGTAAAGTTGTACATAAAGGAAATTTTTGTCTCTCACATAAAGTATATAAAAAGCAATCATATAAACTTACATTATTGGGCAATTTTGACATCATTGAAATGACTTTATTCTCATAAAATTACAATTTACCCTCCGTATCATACACTAAACATTTTTGACATCCATTTTCACAATTCTCAGAAGAATACGAGATTTTGAGCTTTATTCTCGTGACGGGATCACAAAAATAAACATCATTTACAGAAAAATAAGTTGTAGCTTCACAAGAATGAACTCATAGTATTTTGTGGGAATTTTAGTATTGTTAAAATCTTGACTAGTAATTCTTCTTCTCAATATATTTGGACTTCTTAATGCAATATTCCAAAAGGAGATGACAGTCCCAAGTTACAAATTAAAATCTTCAGTCATTGATTTACATACAAAAACATTGCAAAACATATACGGTATATATATTAATTATATACAGCAAATACCTTGTTTGCACACAGGCTTGCTTTTTGACATCATCAACAGAAAGCGCGTGAGATACCATTCATGTTGTGATTTATCCTCTTTTATCCTATTTGGTGGTTACACACTTCAAAAATACTTCATCAGTCAGTTCGTGGTACGATTCACCGCATGACGACGAACACGTTGAGTCAAGACACCGATAACGCATACAACAACGTGACTAATATGCATAAATTCCAACCATGGGAGCTGATTTAAGAAGACAGCTTCAGTGCATGTTACTGCAAATGATGTGTGTATTAAAGTCTCATGGAAATCCAGGGACTTTTGTTAGTTGCACGGTATCGACCCAGACATTTCATAGACTGCATAATTTGCTCTCATGGAACACTCTATGCATATTACATCAGATATGCCTCTATCCAGAAATTCCATTTGTGGTTTTTTTGTGCTTTTTAGTTCTTTAAAGCCATTGTCAAGTGTTGAAGAAAAACAATCTTGAGTCAAATGAATACATTTGTAATACTGTGAGAATAAAATCCATTATGTTTTTGAGAAGTAAATCATAATCGTAATGTTCTGACCAAAGCATTTGAAAGAAATGTACAGGAAAAAGAAAAGGAAAATTTGGGTCTAATTTAAATTATATTAGTAATGAGAATAAATTCCTCATATTACTCGTGATAATATTTGAGGTGTTTTTTAACCAGAATAGATTTGTAATATGACACAAATATAATAAGCGGAAGTACAAAATCTACACTATAACAGAATAGTCATGCTTTTTGCCGAAAAACAACAAAACTTTACTGTCTTAAAATATCATATTTTTCCTAAAATCATAACCCATTTCAATCTTTTTCGACGACTATTCCAGTCGTATTTTATTATAAGCATGGCCCGCATACTGTTTCTAAGCAGTTCATGGAACGCACGGCAGTCTGTACAGGATGTCCAAGGTTACTCTTCAGAGCGTCTGTATGGCTGTATTGTAGGAACACAAACAATATGCACAATTCAAGGAGTGACATCATTGTTGACTCTTGCAAGTCCGTAGTGCATTTTCAAAAGAGGGACCAGTTATGATAATAATCCTTTCCAACATTTCACGGTGGAGTTACATCATGAATCAATTCCAAACAAGTGCAGCAGTTGTCCGTAATCCCCTGCGGGAAGCTTTGAGGGAACACCACTGATTTGGAGAGATTATCCTATAAACAAGTGGTCGGGTCCCTTTAATTTTTGGATTCTCTCTTTGGTCTCAATCTGCAAACCAGAACGCTCTCGAGATGATTTTCGGAGCTCCTCCGCAACAATTGTATGTTCTTCACCTTGTCAAATGTGTCCAATTTCAGCAAAATGATTCACCTCACTTCACGCCTACTCAGGTCAAAACGGATGGGCACTTTAACAAATTAATTTCAACTTCGTAAGAAAGTGTTGGTGGTAAATATCCGTGGAAACAACCTGGTTTATTTTTAGATAATCTTCACGGCTGATTAGCGCTAATGAAATGCAACCGATTTGAGAATAAAAAGCACACATTATTGCAAATGAAATAGCTCCGGGGTGTCTGTTATGAAAAGATGAGTCATTAGGGGCCTGGCTTTCTGCTTGATTGTTCATATTTACACATTTAATTTGAACTGTTAAGCATTACGTACATACGGCAGCACTGGCGCTGACTCGAAGCGAGGCTCAGGCAGCATTAACATGCGTCTCGGGTCATCCTGTCAAAAGTAGATTCTTAGCATTTAGCCCTCAAGTGATCTCGCTTTCCCGCTTGATATGCAAACGAGAAAGATGTGGGCTAGCAAGAAAAAAAAAAAAGCATTGATTCGAGCAGGAGTCAACATGGAGCAAACTGTCATGAAAATATGAAGAAAAATAGTTTTGTTACATGCTAGTTTTCCACACTATATCGCAAATGTTATTTTGACTTCTTGTGATTAGATTGTATGTTAGATTACGAACATGAAGCACAAGTAATCAAACGGACAAAGTCCAATCTTGTTCTTCTAGTTTGACTTTTAAGAAACTACCCAACCCGAGACAGAAGGCATGATTGTCGATGTCGGTCATTTAACGTGTGCTTACATGCGCTGACCGGTTACTTTGGGCTTCAAGAGGTTTGCTGAAACTATGCGGACTCTGTTAAATACCAAAAACGCCCCTTTTTTATTTTTAATCAATTCGACATTTCCCTAGAATATATTTTAAAACAGCTCGTATTACAATGACACCTGACCATGCACATCTTGTGTATGTTAGTGAAAGGCGTAGCTTTGGTCAGAGTAGAGGGGAAGGGACTATTGAAATGAGGCTACATGAAAATCTTGCTAGCAGTGTTTAAGCTAAGCTAAGCTAATAACAAATTTAAATTCTCGTTCAAAAAATGTTATCTTATGTGTAAAATCTAACAAACGTATCAAACTCAATTGTATGTTTAAATTTGGTCTTTCATTTATTTTTTATGTATTTACCTCCTCACTTTGAAACTTTGTAAAACTTTTTGAAACACCCTGTTCATTCAGCACAACTTGACTTCACAAAATGAAATGGTAAAAGCAAAATACTCCACAAAATATGAACATGGTGCGCTGAATATTTAGCTGCAATTATTAAATTATTTTGCTTTAGTTCTGGCTTGGTTTTCAAAATATGTTTCGTTTCCCTTCAATAATCAACAGTAGTGTACATTGAGGTGTTAAGAGATTGAGGTTCGCCTCAACTAACGAGAGTGACAGCCGCAGTCTGAGGAAAAAAAAAAAAGTTCATAACCGATTCATCAAAGTTCGGAATGTATGGAGTGATTTCATTGTTCCTGTCGAGCGGAAAACTTGCACATACCGAGCTCCTGAAGATCATTTTGTTAAGGAAAGCGTTATTAAAAGGCCTACCATCCCATCTTGCCACTGCAATAAAAAGAGCATTATGCACGCTGCACAGTCATGAATCATTTTGGTGTTAGATCCGCTGTGATAAACGTCGGGGCAGCCCCAGCTATTTTTTTTGTTCACTGAGGGAGACTCTCTGTCTGACACTTTTAGGCTACAGTGTTAGAACATATAACTTGCAAAAACAAGTTTCCCAAACAACAACCCGCCATCCCACACAACACAAAATTGTCCACCTAATTACTTTTTGTGTAAAATCTTGAGTTTGTGTAGTTATGTAGTTCTCCAGTGCAAAATACAGCTGAGTTTGGACATTTAATCAAATCTAGAAACAACAACAAAGTCACGTGTCACTCGAAGCCATATGGTCCGAATGAATTGTTCATATCTCAACGCGTTTTCAATACAAGTCGATGTACTTGTGATTGAACCATCTGACATGCCGTACATGCCAGATAAGACCCAAAGTCGTTACTCAATGCCACAAAGCTCGAGCATTGCGCCAACGCATGCTGCAATCCTTCATACCACTGAAGATGCCGTCACGTTTTACCTTTTTGTGTTGAAGTATAAAGTCCCGATTCAATGTTTGTCAGCCAAGGTACTTTAAAACTGTGTAAATGTTGTTCTTTTTTCAAGAACCTCAAGATAATCCGGATCAATGTGAAGCTTTGCCTTCAGTTCCCAATATTCGCTTCTGTTTGGCTCCACGTAAACAGTACTTGGCGTCGTGCAGTACAATATTGTCTGTTGGACTCTGTCGGGATGCACGTACTGAGGCCTTACGTCAAAGTCTGACGTGTGTTGACCGGCCTGACGCGCTGCATGTCTGCAAGGTAGCGTATGGCTGTAGTGGGGCTTCTGCTCCGGATTGAGGACTTCTCTGTAGCACGACGGATCATCTTGTTTCATGCCGAAAGGCTTATTGAGTGGCTCCGAAGCAGCGGTGCTGTATTCCGAGCCTATTACATTACTCGCCGCGTCTTCGTCCGAGTTCCCCTGAAAGGCGCCGCTGAGCTGGTGGAAGTCCGGAAATCCCTCGGCAGATTTGCTGTCGGCAGAAGCGTGACCTGGAGTTCTGCTTGTTTGCTCAGAAGGGGGTGGAATATATTCATACACGTGTCCGGCTGATGTTCTGACCTTTGGGACGGATCCCTTTTTGTACAGTCCATACTCCATGTTAAGCGAGCTAATACAAGCGTTCATGGAATTATTCTGCTCGTTTTGATTCTTAAGGTGTCTCTTTCTCACTGTTACAAACAGTCCTGCAGCCACGAACACGGACATAATGAACATGAGTAAGAGGGCAAGGATCATCACGGATAAAGGAATGGCACTGTACTGTGTGTCAGAGTCTAGTGATGTTTCTATTGTGATGGTGCTGCCAGGGATGGATTCCTCCGAGGGTGGAATCATTGACGCCGGCATGACCGAGTTATTAGGGCAGAAATTAGCTGTCTTGATGTATCGCATGTCTTCCCCAGCGAGCCTCTTGGGTGAGCCACAGATGACATTGTTGACAACAGTGCCCGTGCTGAGCTGTTCCACCCACATCTTCAAGTCGAGAATGCTACAAGAGCAATCCCAGGGGTTTTCGTACAAATCCACCTGCACCAGCGCTGTCAGCTGATCCAGCACACCGCTGACCGGTAGATATCGCAGGTGGTTGCTGCGAAGATTGAGGCGGGCCAACGTGAGGCCATGAAATGCTCCTACCGGAAGTGTTTTCAAAAGGTTGTTGTTTAAAAACAGTAGCTGGAGTTTAGGGACGTGCTGGAACGTGTCCGCTGTGATTTCCTTAATGACGTTGTATTCTAAATATAGGAACTGCAGACTCTCTAGTCCATAGAAAACATCTGCGGTAAGGTGGTCTATCAAATTCCCGTTAAGGTAGAGTCGCCTAAGATGAGTCAAATCACCAAAAGCTCTGTCGTGGATTTGAGCTATCCGATTGTTGCCCAGATGAAGCAAATCTAATCCAGTTGCCTCAATGAAATCCGTTCTTCGCACCACGGGGATATAGTTCCCAGTGAGATACATCTTTTTGGGGTTGTAAGGTTTGGGTTCTAAATCGGAAATGTGCTCAATCTTTCGCTCCTGGCAGTTGACGTTGAGGCCGAGGTCTGAAATCTGAAGGTTGCAGGTGCAGGCTGACGGGCAGTCCAAAGGCACGGGAGATTTGGTTTGGTAGGAAATAATTTGGCCGTAGTTCTGAGGTTTGTTCACCGCCAGTCGAGCAGTCGGTCTTGATTTCAATTTACCCGACTGCCGAGGTCCCTTGGTGGGCCTCGACGAGGATCTCGCGATGCCAGATGAGGTTAAGGAAGCCGTAGCAAGGGCCGGCGTGCTCCTGTAGTTGCCGTCCGTGCTCAGATGCGGCTGAGGCGGCATCTCGTATTCAGCGATGGCTCTTCTGGGACATAACTCTTGCTTGGAGACCTCATCTAAATCCCTCCCGTGGAGTCGGAAAGGGAACTCGCAAACGACGTCGCCCACCAACGCCGTGTAGGAAATGCTCTCCAGCCACGTTTTGAGGGCAATCAGGTCACAAGAGCAGTTCCACGGGTTTTCCTCCAGCTGCAGCTCCACCACGCTGTTCATGTGCTCCAGCAGACCTAAGTAGGGAAGGACTTTGAGCTGATTTCCCCTCAAGTCAAGATGAGTCAATGGAACATGCTGGAAGATGTTCACAGGTAGAGTCGATATCAAGTTGTCATTCAGAATCAACACTTCCAGGTGTCGAAGTCTGCCGAGGGCGTTGGGGGCCACTTGAGTGATGTAATTATAATCTAGCTGCAGATACTCCAGACTTTCCAGGCCCCAGAAAAGCTCCTCCTTCAAGGCATCAATTTTGTTATTGTTAAGATGTAATCGTTTTAATCCTTGAAGTCCATTAAAGGCTCCAGCTTCCACCTCGGATATCTCATTATTTCCCAGGTGTAATATGGTGAGTCCTCGATAGTCGACAAAGTCGTTGGCGGCCAGCTTTCTTAAAAAATTACCGGTGAGCAGGAGATGATACTGGGGGAAGTTCAGCGGGTTTATTTCAGAGACGCTTCCGATGCCCCTGTTTTCGCAGCTCACCGTGAGTGTCCCCTCTCTTTCCTCGCACGCGCACACTCGCTCGCATGTGCCTTCAACAGACATTCCGGCTGTACATACAGAGGTGGCGCTCAGCAAAACACAAGCGATCCAAAGATACATTTTCCTGCGCCTGACGTCCGAGCTCAGAGTCCCACTAAAGTGTCCTCAATGTCATCTGGAAGGAAAAAAGAAAGACAAACCATAATGGAGCATGATGATGATGCCGGGCAAGCGGGCAACTTCCACACAACCAGCTGTAGCCGGCACGAGTCAAAGCCTCATTTGTCGCTACCCAGAGGTAACTTCTGGCCGTGTGACTGCTGATTTAAAATGGCTCAAACAAACGCAGCAGTGAGCGAGAGAGAAAGAGCAAGAGAAAAGAGAGCGGGAGGACTCCCTCAAGCAATGTAAATAACACGAAAAAAATCAAGGTCAAAGGCAGACTTGAGCCCAAAACAACACAATCCCATCTCATTATATTTGAAGCACAATTCCAGCCGAGAGTTGTGCACGTGGTCGACTTAAAGCCCGATTTAGTGCATCTTCTACTTGGAGAGAGAAATAACCTACCTCACACCCATGGGTTGAAACGCAGGCTCACCGGGTAATGTCAGTGCGCCTTTTATGTTTCATCCGTCAGGAGAACCCAACGGCGATCTATTTGGCACACTCCCCCAATGCCCCGAAGAGGACGGAAGAAAGGCAAAAGCAGTGATCGACCATAAATGCTTCTCCTCTGCCTCGCTGTGCAGGCGGAGATGCTGCTGCGCCTGATAACAAAGTTCCTTATTCTCTCTGCATCTCTCTCTCGCTCTCTCTCTCCCCCACCCTCTCTCGCCCTCTCTTCCTTACCCGGTGGTCGGGAAGATGTCAAGTCATTTCACTTCACGCAGAAAGAATCAGCTCACTTGAGCATCATGCCGAGATGTGGGAGAAAAAAGAAAAGATTCATGCTGACCTACCTTCTGAAAGATCCCTCAAAATATCAATAATTCAGCCAAGCGGAGCGCTTGAGACGCGCTCAAACGGTTTGTTTTAAACCCGCTTATGGCGTTATTCATCCTGAAAGCAAAACCTCCGCCAGGATGTCACGTTACATCATTGTTGCGCTTAATCTGTCAATGTTTTTTGTTTTTTTTTATAGCACAGGTTGAAAACATTCACGGCAGCTCAACCTGACGAAAGCGGCTGATATTATTGGACTGCTAAGCCTCTGTGGGAGTGCAAAGGGGGGGGGGGGTGAAGATAACCTGACACCTTTATGTGACTTGTGCCAATCCTGGTTTGGAGTTCACTGGGTTTTCACGCTGCATCTCCATCACTTTCTAGGAGAAAAACTGTCACTGCCATCTAAAAACAGCACTTAAGTGGTTAGGGAGTGTACAGAAGAGCCTTAATAATCACGTCACTTCCCGCGTAATGCATTAGCACACTGGGACTCACCAGTGGGTCTATTGATCAGTTCTCCGAGCATCAATCTCGGAAATTAGAACTAATGGCTCACAGTGGCGCAGTGTTTTATTTCTTTTTTTTTATGTGTTGCTTTAAACTGTAGTAAATGAGCCACACAGAGAATGACTCATTGCCCTCATTTGAATGTTTCACCTAGTCCTACAGTTCTGGCATGAGAGGTGTAATTTATGTGAATTATTCATTTGTCCCATTTTTTGTTTGTAGCAAATGAATTCAAATGCTATTTAGTAGGGTGGTTTGTAAATCTACTGCTGAAAAAAATACCCAACTCACTAATTACCACCATCATGAGCAATATCAAATTACAGTGGCAAGTAAGCTTAAGTGTTCATAAAATAAAAAAAATATGCAGAGGCTTCATTTTCAAAAAGTATATTGAATTTTATTAGCTATTTCATCTTTTTGCATTGACTGTTATAAAAAAAATATGATTAAATGAAAATATTTTTCACTTAAAAGTAATCTCAAAATTGGACTTGGAAAAATATTTAAAAGCAAACAAACAATTCCAAAAGATTAGATGCAATTGTATTGCCCTTAAAAGTCAAATATAAGTGAACTGTAACCCGGCAGTTTTTTGTTTTTGTTTCTTTTTTCCTGCTCAACACTATGTTGACAATCCCTGAAATAGCTGTTGTTAAATGCACTGTCATGTTGTGGCCATTTCTTGTGTTTTAGAAGTTCCGTTTCCTATGTCGGCGACGTAGCCAGAATTTGTATGCGAGCGGCAACGCGCCGCACTCTATCACTAACACAGTAGTTAAGTCATCCATGCATCCGTGTCCTTGTCGCAATTGAGCTGGAGCTCGTCTTAGCTGGACTAGGCAGAGGTGGTGCGGGCTTAGCAAATGTTCATATTCAACCATTCAGTTTCTATTTATACATTTGAGGGGGCAGTTGTGTCAATTTATTATAGATTTGACACTTGAATTCTGGCGCACCCAGATGGGCAGTCTCTAGGTTACGCCACTGCCTGTTTTTTGGCAGCCTGCAAAATGTTTTTCGACGCGGACAGAGATGTCATCGTCTTTAAACGTCATTACGATGAACAAAGTAAAACCTGTGTTTAAAAATACCTGCGTACTCGTAGAGGAGTCATAGGTGCCGAGTTGCCTTAGCCGTGGCAAGTAAAAGAGAGACACCTGTCATGCCCTTGTCGAGCTGAGGCCGTGCCGCTCTCGTGAAAGCCTGTCAAGTGTGATACATCACTGCAAAGCATCATCCTCTGCATCCCTCCATCCTCTCCATGGGGAGGATGGAGGGATGCGGCCCCAAGACAACATTCAGCATGCATGCCATTCGTCTGTTTACTCCGCCTCCAGCACATCATCCGGCCTAACGGGCTGGACCCAAACTCCATCATTCTGCTGGCATGTGAAAAAAAAGAATGAATCTTGGGCTACATTTACATTTCATGTTGATGTGTTGTTGGCTTGCCCTCTGTGGCACTGTTATATGAAGAAGTAGGTTAAAGGGAAATTATAATTTTTGATGGCTTGTATTATATAAATATTTGGATCTCTTGAGTGCGTGTATAGATTAACAGCAAGGCGCTGATTTCAGCAAAACAAGTCATAAGAGGAATGAAGTGTAATGTCATTTTTAATTCTTGACTAGAATGTACACCACTAATTCAGCATCTTTGTTATTGTCATCAAAGTCAAGGGAGAGTTTAATTATTATTCCATCTTTACATTATGATGCTGAACTTCTCTTTCTTTACGCTTGTATGCTAATTAGAGGGCCAGATTTATTTATAATCACTGTGCATGGCGAATGATTGACACTTTGTCTGGCAAGCCTTCTGTCTGATGGGTTGTTTTTCTTCAGGCGCGGTGGTTTCTTGCAAAACAAAACCACAACATGAGCCCAGAGAGGGCAGATTTCATTTTTATTATAATCCTTTCCAACATTTTTTAATTGCAAACCACTGTTTTAAGAACATGTAAATCATTAAAACAGTGTGTAAAGACTTCCTTTGTTTGACTATATTAGAAGCTGATTTTCAATCAAGCCTCCCAGAACACACTGTTTGACCTCGATTTAACTACAAAAGCGGCGATACACACACAATATCATTGCCAAAAGGAGCCCTTGCTCTGTATTAACACTTTGAAAATAAAAGACCAAAAACAGTGCCATCTGGTTTGGTACAACGCCCCCCCCCCCTTGGCCTTTGAACCATATTTCCTGTTTGCTCACTAGACGGACAGGAAATACGTGTTTACGTCTTTGTTTAGTGTCTCTCAGAGGCTTCCCTGCCACTTAGTATAATCTTCAGCAATTTGGTGTGCATCATCTCCACGCACACACACATTCAACATATGTAAGGAAAAAGCATACATGCGTGGAAGACAATATGGTGACTAACTGTTACGCTTGGAGGTCAGAAATAACGTACGCCGAGCTGGAATCCCGCCGCCGCCTATCATGGCGCTCTACTTCCGATAGACGCTCCTTACAGATGGCGCACGGAGCACTTTGTCATTTGCACCCAGCTGGAACAAATAAGAGCGTTTGGCATGATAAATCTGCTCCGCTGCTGTCTGGCAACATCTTTAGTGGCCTGCTCTAACAAGCCGTCCTTATGTCCCACAATATGTGCTCGACCTGGGCTTCGACTCCAGCATTATCCCGAGAAAAAAAAAAATGCTGATGTTGCGCTTTTTTTTTGTTTCCTTTTTTTTTATATTGGATTCGGTGTTCTTTGTGTGCAAAGGTTTCTTCACGGGTGTGGTTTAAAGGAAGAACACGATTGATTTCCAATTGTATTTAAGTTGGACTTGACAGCCCGCGCGCGGCCCGAGGCTTCGTGCTGGTGTGACCGCTGTGGCGCGCCAAGTTGCATGCTCTGTGTCCAACTAAACAATTTATGTGTTCTTCAAATATTTTGAACAGTGGCAGGGAAAAGAAAAATCTGAGGCCTTGTCAGGGCAAGATTTGTGGCGAATCTAGTCTGAGCTGTCGCCATAGATGAGGTCAAATTTTAACGGTCCTTGTCGTTGCTCAGCCAGGAAACAATTTCTCACCATCAAGGATTTGCTACTCAGGTCAAATGACAGTAAAAAAAAAAAAAAAAAATGCTTTCTTTGTCCGCATCCAAAGAGCCGAAGCTTTCACCCATCTTCTCTGAGGCATGACAAAATAAATACGTTTTAACTTGAAAGACTGGGGAGGGGGGGGGGGGCTAAACAAATATGAATGACTTTATTGACTAATCTCCTTTTATAGTCCATTTCAAAAATGTCATACGATTTTGAAGGCCATTGCTACTATCTGATGTTGATGATACGGTAGATAAGCGTAACACTTGACCATTAATCGTTCAGGGGATGATTCCTCGCCTAAGAAGAACCATATTGATTTGAAAGCAGCAAGCAAACGACAGCCTTGCTTGTTGAGGTCAAAGCGAGAAGTACACCACGTTCCATGTTCTGCTCCCCCCCAATCAGAAGGAGCTGCTCAAGTTAAAGGCTCTCATTAAAAAAAAGTAGTTTAAAGATAGACTTTGTGAAGATAGCAGCGGGGAGGAGGTAGAAGGAGGATAAAGTTTCTCCAAGCATGAAAAGCATCTTCCTGTACAAGTAAATGAACAGCAGGCAGCCCCCTAGAACATGCCTACTGAATTATTACTCATTTCCATTCGGAAGGCATGAAGATTGCATTACTTGGCCATCACTGACATCATCTTTGACCCTCTCCATATGGATCCATATGCTCCTGACTTGTTCACCTCCGTAACAAGCAGATGCTGGAAGAGACATCGTTGTCGTGCCCTTTTATGCCTTGGCCATTCACTGCAGACCAAACCCAAACACTTAACCTCGAAACCTTTTTTATTCTTGCAATCAAAACCTGATGCAGGAAGCACCTCACTGAGTTTTTTTTTTTTTTTTAATTTATCATCATTCTGTTGCTCTTTTGCACGGAATGTTTGTGACATAGTTGAAGTATGACTTTCTTACTTACTGTGCTTTTTCCTGGCGAGCTGAGTAGAAACTTAGTAGAGATAGTCAAACGTAGCGTCGCTACATTTATAGTTTTTCTGTTGTGTATTGAAATCTAACTTGATTATAAATAGAGCTTATTTTGCCAAAATATGTTCACTTATGTTTATTCAAAATTGGTTTGTTGACGTATGGTTTTCACATACACTAACATTGAGAGACAGCATTGAATTACTTCATGAGACATCTCAGTTGGCGCAATAAACGAGTGAAGCACTTTCTGTTTATAATGTGCAGTTTGCCATTCACATATGCATACTGCATAATATTCATTCATATACACCTGCCAGAAGCATTTCTGCTATCATTCTGCGCCATCTTATTGCCTGGTGTTGTAAATGTGAGAATTTTGATTGACAGCCATTTGGACACATTTGTGGGGGACTGCTAAAATATGCTGTGATGAAGGCAACAGTGTTTTTATTTTTATTTTTTTTTCTTTCAGTTCAAGCTCGATGGCAGCTTCTATTAGCACTAACCTGAGTGGACACTGCATTTTATCTTATAAATGTAAGTAACATATTATATATTATTATATTTTATCTTATAAATGGAAGTAACATATTTTGCTGGTCCCCTAAATTGGACAAGCGCAACTGAAAAATGATGGCTGGATTAGTGATCTTGATTGTCAAACTGCTCATAGGGAGGAAAGACAATCACTTCGTGCTGTTATGACGCCCTCTGCTGCCCAAGTCTTTTTCTTAATCTAATTCAAATAGTTTGTGCAAATAAAAAATACAGGCAGAAGTTGCAAAAATTCTCACACTCCATCAGCATGTCTATACATAGGGAACATATTGCTTCTCCAGGTCTGTTCTCCCTCATTGCTGTTAATGTTAGATGGTGTACCGATATTCAAAAATAAGGAGTGAAAGTAGAAATTGTCTGAAAAAAACCCAATACTTAAATATAGATACCTGTAAAATCTACTGAACTACAAAATAACAAAACACAATTACTTGTTTCAGGTGTATTCTTGCCACCACTGAGTACATGTTATTCAACCCATTTGTACCAATACATAAATAAGTTAGTAAGTGTATAAATAAAAAATAGGTCATTTATTCTGCTAATGAACCATAAAGCTTTTTCATAATCATAATATGTCTCAAGGCATAAAAGGCCCTTAGAAGTGAAAACAATCATCTGTGGTGTACGAGCCAGAAAGAAATCACGGAGAAATTACACTGAAATCTGAACCATAACTAACACGAGAAGACCCACAATAACCCATGTTAAATTTTAAATGTACTCTAGTTATTGCCAATGGCTCTCATTTCTCCGTGCACGTGACTCGTAATTTAAAACCATGAATCACTCAAGTCAAGCAGTTGCATATCCAGCCTAAAGATGTCACTGTTGACCTATAAAACAAAAGTAAAACCTTTTTTTTTTTTTTTTATAACTGCAGCATTTTCCTCCTGTCGCCATTCAACGGGCACACGAAAACAAAGATGCACAGCCAAATTGGATGCAAATCTAATTTTGACAATTGCCGGATGGATGGCACGCATCTTAGTGCCTCAATCTGATCAGCATAATTTAATTTGAATGTTAATTCAAGTTGCAAAGTAGCCCCGATACTTTTTTATTTGTATTTTTTACAAGTAGTAAACAGCCTTTAGTTGTGTCACAACAACTTTGGCAAGCTTGTCACAGCAGCTTGCTGAGAAGCAATTTGCCAGTGCCAAAGTGGGTCCTGATGTGCATTTATTATTCATGTGTTTTAGGAGCATGATTACACATAGCAAGAGGCAAACGATGTCATCGCACTTGCCTGAATGAAAAGAAAAATAATAACCGATACAATTTTTTTAAATAAATAACGTGTCTGCTGTAAATAGTCACAATTGGGGCGGATCAAATGTCTGAGAGCTGTTGGCTGTCTCCCAGCCAGGTGATGGGAGCAAGATAACAAGCAGACATGTTCACTAAGGTCAATTGCTGTGTGCTATCTGTCTGTGTTTGTGTGAAGCCAGATCCTGCACTCTTAATTAAACACCACATTGAGCTTATCTGCCCTTCTCATGCTGACAAGCAAACTAAAGACACATTTTCTTTGGGGCTGCTCTTGAATAAACAAAGCCAACCAACGCCCGGGTACCGAACGGACGCCGAAGCGCCGGAGACGACTGCGAAAAAACCGCAGTGTGCTAATCTGATGCTGGGTGATCTCTGCGGGTTTTATCTTTTGACTTGGGTGACTCAGGAGCTCAGGTAATTACCATGGTCAGAGAGGTCGGAATGAGTAAGTGTGTTGGGAGTTGAAGTTGGTCACGTTTAATCAAAGCAGCGGTCACATGCAGTGCTGTCTTTCTATGGGAAAGCGTGGCGGGGTGCCAATTACTTAGTCGACTCCATATCAGGATAACCACAGCAGTTCCCATTTTTAAAAAAAATACTAATTCCAGTCATGTTTGGCGCAAATAATTGTGGCGACATATTAGCAAAAGTTAACTTTTTAATTGCTTGTGTACAACTTGTTGGATCTCCAGTGCCTACCCAGCCATCAAGTGTGAAATTAAACAGCCAAGTAAATGTTTTATCTGCCTAATTCTGAAAATGTGTCAGTCACTGAGCTGCTATGCTCCCCCACGAGAGTGGGGCTAATTTACATAATACCCGCCCCCATGCCGAGTTTCTCCGCCTATGACTTGATAGCTCGGCTGGGTGAAGATCCAAAGACGTTTCATGGTGAAAGAAAAGATTTGCAAGTTTGCCTGGCCATTTGTTGATAGACAGAATTCAATTGGCTCAATCATTCGAACTTACAAAATGACTACTTTTGTCTAAATGGACTTTTGGACAGGAGGCAAACACTGAATATAAAATCTAAACACCCCTATTCAAATATGACGTTGAAATGATGTGAAAAATAAGATAAATAATTCCAGATCGTTTTCCACTACTTATGTGACCTCGAAACCTGTACAACTAAACTGGAAAAAAAATATTTTGAGAGATCAAGTAAAATTAAACAACTATGAGAATAAATTTGCACAAGTGTGGACACCCTCTTATAACGTGGTTGGAATTGCTTATCTTCTAACTGAAGGGATGTGGCTGTGTTCAGAATTACCCAATCACGTTCAAGCTTATATGAAATCCACCACCATTTAAAGTACCTCCGATTAACCCCAAATGAAGTTCAGCTCCTCTCATGTGCTTTTCCTGATATTTTCACAGTCACGTCTTACAGCACAAGGCGTGGTCTGCAGGGAATTTACACAGCATCAGAGGGATCTCATTGTTCAAAACTATCAGTCAGGAGAAGGGCAAAAAGGAATTGCCAAGGCATTAAATATACCGTGGAACGCAGTCATTGTCAAGTGGAGAAAATATGGCACAATAGTGACACTACCAAGAACGTCTTGTCCCTCTAAAGCTGATGAAAAGAAAAGAAACCTAGCCAGGGAGGCTGCTAAGAGCCCGACAGTGACCTCAAGGCAGTCATTTCTAGCATCATCCAATCCCAGCTATATTTTGCCCCCTCCACGCCCTAAATTCCAATTGCATGTGTGGAAAATATGTTTTGGCACGATGAAACCAAGGTTGATTATTTGGGCCATAATTCTGTTTGGTGCAAACAAAACACAGCTCATCAGTAAAAGAACACCATGGCGACAGTGAGGCATGATGGTGGCAGTATTGTGCCTTTGGGGCCTGTTTTTCCCTCCCTTGGACCTGAACCTCATTCGAGGCGGAGGAAATTATGAAGAGTTCCAAATACCAAAGAAGGCAAGTTCATTTGTTAGAGCGCAATTCATACACGCTAATTTAGCTTTGGCCCACTGCTCTGTATTTGATTAAAAAAAAGAAAAAAAAAGAAAAGAAATTGCCTTTCCCCTGCTTATGATGCAGCGTCACTACAGCAGAACAATGAAAACAATGTGATGTCACAAGATAGCTCCAGGCTGCGGCTCTGTGTCGCCCAATTACGGTGACCTGTCAAAACGTGACACCGATGTCGTTACGTGTCGTCGTAATTGTTCTGCAATTAAGATTCACAATGCCGCTTTGATTGTGGAGCGTTGCGGCAGAAAGGGGCTGTTCCGCGCTATTCCCCGCTGAGAGGAGACAAACATGAACTGTCAAAGTGTGTCAGCAGGATACTTGAGCTTTATTTAGCGACGTGACTTTAATCCACCGGGGGGATCGGGAGCAACTTTTTGATTGTTCGCAAGCGTTTAAAAAAAGAAAAAAAGAAAAAAAGATCCTCTCTGATGTTGCCACGGTAACACACGAGGCTTTAATGACAACCTGTGTTCGGGGTGATCATTTGCAGCTCTCCTCTGCATCTCAGATGGCTTTACACCTTTTCACCATCAGGCATTCATTTGCATGTCAAACTCATTTGTCTTAGGCGCGATAATTAACTTGTGCTCTGATGTATGACAGCTTGCATGTTTGCATGCATGGAGCAACAAAACTCTTGTATGTCCTCGTTCCATACCAGTGATGATCCTTTACCTTGCCCCCTCCCCGCCATTTCCAACTGGACTTAAATACACACACTTATTTTTTTTCGTGTTTATCAGACCTTCCACCAGGCAGGCACTTATTGGGATGCCTTCATTTTCCAGCTCCATCTTGTTGCACAGCCCGAGGCAGACTATATTGGCCAGCAGCTTGGCAAGTAGGGCTCGGGTAATAGGTGTACATCGTCAACATATTAATGTCTCCACTCAATTAAGGTTGAAGCTACATGTTGGCCAAATATCATCAGGCTAACAGCTCAGACTTCTTCCAGGGGCACCTAATCAATATTTCATCTTGATACGCACAGGAAGAAAAACATACGCTGTTTTATATGTTGTTATAATAACTTTGTTGGAATTTGGAATGAGCATTTTACAGATTATTATTTTTTTCATATGGGACAACGTGTGGATGTTCCTAACTCCTTTTTCCGTGCCTGTATTGTTAAGTCAAATCATTGGGCTCAGACGAGTCGTGCCATAACTCGGATATCAAGTTGCTCAAATTCCCATATGAGGTTGTTCCTGTTTAGACGGAAAACAAGCTGACACTGAATCGACAGCGCATCTGCTGATTGGAGCCCAGTCGCTTCCAGACGCTTTTAATCACCCAATCAATTGCACACAATCAACGGAATTGTTAATGACCAATTAATTAACTGATCAATTACAATGTCATCACTGTTTAGAATACAGCGGGACCTTCAAAGTCCAACCAAATTCGTTGTTGCAATCTCGAAATAATAGTTGGCTATAGTAAATCACTACCTCGGTAATTAAATGTGCTTGTGAATATTCTCATCCGTTCACTCTTAAGGCATTGAATCGATCGCAGCAAAAAAAAAAAAAATTTCGCCTCTCATCTTAGATAGAACAGCTCCAGGCTGAGGGTAGGTGCAGAAATCCAATTATTTATCCTCGAAGTTAGAGGCAGTCATTAGGGGAAAGCCAATCACTGTTGCTTGGGCGGAGTCGGGTTAAGATTCAATTGTTTTCACTTTTAAAAGCTGGAATAATCACAATGAGGAACTTCTCTTGTCGTAATAGTTTCATGGTCATAAGATCTCGACAAGTTATGGATACTCATCAGCTCATCCATTGTTTACTTTTCAGCTTGCAAATGAAAATCAAGTAGAAAAAGGTCAAATCTGATTGGCTGCATTTCCTGTCGCGTAATCACGATTCATTAAAAAAAAACACAATTGATGACAAAGCCCGAGCTTCTTACTGATCACGACATGAAAAGTCATGTCGGGCATACGTGACATAATCACCCTTTATAGAAAAATATATTTCATAACTACAGTAATAAATTTCATATGCACTTCTTTTGGAGCTCATACTTTTGAGTATGTGTAGTGCAAATGAATAAATGATTAGGTTATTTCCACCTTTTACAAGTACACATGCAAATGGGTGGGAATCTGCATCCAGCTTCAAGTCTCCCCACAGAGACAAATTTTCATTTGAACACATTATCGCCCCCATTAAATCTTGGGGAAATTGGTTAGCGAGCCGCCGACTTTATTTACGGTTACCTCGGGGCGTTTTGGAGCTTGTGCGGTCTCTTAAAATCTCCAACACAAAAAGTTCACAGTTAGCGACATTAGAGTTATACATGCTTTGCTTTGACTTTTCAGATAATCTTTGGACCTTTTTTTTAATTCAGCCTTGCTTGGTGAAAATACACATACTCGATTTTAGCCCCCGGATATGAGACCTAGTTGTTCTTGTTGATGCATTATTTGAGGTTATTTTCGCAGTGTAGAAGCTTAAAGGCTTACTGTATCCACATGCTCCGAGATTGTTCGGGCAGTAAAGACTTGGAAGAATGATGGACTTGTGATGGAAAGAAAAAAAATAGACTGATGTGGAGTGACTGATAGAAGGAGAAAGGCAGTAATGATTGTTCATCACAATAAATAAAACACCATTGCTATTATCAACCTTGATATTGCAGACTTGTATTTTACACTTCGGTCCGGCTGTAAATCTTTTTTTTTTTCTTCTTCCTCTCTCTCTCTCTCTTTTCCCATCCTTTCTCAACAGCTGTTGCAAGCAGGGCTGATAACAGCACGCCCACGCTGATTAAATTGCAATCGATTGCTGCAAAATGTCAGGAAATGCAAGGATCTGCTGCCATTCGATGTGCATCGGCGGAAAGTTGAAGGTGAGGCTGTGTATGTGTGTGTGCTGTGTCATGCAGTGCGAAGAATGACAGAAGGCTTCTGGCTGTTTAATTGGTGTTAACACTTGTGGCGCACAGTTTGCAAGCGCCGTCTCCTCGGCCGTGACCAGTCAATGAGAGTCAAGAGGGTTGAAGGCCTTCATAGGGTACAGAACTAACTGTTTTTGGTAACGGAAAGGCATATTTGACACGGAACTACATGCTTTCTTCTGGCCAACTACTCAAGTTAGTTTTAGAAGAGTTGAGGTGGCGAGTATGGGCACTTTTTGAAATATGACATAGTCCTTCCGTTTGTGTTTTTTCTTTTTTGATTTTGGGGTTAGCTCTCTTGGACACAAGTTGAACCAACTGAGCCTTTTCATTTATGGCATCTGTGGTCTCAAAAAAGTGTTTTTCAGGGTGAAGAATGATTTCTCTCACGTTGCCATAAGGGTGCAAAATATTAATTGTTTAAAAGCAGTCAGCTCACTTCAAAGGTTTGAGGCGATCTTTAAATAGATCTCTATTATTAGGATAAGTAGTTGTACAGTGTGCAGTAATTGCCTTAATGATCTGCTTGTTAAAATACATAATTGTGTTGCTCATATTTTACTGCCAGACCTTTTCCCATGTCTTGATAATTTATATTTACTGTTATCCCGCATTCACCATCTCTTATTAAATAATGATCTTATTAAGCATGTATGGTGAAAGGCATGCTTTGAACTTGCCAAATAGTGATCCCGCCCTAATTGTTAAAAACTGCAGCCATTTCTATCCGTTTTGTTGTAATTCACTTTATTTGTGATTACATGTGTGATTACATGTGTGATTATTTCTCATCTTATTTCAGGTGTTAATAATTGTTCACATTTATGGGCGTGTGAAATCAGTTTAGCGTGATAATTTTTCATCTGTCAAGATGTTATATATACGAAGGATATGCATGTGTTAGTTTTTTTTGTAGAAAATATCAGCTCCAAAGTCCATCCAGTCTATATTTTCGAGTGCATTTGTTATTATGGTTGCTCAGATGACTTTGAACGAGAGGCAGGGTTCAGGAACATAGACAAACAAGCATTCACACTTACATTCACGCCTTTGGATGATTTAAAGTCCTCAGTGACTCTAGCATTCATGCATGCTTTTGGAGTTTGAGCGACAGCCGCGGTACGCAGCGAAAATCCATCCGAGCGTGGGGAGAATTATATCAAAATCCACACAGGATGGCAGAGCACAGTCCAACCCCCAAAACTTCAGAATTGGAGGGAGATATGCTAACCGCTCATGCAGTGTCGTAGATAACAGATGGGACGTTTGTAAAACTTACAACTCTCAAAGGTCTCATATTGGAAATTAATTAAAAGACTAAAATAAAAGTCAAACATAATTATGAATAAAGTGATAACACAAAGTTACTGATGTAAACTTTTATATACAGCATTCTTTACAGAAAACCTGGCAGCAGCCTTGAGATGGATTTGAATAGAAACACCAGAAAATAAGTAAACTGACACGCCAGATGGTGTTTTCTTAGTTGGATATAAAAAGAGTTGGTTTTGACTAATCCACTCGGGAAAGCATTACTAAATTCCTTTGAGAACGAGTAAGCGAGCTCGGGGGTTTACCCGAATAAATGCAATGGTTTACTGGTAAAAACCTGACTAATAACGCAACGCCTCTGTGCGATCAATAGCCCCACGAAGCGTCTTTTCTTCTGGATGCGTCGTGGATATAACTCGATAAATACAATCATGCAAAATACCCTCACTGGATCTATTCGTTTACATAACGCTTAGACTCGCGGTGTTTCGTAAATGAGCAAACAGGGAGCCCAAATTGAAATAGTTCTCGCTGCTGACACTTAGTCATGGTCAACCTGCTCACTTTCAAAGACAAGAGAAGACTTTCTCTCGGGGATTTTCTGGAAGGCGACACACGGGGGAGAAAGCCATTAATCAAAGGCACCCTCCGGTCACAAAAGAGCCTCATGGAAAATATCTACAACCTTCTCATTTCGGCTGCTAGATTTCTTGGCAAAGCCTTAAAGTGCAATGTCATGAATGGCTGGCCTCCCTCCAAAGCCATTAATGATGCCGTGATTGAACCCCTCGTTTGCGCAATCAACCCCGCCACGTTCAAAATGTCATATACGTTTGTCAGGAATGATTATTCTGAAGGTCACATTGTGATCGTGATTCTTCGGGACTGCTGCTTATTGTACAACTAAAAAATGTTCGGTGACGGACAGCGGCTGCGCTCTCAAGTGGACCCCTGAATCGTTTATTTTTTATTTTAGGGGGCTGTCGTGAACAGAATCATTTCCCCGAGCGCATGAAATCGTCCAGAAAACAACAGCTGATGGATACGTTATGTTACAGGCGTTCATTAGTCAGTGTCAAAGCAAATATATAAAACACTCAATTCAAGCACGATAAAGCTTGGCCGACGTCGTTCGTGCTACAAACAATATATTTCCGTGAAGAATTTGATGTCATCATTTTCACGGCCACGTGCATCTCCTGCCGTTGAAGCCATGTGGAACGCGTTGACTCTGACAAGGGGGTGGAATTGCCAAAATCCTTTTAGAGATAAAAACAGGACACAGGACTGCCGCTTGCTGTCTTTTTGTTTTTTTAATTGGAATTCCTCTTCTGACAGTGGCATAATGAATCATACAGACAACACAAATAATTTGTGATTCACCATAAAACTTAACAACTGCAATAACATTTTAACTATCTTGCAAATCCATGCAATGTCCATCAACTGAATTGCTCATTCTTTAAATTTTTTTCCCCAGTTACGTTGGCGTGGCCAATTGTTGCTCGACAAATCACAGAGCTCAAACATAAGTCAAGTGCAGGTAGATTATGCGTATGCCATGCTCACTTCCAGTCAGGCAGAAACTAAAGAAACTTTGAGGGATCCCTCGGTTTGCGACATTCCCGACACACGATTAGTTTGAAGTGTGAACTAATATTTGGTCAAATGACACAAGATATGCTCAGTTACCGCTTTACTTACCGGTTTTCATTTAAAAGTTCTACAGTGTATTAAATCGAGTAACTGGGCAAAAACCCGGCCGAGTGACAGCTTCTATCTCGAATAACCCGCACGTTCGCTCGTGAGTCAAGGCGCCACTCTTCTGTATTGCATGAGCCTAATGCACTTATCTTCAACAAGCATCTAAAATTAACCTTGGGCTAATGTGTCATCAAATTGAAAGACATTACTTGATTAATGTAGCAGCCATTTCCATTATACTACACTTATAAACCAATTAAAACAATCAAGCTATACAATGGCCATGCCTGTTAAACACGCATCAAGGATTTTTAAAATTTTTACCAATACACATTAATTTTGCATTTCAATTCATACTCTGTATTAAATATATAATACATATTGTGATAAGAAAAAAACCTCCTTGATTTCCCCATGCAGTGTGTAGTCACTGGCCAATGAATACAATTGAGTGCAACCAGAACAGCAAATAATGATTGAGGAATTGCAGCCCATTTCCCAAAGGGTCTCATTTGTTTAGAGAAAGAAGATAGAAATACATGTTGAATGGCTATTGTGTGAATACTAAATAAATGGCATTATTTAGTGAAAGCGTCTATGTTGAAGCTGTAAGTTGACACTAGTTGCATCTTGATTGTTTCATTTGAAATCATTTGTGGCTGTGCAGAGAGGCGAAAATCACACCAACAAAAAAAAATTCAAGCCATAGTTTTTCTACCTTGCTGTAAATGAGAAAATATTCAAATTTGTGTTATTGTATTTAACTAAAAAACTGTGTGTTAAATTTGAAAGCCAAACAAACGTCATTCACAGGGCACAAAGTGTTTCGGCAAACAATCATTTACACTCACATTCGCCCCCATGTATTTTGAATGAACCGAGCATGCATGTTT
Source organism: Syngnathus acus (assembly GCF_901709675.1). NCBI lineage: Eukaryota > Metazoa > Chordata > Actinopteri > Syngnathiformes > Syngnathidae > Syngnathus > Syngnathus acus. The sequence continues at coordinate 7,426,170 of NC_051105.1, read as the reverse complement.
TTGGAATGTGGGCAAACGACACCACACGAGCGTGGTGGGAATATGCAAGAATAGGAACACCTGAGCTGAGAATCAAACACAGAACATCTTGACTGTGAAACAGATGTACTAATTACAACTTCAGCAAGCTGCCCCATTAAGAATCTTGCATTATTCAATGAGAAGATAGGGAAAGTGTCTAAAATTGCACCCTATTAACGGTGTGATCTACCAGTATTTAAAGATCTTATTAAATGAATTCTGAGATTTCTGTGGAGATAAATAAGAAAGCTTCCCTACATTTTGGGACATGGTTAAAATGCAGAATTACATTAACTACCGTATTTTCCGGACTATAAGGTGCACCTAAAAACCTAAAATTTTCTCAAAAGCCGACAGTGCGTCTTATAGTCCGGTGCGCCTTATATATGGACCAAATTCCTAAATTTAAACTGGCCCGAAGCATTGTGTCATGTAATCAATCATAAGTGGCCCGCTGAAAACAATGAATCATGAATCAAAAAGACTATGGATCATTATTTTGTGATTATAAAGTAAATTGTTGCGTTTGAAGTTGAAATAAAAAAGATAAAATGGAGAATGATTTGATTTGGATTTAAAAATCTGACATGATGCATTAATGGTGCGCCTTATAGTCCGGTGCGCCTTATGTAAGGACAAAGTTTTAAAATGGGCCATTCATTCAAGGTGCGCCTTATGGCCCGGTGCGCCTTATAGTCCGGAAAATATGGTAGCTAGCTTCCTTGAATATTGCAGAATTGTGAGAGATTTGGCGAGAAAAAAAGAGCTTGAACATTTTTTAACACGTGTCCTTTTTTTTAGTCATTCCAATTTGGCAGGATTCATAACAACACTCCTCTGTGATGTGCCATATTTACAAGATATATTTATTCTCGTTTTCAAAGCCTTTGATGGATTTTCCTCTGTTGTGTGCTCAGTAACATTCTTAGAAAATGCAAGATAAGTACAACATTCATAATGGCAGTAAACATCAAACATGTTTTATATTTACTGAATTGAGCATTAGTAGCTGTGAATTTTTTGTGTTCCTTTACACATTTTGCTGGGTGACCTTTGCTCAAGGGCATTGGCACTGCCTCATACCATGTCAGTCACTATAGCCTCTGGCATTGTTTTCTTTTTCCTTGCTTGCCGCTGACAGTCAAGATGGTCTTTCTTGGCTGGCGTTGCTCCACGGCAGGCACACATCACCCTTCTCACAGAAAAAAAAAAAAAAACTCCGACGAGATGAGATGAAACATTGTAGGGCTGCACTTCTTTTCTCAATGTGACATGAACATTTTGCTCTCAACAGAACAAACATAGTGGACATGCCAGACTGTCTGGCTCCTTGGGTTTATGGCACAACAACCTTCTTTTTCTATCTTGCTAGCATATTTTCTGTAGCGATTGTCCTCGTGAGTATAACGGCCGAGTTGGAGCCTATCACAGCTGACCTTGGCCAAGAGGCAAGGCGCACGGGCTATAGACATTTACACTCAGATGCACACAATGGACAATAAAAGACAATGTGTTGTCTTCAATGAACCTAGACAATATACACACTGAACTGGTCGGCAGTCAATTACATGGACTGTAAAACTGAACATGCTAACTCCACACAAGGGGTGTTCAAGTTGAGATTCAACTGTGAGGCTGACATTCTATGCACAAACCCTACGGTGCTGCCCACCACGTGACGCCCTAAAACTATTTTGACATAATTAATTGATTTAACAGCTAAAACCTTGCTTGAGGACCACGCTATCTGAGGGCCTCTTGTTAGCGTTTATTAGTTTTAAATGTTTCCCAGCATTGATTAAGCCATAGCACTTTTTTTTTAATTATAAAAATGTTAGTAGTCACCACCAAATCAAAATGTCACAAAACGTATTGAAATAACTAGGAATATCAAGATCACACTTTCTTAGCACCTGAGATTGAGTCTTGAGTTTGGGTGCATTTGATTTAGCGAATACGTTTATTTTATTTATGTAGGCTAAACTGATGAGTCCACTATTGTTTTATTACCCCGTTAAATGCAACACGTGAGGAACAAGCTTGCTAGTCACCAAAAACTTCTAATTGAAGTTTGGACATAAGACGTCACAATTTTTAACCAATGCATCGCTCTCTCAATTATTTGACGATACCGTTGCGTGAGGCGTTTTCCTATCAGGCAAGGCAGACTTAAGGCTATTCTCCGGAAACCGCTATGCATTTTTCATACAAAATGTACCACGAAATCAGACCGCATGAACCCGCAGTATTTTCAGCTGTAGAAAAGTGAGGGGTAATCACAGGTCATGGATGGCCAGCTCAGTTTTTAGGCGTACTTATCTGAGGCTGCGGTGGTTGTTTGGGACCGACAAAGGCGGCTGTCTTCTCCTCTTGTTAAAAGGGATCATCCGATGACGAGGCAGCGAGAGGCGAGGCTATAAATTTGATGGGGAATACAGGAAAGAGAAACTCTTATCGTGTAACTGCTTTCCACAAAGGTCATAAAAGACACCCCGCAGGCATCAATGTGCTGTGGAAGCTCTGGCCAGCAGACGAGGACTTGTTTGCACAAGTGCTAACACGTGCATTTTATGCAAAAGTGCCTTGAGATAATGGTCTTAAACTGTGTGTGTGTGATTGTATGCAGTGTTGCCGCACACAATCCAATGGTACAACAATCGTAGTGTATAATGTCCTTCAGCGTTGCATTTTATTTCCCCTCAGCCAAGGTGGAAGCATATATTGCTGTCCCTGCATGAACCCTCCACCAGAGTTTTATTCAAAATGATGATACTCCATTCAGGTATCACATTCTGCAAATGTCATTTTTCTGTTCCCCCTGTCTCCTTTTACATATCAATGGTGGTAGCTGACCAAAGAAAGTGAATAGCACTTATAGAGAGAGAGTATCTACCGTTGTGCACAGCACAAGTCGCTGTAATTGGGCTCACCACAACTTTGAAAATCCCAACACCCCAACAAAAAAAACAAAAATTCCTTTTTGTGGGGTAAAAGTTTTTTTCCTTCTGGTAGACCAAAAACAACAGGCTTGTGCAGCTTCTTCTGGCATACGCCACATGAAATCAAGCATAAGCATCTCTACGGAGCGTAATATTTTCTCATGAACCAACTTAACAGTAATTAAAAATGAAAATTTTTCAGAATAAGCGTTTTTAAAAATACACGAAGTGAAGTCTTTTTGGGGACAGAAAAGGCCGCGTGTGTTAAAAGGCCACTGGAAGTGCAGTAGTTCATGTCCCTTCTGCTCACCATTTCTTCGCTGTAGATTTTCTTGACCACAAGTGTTATTATATTTTTGCAGTAAGAAAGTGGTATCAAAGGGAGAGAAAAAAAATTCAACTATTCAAATGCGGCTATAATCAGCTTTACTTGAGAGGACCAAGGGAAGTGTCAGACACGACAGAGGAGTCATTATAAGGGATTGGCGAGGAAAGATGACGAGAGCCCGAGCAATCAGTCCATCCTCTGGTGCAAGAACCAAATCCCCAAAGGAAACTCGGTGCAAACATTCGATTTGTTCACGGGCGCCTCTAAGCGAGTCTGACTTCTGGTGTGTCCTACCTCTTGCTGCACATCGAGCTCCAAACAATCAAAAGCAACTCCCGATTTGCAGCTTTCCTGCCACGTCTGTCATCATTTGCCTCCATCTTGACAGTCGTCATGGTTTAATCGTGTTAAATGAGATGATAAAGATAATTGTATATTCATTTGGTTTGATTTGGGCATAATCAGCGCCTTGATTTGTTTGTTTGGATCAGCTGGATAGATCGCTCAGATGTTGCATGATGGGCGGTATCATCAGCAATGGTACCATGTCACATCATTCAGACAAAATCTATATGTATATTATGTATTATATGTATATTATATATATATATATATGTATATTTCACATGCGTGCGCAGTTTTTAACTTTTGCATCAGAGAAAGACGAGCAGGAAGCACAGGAACACGCACACACACAAGCACACAGATTTTTCTCTTTTCAGAAGATCTATTAAAACCTTTAAAAATCAAGTGTAAAATAATTGACCCTGGGGAAGTACTAATCTTATCGCATTTGCTAGCACATAATATCCTGACTGATTCCACTTATAATGTGTTTTTTGGGTTACATGTTGTGTCCTTTGAGAGCTGAAATGACAGGAAGGATTGCATCATTTAATACGAGTGAAGACTTTATTTTTTCTCCTTTAAGTGCTCATGGAACCAGAACCTAATTTGCATCTGCAGTCAATGGAATTGGTTGGGACATTTACAGGGAGCCCCTGCAGCACATGTGAATATTCCCAAAGATTATAAGATTGTGTTTGGCTTTTCTTCATAATGCTTCCGTGTTTGTTCAGGGCAGAGGGGGTGGCGCAAAGTGAGCCGCGCTTGCGGCTCGGGGGTCAATATTGCAAATAGTGTCTCGAGTTGAAGTCAAACAGTTTTGATCCCCAGCTGATCGAAAGGTTTACTCATCCAAATGTATTTCACACAGATCCCCATCCACTAGCAATGGCGTTTTTATAGGGGAAAATAATCATCGCAATGACTTTTCTTTTCTAATTCAATTTTCTCTTTTATGGTCTACGTTATACATAGCATCTGCAATTTACTACAACGTTTCAACAATGACAAACAAATTGTCCCTAAGATGCAGCAATGCGGAGTGGCTCAGAGATAGTCAAGCTTAGATGGATGTCTTACACGAGCCACTTGTTGCTAGGCAGAATTTGCACATGTAATTGTTTGTGCCAAATAGGCTGACGGAAAATTGGCAAATACAAGCTGATTGTCAAACAGGTCTGCTGGCAGGAACAGCAATATGGAAAAACAAGAAAAAATTGTCATATACAAACCACGCCCACTACAGTTTGAAAATTAGACAGACACACAATAAGCAATAAAAACAAAATCTGTGCCATTATCTTAAGTAGATTTTAGTCTGAGGAATTCAATTTGGAACTAAATTGACACACAATTATCATTATAACTGTGAAATTTGTGTTTGATGATGTGCTGTCAGAATATTTGGCCAAATGGTTCAATAAATGTTGGGAAACACCGGCTAATTTAATCTATTTATTTTACGAGTGTTATTAGCCATGTATTTTTTTTTTTTTACTTCATTTATTTGTTAATTTAATCTACTCTGTCTTTTTCAGTTTAAAAATTTCATTTCAGTTTTTCTTCATTGGTTACGGGACTTGCTTCAATTAGCTTTTACAAATGTACATCATCTTTCTACGTCCTCCCCCAAAGCACCGAGCAGCAGATTGGAGAAAGGTTTTTAGATGTACGGTATGCCTCTTCTCACACCCACCGTTATGAAGGAAAATCAATATTCTTCCAAAAAGCAGAAAATAACGAACATTGTGTTCTTTGTATTTTAGTTCATGTTTTTATTCAATTCGAGGGACATATTTTTATGTCTTTTAGGGAGCCAGGCATTTAATCCCAGGTCTGTGTTTAGCCTGTATATTGAGAAATATATATTTTCTGGTGATATGGTAAAGGAGGGTCTGAAAATTTCTGGCACTGAATGAATTTTAAAATTCTATTACTACTTGCATTATTATTCTCAAATAAAGACAGACAGGGGAATTTTGTTTTACTTTAACCTTTAGGAGCGCAAAGAAACTCAGAGTTTGAATGTACTATATAACTTTTTGATGTTAAGCTAATTTTTTTTAGAATCAAAGTTAGTCGTTGGATCTGGCAAATCTTTAGAAAAAAAATTAAAGAGTTAATTTTTACTTTCTAAATCGCTTTCTGAAACAGGATGAATTTTCCTTGGAATTGAACGTTTTCATGCACTTGTTGCTTTGGGAAAAGATTCATACTCGGCTATTGACTCGAGATGATAAATCTGCAAATGTCATACTGCCCAAAACCGGAACTGGCTGAGCTATTATGCCGCAATAGATGTGATGTCATGCAAAGGGGCCATTAGGCTACTACTCTGTGTTGAATATAAAACGCATATTAACAGTGCCAAATTTCACTCGTACACTCCGCCGTGCACCCGGAGATCATAAACGAGAACCTTAGATCCCAGTAACAAGCCTTGTCTATCACTTTATTCAAACGCGTTTTGTCACTTTGCTACAGCGCCCCTGCTGACATTGAATTAATATTCATCTCTACCTTGAGACCTTTGCAAAACTTCTCATCAACACTGCCGCAGCAGCCGGCATGCACTGAGAATTCTCACTTTAATTATGGGCTCTTATTATCATTGCACAATGACCACAGAGGTCGATAATTCTTTGCTAAATTGACCCTCAGAGTGTTTTTTTCTTTCACCCGCCTGGTTTAAATAAAACATTTTTCCATGCTTGTAGAAGAGGAATATAAAGATCGCAATCGCAGAGCCGTGAATGAACAGCCGAGCGTAAACGCAAAGACCGCAGTTGTAAATAATAAGAAAGATTTCAAGCGCACGAATGAGTTTATCAGGGAAAAAAAAAAGACATACTGTATATTTCTCATTTCAGACAAAGACAGATTGAGAAGAGAGATATTCTAACATTGCATGCAATTATATTCCAAACCATGCATGAGCAGAAACGGGGTGATTTCCCAGGGGGGGTTGTGCTAATCCATTCAAGTACCATGGCACCTTTTCATGCACTTCTTTAAACAAATGATATTTTTAGCCCGCTGTAAGGTCACGCTATTTACATGCAATTCCACAGCTTCCAAGACTATTAAAGGTGGCAAGTCCTTCTTCAAACATTACAGTGTGCTGGATCCCAATTTACACCTTAAAGTCCCAATGATCGTCACACACACATCTGGGTGTGGTGAAATTTGTCCTCTGCATTTAACCCATCCCCGTGTGATTTTGATCCATCCCCTGGGGGAGAGGGGAGCAGTGAGCAGCAGCGGTGCCTCGCTCGGGAATCATTTGGTGATCTAACCCCCCAATTCCAACCCTTAATGCTGAGTGCCAAGCAGGGAGGCAATGGGTCCCATTTTCATAGTCTTTGGGTTTGAACCCACAACCTTCCAATCTCAGGGCGGACACTCTACCACTAGGCCACTGAGCTGGTTAACTAGGTCTTAAGAATGAGTCAGATTCTTCCCTCTTTCTCTCTTTGTGATTGTGTGTGTTCATGTTCATGTGTGTGTGTGTATGCCTGTGTTTGTGAGGCAAAGAGCAGCTCTTTGTATGCTCTCATTTGCAACCCGGCAACACGTCCGCCATGCTCCAACGTCAGCATGCATCAGTTAATGTCTCGACGTGTTCTTTCACGGGAAATCTGACAAAAAGCAGAGAAGGACTTATTAATAATCTGATTTTCTTTCTTCTTTGTCAGTGCTTCACTGACCCAGCGTAAAGCAAGCCAGTGACAGTATACGTATATATGGGTGTCTCTGATGGTGTCTTAATCTTAGATTTACAACTAGTGACTGTCAAGTGACTCATGTCTCGACTTCTCTCGTTTACCTTCTTTTAGAAGAGATATTTTGGATGAAGGATTTTCCGACCTATCACTCCCAGTAGGGTAGCTCTAAGGCAAAAATGTGCGCTCCCTCTAAAGGGCAGAGGTGCTGTCAGACAAAAAAATGCCTTTGGCCTTCCTTCTAACCTGTCCGCTGTACACTGTGGATTTTCCTGCACATTTTCACCATTTTTTAAAAAAAGAGAGTTTCTGGCCTTTTTGCTGGTATGGCTAGACTAACAAATCAAAGAAAAGTTTTTATTTTTTCCAGCCAATGTAAGACTTCAAAAAAGAGCTATGAGCATGAGCGATTTATCGACGTGGAACTCTTGAGTTTCCGCAGCCAGTGGAAACATCCCGGGCCCTTTTTTGCACAGCATCACTTTATTGAGATGAAGTCTTCTAGTCTAGTCTTCAATCTTCTGTTGTCAATAAACCATTCACACTGATTGACAATTTAGGATCTTTACCAAACCCAGAACTTTAGAATCGTGATGCGGATGTTCATAATATAACTTTTTCAAGTAACACACAAAAAATGTCTTGTTTTGGTTTAATGCTCGGAAGCCCAACTGAATTCTCACGAGAACAGGCTGAGACTGTGAATCAAAAGCAATTAGCACGCGTTTACCTCCATCGACGAACCGGCGAATTAGCTCTTTTGCCAGCGTGTGCCTTTGTGCGTCTGTCATTTGGAGCTGCTCTATAATCAAACGTATAGATGCGTACACTCGAGGCAAGGTGAAGAGGCGTGCTGGGATATTTACCCAACGTGCATTGCGTTATGGTTAACCTACTTTCTCAAATTCAAAAGAGGGGGAGCCAGTAGCTGGCAGCTGCTTCTCATACTTTTATGCCAACTGAGTGTTCTTTGAATCTGGCTCAAACACCATAGGTGGATACGGAGATTCTCTAATGCTTTATTTAGAGCTGCTTGAGCTTCATCAAAGTCCTAAATAATCTTGCTAACCTGAAATTATTACACTTCTGAAGGTGTGTGGTCTCCATGGTCACAGTTTTAGGTCGTCCCTATTAGAGCCAATGCAAAATAGAATATTGCCCAGTGCTCACTCAGGCAACTTTATAGATATCATATATGCTAACAGCTAACACCACTAATGATAATATCCTTTATAAATGCTAGTTTTCTTTTGCGTTATTTTTTTATTTTTTATTTGGCAATAAATATAATATTTACTTCATCCCTTTTCGTTATATTTACAGTCAATACATAATAATAATTTCAAAAATCTTTGTACAAATATTATCATTCTAATGGCTGATGCCAAAGGATAGACCTTTGGTACTGGATGCCGTTTAGCTGCTGCAAGTGTACCTAATGAACTGGCCGGTAACTGTATATCAAGGACAGCTTTCTCGGTCAAACTTCGTTAAAAATGCATCCTCCTAAATAATAATTAATTAATGGACTGAGCTAGTGGTGCCCATTTATATTCTCTTTTTTTACAGGCAGTAAAATGCCTGCAGAAAAGAACAACAACAACAACCAAATAAACAATCTATAAAGGCATTTAAAAAGATGAATTAAATAAATTCTTGTCAACAAAAGAAAAGTGGTTTGGATAACGACAGAGCGGAATTGTTTGATGTTCACTTAAAATAATAATTACCGTTTGCAGTGATAACACAAATGACACGTCAACACCTGTCGTTTTTATTATTAGCGGTCCCCCTCATGCGGTGGGGCTGCTGTGACATCCCCCACGTAAGCAATCATTAAGGAGATGTTTTAATCAGCCGAAAGACACGAGAGCAGCTATGCACGCATGCATCATTTATGCTCGCTTTACTGCTGGCGAACCGTGCTGCAGAACTTAACTAAAAAATAAATAGCATGGTGTTTTCTTTTGGGCTTCAGTCTCTGACAACATCGCTCAGAGAAACAATGCTCTTTAATAATTGACCAGCCGAGAGTTTTTTTTTTTTTCTCTCTCATCACTGCAGTGCTGCACCATTTGTTCCCCCAAAATGTTGATGCGGGCAATGAATTGAGATGGACGCACACTTCCCAAGGAATGGAAACAACACTTTGAGGGCATTCTTACATATCTGATGAATGTCTTTGGAAGAGTTTGTCTGACACTTCAAAAGTGATTCACCAAGTGCTTTTATATCAATAGTTTGCTTCCTCTGGTCTCAATCAGTTGAAAGGGTTTGTAAACAATGTCTGTGTGCGTTTGTGTGTGCGTGAGAATTTTCCACTCGTACAAAAACGTCACCATAAACCGATGTCAGTCTCTTCTCAAGAGTGTAAACATTAACAAGGTTTGCTGAACAGACTAGCAAGCGATTAGCCAATAAAACGGCGCTAATTAACTCCAAATGGAACAAACTTTAATATTTATCTGGACAATCAAGCATAATATAAGCAAACATGCGTTATATTGAATTGGAATATTTGAAGCCCCTTCCCCACTGAGGGGCAAACATTTTCCACTGCTGGCGAAAAAAAACAAAATACACGTTCAGATTTGGTCAGGGTTTGTCCAAGGTCGCAAATTTTCGCCAAACGTTCTTTTGCCAAACGTTTAAATCATCCAAAACTGCACCGGTTATTTTTTACGTTTTAACCTTGAGTTGCAAACTTTCCTCTCTCTCTTTCTCGCCCCATAAGTCTTCCAGCTTGTTTGTGACACGGAGACAAAGCGCTTAAAAGGTGACACTTTTGGAGACCCGAGATATTTAAACATGACAGAATGTCTTCGCGTCTCCGCTTTATGCATCTAATGGCCCACTTTGTCTGAGGGAAATAGGCAAGCGGTGGACTATTTTTGCCCAATTCAAAGGCAAGGAAAGTGTGTCATGACCCAGTAGCACATGATAAAAAAGCGGATGAAACTTGTGTGAAGTCCTGCCGCCTCGGCCCCCCTCAACGCTGTAAACATTATTCATGATCGACAGATTGGCATGCATCTGAACCCCTCCCAGAGGAGAGCCACTTTTGAACGAGAAATCTAAATAAAATGTGTGTGTAGTTTGGGAGCTTTTTGTTCGACGGGAGTCAATAAAAGGATTGTTAACTGCCGAGGGTTTAGAGTGACGACCGAGTGTCAGACTCTACCAAGAATAGTTGCAGGACAATGTGGAAAAAAATTGAATCAAACTGTCTGGCCTGTCAGAGTGTTCAAAGTGGAAATACGCTTAGCGGCCACCCGGAGCGCCATCACAAACGTCGCTGCAACAAAGACAACCGTGGCCACTTTTGATTGACAGACACTCTTGAGTCATTTCATTCATGTTATGAAAATGACTTTTTGACAGTTGATTCAGAGCCAGGGTTAAAACCAAAACGCACTAAGTAAGGCTTTGAATGCTGCTAGTCAGTTAGCAGGATTACTCAATTTCATTGGAGATTTTCATAGGGGAAAGTTCATATATATACACAAAAATTGGTCGGTAAACGAGAAGACTTTCCAGGGTTAATTTACCTGAAAATACTGCTACATATGCTTGAATACTGATTTTTATCTTTCGTGAAGAGGCATGTGGCTTATTGCCCAACGCTGTGTTCCAAGTAACTATAATGAGCAGCTGCCGTCTTAGTCAGGAGACCTTGTGCGCTGCATTAGATTTTTGCGACAACATCCCTTTGGTAACAAGAATGTATTTACTTTTTTCACAACAAATGGTAGAGGCGTGCGACTATTACTTATGTCGTTTCCCAAGAACCAGTTGTCTGAAAACTAACAGACAAACAAAATATCTCGCTCCACATTTTCCAACTTTTGTCAGATGAATTTATCTTGTTTGCGGCTTCCTCTCCCATTCCAAAAATATGCTTATTAGGTAGATTAAAGATTCTAAATTGTCCATAGTAGGATTAAACTATTTTAGGAAAATAACCTTGTATTTTTTTCTCTCAATATTGACATTTAGTATGCTTTGTTCCCAATGTCCCTTTCCTATTTTAACAAATGCAAGGAATTAATGAATCCTTATTCAGTTTCATTCATGAAATCAAATGACGCAATATCCAACCACATACAAACAAATTTATCCTCTTAACTTATCCGACCGCTGACAAGTTTTCCAAATCATTTGACCCAAGGATGCATTTTAATTGTTCACTACTCAAGTAGCACACGGTGACTATTTTTTTTTTACTACGTGAGATGAAAAGAACGTTACATAATCACCTCAAGGTCTAGTGAGACAGAACAATCACTGAAAATTACACGCACCCAGCACGGCACTGTGCAGCAGGCTTTTAGCGCAACCTGCTCGGCAGCCTTGCAATCTGCTCCCAATGACTAGACGAATTACAGCGTTTGCATTAGCAAATTTTGTCATGTCACAATTATATTGCAAATAGAATAAATTGATCAGTTCTAGTACATGGGTGTGACTACGTTCAAATGAGTGGTTCCTGTTTATTTTTTGTTGATGGTGTCATTTGTCTATAAAATTAGGGGTTCGCTAAAGACAACAAAAAATAAAATAAATGTACACCAACTTACAACAAACAACTTTATTAAAAAAAAATTGTCTATCACAGAAAAAATGTGAATTACAATTTACACACCAATTTGTCTGAAATAAAAAAATACTGCCACCTACTGTAGTGTTTGTGCAATTACATTTGCCACTTTTTGACTGAACTAGAATAAAAAACAGATGAGTAACAATTGCCGATCCACATTCAGCGGTGTTAACAGTGCACACAGTTAAACAAAAGTACAAAATGAAAAAACTCACTGTAGACCAAAACATACACTACCGTTCAAAAGTTTGGGGTCACAAAATTGTTTGGGTGACCCCAAACTTTTGAACGGTAGTGTAAATATTATTATAATAAAATATTATGAATTAAATATTATAAATTATATCTTATATTTGTATAAGATTATAAAAAATCTATGAATATAAGTATACATATATATTATAAGATTTTTTACACAGAAGATTATATATATAATCTATAAATAATTATCTAAATAAATATATACACTACCGTTCAAAAGTTTGGGGTCACAAAATTGTTTGGGTGACCCCAAACTTTTGAACGGTAGTGTACTTTCCAAATGCTGATGTCAGTCATTAGGCCACGCCCCTTAAAAGGCACACAATTTAGACACTGTGATGTCCTGCTTGTCCCGGTATACAGTAATCCGACGTTATAAGATCCGTTTATTTCTTTACATTCATTTTATCATATTATATACAATAAAATGCAAATTAAACAATACAAGCTCTATTTAAAAAAATAAACTTGTCTATCAAGATACCTGCGACATTAGTTTTTTGACACTTTGGTCAAGTACTACTACGGAGTGCCTCTGAGTTAAATTGGCAGCTATTACATTGGTTTTCATGAGACAGGTGTATCAAATGAAATGAGGTCGGTTAAAAAAAGCATTATACTCCCCAGCAGCTTTGAATCCAAACTGCACATTATCAAATAGAAATACATTGTCTCCATGTCACTGAGTTTGTTAATTCAGTTCAACAGCAATCTCTATTCTGCATCTCTTACAATTAGCTTTGTGAAACTCTGCTAACAATTGAACGTAATAGACAGATAGAAGCTAGTGAGAATGTTGGCCGGGAGCTGGAATGCCGCCCACCGTTCCACCGTGTCACTAATGGTGTTTGCTTGCTGTGATCACAACTGTGATGAATTAAAGGCAAGGGTCACATTTTGTGCACTGCATGTAAATGGATTTAAGGAAAATGGACACATCCTAACTTTAGCTTAGAAGATTTAAATAATTAAATCGGAGTGGTTGCCTCAAAAACGTGACATTGAAACCATTTTGTAAGTTTGACTTGCCGGGTTGGAAACGAGCGCGGTGTATTCAAACGGGGAGCCTCCAATTTAAACTTGCTTCTGAGTAATGTTAAAATAATGAAAGAAAGAAATTGATACAAATTTGGACGATGTGAGACATCACCAAAATGAGCAAGAATTTAGCTGGAGCCAAGTGAGCATCTAAAGTAGGAATTCTTTTTTTTTGTGTGGCAGATTTATCCCGCCACTTGGTAGATTCTAGACGTTTTACATGGCAATCCCGCCACATGGTAGATTCTGGACGTTTTACACAGCCAGCCTTTGACCTTGGACTTTAAAGTGGTCTTTGTTGTGTCTGTTCTGCATAGCCTTGAGTGCGAAAGCGTGTGAGCAGATTCTCCGAGTTGACACTGACTGAATGCGCTTCACGATGTTATTTTATTCACTTCGCGTTTGAATGAATATTCATATATTGTCACGGGGGAAAAAAAAAAGCTGCTCATTCATAACATTTAATGTGAACACATGGTACATGCACTCTTGCCCAGATTGTTACGTATCACAGCAATAGTAATTAAAAGCATGCTCATGTACCCCATAATGCCAGAGCGACGCTGTCACAAATGCAAATAGTAACTACTTGTTCGTTAATGCAAAAAGCTAATAAGCTAAGCTATCAATTTAATCAATCCTCAGTTATGCAATATTACAGTATGTACTCTTCTCCATGGCAATAAAAGTCTAACTAAATGAAAGTAGCAAGCCACCATTAGTCGACGTTTAAAGGCAAGGCCAGCGTAAAAAAGAGTTGTCCCATTTTAGTCATTTAAATAGTTCAGCGTTGAAGGAACACCATGAGAATTGTAAGGTCGATATTATAATGCAAATGTGGAAGCATCGCAATATGGATGATGGCATCCTCTCACTTCTGATTAACATTTTATGCAACAACTCCTACTATACTAATCACAGGGCTTATTTGCTTTTTTTGCAAAGTGACACCAATAAACAATTAAACAAAAGCAGGTCACATGTTACATCTGCATGCATTTTGAGCTGGTGATTAGTTTGTTATGCATTTAGCTGATCGGTGATGGGGTGAAAATGTCCATATACTGTAGCCGGTCATAAAACCATCGAGAAGACATGCATGGTGAGCTCATTTGAGGGAAATTACATATCCCCACATGATTGTTAGCTTGACGTTACACCCAAAACCTGTCTCATTATCAAAATGACTTTTCCCGTTATGTCAGAAAGGGTCAGTTTTGTTCTAAAAGAGAAGATTGTATTTCTTTGTGATTTGCTTTCCAGGTGCACCATTGGAAGAAAAAAGAGAAAAAGAAATTACCATCAGAACCATCTCGCTCTGACTGCAAGTTCAATGTGTGTGTGTGTGTGTGTGTGTGCGTGTGTACGTGCGTGTGTGCGTGTGTGTGTGTGTGTGTGAGGTGTGTATAAATCATGGGCAAAGAACACCAGCTGTTCACAATCGAAGGGTGTCTTTCTGAATTCTAATAAGTATTCTCACCACCTCTGTCAATGTTGTTTGTATGTTTGTATAAAGGCCTATGCCAAAAATCTCCAGAGCAGTTGTCGTTACAATCTGGAGTGGCGGCTTCATGATTTGATGCTAAATTTACTTTTAATGGGGTTTTCGCTACATCTACTAATCCTTGTGGAAATACAGTTGAACAATTTATTTGCAGAAATACTTCATAATTAGGATCTGAGCATGATGGCCGTTTTGGAATTACTCTTCTTCCCACTAATAACTTTTATTTTTTTCCTCAATGTGCTGGAAAACTCACCAATTCTTCAAGTCTGTTTAAAATGTTTGTGATTGGTTCCTAATGCTCTAAGTAGTGACCCTTGACCAGACAAAATTGCCCTGAACATCAGTTTGACGGATTGACACAGAATTGGGTCACATGTCAAAATTCAACATTTTAGTTTTTTGGCAAATTTCATGAAAGTAGGATTTTTTCTTAGCCTTTTCAAGTCTAGTCATGAGTTTGAAGATTCTACAGTTTTATATAATAGTATTTTGTCAGGTATTATTTTGTATCAGACGTGAAAATCAATACAGACATTTTTTAACAACATACATCTGATTAGCATTATCTTCATTCACAATGGCATCATCTCTAAAGATTACAAAAATGTTCGGTATATATTGTAAATGGAGCCATTTTCTGACCTTAAAAAATCATTAGTGATAATCACAGTGAGAACTCAATAACATAATCAGTGTAGATGAAAATGATTATTAAAAATAGCATCAACTTCATTTGAACAACTTTGTTATGCTGTTACCTACAAAGTATAGCTCCCAGATTGAACAATGTCTGTGGCCTACACGGTGGGAAAAAAGTATTGTTGCTGGAGAACTGACTCGGAGTTTTCACATTGGTCATAATGATCGCTGCCTGGCTAATGTTTGTTGCATCGTTGCCTGAGGCCGAACTGGATCACCACTGGTGCTCCTTTATGTTAAATCGAGCTGCCTATTTGCATGAAACATAACACAAGTGGTTATTGGGCTTATGTCGGCGTCGGTATCACCGCTGTCTGTCAACAGAATCACATTACACCTCCCGAGGCCCCTTTTACTTACATTTATCAGAGCGAGAAAGAAGCTGTCGCGTTGTGGAACAGATCCAAAGCACAGAGCAGATCGCGGGGAGGGTTATTTCTAATGAAAGATGAAGTTGACCTTTAAGAGACACAAGATCGGGCATATTTGGGCTAATATCTATTAACGTGGTGGATTTTGAGGCGGTTTTATCCAAGCCACTGGCCTTGGCTGCGGTCTGTCCTCTTGAGTGCACTTGTAGTGGTGGCTTGACAGCTGATGTCACATATTCATATGCTCCCCCCCACCCCCACCTTCTTTGTTGATCAAATATGTACTAACCGCCCTCTGGCTGTCATTTCATATCACACAGACGACACAATACTATCAGTTCCTTCCTTGTGTACTTTCCCCCAACATCAGACTCAAACCTCCCTTGGGCTGAAGTAATTAAATGACAGCTAATTCCTTTCATGAAATACCCATTAACATCATGTTGTGATTTAGACACCTTTGTCGTTCAAAGGTGTTTTGTCGGTGAGTGTCAAAAGAGGCAACGGCTTTTTCTAATGTGTTTTTCGAACAGGTTGTTCAAATATACGTAAAATGAACTCATTAATCAACTCAATTAATTGGGTTTGATTTGCGATCCGTACACACGTTTTCTGCAGAACTCGTCCTCATTAATGTCCCGGGTGAGCTGCAGCCTGTCCCAGCTGACTTTAGGCCACAATCATAGTTTATAATCTCCATTATTTGAAAATGGATTTTAAAACACTGCAATGTGCATCCCAGCAGTTTTCCTACTAGGGTAGAGATCCATAAAGAAACAATACACGAAGTGCCGAATCTATCATCTTTTTTTAAGGACAATTTTTCAATGTTGTTAAGTACATGTTAAGACATTAATATGACCTGGAACCTGCAAAAGCTGAAGTCCCATCAGAATTAAGCGTGAAGACTGGGATAACTCAATTTTTGTCATTTTACCGGAGCGCGATTTAAGGTTTTATGGCTGCAATAAAATCTAGGGGATTTATATCTTGGTGATTTATACGCCAATGATTACTTCTTCTAGATCCTTGGTTTTGCAGAAATTGTGGTTTCACCCAGATTTGGGCATTTTGTCAAATCTAATAAATTTGAAGCCGAATCATATTGGATCACGTTAGTAGCACAACTGTCAGACGATTGATTTCAGTTTCATAGGTTGGATCTCATTCAATAGCACCAGTCAGTCAGTTCACTAAAAGACACATACTGGGATTAGAAAAACAACAAAAAAGGTTGTGCTCTAAGTCCAAACATCTAAACACCAACTGTCATGCTCAAAAACGTAACTGGACTCTCACGAAATTCCCGATGGCCACCACAATCGTGGTCTTGCTGAAACAAAACATGTTTGGTGTATCAAAGGTTTCATGTGTGGTGCCTTTTTCGTAGAACCCAGCAAAAGTGATATATTGTTGCAGTCATACGTATGTGCTTTCAGAAAATAACGCAGTATTCGGCACTGTATTCACCAACATCTAGTGTGACGTATAAAATATTCATCAGACAGCAACAACTGCTTTCAACACAACAGTAAGCAGTTACGGCCGTTACGGCTCTGATGTTACTTCCTACGCTGGAAAATCGCTGCTTCCACTTCAACACAGTTTGTTGTGGTTTATTCCAAATAGAGACAGTGTCGGCAAAGTGCCAGCTTTTACAGGCAGTGTGAAAGCGGGAATATATCAGAGATCACGGCTCGCCAACCCCTGGAGGGTTTAAGAACCATGGGCATAAACAAGCTCTTTGTTTGCTTTGAGATCCAAAACATAAAAAGATTCTGTCATTTTAATATTCGACCCCCTGAGGGCAGGCACGCCGCCGCGTTCAATGACATCCCTCAGTCCAAATGAAAATGACCCTCTCCATATCGTTGCGTTGATGTGCCGAGCGTCGGCGAAAGGTGGAAAACGAGCTCTTAATCGGCCGTGTTGTTGAATTATTGAATTAAAAGCTTAAGTGAGCGGGGTGAGCATGTCAATTTGGCACAAATGAAACGGCGCTCGCCTTGTTTCATTTCCATCTGAAAAGATGGCTTGTGTATGTAAAATGTGGAAGAATGGGGGGTATTACGCCGATCACTTTCATTGTCTGTAATTCCTTTTCACCGCGACTGTCATCAATCTGAGAGACAAGTCGCATTCATCCAAACGCAGCGCACTAGTCTCTAATCTGCATTCTGCTCCATGCCGGAGCACTTTTCTGTACCAGAGCTCTGTGTAATCAAGGGAAAAAGGTTTATTCCAAAGCCAATTCTTCTTAATTATGGCAGAAGTGGAGGTTCAAACTGCCTCAGTGAGATGGAGTTTAAGACAACGTGAGGGCTAAGTGTGGCGCACACGCACGGAAAAAAGGAAATTGTTGAGCCCTCGTCTACTTGACATTCCTCTCACCTGTCTGCCGACATTCCCCCGTGATCTCAAACCTCGGGACTGATCCACATGAAATGATGCCGTGTTTGTATTTCAATGGGATGAGTTGCCGTGACCCACGCAATCTCCCTCTCCGAGACTATTTCAACTTATGCAGATGAGCTCATCAGAGCTTGCCTGTTGAGATGAGACATCTAGGTCTGGAATTGTGTCAATAGCGGCAGCAAAACAAATGCAAATCAAAATCCAAATTAATGTGTTTTACCCGAGGAGGAAAGCGAGAGTCGCACTTAGAGTCTGTGCTCAGTAGATGACAGGATTCTGTTTTCCGCCAGCTTGCGCGCAAACATGGATGCAAATAAACGTTCTCAAAGTGCTGACCGTTGAAAGTGAGCTACAAAAATTTCCAGAATCCACACCAAGAAACAAGAGCTTTCAATGTTAAGATAAAAAGTGGAAATCACTGCTTTATTTGCCCGATCCATCTGTGTAAACATGCAGTCGCTCTTCATAGGCTCTGTAAAGCAAATGAATTGGTTCTGGTCCAGACTTTTAGAGGAGAATTCCCCCAGTCCTGCCGATGTTTATGTCCCATGTCGTTCGTCTGCAGCCTCCTTCGCAAAGCAGGTTATCTCCAAAAAGGGAATCAACCAACGGATGGATGGACCGAATGTTTTATGTATGCCGACCAAGGCCTTTTGTCACACGCGCCCACTCTTTCATTCTCCATTTTGCTGAAAGTCACATCCAAGGCTGCATTTTCACTGCGTTTCTCGATGCCTAAATTCCATTCACATGTATTTTCCGAGTTATCCATAAGCGCTAAGTCTCCAAATGACCCACATGCCCCCCTCGAGTGCACATGGAAAACCAAACAGGTGTTAACAACGGGCAGAGGCAACACAGAATGAATCATAATAATAAATAATTAAAGACCCCGTGAATTTGGCACACCACAGGGAAGCCAAATCTGAATAAATAAATAAAAAGGCAAGTGCATCAAATGAGGTGCTCAGATCGTGAAATATGTGTCAGTTGGTAACAAGAACACAGTTCACCTGCACTTATAAAAAATAAAAATAAAAATCACAATAACAGCAATCACAAGAGGATCTTTGTACTGCCTGTTTGTAATACAAACGTTTAATGTTATATGGTTTTCTTCTTGCACATCATAACTGCAAGAAACCTCGACACTACTCAACTGGCATTCATCTGCAATCGTTCTTCTTGTTTGGTAACATGAAATATTCAGAGCATATTCAGTGGTCTTTTTTTCATGTGTGTGCGCGCACTGTGCTGGTGTGTGTGTACATGGCATCAATCGGCAACGTGAGCCTTGTATTAATGAGGTACATCCAAACCGACCAAGAATCAGATTCAAATAGTACCTTTTCCTCCTCAAAGACTAATCAAGGTTACACATGTATGGAGAACATTCACAATGATTTATTTATTATTTTGAACAGATAAGAATTAAGCAGCCGATCGGTACTGTTACTTGAATCCGTCAAGCAAATCAACAGTTAAGCAACGTACTTGTTGCCTTTTAAATAATGCTTTTCTCTTGATAGCTCATTAACCCAAATGCTAATATTGTGCGGCTATCTTTATACATGATGCCGAGTTGCTATCCGTGGCACAAACTGTCTTCCTTGAACCATGTCGTGCAATTTGCTCCTTTTTTTTAATGAGCATTTTGGAGCAATTGATGGACATATTGTTCCCGTCTGTAAAATTTTACATATTTAGTGCCACGGGGGGCTTGTGAATAGGAAGTCATTGCGGATGTCCCCCCCCCACTAATCAAATTATCTAAATTTTGTATTTACAAGTGTTAACACTTAATGCATTATTTGTTCGGTTGTTTGCCGCCGCAATGACCCATTTTACCCCCCACGGGGATTATTAAAATTTAATTTGCTCCACGGTCTCAGAGTTCTTCTCTAGGAGGAAGAGAGGGAAGAAAAGTCTCATAGCAGTTGAGTGTTATTTATTTATTTATATTTTTATCACACTCACATGTCTGTTTGAGATGTTTAAAATAAATAATGTAACAAAAAATATACTGACGCCTCAAGCTCCGCTGTCTTTGAATTAGCATCGCCGACGCTACGTGACGCCATTTGGCGGGACGCATCAGAGAGTGAGTCAACTCACCTTGTGATGGGATGCACTAATGTACAGTGCATGTTTTTTTTTTTTATTTGTAGTTAAAAATATAGAGAGCAGTGACAAAAAATAATGGGAAGGGGGGGCACACTGAGCTCCTCCAACAATGTTTGAGATTCGATCCCTCCAAAATACATCTGCTGCCACAGTGCATTGCTATTATTGGAACAGTTGCAGGGTTATTCATGTTGTTGTTAAAGCAACACTATGCGGTATTTGTACTTTAAAATAGAAGCTTGTAAAAGATGTTCAATGAAATATTATCATGACTTTGTGGAGTTGCAACTTTACTGCTTTTTGTTGGACACATACTACAAGAATTGTTTGGGAGATGTGGATTGGCCATACTTTTGTTTTTACATTTCTTTTTTTTTTTTTTGTGAATCCTGGTACATTTATGACTGGCGGTTACATCTGTGAAATGAACCAGAGATTTACATTTTGAATCACAGCAAAACCTATTGCCGACCGTCGGCCGTGAAAAGTAGTTGCTGAACCCCGCATGCTGCGTTACAGTTCGGTTGGTTTCAGCCGCATCGCTTAAAAGGTTGCCTAAAAAGCAAAATTTGCTGCTCAAATGATTAGACTGTAGACTTTTCCATCATTTTTCAAAAGATTACATTTTAAATGTATTTTGTATTGTAAGTTTTTGATAACTTTTTTTTAAATCAGGAAATCAACCATTTTCACTGTTGATTTGTATTCATAACAGTCAAAGCAAAATTACATTCTGCACCTGAAGGGGGAGCCCAAGAGCAGATGTTTTACCATCACACAAATAAACAAAAAAAGTCATACTGTTGCTTTAACATCTCTCGTATATGAACACGACAGCTTCGGAAGTCATCATTGGTTGGAAAAACAACGTCCTTCCATGCACACAGTGTATACAAATTTAATAAAATACACAAGTACAGTACAGTAGCCCACATTCACGTGTAAGCCCAGCTTATTTTCACACAAACAGCAGAGAGGACGACGATCAAATTACAAATACATTCTTAAAAAATTGTTTCATCGGAACCTCCGAATGGTTTCATGAAAAGGGGCGTCCCCTGTTGCACCACCGTCACAGTTCATAAGACACTTCACTTTTGTAACGCCACTGATATGTATGCGGTCGGCCTTTAAGTTTTCAAAGTGACGTTCCTTCAAACACTTAATGGAGACAGAGAGCTTCACCGTACAAAAGCAGACAGGACTCAATAGCTTAACAGTAGCAAGTTTCTTCCAACAGCCACACAAAATTGGCGCTTGAAATGTGTAAAATACAGACATCTAATTGACAAGTACAGTACACCATGGAAACACTTGAAGTCAGGTGAGCACTGATTGGCCCGCAAACCTTCACAGCAAAGAGTCAAGGACACGATTTTCACCGAAACACAACGAGTCACTTGGGATGGGCCGGTAATCAATTCATCGATTAATTAATCGTCGCGGTCTATTGAGTGCAATCGATCGATTGAAGCGGTTGCGGCAAAACTGCTTGGCGTAAACTTCCGCAAGCAGCTGTTGACTCTGGCTTGATTTCAGGTGCATCTCAATCAATTGGAATATTGTGGAAAAGTATTTCAGTAGGTTCATTCAAAATATGCAAATCATGTGATGTATAGACTCACTACACACAGGTTGAGATATTATATTTCATGATAGTTTAATTAGAATTTGGAGGATTATAGCTTAGAGCTAAAGAAAATGCTACATTCAGCAAATCAAGAAATTTTCATAAAGAATAATCAGCAACGAACGGGGCCTTACTCAAAACGTGACTTGCTTCGGACTGGAGCTCATTTGGGCAGATCCCGTAACGGGGGTTTGTCCTGGAAGTTGACCAAAATTGCTCGGTCGAACCAAAGTTAGTCACTTCCTGTTCAATTTTCTGCACGAGTTCTTGAGAGTGTCCTGTTGTGAGATATATCCACCCAATTTTGTGTCGAAACAGGTCTACCTTTTGGGTATTCATGATCAGGACCCCTAAATTATATTTATTTTCAGCAGACCTCACGCAATAATACTGTATTTTAATTTCTTGAGATGTTGAGTTTTGGATTTACTTTAGCTTTCTGCTATTGTCATCCTGTAACTTTACGAACTACAATAATGAACTTTTCAACAATATACTGATTCCTTGAGCTGCACCCATTAAATGCCTCAAGAAGTACCATATGACGTTGGCTACGTCCTTGCATGGCCCAAATTCTCCCCTAGAACACTGGCATGGCAACAGTAGTCCAGAACATTCAGAAAGAGATTCTATTAAAAAATAAAAAAATTAATCGATTAATTGATCATTATTTTTCTCCATCATAAATCACGGAAAAGCACTCAGTTGCCCATCCCTACAAGTCATCGAGTAAAAAAAACAAACAAAGAAAGACACAAAGCAGATGATTTTTGGTTATACAATGTTTGGACCCCAAAGAAACAAACAAGAAAAAACCCAAAATGGGCCCCAATCACACACTTGCGGGCGTTGGCCGGCCGCATTAGTTCCCCGAGTCCCGCTGCTCGTACTCGGACATGCCGCACTCCTGGCTGATGACGGCGCTGTGAATGAGGCTGCTGGACAGCGCCTTAGGGCGGAGCTCGCGGGTCAGGTAGGAGGGCTCCTCCAGCGCGGTGTGCAGCGGGGAGCACTGGCCGTCCGGCGGGCCGTAGGCACTGCTGTCTGAGCCCCCCTCCCGCTCCTCCTTCACCTCTCGCTCGGCCGAGTCCAGGGCCGGCCCGCTCTTGGTGGGGCTTCCGGGCGCCGGCGGACTCTCCTGCAGGGGCAGGCAAGGCGCGCGCTGCGACTTTAAGTAGGGCTTGACGTTGGCCACGAGGACGGTGCCGTCCCGCTGCTCCTTCCCGAAGGTACTGAGGGTTTTGCGACTGCCGCGGCTGATGGTGCCATAAATCTCTGTCTCTACCATGGCATCCATCCCCACGGGGATGAAAAGGTTGGTGCGATTATCGCCACTGTCTGCTTGGCTTCCGATCCGTAACTTTGGCATCCAGCATCTGTCAGAGTGTCCCAGTGCACGACACTCATCGGTGCAGTGGACTGATTTGTCTTGTTCTGCAAAAACAGTTTAACATTTGTTACTTGGTCCCGCCGGGTTCCATCGAGACTACCAGCACTTGGCGAGGGGTGACTATCAATACTAAAAGCATTCAGGGGGAAAAAATCAGGACATAACAAAGTATACAGTAGTATATCTACTATACGTTACTCAAAATGAGCTAAATAAAATGTGTAGAGTGAATAAATTATGAATCTTGGTGAAATTTTTCCTCATTAAGCTACTTAAGACCTTTATATTTTTCTCCTTGTGGGTCAATGACCCCCACCCTCCACCGCCTCACCCTTTCATAATGCCACATTGAAACGAAAGGGGACAAAATGTAAATTATTATATCTTTTAGTTTCACTGATTCAAAATACAACAAGCAAATGTATACGGCACATTACTGGAAATGTTCTAAATTAAATTGCTTTTTATGGTACAGCTACAGAATTGGAGCTTGGAAATTTTGCATTTCACAGTCTCCCGCATGATACCACATCAAAATGATGATATGCAATAAAACACATGAGCATCGTATTTATTATTTATTTTTTCTTCCCACTGCGGGTCAATGCAACAGTTGAGAGTGATTCATAGAATTCATGAAGGTCTTTTTTCCCCCTCCCCATCACAACCTGCGTAGGTGTTTCCTGGAAAATGTGCTTGTGGTGCAGGGGAAGCATTTTTTTTTCTGATGCAGAAGCAGCAAAAACAAGTACGGTAACTGTGTGAGTTGCATCAGCAAAGACTCGCACGCATAACCTCCTCTCAA
Organism: Syngnathus acus; assembly: GCF_901709675.1. Lineage (NCBI taxonomy): Eukaryota > Metazoa > Chordata > Actinopteri > Syngnathiformes > Syngnathidae > Syngnathus > Syngnathus acus. The sequence continues at coordinate 7,401,975 of NC_051105.1, read as the reverse complement.
AAATGTGTCAACATCAATTTCAGTTAATTCATTAAAACAGATTCAAGGACAGCTTGGAATTACCATTTGTGCTACAATCGTTAACCTAACCTTAGAGGTTATTGCATCATTTTTCATCTCAACCCTCTTAATCAAGCAGAGAATAAGTAATGTGTGCCTATTGATTGAACCACCGTTAATATGTAGATGGAAAACGAATAAAATATTGAGGAGAAAAATGCAAGTCACATCAAAGACGTGCCTGACATGTCACATTTTGACAAAGTGTAAAAAGAGGTTCCATCCATCTAATTCTTGTGGATGGATGGATGGATGGATGGATGGATGGATGGATGGATGGATGGATGGATGGATGGATGGATGGATGGATGGATGGATGGATGGATGGATGGATGGATGGATGGATGAGGGTGGATGACGGGTGGATGGATAGATTACAGATGGATGACATATGGATGATGGATGGATGATGACGGATGAATGGATGGATAGATTTATCATGCCATTCTCATGAGGAGCATTAAAGAAATTTGTGTCAAGTAATTTGAAATTCCTTCAAAATGAGAGTCAAGGACAAATTGGAGTTTGGCATTACAGATTGTGGCACAACCATTAGCATAACCTTTTTTTTCCCTTAAGAGTTTATTGCATCATAATCAGCTCCTTATTTGCATTTCCTGGCCATTTTTCATTTCACTCCTTATTAGACGTGTCGTAGATAATGACCCGTCCTTGCCACTAAATGACCTCATTTGCATGCATGGAAACATGAAATGCTGGGAAAAAAAACAATTATTTAATTCAGTAGCCGAATAGTTACTGGTGGAAATTAGCACTAAGTGAAAAACAATTACCTTCAAAACATATCAACTTGCAGCATGAATTTCATATTTAATAGTGGATATTGCTTCCCCCCCCCCACGTGTTGCCTCCAACAGCCTTTGAGTGTTTGCGCGTATCTCTTTTCCATGGCCCAATAAAAAAAACAGCATGTCAGGTTAATTGCCGATTGCAGTTTACCTGCAGGCTGAAGTGTGACTCGTTGTCTGTCCCGATATGTCAGCCTTGCGATTGACCGAAGACTCCCGCAAAGATTCCGGTTGAAAAGTAGCAGCGCCAAGCTATAGATAATGAATGAATAATGAATGAATGCTTATGTGTCTGCAAGCAAAAAGCCCACTGATCTAATCTAACGTTGAAAATTGATGTCGTTCTTCGTTCGTATTCCTCACACGTGACTCTGCTAGTGCGGGATGGCGAACCAACTAAGCGCACGGGAATGAGCCACTTGTTATTGCAGCAATTACGCCGCAATCAACATTTATTTGACGCCGCTGCAATAAGTATTAGTGGTTTGAGGCAACGTGTTACAAATGTTTGCACAAATGTCTTGCCAAAACAAGCATTCCATAACAGTTGTGTTTGTTTGGGGTCCATAACGTAAAAATGAAGCGACTCATTCCGACTAGAAAGCACAAAGTTATTCTTCCCGCTGCTCGCCTGCCTGCTTTAATATGGCCGTAATGATCAATTAATTGCTGGAAATTATGTCGTTTACTCACAAAGGCTCTCCTCCAACTATGAATGGAGACACTTGAAGTATAATGAATGAAACCGAGACCCTGATGTGGAAGCCTCCGCTTGAGTTTTTCTTATCAAAAGGAAACTTCCAACCTCCAGTTTGCCGGGATGGGAAGCGCCCACAAACAAAAAGAATTCACACGCCTGACAGCAAGATGTGAAGCTTCAAGTGCCGAGCTCACTCTCAGGAATGCAAGCAGTTGTCGGTCCAGGGACAGCGAAATACGCGGAATTCTCAAGCCTCAGGGGCTGCTTACAAGACAGCGTCTTGACTAAAAAGTGCACTTCGAGGTTGCAACAAGTGTTGCAAACCTTTAAAATTACGTTTCAAAGTGTTAAAAAAAAAAGCACAGCTATCCTCTTCCTGTTTTAATTGTCTGTCTGAATTGTTTTAAATCCCTGCTCTTAATTGAGGGCTGATTTCAAATCTGATTGGATGCGCAGTGTACGGAGCGATACTCGTAATTATGTTGGCCCATTCTCAGAATTTCAGAAGCCCAGCTTTGTTTGTTCGAGTTGTTTTTGGCATCACTTTTGGTTCTTAATTGGTTTTGACTATTTTTTCACATTTCAAATCGCAGTGTGCAAACCGTGTTCCAAGTTATCATACAAATGATGTTTTGTATCGTCTACTTAGAAACTTCAAAATTTAACAAATGATAATTTTCAGTTTTTTATTCGGTGCAAAATATTCAAGCATTGTTTTGTTTACCCAGCAAAGATTTGAGTGAGTAAAAAATAACACTAGTATTATTTTGGAACAGCTCGATAGTCTCATCTCTTCCTTCTTTGTAAAAAAAATAAAATAATAACACAATTGATCATTTTAACTTGATGTTTTTATGTAGTGGAGAATGTGGAATGTTCCTAATGCATTTGTGTGTTGGGAAGTAAAAGCTTGACTCACTCTCTAAGTATTGAGCATTTATGACCTTTATAGTCCACTTCAGTTTTGTCGAAATGAGCCAAAAATGTCCGTGTGAATGTTGAGTCCTACATCACTTTGATTTAAATGCGGGAATCAAAAAACATCAGCCTCGAGCTCGCAATGACCAACAGATGGCGCGAACAATTGCCATAATTATCCCCTCTGTTATTTGTGTCTTCTTTTAGAAATTTTAAGCCACAAAGTGCATAGGTAGGTAATTATTGCCCTGCACAACAAAGTTGTTACTCCCGGCCTGAACTCACATCAAAAGCTGACATGAATAAACAAAGTATTATCGACAAGCCCAACATTTGTCCCTTCATGAAATATATGTTTTCTTTCAATTTAGTCGTAACACTTGTATGTGTTCATTTGGAACTTTTTCTTCACCACAAACAGAAATAAATGCTGGATCATTTGATGCATGGCGTCACCCAATTCTTTTTTTTTTTTTTGCCAGACTGCCATAAATACTTAAATTTGGGAATGAGCTGTACACTGAAACCTGATAACTTTTTTTTACCACGGTTAACTTTGCTTCCCAGGCCACATTGTGTTCAAGTGTAATTTAAACTCGTTGGTTACTAATCTCAGTTTTGAGCGACTCCTACAAATTGTGAGAGACGCAATTTGTAAGAGACACTTTTTTCCCCCCCGTTCTGTTACAAAACTAACCCGCAGCTCCATCGACACTAAAATGACCAGTCTTTGATTCCCCCTACCTGCCACATTACATATTATGTGACTGAGATCAAGAGAAAATTCATGCGAGTTCAAAATGCATTTTACATCAAAAGGACAGACTAAAACATTGCTTTGATTTGGCAAAGCCATACTTGTAGATATTATGAGTGCTCGGCTTTGAAGCATCCACACTGTCTGATTATGCTTCTGTGCTATTTGTTTCTCCATTTGTCTTCCACAGAGATGGAATGATTATCTTATTTCTTTTTTTCTGTAGATACATGAGGGCAGAATGATAAGCGAGACAGGAAGATGCCGCGCTTATTTCCATAGCAGCCATCAGCACTGAAAAGAAGCTTGCAGATTATACTGATGAAGAGATGTGCCTGTTTTGGAAGCTCCAGGAAATCACTCGGAGGTATTGCCATTGTTCTCTTTGACTTGGACTCGTGTAACTCATTGTGTCACATAATTTTTTTTTTTTTTTGGAACAACAAAAGCATGTTTATTTTTTATCCCTCCTAAATTAATCATGTTATTTTTTATTTTTTTTTATGGGCACGCAGTACATTAATAAATAATCAACTGCATTTTGGCACATAAATCACAGCTCAGATTTATAACGCCTTTGATTAAAAGTAGGAAGGTCACGATGAAGCCAGGACGCTTTCATCTATCGTTTCTGCCATTGGCTTCTTTACTCATTCTTTAATTCGGCACTGAATAAAATACGAAAAAATTTGAACATCGAGTGGCAAAATTGTACATTCACTTTCATGCTCACATGAAGTAAGCATTTCAATCTTTTAGATCTGATTGGCTAATAGCGGACAAACAACGAACGTGGACGCCCACTAGAAAGAGACTGAGAAAACGCCTAGCAACACCCACACTGCATCTGGCATCTGCGAGAAGTAATAAATATTCTGGGCGCATGATAGCAGGAGCTTCACAGGTGCATATATTACCTGTATCAAAGCAGCCAGGAGACTGGAGGGATGGCAAAGGTAAAGATATAAAAGCAATACTAAACACCGCAAGCTTTTTGTGCCCGAGCAAAAAAAAAAAAAAAATCTTGTCTCTGTTTTTGGGGGGAGAACATTTTCCAAGTCAATCCCAGTGCAAAAAAAAATGACACACTTTATAAATTTCATTCACTGCTAGCCATCCCAGTTAATATGCATCTTTGACATAAAATATATAATGGTAAATGACATCATCAGGTGTCAACCAATCAACACATTGCAATTTAGCAGGAAGCTGTATATGACAGTTATAATGAAGGTTTTTGTTTTGGTAACTTATTCATTTAAAATAATATATGACAGCACGCACGATACAATGATGCTTTTAGGAATTTTGATTCCGTTATCTGTATTACATACATATCGATCCGATTGCTAATCAATTTCACCCGATGCCATCTATTTGTAAAATACTTTTTAGCACCTTAGCCTAACAAAACTTGAATTTCGGATGAATGGAAGGATGGAGTTCTATTTTTATTTACAGGAATTCAAAACTCGGACTAATCAGATTTTGTTTGACTGAAGTTTGGCCTGAAAACTACGGTAAATTCTTACACTTGGGCATCTATAATCTGATCAATGTTTACCTTTTGAACCTGCAAAAAGGAAAAGCGGGATCAAGGCCCTCCATTAATAAACGCAACACGATGCCACCACCTCTTTGCGTTGCCCTTATCTTTCATATACAGCCGTATATATGAAATTCCTCGGGCGGTGCCGTAGTGCATGTAAATATTCCGTCGGCACCAACGTGCGAGACATCTCTTTCAATATCTCTGTGTGTGATTGGCCTTAGAACTCGGCAATGAATCGCGTTTAAGAAATGTGCTGCAAAAATTGTGATTGAATTTACACCTCCTACGGAGACAAGTGTGGTCTGCCATAATTCCGCACAGTGCTCGCACAAGGGAGGGAGGGGGACGGTGGCGGGTTTCACAATCTCGCTGGCTCTCTTTTCTCTCCCTCTGGCAACCACCAGAGTGTTTCTGTCCGTGCCCTCCCGAGCCTGCCCGCGTACAGGCGGTTCATAGCAATGTAAATGGTGTGGAAAGTAGCGCATAGGGAGCAGATGACCAGAGCCGTTCTCCTCCAAGGCTCATAGCAGCAAATGAAAGCCATCGCCTCCTCGCTCCAGCCCGCCGTTAGCCTTTATCTCACCTGCGAGGCAGGCTCTCATATTTGCTGTTTGTCTCCACTCCCGCTAAATATATCAATCCCGAGCAGGTCGGGTGGGTCGCAGCAGCTTGGCAATCATCTGCGATTGCACTCTTGGCAGTCATTTCTGTCATAATTAAACTTTAATATTCCTATTTTTAGTCGTAAAGCCCACCAATAATAACTGAGAAGCACTTTTGAGGGGCGAAAAGGTGGAAGCACAGCTGCCACAAATACCTGTGAGCGTCTGTCACACTGTCATGTTAAGTCAAGGCATGCGTGAAGCGTGTTCAAATGGAGGCCTGATCAAAAGAGACGCAGGCAGACGAACACTTTGCCATGCATATGAGTTTGTTTGATGCCAAAATCAGACGCGGGATGTTTGAACATTCCACCTTCACACATTGGACCCTTTTATCCTTTAAAAGTATCCCTTTAAAGCTCGCTTTTACCTGGCACTCTGCGACACCAGCTCAAGGCGCCTGCCATGTAAACCCAGCAGCAGCCGCAATCTCAACCCCCCCCCCAAAAAAAAACATTGTAGATTTACCACCTGCATGTTAAACGTTTGTCTACCTCGGTGGTGCCCAACGGCAGGCGGAGCGGCGCTTAAACGAGTCTCTGCGCATAAAATATAAACAACGGTACGCCGCAGGAGAGCGCCCAGGCATCTTGACGACGTCGAGTCCACTCACCCTGCTCGAAAGGCTGCCCATTAACTGATGTGGCTTTCATCTTGAGGGCCTCCCTGCCAGACGTGTCACACTGGGAGCCTCGATTAGTATCCTGGTCACTATCAGCCTGGTCACTATCACCATGGCCACTGTCTCGGAGGCTTGCTCGTTCTGCATCCTTAAATGTAGAACTGCGGCAGGAAAAGGACAGAGGAGGGGGGGCATATAACTTTCCATTCTTACTGTGTGAGGACTGCTGTTTGATTGCCAGGCGAGCTTGATACAGGGATGAAGGAGCGCAAAAGACGCGGTCAGGAAGTGTCTGCATGTGAGCTCTTACCTTTGAACAAACGGCTGCCTGCTGCCAGCATAATTGGGCTCGGAGGGGAAGTTTTCTGTCTGGAAATGACAATGAAAATTGTGTTTTTATTCTTCCCCAAAAAAATAATAAAAGAGCTTCACACTGTTCACTGATGACATTAGACACAGGCGTGGATTGAAATGATCTGTGGAGTCTCTTTGACACAGCCTGTTCAAACTGCGATTAAGCTGCTTTTTTTGCGGGTCGCCGTTCTGTGAAAACGCCACTAAATGGCTTTTGAGGTAGTTTCAGTACTGGCGCTCACTTTTGCCTCCCTGTCTGGTGTGTTTGTACATTCAAAATACACATGCACAAGTTTGGGATTGTTTTCCCAAACATCCTTTTAAAACCTCACGGACATCTTTTTTTTTTTTGCAGTATAAATGTTTTGTGTAAACTTGCCCATAAACGCCACACCAGACTCTCTGGTGCTAACCTTGTTTCTTATTCAGCAGCATTGTTCGTGGTGGGGAGGAAATACGGACATCGTAATACTTGTATTGTGTAACGGAATTCAATATTGATTTTTGAGTTTCTTTTAATCTTGTAACCATCTTAGGTGGTCCTTGGTTCATGAATAAGTTTCGGCTTTGACAAATCCGTATATAAATCGTAATTTACTGTAGTCGACTTGTAATCCATTAATGTAATCTACGCAATAGTAAAATCATGCTTACAGTGCACAAAAGACACTTCTTCAGCTAGGCTTTGAATATAAAACAATCAAATAAAATCAGTAAGTAAGGCAGTAACTGAGCGTATCTTGCGCTGTCACCTTGAAACTCCTATGTCGCGACAGTAATAAACTGATGCCCGCCTGAAACGGGCTTTCATCTGACATTTATATGAGTGACTCAAGTAATTAATTTCTTTCATTTTTGTAAGTTTTGCATACGTCAACTACTACTGATATTTATAAGCTTCAGTTCTGAGCAACTCAATTATTTCATTTCTTTCATTCCTTTCGCTAGGTAACGCCTTTGTCCATTACTGATAAATCGTAACACATTGGACATGGTTTTCTTCCAAGATACGATATGATTGAAAAAAATGCTGTCATGACTTACTCACTGAAAGTTAGTTTTCCCATGTCAGTCACTGAAGGTTAGAACACTTTCTTTCAATGTTGAAATGTGCATTCATTTTTTTTCTCCAGCAGCATTATTCTATACAGATCACTGTAACCTTCAGCTTTACAGATGCCGTTTCTACTCTGCAAACTCTATGTTGTGGTAAAGACATCTCTAGTGACACAAGGTGATATCAGTTATAAGCCATTTATATGAAAGCCTACAACCAGAGCCATAACAGAAAATTTGACATTAAGCTGCTTTTGCTTTTTACACAGAACCCAGTGAAGCGGGATATTACAGCACTTTCACACACCGATACGGCATCCTGCCATCAAACGGTTCAATGACTGAAGTCAGCCCCGGCTTCTTCTGCGAGAACACTTGTTGGACATACACATTGTTTTCAAAACAACACGACGGGAAGCATGAGTGTCAGCTGTCAAACTTTACAGCCCCTGTCCTGTTGCCTCTGGTATGGGTTGGGTACTGGATGCTAGCAGGATGTGGTTATTTTGCATGATGTTATTATCAAATGGGTTTTCTTTTTTATTGCATCACCTGGCAGTAACGAGGACACGATTAGAACGGGACGCCATTGTGACCATATGTGCGTCTTTGGCAAGACATAGAAAGGAAAGCACAAGTGCTTTCATTAGTGCCCTTTTCCCATCATCTTGAGAATAATGTGTTTGTGTTGATCACACCCACGTAGCACAGCGACTGGTGACAGCGCCAGGCCTTGTCATCTGTGCTACCGTCTCCAAATGTGAGACTGACCCAGATATTTACATCGTGTACGGGCACACAATTCAACAAGACCGTGCTGGCCAATTAGCATGTTAGCTGGCGAGGCTCGGAAAAGCCTGTCGTATAGGGCCGCTTCGTGCCAACTCCGGATGAGGCTTGGCGGATCTGACCCATATTTGGGATGGAAAAATGCGATTGTTGGGGTTACGCCGTGTGCATCTCACTGTCTGGCGCACACCGGTTGGCTAATGCGATCGGACAAGCTGCTCAAACACCTGTCTGCTCCAGCATCTCAGGCTGGGTTTTGTTTTCTCTCCACAGCCCAGGATCTGCTGGGGGTCACAATGGCCTTGTTCAAGACTCCCACTGTTTGCCTATTCCCGCACGGAATGAGCGCGTGCGCGAGAGAGCGTTTCCTCATTATGTGGCCTGCAGGCGAGCACTTTGCAAGAGAACAAATGTGGATAAAACATTAACCTTATTAGTAAAATGCCAACTAAAACAAAGTTGTCACATCATGCTTCATTTGCAAAGTGTTTGCCTTAAGCGAGCAAGCTAAAGTGATAATGGTTTTGCAGCTAAGCAGAGAGCACAGATCAGCAGCGTCTTACCTGTATCACTGACATCCTGTTTGCCGGCGCGTCTGTGCTTAGCCCGGCAAAGCTGGAGTGGCAACCTGCCCTCGGTACCGTCAGGCTGTTCGGTGTTGTCTTCAGATACATGACCTCAGATCTGGGCAGCGTGAGCGGCAGGGGGCTCTGGTAGTCGAAGCATATAGGCGAAGTTATGAGCGAGGGGCTGCTCACCACATTCATGCGGCTTGCCGAATCTCTCTCCTCCATCTCGCTTTGCACCAGCATGATGTCACTCTTGTTGATCCGCTTCTTCTTGCCCTTCCCCACCGGAGGATTGGAGTACTCGGGCATGTGGCAGTTATAATTCCCGCTCTCTTTATCTTGATGCTTGGACTTGACGGCGATGGCCGTCATGACAGCTAAGAGCATGACAGAGATAATGCAGAGGGTAACGATGAGAGGCAGGGATACATCCCAGTGCTGCTGCTCGCCGCTCACTCCAGAGCCACCGCCGCCACCTGATGCCGCTTCCGTATTGGCCTTGATGACCAGCTTAGCCACAGCGGATAAGGGCGGCTTGCCGTGGTCGGTTACCTTAACCACCAGCTCAACCGTGGGAGAGACTTCTTCCCACAGGGCGTGGGTTGTCCTAACTTCGCCTCTTATAGGATCCATGTCAAACAGGTGGTCATCGTTCCCCTCTGTGATCTCGTACGTCAAGTGTCCACTGTCTCCGTGATCGTGGTCCACCGCTTTCACCGTAGCCACAATGTAGCCGATACCCACGTTCCGAGGCACTGGGATTTCCGCCGTGTCATTTTGAAGGAGCGGTAAAATGATCACTGGGAGATTGTCGTTGACGTCAAGGATGTTGACCCTGACGGTGGCGGTGCTCTCCATGTGAGGGGACCCTCCGTCTTTAGCCTGAACTTTGAACTCAAATGATTTTGTTTGCTCATAGTTAAAAGAGCGTGACGCGTATATGGCTCCATTTGTGGGGTTAACGGAAACGTACGTATAAACGGACACCTCGCCGATATGCGAGGGCATGATGGAGTAGGTTACAGTGCCGTTGCGGCCTACGTCCGGGTCATGGGCCAGCACGGAGCCCAGATACTCGCCCGGAATGTTGTTCTCGGGCACCTGTAGCACATAAACGACTTTTGTGAAGCGAGGCGCATTGTCGTTCTCGTCCAAGATTTTCACAGTGAAGGACTTGGTGTAGTTCAAAGAGGGGATTCCGTTGTCTCTGGCCATGATCGTGACGTTATATTCGTCCTTGGTCTCCCGGTCCAAAGGTCTGTCGGTGAGCAGCGTGTAAAAATTGTCATTGTTCTCCTGTAGTCGGAAAGGAACGTTCCCCAGCACGCGGCACTGGAGCTGACCATTTCGTCCGGAATCTTTATCTGTCACTCTGACAAGCGCGATGACAGATTCAGAGGGTGCCGCCTCACTGATGGCACCCTGCCTCACAGAAACAAAACTGATTATTGGTGAGTTGTCATTTTTGTCAAGCACTTTGACAGTAATTTTCGCATGGCCCGGTATGGGGTTCGGCCCGAGATCCTTGGCTTGCACATCAAATTCTATGATGGGATTCTCCTCAAAATCAATTTCCCCCTGGACTTTTATGACTCCGCTATTGGGATCTATCGAGAACAAATCTTGTATTCGCTCAGATGCATATCCTGTGAAAGAGTAAACCACCTGTCCGTTGCTTCCCTCATCATGGTCGGTGGCGTTCAAATCTATAAGTACTTTTCCAGGCGGGGAATTCTCCGGCAGTTCCAGCACATAGGAGGATTTCTCGAAAATGGGGCTATTGTCATTCGAATCAGTCACCCTGACATTGATTTGCATGGAGCCTGATCTCGGATACTCCCCCCCATCGATGGCGGTGAGGAGGAGGGTGTGATGGCTCTGGTCTTCCCGATCCAGAGGTCGCTGAACCACCAGCTCTGGATAAATAGTCCCGTCCCCTCTTACTTTTAAATCCAGCGAGAATGTATTGTAATCATCTCTGGTGACCTGATAAGTCTTGATCCCGTTCTCCCCGGTATCCAAGTCATGTGCAATAGTCAGAGGGAAGCGTGTTCCCGCCGCTGCATTCTCCGAGATGTCGATGTTAATGTGATCTGAGGGGAAACTGGGCAAGTTGTCATTGATGTCCTGTATGTCGATCTTGATCATGCATATTTCCTTATCATTGGCGAACACCTCCATGGAGAGCTGGCACTTTGGGTTCCGCCTGCATAACGTCTCCCTGTCAATCCTTTGTTTGGTGAAAATAAGTCCACTCTCCGGGTCGACGTCCACCAGGTGCGGTGCGGAATTCTCCAGCACTCTGAAGTTGGATTTTTTCCCTCTCTCCAGGGTCCCATATCCGCCGTCTTTTGCGATATTACCTATGACAGTGCCGGGTCCTTGCTCCTCTGGGACGGAATAACTAAGGTTTTTCAATGTCAGGGCTTTAACCCACAGCAGAAGGAAGATGGGAACAGAGAGACGCATCCCTTCTGTTGGATATGCGGTACTGGCACACAGGAGGAAGAAAAAGAAAAAAAAAAAAAAACCTTGACTTTCAACCTGTTGATTATTCCACCAAACCTTTAGTGGACTGTATCCAAAGCTGGCATGTTGCTGCCGGGCTAATTGGATATCAAATCGATTTGTGAACCCCTTTTAATGGGCATTAGCTCTCTCACATGCCGCTCCGCGATGATGAACTCTTTCTGTAAACAAAGATGACCGCCCGACGACACCCGGTGCATGAATTAAAGATCAAATTCAACATTGGAATGCTTTGTTTCCCCTCTCAGCGGGGGCTCCCACAATGAATAATCGATGAGAATAAAGTATTAATATTCCCCTCTGCGTCCAAGGTTAAAGCATGGTGAAGGTTAGAGCTTCTCTTTCAATAGGAAGAAGAAAAAAGGAGGAGGAGAAGAAAAAAAGACAAAAAGGCGCATTGCCCTCATGCGACATCTGCTCTCTGCAAAGCTCCAAAATGCACCATCGCTCCGCGTTACCACCGCCGGTGCATTGTGACTTTAGTCTCCGGTGCGGCACACTGTTGCATAGGGGGGCTGCCTGCCTGCCTGACTGTGTGTGCCTCCTCCAGTAAAGTGCACGGAGCAAAAGAGCGGGGCTGCAGCCGCTCGCTTCGCCCTCCCCTTCCTCCGGCGCAACCTTTTGTGTGCTCCTTTCGCAAAGGAACACTCACAACGGCCACTTTTTCTTTCCCCCCTTTCCCTTTTTTTGTGGTCCACTAATCAGTCCGCTAATCCCGTAATCCAGTCTGATTCGAAGGCGCTCCTGTTTGCATCCATCAGACGCCACGCTTATCTGTTGCACGGCGGAGGAAGACGAGAGCGAGTCGGTAAGCGAGAGAGAGGAAAATAAGGTGCGATATGATTGAAGATAATCAGAATGAGTCGCGTCTCCTCCTCAACTGTTGAAAGCTGCTCCCCTCCTCCTCTTGCGTCTTTCTTTCTTTCTGCCTCCCTCCTCTTTGCCGCACACTCACGCGCCTTCCGTGCGCGCACTTTAGTGCTCCCTTCGCAGCTCCGGTGAGTGAGCGGTGACAGATCTCGCCGTCTAAGGTGGAGCACATGGATGGCTTGAAGAAAGGCTGTACTAGTGCTACGTGATTCATTTACTGATGTGCGCGCAGTATCGGTGGGGATGGAATACCAAAAAAAAAAGAGGGGGGGTGCCCGTGGTAGTGAATGTTACTCCAAACACACACAGATGTGAACTAGGGGAGGATTAAGAGTGGATCAATGAACGCTACATGCGGTCACTCCAGTGAAGAGCCAGGATAAGATGTGAAATTAAAATGGATCACGTTAAATCCACCCACCCTTTTCAAAGCACATGTCTGGATGACAGGATGCAATGCAGTCAACTAAATCCACAAGTAGACTGATTGACAGAGAAAAAGTTTGGTCTGGATTTCTGATATGTGATCAGTAGGTGTACCTAATCGTCTGAACATGGAGTTTCACCTGTTGGTATTGACTTGATGCTGGCCAAGGGTGATAAAAGTAGTCACATCCGGTCCTGAAGTAGAATTTCAATAACATCCTCGTAAAAGTAGTTTGACCGATCGATAGTTTTATGATAGCAATTAGGTTTTGGCAAGATGGCTCTTAGCTTACTGGCTAATGGTGAGGTGCACTTGAGCAAGGCATCATCCCCTCTACCCCAGCTCAGGTGATGCACATATTTGCACACCTTTCATTTTGAATCTCTCCTGACTTTATGAATGAGATATACACCAGAGAGAAATTTTATTTTTTTTTTAAAGTAAACTAACCTTATTTCACCATTTATGCTATCAAACATTCAGATGTTTATTTGTCGTATGTTCATTAAAAACACAAGAGCAGCACTTAGCAATTCTAACTTTACTGATGAATCTGTCAAACAATGTTGTGAACTGACCGATATAAAACAACTGAAAAATAAACCATCTATAATTTCTCAGACGAGATGGAGAATTTCTGAAAGCCAGCAGCTGGTTGTTGTTAGGCTGATGCAAGACACTACGCATCCGCCTCAAATCATTCTTATAGCTGACTCCATCAAACACTTCTCTTAAATAAGGCCACTGGATGGGGAACACCTTGCTTCTCCAAATGTGTTGCAATGCGTCATGGTCATTAACATGTCGCTGCTGCCCCTAAGTCCCCAAGCTCTCAATCACTCAAACACAGTCTCACCTCTATCTATTTACATCTTTTTTTTTTTACTCTGTCATCATGCGTGGATACTGAAAAATACAATTTTCTCCTACTTGCGAGCAAACTCAGCAAAGGCCAGTTTTTCAGATGATAAAACAAACAAAATAAAATGATTTCCCAACCCAAGGACACAATTTGCATTACAATCTCAAGGCACACAACCAAACAAAAATGATGTCACAAAGTATAAACAGTAGACTCCAATCATGATGATCTTGTCTCTAGTTTCTCACAGATTTACCTTCTGTGTGGGAAACCTATAATTGAACACAAAGCTATTATTGTGTTGCATGAATGGCAACAGGTGGATACACAGATTCATTGTAACTACTTCTGCCATCTAATAAAAGAACAATAATTATTCTGACCATTAATATGTCTCGGCGGCATAGATACTGTATAAATAATGATCTGCCGTAAATAATAATTATAATGATTTAATTTTCTGTGCCACACCTGATGTGGCAATGCACATTAGTTGACTGGTGCAAAAGTTGATATGATTATCATGTGGTGTGGGTGTGGTCAACCATGATGGTGCGGTGACTTAAAAGAGAAATTAAAAAACAACCTGACATTTGCAGTTTCCAGACACAAATAGAGAAGAAACCTATGTTAGGTGTTTTTATGATGTGTCTGAAGTAATTATTTCTTCTTTGATTGTTCCCCCAGATGTCCTCTGGCCCTGTGCTGCCTCTCACAGGCTGGTGTTGGTACTACAACTAAAATTGAGGAGATAACTCACAATTGGTTGAGCGGATCATTGTGATCGTCATTGCTGTTTTGATCATCTCCAGTACACCACACACTACAAGACTGGTAAGTGCACACACTGCCCCTCACCTTTAAGATATCAGTTACAGTATGATGTGTTTAAATTGCTTAAGACGCAACTACAATCTAGATTTTCTTTTTAATATAAATACACATGTGCAATGTGTTCCAATATAAGCGCTGCATCAAAGATGACTGACACTCAAAGCCCTCTACCAAGGCTTAAAATATTCAGACGTATACACATAAAGCTTGTGATCATGTCAAATTGGATTTTCCGCGGTATATTGAAGACGCTGCCAGAATGTGCAACCTGGATCGCAGCCAGATGACTCTTGGTTGACCTTACGTGTACACATACTGTTACGGGGGCGTATTGGACCACATAAAAAAGGACAAATAGTTTATGGTCAGATAATTATAAGAATAAAATTGTTACATGTAAAAAAGTTAGTAATTGTATGAAAAAGGTCAGTAGTTTAAATCAAAATACATGGAGTAAAAAATGGGTTTTAATGAGAAACATGTCAGGCAACAAAGACAGGGAACCAAGTGCAGCACGATCCTTTAATGGTGAGAGGGAAAACGGGGATGTAGAACGAGCAAGTAGTCAGGGCAGGCGGCGATCCGGAGCGTGGTCGAAGGTCAGGCAAGTAGTCAGGACAGGCGGCGATCTGGAGCGTGGTCGAAGGTCAGGCAAGTAGTCAGGACAGGCGGCGATCTGGAGCGTGGTCGAAGGTCAGGCAAGTAGTCAGGACAGGCGGCGATCTGGAGCGTGGTCGAAGGTCAGGCAAGTAGTCGGCTACAAAGTTTGGTCCGGGGACAAAAAGGCAGCAGTATCACGTGCAGGGTAATCAGACGAACTGACAACTACTGGCAGAACACAGAGAGGTTAAATAGGGAACCTAACGAGCTGTAGCAGGTGCTGGCAATTCCATGAGTCGGGCTAGGCTGGAAGTCAGGTGACGTGGGGACGTGACAGAACCCCCCCCCCAAGGGACGGCCCCCGACGTCCCAAAAGCAGAACCCCAAGACGGAGCAGGAGACCGGGCGGGAGGGGGGGAACCCAAGACGTGCGGCAGTCAATATTCCGAATCAGAACACGTCGACCAAGCCCCGTCATCAGGCGGCACTACCGCCCAGTCCACCTTCCCAGCCGCGGCGTCGGGAGACGCCGACCAGGGGGCCGGCGTGGGAACCGGACGGGTCCCTACCGGGCGACTCCGAGCAGGAAGCCGGTCAGACCCCAATACCCCGCCCACCGGAGCAGAACCCGGCTGCGGACGTCGCAACGGCAGCGGAGTAAGGGCCCGGGCCATCCGCTGCGGCCGACGGCGAGACCGGACCCGCGGCGGCTGCCCACGGATTGGAGAAGCGGAGGGCCGAGAGGCAAGGGCGCGGGCTGGAGACGAGTAGTGGTCCTGGGACAGGGACTCGCGACAGGTAGTGGGGGGCAAAAAAACCGACCCCACACGGATCCTTGCTTGGCGGGTGTCCTTGGGTCTCGTCGGGCAAGAGACCACCCAGTGACCCTCACCCCCGCAGTACAGGCAAAGCCCCTCTCTGATGCGCTGACTGCGTTTCCTCACAGAGAGAGAGGTGCGTCCGATCTCCATGGGTTCTGACCTGCTGGGCTGGGTGTGAGGAGCAATAAAGGCGCGCTGACTTACGTGGACAGGGTCCCTGGCGGACGACAGGTCCGGTGAAAAAACCGGTGCGCTCCATGACACCCGAGGTGTCGGGCTGATGTCACGGTGACGGGGGGGCGGAGCCGCTCTCCTCTCCTCGCGTCGCCTCGACTGGATCCGCCGGTCCACCCGTACTGCCAGGTCCATGGCCACTTCAAGGGTCTGTGGGCGCTCGCAGGACACCATCTCGTCCTTGATATAGTCCGCGAGTCCGTGGATGAAGGCACCGACGAGAGCCGGGGTGTTCCAGTCGCTACGACGCGCCACCGTCTGGAACCGGATGGCGTACTGGGCGACGGATCTGCTGCCTTGGCGCAGCGTGAGGAGCTCTGTGGAGGCGTCCTCCGAGGCGGAGCCCAGGTCAAATACGCGCAGGATCTCAGCGGCGAAGGCGTCAAACGACGAACAGGCGGGTCCCTGCCGCTCATATTCTGCCGTTCCCCACAGCCATGCCTCGCCCGTCAGGTGAGTCAGCACGAAACCCACCTTGGCTGGCTCCGTGGCAAATGTGACGGGCTGGAGGTCGAACAAGACACGGCAGTTCGTCAGAAAGGCCCGGACGTACTTGGGGTCACCGTCGAACCTTGCGAGGTTGCTGAGTCTGGGCTCAGGGACGTCCACGTACTGCCCGGGTGCCGAGGCAGGACGGGGCGTGGACATAACGGTGGGCTGATCGGCGGGGCTAAGCGGCACGGACGTGGACAGAGATGGCACAAACCGATCTGCAGCAGCCAGAGGAGCCAAGTCTCTGTGATCCCTGAGAGCCTCTACCAGGTCCTGGTGGAGCTGGTGGTGCTGCTGCAGTTGCTGTTGCTGCTGCTGCAGTTGCTGTTGCTGCTGCTGCAGTTGCTGTTGCTGCAGCTGGAGCTGCTGTTGCTGCTGCTGGACGACCCTGGTTAACGCCGCCATCTCCTCTGTGGTCTTGCCGAGCTCCCACTCCGTGTGGGTCAAGCGGGCCGTGTCTAGGGAATCGTGCGCTGGTTGCATTTCTGGTCAGTTCGTTCTGTCAGGCAACAAAGACAGGGAACCAAGTGCAGCACGATCCTTTAATGGTGAGAGGGAAAACGGGGATGTAGAACGAGCAAGTAGTCAGGGCAGGCGGCGATCCGGAGCGTGGTCGAAGGTCAGGCAAGTAGTCAGGACAGGCGGCGATCTGGAGCGTGGTCGAAGGTCAGGCAAGTAGTCAGGACAGGCGGCGATCTGGAGCGTGGTCGAAGGTCAGGCAAGTAGTCAGGACAGGCGGCGATCTGGAGCGTGGTCGAAGGTCAGGCAAGTAGTCGGCTACAAAGTTTGGTCCGGGGACAAAAAGGCAGCAGTATCACGTGCAGGGTAATCAGACGAACTGACAACTACTGGCAGAACACAGAGAGGTTAAATAGGGAACCTAACGAGCTGTAGCAGGTGCTGGCAATTCCATGAGTCGGGCTAGGCTGGAAGTCAGGTGACGTGGGGACGTGACAAAACAAGTCATATGCAAAAATTTAAAAAGAAACATGGTAACTAACCAAACAGTGATATAATATAATAATAATCATATCATAAATAATATAATAATGATAACTAAACAAGTAAACTAATCTTATAAGAAAATTTACTCACTTTGTGAGATAATAAAATAATCAAAATACTACCACGTAAAAAAGACTGAGAATGAATTCAGAAAATCAAGGAAGAAGTTGCAGTTATGCCATAATCGAGTTGCAATTTTTCAAATGCTGTTAAAAAGTTATTTTTAGAAGTGTTCTTCTACAATTTCCTCTCGGCAATTAGTTAATATAGAGCCACTCGGAAAGCTTTCAAAGAGTCAACTAAATGGCAGTTTGCCATACTTATCCACACATTCTTTGCAGGGACAAAATGTGACAGGAAAGTGCAGAAAAATAAAGTAATCACAACGGCTGTGGACAGCAACACAATCGAAAAAAAAAATGAAGGCTTTTTTCCAAGAACTGAAAAAAGCCCCTCTAAAACAAATATTCACACGTCAGCTCGAGTTACTGCCCAAAATGTGAAATGGATGACATCAGAACAATCTGTCGGGACCTTTGCTTTTAGTAAAACTGATGACACTACTGTTTTTCCACTCATGATGTCACCTTTAAATCTTTGCAATATTTTGCGAGTGTTAGCAGTGAAAAAAGCGCAATAGAGCATTTGAGACACTTTCCCCCCCCAATCCTCAAGTGATAGTGCTGCTTTGCTCACTAAAAAAAAAAAAATCTGTGGCAGAATAACTAATGTGCTAGACTCTGTTTCCACACTTTAGTACTATAAAAATGAAACTACGTCATTTTTTGTAAAGACAAGACTTTCTTTTATATTTGATTTGCTCATTCAGGTGTACCTAATGGAGTGTCCAGACAGTGTATTCATTATGCGCATGTCCTTTTAGACGCTACAGTAAAAGGTTTGCAAGGCAGGATGCTCTCAGCTGGAGGACATTTCCAAATGCTTCATACTCTGCTCAAATATCATACATGTTAGCATAACCTGCCTTTTGCCTCTATCAAACATCAATACTCCCGCCCTCTCACATGCACGTATCAAGCTCACATCCAACATTGAAAAGATGGTCTGACATTTAGCTCTCAGCGTTTCAACAATATGACATTTGCATTTCTTTTTTTTTTAATCCTCCTCCCTTCCACCACTCCATCGGATGTGGCGCTAGGCGCTCCCCGCGAGTATCATTGCGGGCCGAGCCCGCGGTCCGTCGTCTGCGGGGCCAAAGAGCGAGCCCCGTCTGGCCCGGATCTTCATTTAATTCTGTGTTGGCCGCCATCTAAATCAACCCGCTGCTTTGTCTCTGAGTTCATTTCCATTGTCTGCAACATGGCTACGGCACTCCTCTTGGGAGCATCAACTTTGCCTGGCTGGGTTGCAGACTGCATAAAATGTCCATTTCTGCAGGTAAGAGATAAGGGCAGAAAGAGAAGCTAATTATCATCGGGTGTATGTTAAAACCCCAGCAAAGGGCGGCTATCAACAGCGGTGTCTGCTCTGACACAGGCTAACTATTTAATAGGCTCTGAACTACAAACTCAGCTTCATATTCATAATAAATAACCCATGTCTCAATGCCAGGCTTTGGCTGTTGTGCTTGTCTTAAAGCGAACTCTGTAATGAGGGCGCCGCCCTCAAATGAATTGCGGGCTGTTGCCGGTAAAACACTGGGACGCTCCGCTTGTTTCACAACAAATTGAATTTCACAGAAAAAGACATTATTCCCGCTGTGTGTAACGTCATACTTGTTGTAATGGACTCCGTCGTAGTGGAGTTGACTAACATCTCGGCTCATCTTTCCCTTGATTCACTTTGCGCTCGGCCGGGGCCTGATTGCAGGTGAGATTAACTTGTTTGTCATTCGGGTTTTGCTCCCACCACTGGTCGCGCAGTCAACAGTGGAATACTGATGGCTGTCGACAGGAAGGAGGAGCGACGCAGCCCAGTAAACCGATGTATCAAGTAACAAGTGTTGTTCTCAACAGATTTAATAATAATAATAATAATAATAATAATAATAATAATGATAATAATGATAATAATAATAATAATAACAATAATAGCAGCAGCAATAATAGCAGCAGCAATAATAACAACAACAACAACAACAACAACAACAACAACAACAACAACAACAATAATAATAATAATAATAATAATAATAATAATAATAATGCATGGCATTTGACATCAGTCAAAGACTATTGGATCTTACCAACAGGATTAAAACATTCAGACCAATACAGTCAAGCTCTGATCATGTCAAATGGGATTTTCTGTGTTAAATTGAGATCAACTGCCAGAATGAGCAAGCAGGATTAGCTCCAGTTGACAATATAGTGCCACACTGAAGAGAAGACAAATACCACAATATCAGGTCAGACAAACAAAACCGAACGATTACAAGAACAACGTAATTGTGAGTGAGATGAAATGTGAAAAATTTTAATGTGAGGATTTCTGAGGCTGAAGACATTGCGGCTTATTCTCATTATAGGGAGATGACTTTGGGTGAGAGTTGGGGGGTGTACATTCTGAATTGGCGGCCAGTCAATTGCGAGCCACGTATTCGCACTCGACCTTCACTCCTCCGGACCATTTAGAGTCCTTAATTAACCTACCATGCATGTTTTTGGAATGTGAGAGGAAGCCAGAGAAAATCCCTCCAAGCACGGGGGAAACATGCTAACGCCACACAGGAACTGACGTTTGAACACAGAAGCTCTTGACGATGAATCAAACAATTTTAGAAGATTGGAATTTTTTCTGCTAGCACAATGGCGTTGCCTGAAAGCGTATACAAAATGTCCACTGAAATTGCTCTGATGCTCTATCGCAACCTCTCATGGGCATTTTTGCATGGTGACTGGCCGATTTCTGTCAAGTATTACGCCAGTAGTCGTTTTTTGAAACTCTTCTAAATTTAAACCTAATGGTACGCAAAGCAAGACAAAACTGATTTAAAAACAAGGCAAGGCAAATGTGTTTACTATATAGCACATTTCAGAGACGAGGCAACTTGAATGTGCTTCACACAATACCTGAAAGCCTTCGCAAACACACAACAGCTGAATACAGCCTCGATCTGTTTGCTTTTTTTGTCTATAGAAAATGTCGGCCCACATCACTGTACAGTGTCGCATTTATCTTGTCTGTTTGATTCATTGGCGATTTGGACTCTGTAGTGCTGCTGCAACATCACACTATTTCCATGTCTTGTCCACATCCTGCAGCCAGAACCACATTGAACAGCAGAAACATGTCTTAGGATATGCAAGGTATGATGTATGAGATTGTTCCCGAATCATTTCTCCTTCTCATCCGGGTGACAGCATTCCTCTCTCTGAGGCAATTGCATGCATTGAGATTCGGAGCAGGAGTTTCAATGTTGCGATTTGACTGGCAAAAAGAGAAAGTGAACGATTGTACTCCCTCTCCAAGCCCAGTTGTAGCTATCTATCCTTGAGAGGTCAGACGGGTCGAGCAGAGAGAGGCTATGTAATCTTGCAGATCCATCTTGGCCAACTTCAAACTGTACACAACCGGTCAGAGTTCTTTAAAGAGATTAAAGTGACCGCAAGCCTGCTTGAAACGGGCCCAAAAAGCAGAATTGATTGCTTGCAAACAACGGGAGCCCCCCCGAAAGAGCGTCGCGGGACGATGTTTGCCACCACGGCAGTTTCGACAGAATTTCACTCGTCCATCCATCCATTTTCCATCGCGCTTGTCCTCATTAGCGTAGCCGAGGAGCTAGAGCCTGTCGCGGCTGAATTTGGGCTCCCTCCCACTCTCGAATAAACACGCAGGAAAGATTCATGAAGATTCTAAATTGTAAAGTGAACGTGAGTTTGAATATTATTTATTTATATTATTCATTTATTATTGATTTATTATCTGATATGATTTATTTATTATTATTATCATTATATATTTTTGTCATGCGATCGGCTGGCTTCTTATAGTTTTGTTTGTTTTACTTCCCATCTGGAAACTATTTAATGAATAGATCGATAAGAGCCGAGCATTTTAAAATTAATATCGCAACCTTGAAGAACCTTTAAATCGTCCGCCTCCAATTTTTTGTTATGAGGATTCTATTCGTAGACTTTAAAGACTAATGAGCCGTATTGTCTTTTTGTTTTTTTGTCTATTTAAATATTTCGCTGCTTGTCGGAAGAAGGATATTGCATATTGGACGAAGATGTACTTTCTCCTGACATTTCTGGTGACACCCTCCGGACCAGATTTTGGCGTTTCACCAGCAGCCGTTGCTCAGTGCATTCTCGGAGGTGAACACTTGTCATGTCGCTCGAGCACATCCGCAGACAGAGCTGCGGGCCCGACGGTGCAGCTAACAAAAGAGGCCTCATGCATCTCATAAGCCTTGTTATCAGGAGACGTGTAGAATAAATTATTTTTGTTAGCGACCAGCTGTGGATTTGCATGCAAATTCCAATCCTCAAGGGTCAAAACGCCATTTTTCAAACGTTTCAATTCCAAGTCCAAATTTCACACTCGCAACAATACAAGCGGAAGAGATTTGAGTTTTCTCTGTGTGATTGTTTTAAGAGGAATCTCAGTGTTGTTTTTTTGGGTAAAATTGAACAATACGCATCTGCCTAATTTACATTTTTGAGTACATAACTAGTGTCACTCTCTGTTAAGGAGGTGCCCTATAAATGAGTTATGCAAATTCACACCAAGGTACATGCTCAACAGTCTGCTTGCATCATCTCTACTGTTCACATGCTATTCACATCACATCACATCAAACACTGCTGGTGAGAGGCAATCTTGGGAATGTTGCATGCAATCTGATGTTCAAGGTTAGCAAAAGACATTTTTGAATTTGATATGTTTAACTGAAGATTGGAACAAAAGTATCGTGGCGCATTGTGTGTCGTCAAGGCGCCGAGGAAAATATGCTGAAAATTGCAGGGGGGGGTTCGTACTTGAAAACACAGAGAAAAAAAAAAAAAAGCAATGCGATTCTTGGCCTGCCATCAAATGATAATAGCACAATGTTTTAGGAAGATTGGTCGGAAAATTATGGCGGGCGGTTGAGCACTGACGAGAACACGGGTGGTCATGTGACATTTAAAACCAATAGGGTGCACTAAACCATGAGTTTTCTAAGGAGAATCTATGCTGATAATCCCATCACCAAAACCGGTTTGATTTTCAATCTCATCTACTTCAGACATCTTGTGTCTGATACCAATCAAAATCAAAAGGCTTGTTCTTTTTTAATACTGAGCTATGATCCGTTAAGAAAATCAATGTAAATTGTGACATCTAAAAAAGGGACACCTAACAGAATTTTGAAGGTCAATCTTATCAAACATACTTTGAATGTAGCCTCAATTCACTATAATCCCTCCAACACGGACTCGCTGACAAAGCCACGCCCCTCACTAGCATGAACTTCAATATCAAACATGGCCATTCCTGATAGCATATGTGAGAATGCAGACCCAATGCAGCTATTTAAATTTAGAAGAGGTGATACCTGTCAGTCAAACATTTGGATAATCCTACATTGTTTCTGAATCTTCTCATCTGCCTTAGCTCTGCCTCTGCTTCCAAGTCTTATGCCCAATTAGTGGTGTCCCGATTCAATATTGATATCAGATATATATGCCCAATTGAGGGCAGATGAGGGATGGGCATTTTTGTTATTTTTAGCAACCACACCAAACCGCTCTTAGGTCATACTTGCAGTTTTAACAGAAACGACAAAGTGATTTTGGGAGGGAAAAATTGAATCTCCCACTTCTAACGCAATTTGTCATACAATTTTCGAGAATTAACTCCAACAACATAGATTTGAACACGTTTGAAGGTTTGAATAAGGTCAGTGTCAAACTGGCGCTAATAGATACTGAAAAGGGCAACTGCAGATATCTTGGGTAAAAGTCAATTAGGTTCTTTTTTTTATATATATATACTATATATATATATATATATATATATATAGTATATATATATATATACAGAACTGCCAGCTCACTCTGAGGGCGAGTGCCCTCAACCCATTTTTGTGCTGTTAAATCGAAATATGTGGACAGTGGCCTTGTTGGTTTGAAAAAAAATGACAACACAGGTGCCCCATTCCGACAAACCCATCTCGGGTTTCTATCACCCCACCCCAGATGGCAATCTCCCCATCCCATTCCTGCCGCTAATTGATCAAAAAATTCCGAGAAAGGCATCGCACAACCTGCATTTGAGCCACGATCTGTTGTCTTCAAAACTGCACACCGAGAATGACCAAGCTTCTTTTGCATCCTAGCCAGATTGCATACACAGCCGAGGTGACAACACACTCCGTCCTACCAACGAGCCAGACTCTCAATCACGCTAGTCTTATTTTCGTATACAGTCATAGAGTCGCTACACGACAAAACATTTCTGTTTGGGCTTGATTGGTCTAATGAAATGAAAGAGGCAATCTTTACACTGACCTCAACACATTAATGCACTTTGGTTGTTCACAGAAACGAGACAGATCGACACACATTACAAGCAAGCCAACTCAACTATCGGTGCTTTTTTCTTATCAGAGAAGTTACAAATGAGAGCTGTTGTCGGAGGAATCAGGCCCGCACAGCTATAGATCCATACTATTTACCAACAGAGTGGGTTTTATTAAAGAAGCTGGCGCCTCTATTGCAAATTAGAAACACCGCGTTTCTGCAGCCGTAAGGAAGACTCACCCTCCGAGAGTTTCATTGATTATTCATCTCGGTAATGACCTCATGTCTCGGCCTGTTAGACTCTAGTGCTCATCAGCCTGTCACCTAGCTTGGCCAACAGACTGCCGCTAACATTTCACACCCACTTTTTGCAACACATGTTTATAAATAATGACAATCTCAGTCAGATGAGCTTTTGATTCATGTTTCCCACCGAGGCTTGTCACTTTCAGAGGTGGGCATGTGCATCAGCCGTGTGTGAGGAGCTGCGAGGATGGGGGGGTGCATTGATGAGATGGCAGGGACACAAAACAGGAGACAAAAGCAATCATGGCATCGACTTGGAAGTTGTCAAAGTCATTGACCCGAAGTCGGTGAACGGCTGGAGGAGAAAAGGAAAAAAAAGTGAAGGATGCAATTTAGTGACAACTCCCTTGGACAAAGTCAAGCTGCACACAAAGTTGCATTCTTCTGCTTCACAACGACAAGCGGCAAATGTCCATCTCATAAGGATGACCCACTCTGAGAACTTCTATTGGGGAAGTAAGATTGTTTCACAGCCATGAGTTCTCCCGGCTATACGAGGAAAAAGCTGATGCTACGCTTTAGTGCCTGTGTGGGCGTTTAATACATCTTGACAGCCTTATGTCTGCTCTCAAGAGGATTTTGGAGCATTTGATACAAAAAGGAGCAGTATAATTAGTTGCCAAATCTAAAATTGCTCTGAAACTGTTTTTTTAATAGCTTTGATATAGGGCAGCATAGTGAACTGGTGGTTAGCATGTCTGCCTCAAAGTCGAGATGATTTTTTTTTTTTGGGATCCAACCACATTTTAAAAACATGCATGTCAGGTTCACTGAAGATTAAATGGGTGTGATTTTTATTGTAAATGGTGGTGAGCTACACGTTTGCATAGAAGTGTTTTTTTCATGTAAAATTGCTGGGGTGCGGTTTGAACCATGGGGTCATTCTAAACTTTTCATATAATTCCAAACTGCCAAAATACACTGCGTCATTCGGTGAGTATAATTCATGTGTACGAATGAAATTTATAGGACATTATATCATAATTTGGTTTGACATAATATCATCAGAAAACTCACAATGGTCACCGATACAAAATAAGCTAACTATAAACTGACTCTGCATCACATTGAAAGCAACATCTTTTGCTAAATAAGCAGAATATTAGGGACGGCAATAATAAACATTATTATTATTTAAAAAAAACTCTCTGACAATATCAATCAAAACAGTGTTATGATAAGGCAAATTATTTTGCTTGTGATCTCATTAGATTCTGTGGGTGTACTTAGAGTTGTAGGCGGCTAATGGTTTTCCACATCCAAACAAAAAAGGCAATTCTCTAATTTCTTGAATAAGTAGGAACAATAGCAAGCTCACAAATTTAGCATAAAACTCCACCTAGCTACATAAACGTTTAAACCCTTTCATATAAACTGTTTATCGGTGGGAAAATAAATAAATATATACGTATAATGTAAATATCACGTGTGCCATTTTGTTTCACGGAGGGGTGCTTTTCTTGTCCCACATAGAGTTGGACAGTCACACGACTCATAGTGAAGAGATGGAAGGGGGAAAAACATAAAATAAAATAAAAGCTCCTCCCAGGAGAAATGAATGCAGGCGGGGGAGAGCAAAGTGAATGCAATTTCAAAGGTGGAAATAATGGAGGTCATGTTGTCTGATGCTCCTGTGCTAGCCACCAAAACAACCGGGAATCAATCACATTTGCGCACGTTACTTTCTGAATGTTAATGACGACACGTTTAAGTCTGTTTTTTAATAACGTGCTCATATCACGACGGGGCCATCCATTATTCCCCAGACTCAATGAAGTGCAGTGCAGTTATCGGTGAGGCGTTATCAGCTGACTGGAGCAATAATATTTGAAATGCATTTTTTTTCCCCCTCTCTTACCCTCTGTTTTGTTCAAGCTCTTCCCCCGGCCCTGTTTTTGTTGTGACGCAAGGTCAAAATGAAGTTTATCCTCCGATATCAGCTGCCAGTCTAGACGAGAACAGCGCTCACTCAAGGTGACATCGCTCCGCCGTCTGCTCTCAGCACGCCGCCACACCTTTCATTTCCTGCAAGCTCAAATTTACAACTTCATCCTCTGACAGAAGGAGTCAACATGTCTAATGTGACCCCCAGCCTCTGATCCTCTGCCAGTCAACAAAGCTTTTGTGGCCCCTGACCACACCAAGAAAACAACAAACGAAGCACTTTGTGGCGGGGGGGGGACTGCTCAGTATAGTCATAGCATTGTATATGTTGTGTGAGAGATCGTCAGGGTTGCTGCGGTAAAATCATTCACCTCATTTGATTTCGAATTCGATTTCACTTACTTTATTTCTCTATTCCAACGAGGCCAACAAGCAGAGCCGTGAAAGACTTTTTCAAGAGAAGGCCGAAGGTACAATAAACCTGTTGCCATTCATACGTTACAATAACCTATGAATCCTGTGAGCACATCATCTTTGTGTTCAATTAAACAGGCCCACATTTCACAATATATGTACGTACTTTGTACATTTGTGAGTGGATTGATTAAAGTGTATCATTATTTCAACATTCATACTTTTTGTGACCGAGATTTGTCTTTCTGTCCAGAGGGGGACAAAATTGTAATATTGGAAAGTCCATCTTAAACTTTTGATTCAAACTAAAAGTTTTAATTTGTAATTAAAATGTCCAATTATCATAAGGAAAACGTATAAGAAGTTTTAAAATTGAGATCTTAATAACAAGAACATCGGACAATTTTGTATATTTAGATCTTTTAAAAAGTCAGTTTCACAAAAAATCTTACTACGAAATACAATATAAGATCAAATGACAATAAAATAATACTGTCCTTTTTAAAAATGACACGATTTTCCCAGACAAAAAATCCTAAAAATCCTAAAAATGTTTTACTAAAAGACAAAAGCATAAATGTTTTCTTTAGCTTACTTCGATACACCCCTGTAGTCCATTCATGTGTGTTGAATTACTCAAAGGTTAGATACTGAGATGGCAAAAGTGACATTAAAGCTCAGAACATTTTTCACTTCTTTCCTTATCCTTTCTTATCTCTGCCTGAAAACGTGATTCAGTTGGCAACGCTCCAATCATCCGTCTGAAAATTCATTTAAATGAACTTCTCAGCGAGATATTTATCCAGCAAAGTGGCAAACAGACGACGGACTATCAGAAAATTAAAGAGCACGTAACAGTTTTTAGGGAGGCGTGTGAAATTAAAATGGGACAAAACGGTGCGAAGCGTTGCGGAAAAGCAAACACTCCAAGATGTTCCCCGAACAGATTGGGCTTTTATTTTTATTTCTTTATTTAATTTTTTTGTTTAGCTTTTCTGCTCATTAAGTCAATGAATAGACAGCCTTCTTTCAACAGAGAGCATTTGTCACCTAAACTCTTTCCAATCCTGCATGCACTGTGATGACTGCAACATAATTGATGTTTTAAATAGCATTGGATGCCTTAATTGTCAAAAGTTAATTTCAGTAAATGTTGCGGTCCACAAAAAACGGACATTGGGGCGCAAATGTCCCTCGAGCCATAGTTTGGACACCACTATTTGACTAAATTGCAGATTTGATGCAGTAATAGTTAAACCCCCAAAATTCTGCTTCGATTACTCCACCGCCCCAACACGCAAAAAATATGAGCTACTTTGCTCCCTATGTATTCATTATTTGAATTTCACAATACAAAGTGGTGCAAACGATTGACAGAATAAAACAAATTAAAATGTCACCAAAATCAAATTTTCCGGTAAGTCAGACAAAGTGTGGTTTAATCGTAGAAAATTGCCCTAATTTTAACTTGCGAGGCTTTTTGAGACTCCCCTGCGCATCTATGAATAGAAGTGCGTCAGAGTGAAAGCTGGACTAAATAAAAACCAAGCAAATGCAAATGCACAGCATGTGTAATTGCACATGATTCATGAACTCCAAAACGCCAGTCGCCACGGCGATACCCACGATAATGTCATTTCCATCGAGGGTGTCATTTGTGCACCCTCCCTCCCCGCGTTACCACGGCAACAGCGTGTTATTAGCTTTGACAATCCTCAGTCATGTTAATGCCAGGGAGGAAGGAAGTGAGGACGACGGGATGCCACCTAGTGGGATGTGACTAACCCACATATCTCAGCAGCAATTAGCATTAGGCTGTACAGTAAAGTGACAGGAACTAATTCCTAAATACTGTAGCGACATGAAAGAGGAGGGAAGTCACCCACAGAAGAGGAATGGCGTGTCAGTGGCAAACGGATCGGCGCGGGCCCACATCGGCGCAGGCCTCTCCAATTACTTCAAGGTTAACTGTGATCCACTAATAACTTCGGGGAACTGGAGAAACAAAACATTGTTAGCTAATTACATAAGCAAGCCATTTAGACTGATTGATGCAACTTATTATCCCGCGCTCGCCTTCTCGCTGGCCTCGCCGTCTCGCCCTCCCTTTCTAATTTGCTCTTTCCATATATAGGATAAGGACGCGGCTTCATTTGGCAGGCGCCTTCGCCAAGGAGATCGGTAGACAACGGGCGGGCTTCTTCCCTCCGCCCCAATTGATCATCATCTGGAGCCAAACGCTCCCGCGTGAAGTCACAGACGAGGTAGGGGTCAAACGATGCAGACCACCCTGATGAACTAAATTCATTAGTGATGCATTCATTGCTTCACGCAGCCCGCAAATAACAAAGAACTCTTAAAGCAGGGGACGGGCCGGGGTCATTTATATTTATTATGTTTTTTTATTCCGTGTCTCCCTTGCCCCTGCTGATGTAATGCTCAAAAGCGACACGCCCGCTCGCCCATGCAGACGTCCTGTGTTGTTGTTGATGTCGTAATAACAGATCATCTTGAATTATCTCATTCTTTTTTTTTCTTTTTGTTTTTTTTCTTTTGCTGGCCACCATTGTAAATAAGCTCAATAGGAAAGGAATGTGTATTAGGCGGCGGCAGTGTCTCACGCCTCATGAATATGATTAATTGCAACAGCAACAAAAAAAAAAATGGGAAGAGAAAATATTAATTTGCTTCGGCCGTGAGCTTGGGTTAGCTTGTCGGTGATAAGGAAGGAATGCAAGGGTACATGCGGCCAATTATTGTACGTTAATGTCGATTAATTAATCACGTAAGAAAAGAGGGTTTAAAATAACTAACGCATTTAATCTCACTTTTCTATTTGTGCACTGCAAGCGACAAAGAACTTCTCTGAGTGCCCATCATTCGTGGTACAAGGCTTTCGCTTATCGCCCGAGCACTTCAAGCCTACGATATGACCTTCGGGCATAATAAGCGCGGACACCATTGCTAGCTTGAATGCAACGGTTCAACAGTTCAAGTGGACTTACTCTTCAAGTTGTAAAGGCTTTGTGTCTAAGAATTGTTCGTCTCACTTTTAGCATTTCACTAACGGAGAATATTGTTGTCTTTTTGATTTGTTTTGAATATCAGCAACAGTTTGAAAGCACCTGGATGGTTTCAGTTAAACAGCAAAGTCAACTTGAGTTCACCGAAGTCAATCTGTCTTTGAATCAAAAAAAGTATTTTTTGACCAAATATTTATAGTCATCGATGATACGGGCCTGCAAGTACTAGTACTTATCTACACGTCCAAAGTGAACCCAAATATGAAATTATACACCCACACTCTAGATTAGATTCATTTTTATTGTCTTTGCACAGAGACAACGAAAACCTTATTGTCCATTAACACTCAATGGGTTCCACATTTGGCACTCAGCACGCCATACTGCTACTGCTCTTCAGCAACGAGTCAAATGTGAAAAACAAAATGTCTGTGATTATTGTCCGTGTGACAAATTTAAGTTTTAGTTTGGCAGCTGCTCCACTCAGCTCCCCTCTTCTTGCCCCTACCAGTTTAGGAGTCCCTTTTGGTCACGGCCAGCTATGAGGCCTTTGCAATTTGGGCTGGGGTAATATTTCTTCCTTCTCAGACATTTTTTCATTAAAAAGAAAAAAAAAGATCCACTGCAGAAGTCTGCGTAATTTGTTGATGTTGCACCCCAAATGCGTCATCTGTCGTCAAACAACAACAACACATTATGGGAAAGGTCATGCGGTGGACAACAAATGGAAGAGTGTGGATGTTTTCTGACATCAAAACATTATTTCTGTGCGCTATGCTTTCTAGAAAGAAAAACAAATAATCATGTGGTTTCAGAGACCGTGCCACTACGCTGAACCAGAATTCTCATGGTCACTTAAGTACACTTGAGAGACAAGCAAACGTAGAGTCTGACAGCAAAATATTTGATTTGTGGGCTCCCAAGTTTGACAATCGCAGAAAAAAATGAACACAAAAGTGCTGCACAATACCGTAAAGAAATGCCAATTATCAACATTGCTGTTACATTGCGCACGGACAAAAAAAGACAAATAAGAAAAACAATCACACAACACTAACAAACCATCTGTTGTGTACACAAAATTTCTCACCAAGAAAATTGAAAAGAGAGGAGCCATGCGCTCTTAGCGTTCTCATGCGGCAGGCGTGAACCCAGATTTTGACAATCACTTGTGTAAATATGTACCAAAGCCACCCCGTTCTGGTCCCTACTGGGGGTTTGCCCAACTTTGATGCACAACCGCGGAAGCAGCATGTACTTAATTTTTTTGTGGGTAGTGTAAAGATTTATGCTCCATTTTGTAAACCCAACTACACTAACTACGGTGGCCCAGAAGTTAAGTTTCCCCAGAATAAAAAAAAGTTTGAATTGTGTACCGTTAATTATTTTGCCTGTCATTATAGGTTGCCGGCATAGATAATCAAATAAGGATATTTATTCTTCGTCAACAAATTATTTTTCGACTAATTAAATAAAATTGGATTCGCTTGACAATCTCTCATGGCACACTAATGTCCCTAAGGCAATCCATTTTATAACGCGCCTTTCACCCATATTCACCTGGGATAGGCTCCACTTCAACCGCAACCCTAATGAGGACAAGCACTATAGAACGAGGATGGACAGATGAATGCAAGGCACCCAAGGAGTGCCACAGATCCCAAAAGCTTTCCGAAATCGAAACCTAGTTTCTACCATCCAGACGCTTTTAGCACTTAGGATGAGGTAGGTCGTGTGGAGAACTTGCAGCACAATAGCAAGCTTCGTTTGAAATAGCAAGCACGTAGGAACGTGGGGGGGACGTTTAACAGAACTCCATTAAAAAAAATAAAGTGACCCTGCGTAATAGCAAGAGCTCATGAAATGACTCTTCTCTACAGGAGAGAACGAGAAATGTCCTCTTTCTAATGAACTATAATGAAATGCTCTATAAATTGCTATTTAGTTTCTTTGATCACATTCTTCAAATTGCATTCTGAAAGTGTGAGTTGAGGTGCTTTCTTTCTGCTGTGCTAGTGTGTGTGTGGGGGGGGTGAAAGAGGAGGGGGACTCACAGCAAAACGTTGCCCCCTAGCGGTAAAAGAGCTGAAGCTTTCTCACCTGTGATAAAAGTCTTTGTTCAGTAGCATTTCTATCCTGCAGCCAAGTCTAAACAGTTCATGAATGTAGATTGATTTTTCAAAGGGCATATTTGCACAATTTGTATTTTATTTATTTATTTTGCGTACAGCTTCCCTTTAAATCACCTGGAGAATTCATAATTAATGAATGCTGACATTTTCACTTCTGTGGCCCAGTTTGTGTCATTTATAAAATCCACTAATGCTCCTAGTAATTATTTAAAAATAGCTGTGTGTCGTGGCTGCAACCGTGCGTTTTGAAAGCTTTAATTATAGACAGTTTCATAATCAAAAGTAATTTTGTTTTTTATTCTTTCCACTTCCTAGTTTATTCTTTTGGTCATTATGTGACTGCAAGGACATGGCAAACATAAAAGTATTCCATACCTAATGTAAATTACTGTGTTCTCCCTGCATACTTGATACATACATGCGTGCAAATGATAAAGACAACATCTTTGATATAGTGTTTATTATAATGCCATGCGGTTCTACACCATTGTAAAATGAAAAAATACCACATTAGTAGTCAGTTATGTCTGTTATTATTTTTTTAAAGGCAAAATGTTTGATGCAGATTCTGCTTTGGATGTCATGCTCTGTGCATTGTTTGTAAACCTAAGCTATATAAAGTGTTAGACACTAAGCTATGTGACATCAAAGTTCTGATTTGCTAATGAAAAAAAAAATAGTAGTGAGGTGAAGCAACTACTGTAAATTCAGCTGATCTGGAAATGTTAGTTTAACTAGCAAGCTATCTGGATCAATAACTAAATAGTGGATGGATGGATGGATGGATGGATGGATGGATGGATGGATGGATGGATGGATGGATGGATGGATGGATGGATGGATGGATGGATGGATGGATGGATGGATGGATGGGCATATGGATGGATATATGGATGGATATATGGATGGATAGATGGATACTGAACAGGATTTTAGTAGAGGCATAAAAAATATTATGTTTTCAAGTGACATTTGAGAAATGCAAATATTTGCTCTGTCACTGCAAATTTAGCTCAGATTTATTTTTCTCAGTGAAAAGGAACAACGCAATACAGGCAGACAATCAAGTCACTGTGACACAAGTCACCGCTTGGCAAATTTGTTATAAAAAGTGAGGAGCACAAATGTCACCGTGTGCCGTTAAGAGAGGTGATGCCACACGAGTGTCTCTTGACCAGTGGTATCTGTGTGCCGGTTGCCCGGCAACGCCGCCGTGGAGAGCCCAGATACCTGTTTCCCTCTCACTTGGCAGTCTGTGTACGAGGCTTAGCAAAGCTGCTGAGCCACACAGCACTAAATAATGACTTGCTGTTTCATTTAGGACGTTTGCTCTGCCTTGGAAGGATGATTGCCTCGGGTCAGGTGATCGAGAGCGTGCGTGTTTAAGCACTGCGGAGGTTGTGCACGCTCCTTAACTCCTACCAAGCGTGCATACAGTACTGTGGAAAAGTTTGAACTTTTTTGTTTTAATGACTTTTTTTCCACTGCAGTCTTTGATGTAAAACAGTAAACAGTAGGATGTAGCCAGTTAGCGGCTGATTAGTACTAAACAGTTTCTGAGAAACTTTGTCGAGAGGTGGTGCATGGGTCGAGGAAAGTCATTACATACAATGAGCCTCATTTACTAATACATGCGTAGGAACGTTTGTACTTTGCGCACAAATTGAGCATATTTGCAAAATCACCATCAGACAGCTGCGTTACCCTAACCCATTTTGTTCGCACAACTGTGCCATATGTTGATCGGACTTTATTCTAAATGACGACATTCCGACAAATGAGTTTTGTCGAGTAGAAAAAATGAGTAAAGCAGACAGAGTATCATTTTTATATTCACTTACACTAAAGAAGTCGCATTGGAACAAATGGTGTCTTTTTAATTTTCAACAGCACTCAGTCTGGGCATAAAAACCTTGGCGTTCCATACAAAGATAAAGACTCCAGGTTTTTAAGTGGCTGCATCTGTTGTGACAACAAAATGGCGACAATTGGTTATGAATGGAGTCTTATCGACGTGAAACGGCAACTCGTACCCAAACTGTCTCATGCGAGGTGCACTTGGTTACACACACAAAAAAACCACACACATTTCATAGCAAAAGTGTTGATGAACGCAACCCCGTGGCTCATTTTGACAGGTCAGTGCACTACTATTTGACCTACAAGGAGTGTATAATGAAAGCTAGCGCATTGTATTGATTGATAAATGCATTTTTCCCTCTGTGTTAAATCGGCTATCTGTCAGATGACCGCACGTCACCGAGGGCACAAATTTGACCTCCTTTCTTATTGCCTGCCATTTTTTTTTTCATATAAATGTGCCCTGAATACACCTTCAAAGCCTGGATGAGTTAATAACTGAGAAACTTTGCATGCTGGAAGCGCAGAAGGAGATGTAAAATATATACGCTGAAGATATATTTCCATGAAGCATATTGCCTTGATGCGTGGGAGCTTTGTTTAGAGCCTCATGCACACACCAAAAAAGGCAACTAATCCTCTCCATCCGAGCTTTTATCACTGCTATCAAAAGATAGAAGAGCAGCTTCTTCTTGCTTATTTATGCTTATACCAATGAAAGGCAACTCACTGCCCATTTCAGTACCCCCCCCCCCCCCCTCTTCCTCGCCATCCTCCCGCACCCACTCATATCCAAAGAAGCAAAATGGTTGAATGTGTCGTCAGTTTTAGGTCCTTGGCAGCACTTTTGGGGATGATTATCTCCTCTGGAGTGGCCCTCAGATAGCTATCATGTCATTTGTGACGATGGTTGTCTGATGCTCGTTATCCTTGCAGGCGGCTTTTGGAAGTGACCTTTAAAGATAATGAGGACAGTACACGCTCACACACTCTGTGGGTTTTCAAAACCATCTTTAAATCGCCTATACGTGCACTCACCAGACGTAACATTAGGTACACCTGAGCAGTCTAATGACATCCGACAGATGAGTACAAAAAGCGATTCCTACATGAGTAACAGTTGTAGTTATACAAGAAAAAAATTAATTCAGCCGATTATTGCACAAAAAAATGTTTTTTTTTTTTTTCAAAGGCAGATTTGAAGACTGTCTTAAACTGACACAAAAATGTTTGTTCGAGAAGTCCCACTTTTGATAGGAGTCGACCTTAAATGAACCAAGTTGTGATATAATTTACAAAAATGTTTTGAAAAATTTGAATTTTACGCAAAAAAGTCCAAACGTTAACACAGCAATGTCATATTGTTTGGATTTTTGTTAAAGTCAAAATAAAATCTATAAAATAAATAAAGTGGGAAATTAAGATTGAAGATTCCTTACGATTAAAGTCTGCCACTTTTTACGCACGTTATATGTTGTTATTCTCGGCTGCTCACTTGCGTAAATCAAAGAGCCACGTCAACACACCCACAGCTCTGCGTTACACTTTTGCCCTCCATGGCGGCGTCAGCCTCCTAGTTGTATACACAAATGTAAATGACATAAAAGATGGCAAGCAAGAGTGACAGCAGCCTGCAGCTTTTTCTTTTTTTTTTTTTTTTTGTACCTCTGGCATATAATGGCTCCTTCTTGTGCTTCCCCGCCCTCGTTTGCATGCAAGACGCTCAGCCGAGTAACCTGGGAGTCTTCAAAGGCCGTCTCCCGGGTAATGGAGCAGCATGAGATTTTCCATCTGATCATCACTGACTGCCGTCTTGATCGTGTCAAATCCAACTGGGACAAGAGTTCTGCATGTTAGCAAACTCCAGCAGGAGTTTCATCCGAAAAAGGGAATTTGCTCGGGTTTGACAAGTGAAACGTAATTGACGTTCCTCGATTCAATTCCACTCTTTTCTTAATGATTTGGTGAACAGAGCAGGACATTGTGCAGGCGGGACAGACAAATATAAACCATCATTATCTCTGATGAAGCAAGGAACCATATTTGGTACCTTAAGTCAGAATTTAAATTGGACCCCGAGTGCTTCATTATGAGGCATAAGAAGCACATTTTGTAGCCAATCAGGAAAGAATAATTATGGAAAATTCCAGAGATGCAACTGCGTTGACCCCCAAGTGCCCCAAATTATAAATTTCACAAGTTAGTTTTTGGTTTGGAGCAAAAACTGCCACAAAAACAGATATTGCGAACCTTTAAACAATTTAACACAAATGGTGCAGCAATACAAGCAGACAGACACAAACGTAATCACAGGCCAATGTTATTGATCTGCTTGGAAAAATGACTCATATAAAAGCAAATTAATTGCCACGGTCTTCTTTCTTTATATGAACGTTATCATTTGATTTTTGTTGGGGGTGGTCTAGAACAGATTAGTGCCATTTTCATTCATTTCAATCACTCAGGGTTCAGTTTGAATTTGATATGAGGTAGGATTAATTTGAATTATTCTACATATTTGTGATTTGCCATTGTTAGATTAATCTGGCATGAGTGAATGTTTATTCATATTGTACAGGCTGTCCTATGAATTTCCAATCGAGATTTTTCATAAACATAGTTTTATAAAAAGCATTTTTTTATGATCTACGTGACTACCATTATTTTGAAAACAAACACATTTCAGTTTGTGTCCTTGTGTAATGACGCGACAGTATGACGAAGAAAGGTGAATTATATGCAGCGACAGAATAATTGGACGATATAGTATATATATTTTTTTGAGGCAATTGAACTATATAATTTTTTTAAAGCCAATATGAAATGACTTGTTTCCAGTCCGTGCTAAATGAGAATGCAAATGGGGCACCATCCGTTTGATATATTTATATTATACACGTTTATTGTTATATTTATATGCAGTTACCAGATCTTTGGATTGGTCGGTGCAAGTCCTGTGGAGTGATCTCAGCCCACTTGATTTTTATCTTTTGAGGCCTTTGAAGGTGATAGTGGATCAGGATAGGAATGATAGAAAGCAGAAATTATCTCAAGAAATGTATCACCAACACCTTTACAAAGAACTCCAGCTGTGCTGCGGAGGAGGACACGCATTGTAATGTGTTGTCCAAACATTGGTGGTCATGTAAATTGTAAATTGTTTTTGTAGAGCATATAATAGAATTTAAAATGGTTTGGAAACTCATGAAACACCCTGTATCCATGTTCAGAAGCTATTTTTTCAATATAGTATTTTTATTTTTGGCTTGCAGTTTTAGGAGAAAAGATTCAGAGGAACATGTCTCAGCGTATTAAACAAGGACAGCTACTGGATCTATGTGACGTATCGTAAAAGCACATCATTAAACATATATTGATTCTGATGTAACTCTTAATGAGAATTTACAAGTACATGAATGAAGCTCCAAGAGTTTTTTTTGACAATCACACATTTATTGGGAAAGGCGCACTAAAAAATATATACAAATACACATCAGCAAATGCTAATAAACACTGAGCAAATTTTTACAAGTACTCAAAGTTCACGTGAGGTTAAAACTCAAAACATAGTCGCTACCTCTGATTCCGTTGCCACGGTTACAATATTTGGCTTGTGGAGTTTAGGGTCATTCTGCACCTGAGACAGGTAAAGTGGAAGGGTTCCCGTTCTACCCGTGTAGTTCTGCACACCGCCACTATGAGGTTTCTTGGGATTGGTCGCATAGCCAGACTCCTTCCAGGCGTGGGTGTAGCCGTTCAGATCATTGAAGAGGATTTCCGGGGAGAAGCCGACGGCATACGCCAAGTCTCTGGGGTTCCTGAAGCACTGCTGCGGTATCGCACAGTAGGTGCCTTGGCAATCCCCCGCTAAGCTGTTAGCGGTGCTGGACGAACCTAAAGACGAGTGAAAGAAATAAGGATTCGTTTGGCTCTTACATGCGTGTGTTTCACAATAACCCAACGGTTCATTGGGGACACTTACTCTAATGAGATCCAATAATCTTTTGAAGAGATAATAATGATTACTTTTTAGGACTATTAATTGTACTGTATTTCCCAGTAAGTGTCTATATTTGGCCCATATTAATTACACCAGTATAAAATTGCAAGGATTAATTCATCTTACAATTGCACTTTGTAGTATTGTAATGACTTGCGTCTCTGTTATTGCTGTTAAAGTGTGATTACATAGTTGTCTCACTTGGCTTTAAATTGTTACCATTTTAGCGATGTAAGAGGGTTGACATTTTAGAAACAGTTCTTAGTCAAGATATCAATCAATCAATCAATCAATTAGTATGATGCAGTAAAGTTCTACACTGATGCAGACTGCAAAACACTGTAATACAAATTTTAACTTACTTCTTATATACATATACATTATAATAACTTGATTGAGTGGTTCACTAGGCTAGACATTTTTTCTTGTCGTATATCTAAATACATAGCTCTTCTGTCAAATATTACATAGTGGTAAAAAAAAGAGTTACTTTTAAGTCTTGGGTGAAAGGTGCTGAAGCTCCTCTTGCCAGCGTCTCCGCTGACGTCCGAGTCCGAGTCATTGAAGTCGCTGTCCCCTTTGCCGCTGTCCTTCACGCTCAGCTGGTCAGTGTTGGTCGTGCCACTGCAAATCAGCACAGGGTCACCGTGAGCCACCAGTGCAACACATTCGCTTGATTATTGATCCCTCCCTAATATAACCTCCGATAACCTAATTGCACACATGGAGAAGGAGTTTTGGGTTAGTGCGTCGGAGCCGAAAGAAAATCCTTCTAGCGGGATGGTTTGTTTGAGAGATCCATGTAGCAAGAACAAAGTGGTTCCTGCAACTTTGGGTGACACTTACCTCACTTGCAAACAATACTTGTCAGCTTGCCATATAGATGACGGCTGGAAGTGCTTTGAGGGAATGAACACCTAAAGAAAAAAACAAATAAAGTTACTTTTAGATACGAGAAAAGTACAGATTGTGTTAAAGAAGTGAAAAAGACACCTTTGATTCTGAGTCGTTGCTTCTCTCCTCATACGAGCAGGAGTCATCCAAACTCGAGGAGGTCCTTTCCAGGAAGAAGCCTCTCGAGCCAGTGTATATGTTACCATGGGTGGACCCGGGGGGCGGCCTGCTGTCAAACAAATTGTGGCGGCCTTCCCTTTTAGACGGCCCTGAGCGGCCGCGGCCCACTTTGCACGTGACCACCACGGCCACGATGGCCACCAGCAGCAGAGCGCACCCGCCGCTTAGCAAGATGATGACCACCAGCGAGCCATCCAAGCCCGCCACGATGCCTTCTTCATCGCTTGAACGCAAGACCACCACGGCTCGGTCCTTGTCGGGATCCGTGTCAGTGACCACGAAGCGCACGGTGGCGCTGCTGGAGAGTGGCGAACGGCCGCGGTCGCTCACAACCACGACCAGTTCCAGGATGTCCCCGATTTGGGCCTTCAGCCATTGTTTGAGGGTGATCTCCCCGGTGTCCTTGTCCACACTGAATAATTTGCGGTCGCCTT
The DNA here is from genome assembly GCF_901709675.1 of Syngnathus acus. Lineage (NCBI taxonomy): Eukaryota > Metazoa > Chordata > Actinopteri > Syngnathiformes > Syngnathidae > Syngnathus > Syngnathus acus. The sequence continues at coordinate 7,362,856 of NC_051105.1, read as the reverse complement.
GTAACATGTGGTAGGACAGCTCGGCGTTCACGCCGTCATCTGTGTCTTCGGCAGAGAGGCGCAGAGCCAGATAGGAAGCGGGGGCGTTCAAGGGCAGCGGGATATCGGCGGAGTCGTTAAACAACACGGGGAAGGTGAAATACGGGTAGTTGTCATTCTGGTCCACCACTCGGATTTTAATTGTCGACGTGCTCGACAATGAGGGGGACCCTTTGTCTTCCGCTTGGATGACCAGCTCGACTTCATGGATGCTCTCATAGTCAAAGGACCTGGCTGTGTACAAAGAGCCCGTTTGGGAATCTACAGACACGAAGGTGGAAACCAGCGACCCGCCTTGCACGTCAGACTCCAGAAGCTTGTAGGAGACTTTTGCATTTTTGCCCAGGTCAAGATCGCGGGCCACTACTGTGGTGACGTAAGAACCTGGAATGTTGTTTTCTATGATTGAGACTTCATACGCCGACTTACTGAACAGAGGTGCGTTGTCGTTCTCATCGGTGACCCTGATGGTGTACTGCCGCACTGTTTTAAAAGGGGGGCTGCCCAAATCTTCAGCAACAATAGTCAGGTTATACTCAGGGATCCTCTCCCGGTCCAGAGTGGCGGTGGTGACTATCATGAAGGTCTCCCCGTAGGCTTGCTGCAAGGTGAAGTCTTCGTGGCCGAGAAGGCTGACTCGCACGTAGCCGTTAGAGCCAGAGTCCAGGTCCGAGGTGCTGATGAGGGCCACAAAGCTCTCTGCGGCTGCAGCCTCTGTGATGTACGCCACGTCGTCTGCACTGGCGGTCATGGGCTTGATGTTGATCTCAGGCGCGTTGTCGTTCACGTCCACCACGTCAATTGACACCTTGCAACTGGAGGACGCAGGCTCGGCGCCCAGGTCGGAGGCCTTGACACGCAGCTCGTAGGATCGACGCCTCTCAAAGTCCACACGGGCCCTCAGCGTCACGTCGCCGGTGTGCGGGTCAATGTGGAAGACGCGGGCGGCTTCTGCCGAGATACCGTCAAAGGCGTACATCACCTCGCCGTTGACGCCCTCGTCAGGGTCGAAGGCGTGCACCCGCACCACACGGTGGCCCACCGGAGCGTCCTCGTTAAGCTCCACCTTCAGCGAGCCATGCTCAAAAATGGGCCCGTTGTCATTGAAGTCCAGCACCTTGATGCGAACCGTCGTGGAGCCTGATCTGTTGGGCACGCCTCCATCAGTTGCGGTTACCTCCACCAGGTAGGAGTCCTCCATCTCCCGGTCCAGCTCCCTCACCAGAACCAGCTCGGCAAACTTGACACCATCCTCCCGCTCATGCGCCTCCACGGCAAAGTGGCTGCTGGGGGAGATGTTGTAGCTCTGGATGTAGTTTTCACCCACATCCGGGTCAACAGCAATAGGTAACGGGAAACGAGAGTCCAGTGGCAAATTCTCCAAGATTTCCAGAGTGCTCTCATTGCGGGCAAATGCAGGGGCATGGTCGTTTATGTCCCGCACTTCAATCTCAACGTGGATGAGCTGAAACTTTTCATTGGAGAGAGCCACCACGTCAAAGGTGACAAAGCACCGCTGGGTGCGAGGACACAGCAGCTCGCGGTCGATGAACTCAGCCACGCACAAGAGCCCGTCGGCCTCCCGCATGTACACTACCGAGAAGTTGTTTTCCTGCATGAAGCGAAAGGACGTGTCATGGCCTTCGGCGGGGTCGATTTTCAAGTCTCGGGATAAGTTGCCTATTTCTGTCCCAGGTGCGTCCTCCTCGTAGGTGAAGTATCTTGTTGTCGTGCACTGGACCTTGTAAATAATTAAAGCCAGCACGAAGCAGCAGTGAGCAAGGCTTGCCATCTTGTTAAAAAACAAAAGAAGTTCTACTCATGTAAATCACAAATGACCTGAGCAGACCTCAGCTTTGTGAGTAAGTGCATGCTTCACACTTACAGGCAGGCTATAAACTGGGCCGTATGTAAATGAGCTGACCCATCCACCAATGGCCTGACACCACACGCCACCAAAAGGGGGCACTTTTGGCTTATGACGAACTGCTGCTTACCATTTGAAAGGCAAATGTTTAACTTTTGGCACCTTATCATTCCAAAAGTAGTCCTGTAATTGTTTACTATTTTTCATTATTACAACCATCAATTTTTCTTACTCAGTTTTCTTCTACTGATGTACAAAGTATTAATTTAAAAAGAAGTATTAGTGCAGCAACTTGTAGCCATAAGTCACACTAAGAGCCGTTTCTAATAATTTGACCTTCTCATCTACCTTATTCAGGGAAGTGAAATACAAACATCTGTGTGTAATGCAGTGCAATTCCACATCACAACACAACAATAAACATGTTGTCAAATGAGTAGCTTTCATGAATGCAAAAGTATTGATTACTGCTTTACCATTATATCTGCAGGTGTCCAACAAATGTAGAGATTCCAGATACACTGAAATTCTATTATGCTGTTGAACATGAACAGAAAACATGCTCTCATCGTTATTGTTTTGCGCGTGTGTGTGTGTGTGTGTGTGTGTGTGTGTGTGTGTGTGTGTGTGTGTGTGTGTGTGTGTGTGTGTGTGTGTGTGTGTGTGTGTGTGTGTGTGTGTGTGTGTGTGTGTGTTTTCATAGGCTGCTATGCAAATGTGCACTGACCCATCCGTTGATGGCCTGGCAGCGGTCCACCCAAAGGGAGCGGAGGCTGCCAAAGAAGCTTTCAGGTCAAATCAACAATTATCTGATGTAAAAGTACAACTGCATGACAGCTTTTTGACTGCTATAAACCTTTGTTGAGCCAGATAGCATATTGGGTGGGTGGTTAAATGGGCCCAGCATCTCAGACATTATAACCACAATCTGACACAAGAAATTGAGTAGAACCTTCAAAGTTAACCTCAAGTTGTGATGGCTGTTAGCACATCCATCTTTTCCCTCGTCTATTAAAAGCTCTTTTCAAAGTCCACCCAATAAGTATAGTTCTTGCAATTCTCATCATATCTCATGCAAATATTAATTAGTCATTGAATTATTGATTGAATCTTCTGTCATCATTTTAGTAGAAGATGATTTGGCTTCGTGTTTACTACTAAGCTGACAGTATTTGGCACCGTTCTGCTGTGTTCCATTATTTAAAACTAGTAATTTACCAGCTCCCCTGCATATCATCAAGCAACGCAGTGCGTGCTCACCACTAAAAACCAACGACGGCCTCAGCAGTAATCAATAGACTTCAATAATCCAACGCGTACTCATGAATCAAAAGCAAAGTGGCTTTAAAAAGCTTAGTTCGGCGATTAACTAAAGAGGAAAGTTAAGGTTTCCACATTAAAATGCAGCTTTGTATCATCGCCGATGCTCACGAGAAGAAATCCACTTCTTGACATTCATAGAGTTCAAGCTCTCTGCGACTCATATCATTCTGTGCAAACAGAGTGTGAGGGTAATATAAAGGATGAGCAAGAATGTGCCTTTGTCTTCCTCTTTCAAATAGCAGGGGAGGAATATTAATGCAGCTCTTCAGACCTCAAAAGTGCCGTTTGCGCCGTGTTGTTGCGGGGATACACATCACGCTAATTGGCCTGTAATTAATCTGCAATTTAATAAATCAACATTTAATTCAAGCAATAGTTCTCAAAAACAGGTTGGGGTGTTTTTTGGGTTTTTTTTTTTTCAAGGGTGATAAGAGAATAAAAAGCCAACACACACACACACACGTCAACGCGCAAAAGAACATGAGTCAAGCAGACTTTTGTCAAGCATATGGTTGATTAGCCCTCGCTGATTAAAAAGCATCCTCGGCCCTTCAAAGGGCCCTTGACGCCTCTGCAAATGTTTGCGTTAAATCTGTCTGAGCCGCCCCCGATGGGGTAGCAAGGTGTTAAAAAGCACACAATAAAGAAAGGGGGAGAAACAGACGGCACAGGGATGGTCGTGATAGTGAGGTGAGAGGTGCTAAGACAGGGTGAAGATGCAGGTGATGGGTACTATGCAAGCTGATTGTGAAAATCAAATTTACTTCCCTCAGATAATGTGCAAAAAGGACACATTTCTTGCTCGTTTTTTTAAAAACGACGCTGATCTGATGTGGATGTATTGACTATAAACTGCTTTTATTGTTATTTCGATGTCATTTCAACGGAAAACAGCTGTTGAATGGTAGAATGAAAGGTACTAAATACAACAATCGATGGTGGATGGAAGTCGGCATGCTTCAAGTAAATCATTTTTACTGTGATAAGGTATGAATTCACTGCAACAAATTAGTTTTTTTTTTTCATCCATAACAAAATCCACCAATGTTATAATCGTAAAAAGAACATTTAGAAGCTTTTTTTTTAGCGCTAACAATATTACACCATGAATGATGTGTATTGCTAACAACTACAACAGCAAAAAGATTGCATGTATTTATTTCTTTCTTTATTTTTTCAATTAAAAAAATATTTATTTGACTTGATTTTTATATTTATTTCTTTATTTATCAAAACAAACAAAAATGTTCAGCCCAGTGTTATTGTACGTTAGAAAAATTAGCACCCCATCATACAAGATGTATCAAAAATATAAAGAAATTTGCCATAAATACTGTATATAGATACTTTTGGAACATTTAAGTGAAATTGGATGATTAGTTTATTATTCATTAGCACTAAAACGCCACCTCTACATTAGCACTGAGGCCTCTACATGAATGAGGTTTGTATTCATCATAACATAATGTATTAAATAAAAAATAATAATAACAATTGGTGTTTGATGACAAGGCAAAGACAGCAACACAAAACGTGTCCGGGCTGACCCACTGATATTTTACACTTAAATTAGTTTGTGCCGTTCTCCTTATTACAAAGCAGCAAAAAGCTGAAGGTCATATTACTGCACATTGTTGTTTTAAATCAAGCAAAGTTGCATGATTATGTTGGTAATGGCATTATTAAGCGCCCCACTCAAGACTTTGCACGTACACATCACAGGAAATGACATGATCCCTAATGCCTACTCATTTTCTTCGATCTCAGTTAATTTTACATTTGCCTCCCTCTTTCTCTAAATGAGGTCTGAATGAATGTATGAACCCGGAGCCACAGCTGTAAAAAAAAAAAAAAGCATGTAAGTTACTCCTGTGCCTCTTTACCAGACACGTGGAGCTTTTCCGTGCTACAGCTCCCCATTGACTGCTTCTTGAAAATCCAGGATTTGATGGCTATGATGATTCTGTGACTAATACAGAATTATTAGCCAAATTAGTTGTTTGCCAGTAAGAGGATTCACATTTTAATCTGATCATACGTCTCACGTGCAAATCAATGTGGCAAAGGTGCCAAAACAACAGCAGCTGTACAGTAGATTAAAAACAATCAGAAGACCCCCTCCCCCCCCCCTGAATTGTAATTCTTTATTTTTGTTAATCCTATAAACGGAAGTTTGTGTAGTGTATTTAGTGCTAAGACATTTGAAGATAACATTGGCATGTGGGTTTATTTTTTGGCATTTTGAATTTCATTAAATAGGATACTGGGGGCGGCATGAAAATGGACCACAACATCCCTTTGGAGCCTGGGTGAAAATACCGAACAAAATCAAAACAGCATGGAAAGTCAACATTAGCATGTGTGTTTTGGTTTATTGTTTCAAATTTTATTCAAGGAGGGTAAGTCAATGTTTACCATATTTTTTTTTTGTCTCACCTCTGATGTGCTTCAAAACTGAGCCCAGCAAGGAAAACAGGCCAATGCAGCAAAATGGAGACTGTGGACATCAATACAGTACTGCAGTGTCCAGAGGTGATTCCTATTTTAAAAACGTGGGGGAAGCCAGAAAATACTGAATCTCTGCAGCCAGGTGGAAACTGTGGAGGAAAATATTGCATCATCCAAAGCTGAGACACAACCGGGTAAGTTACCATTTTTGTGCGTTTTGCCATTTTTTGCAGTGTGCCATGGCAATGCTAAATCTAGTCACCCAAAAAAAAGACAAGTAGCGGTTTACCTGTAGTACATATTTTATATTGTGCAGTATAAAAGGTTAATTTGTGCAATGTGCAATTACATGTTATGTGTTAAATTAACTGTTTCATTTGGGCAACGGCATCCTGATTAAAACCAGAAGCTTACATCGAGAGTGTTTATTCCCGAGCAGTGCATCACAACAAGGTCACCAGAGGTCTGACGGCAAACAAAGCCAGGCTAACAAAGGAGTGATACCTGTTTGCCACTTTAAGTCATGTGATTAATGCAGATCACGGCTCCATTAAGATGCATGTGTGGTGACAGTAAGAACATTATGGCGGATGAAGAGCTTGGCCCATCTGTTCTTTTACAGGGGTGATTTTAATTAAAGAAAAAAAAATACTGCTTTGACAGTCATAATAATTGGGATGGGTGGGTTATGATTTAGCCTGTCAGTTTCTTCTTGTTTTTGAAGGCCAATAGTGCGACCTTCAAATCCGGCTCAGCCACCCACTCAGTCACCAAGCAAGCAGACAACGAGGGAGGGAAAGCATTTGTTGACAGTGGAAGCAGTAATCCTGGCATATGCCACAGGGAGCAAATGTCTCAAAAGCCCACCTTTTGGAGTGTGTCCCACATGTCGCACCTACTGCTGACAAATTGTCACCCTAGTTTTGTTTTCCTGCCCAGATTCCGGGATAATTTTAGATAAAATATGTGTAATTTTCTATGATGGTGGCTTTTCCTCACATTTAAACTGTTCCAGTATTCAGCATGCAAGCTGGGAGCGTTTGACATATTTGGGCTTATGGTTGCATTGAAAAACTCGTTAAATATACGAAATATGATTTTAAAAAATTCAATGTTCCCTGAGAAGACTTGGACCCATTTCTCTTTTATGAAACAATGTGAAATTGTGTTTTATTTACTTTTATTAGGCTTGAATAAGTTTGTCATATGCACAGCAGAATCACTTTGTTATACAATTAATCAACAGAACAAGTTTTGTGTGAAGTAGCAGTTTCACTTCCCCTACTGTGATCAAGTACTTTAATTACGTGTTAAATGAAGGCTTATTACAAAGGTGTCATTACATCTGACTTTTCACACGATTAATTGGCTCACAAGGGTTAAAAGCACTCTCAATAATAATAATTATATTAAGAATAAAATCAACAGAACAATCTATCTTAATTTTGATAAGTGAAAATAATGTTCATTAAATCTGTGGCTTGCTATCTAATTGATAGCAAACTTGTTAACTTCATATTAAGACTTTATGTATCTTTTCAATTTTGGTACTGCTTCCTACTAAATTCAAGCGCTGACTCACACTAAATGCAAAAACAAAATATGAAAAAGCACAAAGTATTATCGCTGCTCTTGAAGACTATATCAGAGTGCTGTGTAGCATCATTTGCATACGCATAAAGAGACTGAACATGCTGCTGTTACGGATGTAGATGAAGCCATTTCCACCCATAAGATGGTTTTACATTTACTCTCAAAGGCATCATCGCTGCATGATGTCACAAGCTGTTGATTCAACTTCCTACTGATGCTGCAGTATTCAAATCTTTGCGCATGAACATTCCATCTTGATTGTGAGCTCTTAGGACCACCTCACCTTTTTAATCAAATATTCTGGCATTGAAACATTCAGCCTGCAGCTGAATATCTAACAACGGCATCGCTGCAACCTTGAAGACAGCTCGGTGTGCACACGCACACATTGCCAGCGTTTATTCAATTTAGATTTTTGTCTCTGCAGAGGCAGCAAACTTGCAGCGGTCCTTTCGGGTCACCCACTTATCAATTTCAGCGTCTCACTTTGACCCGGAATGCTCGACTAAACTGGGGGTGTACATGTCACTGCCGGGGTCATGCCGAGCGTTTAATCTCAGCGGTTTGGGGTGTCTGAAAGGCAGATAAAACGAGATTATCCCGCGCTTGCTGCCGGTCCTGGGTGAGGTGAGACGAGAGGTTGGAAGAAGCAAGGGAGGGGGCAGCAGCTGCCGAGGTGCAAAACGCTCAGACGAGCTAGTGGTCCCTGTTGCGTTTGGCACCTCCTGCGGTGCTACAGGACCAGATAAGACCCCCGACACCTCCACCCCCACCCAGCCCCGAGCTCATCCACGAAGCCAAATGCTTAACATACTGGTCCTAATCACACTTAACATTGTGTCACAATATGCTCTTAAATGGCTTTTAGGGGCAAATAAATCACATTGCAGTCTTGATGTTATTAGGCCTAATTGTTTTGGCTTCCTGTTGAATTACAACCCCCCCTCCCCAACCTCTTCAAATACTTCCTTTCTTTACCTTAGTGCTTGAAGTGATGCTTTTGAACATTTATTGAACGCACGCGGGACAATTTAGGGTCCATTTCCAAATGAAAAGTAACAACCATGACAAAGGTGTTGATAATTCTCCAAAAGTAAAAAAATGCGACAACTGATTAGTACATGGAAGTCATTTTATTTTGCCTCTTAGTTTAAACAATTAATTTTCAGCGATTGTTTTTCTTTTTTAACTCAAATTAAACGATGCTGCCTTGAAAAAAAGATTTAAAAAATAAAAATAAATAATGAACTTGCCTTTGTTGTATACAACTAAACATTTACAACAAACACTGAGCTCCTTTTAATAAGTCCCCTTTAAACAGGTATTTAAACTTGAAATATCAACTTTCTTTGCATCAGTCATCTGAAATTTAATGGGACATTTGAGTTGACGCAAGGCTGTTGTCATTTTGCCACGACACGTTATTGTCTCCCCGGTAGTGTTGGCTCGTGAGTGAACGATTCGTTCAAAGGAACAATACGTTTCAGTGAATGAGAGTGAACGAATCACTTCCTAAAGTGATTCGTTCTTTTTTCAGTTCATATGACTTCAGCCAGTAGGTGTCGGTAATGCACAATGAAGCTGGTGCCACCTCGCCGTAAAACAAAACGAAGAAGAAAGTGACGTAACTTCCTGTTTACGAACGAGTCGTGAATTGCATTTACCGTTCACCAACCAACGAATCAGTGAGTGAGTGATTTGCATGTCCAGTTCGTCGCGGAGAACAGATCAGTGAGGGAACGAATCCTGACTTTCCCGTTCGCGAACGAGTCAATGGGTGAACTGCCTTCCTTCTCGTGCATCAACGGATCAGTCAGTGAACGTGTTGCGTCTCCCTCCTGGCGTGAACTATGTAAGCCAGAATGTAGCTTTACGATTTGCCAAGGAAAAAAAGAACCACTCACTGAAACACCACTTCTTTTATGCACGTTTTCTCCAAGCTAACGGCTAACTTTATTGCATGAAGCGATGCGCCGTTATGCAACAACGGGGAGATTATGCTTCTCTTTGGGTAATCTTTATTTTATAACACTTATCGTAGTTTTTAAATAACGTGTATGCATATATATATATATATATATATATGCCTATATATTGTTATCCAATATATCTACTGCAATTTCACATTAGATTGCTGGTTTGAAATGTACTTGTATTATTATTATTGTTATTATTATTATTATTTTAATAAACATTTGTTATAATTTGTCTGGTGTTTTATTCCTTGTTTTTATATTCGCCAATTAAAACATGAAAATCTGACATTTGGTTAACTGCTTTTCACTTTCACTTAAGCTTTTTCCCTAATGAAGTGGCCTGTGATTAGGTACACCTCATGGACACTTCAATAGGTACACTACATGAGGTAAAAAAACAAAAACAAATGAATGAAAAATGAATTGTTTGCATGTGCGTCCACTTATACAAAGCGAGGTTCGAATTCTAAAAGTACATGTAAGTATGTGGTCACATCTGGGATCGAACCAGGTTCTTACCGAGCGAGAGACCGTGTCACTAACCAGTTGACTATTTCGACCTGTCAAACCTTAGCCATCTGTACTCTTTTGTACTAGTTATGTGCATTCCAGTTCTTCAGTGAACTGCATTTTTAGAATTGGTTCACTCAAAAGATTTGTTCAAAAGAATCGTTCACCGAATCGTTTGCTACACTTTCTTATTTATTTATTCTTTTTTTTTTTTTTTTTACTTCGTACCTAATAACAGGCCACTTTATTAGGGCAATATCATGGGCAAAGGTCACAGGTGTCAAGCTCTAGTCCTCGGGGCCGCGTTCCAATATGTTTTCCAAGTTACCCTCGTTAAACACACCTGCGTGAAAAGTTTTGTTCATTTTCACGTTCTGCAGGAGCTAAAACTTTTCACGCAGGTGCACTTAACGAGGGTAACTTTGAAAACATATTGGAACGCGTCCCCGAGGACTAGAGCTTGACACCTGTGACCTTTGCCCATGATATTGCCCTAATAAAGTGGCCTGTTATTAGGTACACTTGAAAATGGTGGTGTACCTAATAGAGTGTCCGAGTGATGTCACAGGTCAAACAGCCAATCAGAAAGTGGGGGTGAGGGCGGGTGTGGTACTTTTCACTTAAACCAGGGGTGTCGACCTCCAGTCCTCGAGGGGCCGCGTTCCAATATGATTTCCAAGTTACCCTCGTTAAACACACCTGCGTGAAAAGTTTTGTTCATTTTCACGTTCTGCAGGAGCTAAAACTTTTCACGCAGGTGCACGTAACGAGGGTAACTTGGAAAACATATTGGAACGCGGCCCCGAGGACTAGAGCTTGACACCTGTGACCTTTGCCCATGATATTGCCCTAATAAAGTGGCCTGTTATTAGGTACACTTGAAAATGGTGGTGTACCTAATAGAGTGTCCGAGTGACGTCACAGGTCAAACAGCCAATCAGAAAGTGGGGGTGAGGGCGGGTGTGGTACTTTTCACTTAAACCAGGGGTGTCGACCTCCAGTCCTCGAGGGGCCGCGTTCCAATATGCTTTCCAAGTTACCCTCGTTAAACACACCTGCGTGAAAAGTTTTGTTCATTTTCACGTTCTGCAGGAGCTAAAACTTTTCACGCAGGTGCACTTAACGAGGGTAACTTTGAAAACATATTGGAACGCGTCCTCGAGGACTAGAGCTTGACACCTGTGACCTTTGCCCATGATATTGCCCTAATAAAGTGGCCTGTTATTAGGTACACTTGAAAATGGTGGTGTACCTAATAGAGTGTCCGAGTGATGTCACAGGTCAAACAGCCAATCAGAAAGTGGGGGTGAGGGCGGGTGTGGTACTTTTCACTTAAACCAGGAGTGTCGACCTCCAGTCCTCGAGGGGCCGCGTTCCAATATGATTTCCAAGTTACCCTCGTTAAACACACCTGCGTGAAAAGTTTTGTTCATTTTCACGTTCTGCAGGAGCTAAAACTTTTCACGCAGGTGCACTTAACGAGGGTAACTTGGAAAACATATTGGAACGCGTCCCCGAGGACTAGAGCTTGACACCTGTGACCTTTGCCCATGATATTGCCCTAATAAAGTGGCCTGTCATTAGGTACACTTGAAAATGGTGGTGTACCTAATAGAGTGTCCGAGTGACGTCACAGGTCAAACAGCCAATCAGAAAGTGGGGGTGAGGGCGGGTGTGGTACTTTTCACTTAAACCAGGGGTGTCGACCTCCAGTCCTCGAGGGGCCGCGTTCCAATATGATTTCCAAGTTACCCTCGTTAAACACACCTGCGTGAAAAGTTTTGTTCATTTTCACGTTCTGCAGGAGCTAAAACTTTTCACGCAGGTGCACTTAACGAGGGTAACTTGGAAAACATATTGGAACGCGTCCCCGAGGACTAGAGCTTGACACCTGTGACCTTTGCCCATGATATTGCCCTAATAAAGTGGCCTGTCATTAGGTACACTTGAAAATGGTGGTGTACCTAATAGAGTGTCCGAGTGACGTCACAGGTCAAACAGCCAATCAGAAAGTGGGGGTGAGGGCGGGTGTGGTACTTTTCACTTAAACCAGGGGTGTCGACCTCCAGTCCTCGAGGGGCCGCGTTCCAATATCCTTTCCAAGTTACCCTCGTTAAACACACCTGCGTGAAAAGTTTTGTTCATTTTCACGTTCTGCAGGAGCTCAAACTTTTCACGCAGGTGCACTTGACGAGGGAATCTTGGACAACATGTTGGAATGCGGCCCCAAGGACTAGAGCTTGACACCTGTGACCTTTGACCATGATATTTCCCTAATAAAGTGGCCTGTTATTAGGTACACTTGAAAATGGCGGTGTACCTAATGGAGTGTCTGTGTGATTCCCTCGTTAAGCGCACCTGCGTGAAAAGTTTTAGCTCCTGCAGAACGTGAAAGGAGCTAAAAGTTTTCACGCAGGTGCGCTTAACGAGGGTCACTTGGAAAACATGTTGGAACGCAGCCCTTCGAGGACTGGAGGTCGGCACCCCTGGTTTAAGTGAAAAGTGCCACACCCGCCCTCACCCCCACTTTCTGATTGGCTGTTTGATCTGTGATGTCACTTGGACACTCCATTAGGTACACCGCCATTTTCACGTGTACCTAATAACAGGCCAGTTCATTAGGGAAAAATCATAGCCAAAGCTTAACTGAAAGTGAAAAGTGCCACACCCGCCCTCACCCCCACTTTCTGATTGCCTGTTTGATCTGTGACGTCACTCGGACACTCCATTAGGTCCACCATCATTTTCAGGTGTTCCTAATAACAGGCCACTTTATTAGGGAAAAATCATAGTCAAATCTTAACTGAAAGTGAAGCCCTAAACCTAATCCGGTGTTGCAAATTTTCCCATGATAAAATATTTTTTGACCCTACCAGGATTTGAACTCAAGTCGATGGGGTGAGAGTCCAGAGCACTAACCACTAGACTATGGTACCCTCGTTAGAAACTCACCATATTCCGACATTGATGTTTTAATTTTGTATTTGTTGGCTTGTAGTTGATGGTGTTATTATACCGAATGTGTTTGTGTTTGAATAAAAGGTTGAAAAAAAAATCCGTTATGCCGACATTTGTTATTTTGGGGGACACCAACTCATATAACAACGTAAAACACATACATATTGTCATATAAAGCAGTTAACCAAATGTCTGATTTTTATGTTTTAATTGGCGAATATAAAAACAAGGAATAAAACATCAGACAAGTTATAACATAAATGTTTATTAAAATAATAATAATAAAAGTACATCTCAAACCAGCAATCTAATGTGAAACTGCAGTCGATATATTGGATAACATTATTTAGGCATATATATGCATACACTTTATTTAAAACCACTATAAGTAAATCGTAAATCTACATTCTGACTTACATAGTTCACGCCAGGAGACGCAACATATTCAACATATTGATGCACAGGAAGGCAGTTCACTCATTGACTCGTTCGCGAACGGGAAAGCCAGGATTCGTTCCCTCACGTTGGTGAACGGGAAATGCAATTTACGACTCGTTCGTGAACGGGAGGTTACGTCATTTTCTTCTTCGTTTTGTTTTACGGCGAGGTGGCACCAGCTTCAATGTGCATTACTGACACCTACTGGTTGAAGTTATATGAAAGGAAAAAAAGAACGAATCACTCTCGTTCACTGAAAAGATTTGTTCTTTTTGAACGGATCGTTCACTCACGAGCCAACACTAGTTGTAATGTGCGTTTAGCATTTTATTGACAAGACAGAATATTTACTCATCATCTTGAAAATGTATCAGATGTTTTGCCTAGTTGGGAAACTCAAAATACAGGGCTGCTTGCACAGGTCTAGTGCAAAGAACAATTGAACTATTAAACAATAAATGCTGGTGTCAGGCAGAATCCTCGTACTTCCAAAATCATCACTTTTCAGGTGAAGGTCAATCTGGGTTTGAGACTGTGTCCTTTCCATGCTCGAAGCAAGACGTTGATGTTTTATGATCCTCCATTTTAAAAAATATTTTTCTGCCATATTGTGGCATTCATATGCAATTCATTTGATGGGGTGGGTTAATTATTGAACTATTTTTGCTGTCCTCACAAATATTGGGGATTCACTGTATTGTTTCCTTACAAAGTGACATCGCCAACTACTGGCCTGGCATGCGTATTACAGCTTTTTCTTTCGAAAAGCACAAAAAAACCGAATCATTTTCGCTCAGTTAATGCCGTGTATACTTTTATAAGATATATTTGTGTAGCATTGATCAGCTATGCAAATAATTGCGTGACATACGTACGAATAACCATAATGTTTTTTGAATGATAAATTAATTAGTCTATTAGGACCAAGCATGAATAATACAGGCTTCCCGTGTAATTAGATCTCCGTGGACCCCATGCACATGTTTTAACAAATCCAGAACATTAATATGGATGGCGTGTAAACATGTTTCTTAGCCTTCCTAATATGATTCCGGCACAGGCGCTGGTCTATTAAGACATTTAGGAAGACCTATTTTGTTGTTTGACTCTCACAAAGGCTGAGGCGGATGAAAAACGGCATTAGTATTCACAGACAAATCACGTTTGGCTCAGGTTCCTCTCCTCACTTTCCACTCCCAGCAACAATCCCCACTGTGCAAATAACGCTGGCAGCCCGGGAACAACACTTGCTTGCCGCACTCACTCATGTTTACACATTCCTGAACAAGCTTTGACCGCAAATGAAGAATACGTTCACCCGAGCTAAATGTACGCTTCAGAGGGGCAAACGACAAAATTATTCCGACAGGTTTAGTAAGTGAGAGCGTGTTTATTCTAAATGTGGAGTTACCGCCTGGAGGTTTGGGGATCAAAAGCAGGGATGAGAGTGCCATCTACAGGTTGAAGCTTTGTCATGTCAATTGACACACAGTGCTGCCCCCCCTTCCAAAATGCATTTCACAATTGCACAGCATCTCCGGTTTACGTTAAGCCCGAGCAGATGTAAACAAGCAAATTTAGAGCCCAAATTGGAAAGACAGTGCACTTAAATGATTGCATCCGTCTCCCCTGCTTTGTACTTCCTCCCGCTCCAGCTTGCCTTTCAATACAATTAGGATGACTACTTCCCATTTCATGCCTCATATTGAATTTCCCTGCCTCCGGCGTGCATGAGTGAGGGCCCCAAAAGATCAGCTGGCCCCGTGCATTAACCTCTCCACTGAGATTCGGTCCGTGTGATGATTGCATGCACATATTTGACTTGACAGATCCCTAACCAACTTTCACTTTGATTTTCGTTCTCCAAGTCAATGCTGAACTGTGGGTGCCTGCGAATATCAAAGATGCCCTGGGTGGCTGCAGCTCGGGTGTGAGTGCCTACACCATGCACACTTTAGTTCACCGTGCCGGCAGTTATTATATCAGGTGAGGCTTTGCCCTCTACTCCGGAATGGCAATAATTGCATTCTCACTCGGACAGTTATATTATTCAAAGCAGGGAAGATGCAGTATGGACTCTTTTGCGCATGAATCTGTGTGTGTACGCATTCATAAAAATGTCCTAGTGCATATGTGTGTGTGTACATGTCACCGTTAATTTGTGCCTTTTCAAGCACCAGGCTGCTCTCCTACTCTACTTTGAATATATTTCACATCTTCATATTGCCATTCCAGAATGTCACTGTCGTTGAAGCAATTTCCCCTCAGCCGTTATCTGATGGCTGAGCACGCTTCCTTCCCCATTGGCATGGCCCAAAAAAGGCGCCGACTACAAAATGAAATAAATAAAAATGAGAGGACTGGCTCCCCTCACTGGGAGACATTCTGCCCGGTCAAAGCGGTCCAAAGCGGGCTGGCTGCCGAAAGAGGATGCCGAGGCCAAGCGAGGAGCGCAATTGCTGCTCATTTGGCTTCGAGCTGTGCATGAAAGGCCTGTGCGAGCATGTTGTCTAATCCTGTTAGGCCAGAAGATGGCAACATTGAGGTGGGGGAGAGAGAGAGAGAGAGCCAGACACTTTTCCTCATTTGGCTCAGAGCACAGACAGAAAGTGAGGATCTGTCTGAGTCATGACAATTTGTAGGACAGCAAAATGATTTTACATTCCAGCTTGATGGTCCTTCAGACTACAAAAGATGTTTCACCTTGGCGACCAATGCAAACCAATTGGCGTAAATTGCGTAAAGTAAGTGTCAGTAAAGTTGACAAGTTTAAAGCATAATGTCCAAATAGGGTGGCTTTAGAGATAGGATGACAGATTTAATAAAAAAGTGAGCAAGGTACCGAACACCCAATCTGCTACACGGTTGACGTCCCCCCCCCCCCCTTAACTGTTCCTTGTTTGTGGAGCAGAATATAACAAGGTATAAAGAGAATCAATAAAGTATATTAAATAAATAAAAACTACCTTATCGTCGTTGTCCGGTAATAACCGCCACCTTTCAGTTTTTCCCCCCAAGGAGCTATATACCTATAAAATGCTTTACAGCAAAGTATTTCATAAAAATCACACCACAAAGGACTTTTACTAGACAGGTTTAGCACCTGTAACGTAAATCTATCTATTCACAGCCATCCCTGAATGTTGGTCATTTAATGTTTTCAAATGTTCTTAAGCCGAACAAGGACATATGCGCACATATAATGCTATTTAATTTGGACACCCACAATCTAAACTTCTACTCTTTATGTTCCTCAAAGCCAAGAAGAAATTATGTTCAAGCGCTCACAATGTCATCAAAAAGTGGATGTTTGACATTGAAATCAGCACATCTCACACTGTAGCTCAATGGCTCATTGTGTTACCCATCAATCTGACATGGTTGAGTGAAATACTTTCATCTGCTCAAGGCATTACGCTTATTATCCAAGGCTGGCGACGTGTTTTAATAAAACAAAGTTATTGCATTCGGGTTTGGATGGATGGATGGATGGATGGATGGATGGATGGATGGATGGATGGATGGATGGATGGATGGATGGATGGATGGATGGATGGATGGATGGATGGATGGATGGATGGATGGAGAAATGTTGCACACGTACCATTCAACAACATTCTGATTCAGCGTTGTTACTTTCACAGATTTCCATTTCCAGCATTCAAATGTTAATAGGCGGCCATTTACATTGCACTGTTTTTAACAGTAAACAGATAAAAACAGTAAACAGACGAAAACAGGGTTGTTTGAACGGCCCCCTAATGAGCACACATTCATAGATAATTCCGATTCCGTTTTAAGGAGATGCTGTCTTATTGTGGTAACTTAACGCACAAGCATATCCAATTAGGAGTAAAAAGTTGCAAAACGACACGCCGAAGAGGGCGCCCGGGGTGCGTGCGCTAGTTCATGATGGAGCTTGGAGATAGATTCATGTCGGGTGGGTGGGGGATGTTCGCTGGGAGGCTGCTTTGTTTCCTTCAGCGTGTCGAGTGTAGGGGGAGAGGGGGTGGAGAAGGGGCTCGGGGTGGCGCTTGGGTTAAGGGATTCAAATCTGGTCGTCGAGTCCTGCGGTGCGCAAAATGTTTTTTGAGTGTGCTTTGTGATAGTGGACTCCATTAGACGGCGAGTCTCAGGGTAGGCCGCCATTGTAGCAGCATGCGATGAGGTTAATCAGATGCCAGCTCCATTATGAACGCTGCTAAAAGGGTCTCTATGAATAGAATAGTTTCATTTTAATGAAAGGAAAATCAGCCCTGTGCTGTTACAGAACAGGGTCACAGTAAAAGAATAACGTTGACGTGAATTTGAAAGGATTTCCGTAGCAAAATAAATAAAGAAAGTTTTATGGCGCCCTAGTTATTAATTATCCGTGATTAAGAAATTCTCTTTTCTGGCACTGCGGCAATGCTGCGCGTCTGCTTTGTTTGTTTTAAATGGCAGATTAGCTTAATTGATTTTTTAAAAATCCATATTCATGTGGTGAGCCAATGACATCTGTTTGCTGAGATGCTATCAGTTGCTTCCCATTACAGCACAACAATCAAACTAACATACTCAGGGCTACTCAGTTAATGTTGCTTTTAATTAGTTTGTGTAAAGATTTCTGGCAGTATCAGAGCAGGTGCAGGGGATTTGAACATAAAAAAACTATCAGGATTATTGATACACGGAACAGAAAAAAAAATGCACTCTTTAAAATGAGCTGGTTAAAGAAGTCTGCACTCTACATGACCCAATTCATTTACTGTAAGAGAAATTCATCCTAACAGGTTACCAACATGCAATCGGATAATCCATTATTTGTCGTTAGCTGTGGAGAAACAGCATGTGGCTCATAAGCTAATGCTATTCTCATGCATATTCCATCTGTAAAATTATACGTTCAACATTTGTACCAGTGAGACGGGAGTTAAAGTGTTAGTCAGAAAACATTGCCTACTCCCTGCTTGTCTCAACAACCTCTTCAGAACAGAGCTAAAGTGAGCTCTTTATTACAATTTTCAGTAAAGAACAGTTCTCCATAACAATAATATTTCACAAATGGATGATAAGTTCAACACAGAAAGCACACTCACACAGGAGCTGCTGTCACTCACATCTCATGCCCAGAGACTCACGCACAGGGCGAATCTCATTTATCTTTTAATTGCTACCTTAGTAACTCATTGATGCTTCGACCGTGACCCGAAAGTAAATATGCACACATCAGTGGGGCTCGGCATCTGCCTGCCCGCGCCTCAATCAAATCCATCAAATTTGACCACCTGCGCCAAAATTTAGACCTGCTTTTAGGTCGTCTAAAATGGGTCTTTTTTTCAGGTGAAACTATTTGTTTGCTCATGTATGCTTTGGGGCATCTGAAGGTTCCGGGCATAACTTTACTGGTTTTTGAAAGCATTTTTTGACTGATTTATGGCACTCCTTTTTTTCCAGTAATTTTTACTTACACTGTAAATAACGTGCTGTGTTGCATGCTACACTGCAAGTCTGTTGAGGTTTGGCGTGTTAAACTCAACAAATATTAGTAAAGAGGCACAGGAATGCACAAGCTTACCAATACACCCTGCTGTAAATCTTTTAGATGAGGGGACTGGCAAAGGCTGCAAGTTGATTTAAAGGCAGCGTACTCGCATGTAAACCATTTGAGGAATCCAATCAGTCACTATCCCGAATGGAAGATTGCCTCGGGCCCATTTCTATTAGCCTATGTTTTATTTCTGCGTTCTAACTTTTATGGCTCACTTTTGTGATTTTTTTTCTTCCTTTTTTTTCTCTGCCATCCTCCGCCATTGAGGCACTTTAAATTACAATTTGAAAAGGGGAACGATAAATACAAGGGCATTACTATGAAGGCTGCAAAACATAATGCGCTAGCATGTGTGAGTGAATGGCGCGGATGATAAGATGTGACTGCGAGGATTAAAAAGGATATGCGGCCGTCAAAACAACAAACACTAACTTTGATTTAGGGAGCAATAAACACAGGCCTAATAGAACAGTACACATTTCACACAATCTGCGGAAAATCTAATTTCTGGATGAAGGCGGACGAGCTTAAATTCGACCAAGCTGTGTCAAACAACAAAGCCCCTCTACGGGAGGAAATGTGTTAACACACTAGACAGTCCAATTCGCTGCAAAGAGCTTTTTAAGTACTGAAGATGAAGTGAGATGGAAAATCTCATTTCCATAAGAGAACAGAGGAAACAGTCTGGCAGAAGGTGTTTTTTTTTTTTTTTTTTCCTGTTGAATTATCAGAGCAATCATAGCTGAGATGCAGTCAGGGCGGCAGACTAAAGGGGAGTATGAAGGTTCGGGTGTGTGTGAGGGGGGAAGGGGGCGTCGACACCCATTTTCCCCAAACACATACAAATGAACTTGAAACGCACGTACACACAGATAAACACATAGATGCACAAACAGGGCTCAGTCTCCGAGGAGCGGACCGTGAGCACATTATGCAAACAGAGGCTTCTCGCATATGCCGCCGAACGTGCCTGCGTGCTGGCGAGAGAAATTAGGCTGATTAAAACTCAGGAAGGGAAAAGGAGGGCAGAAAGGGGGGGGGGGGGGGGGGGACACACAACAAACTCTTAGTCGAATCTCCTAGGGGCTAATTAGTATGTTGAATCTGGAGCCAAAAACACTGTGTTTAACAAATCTACAAATGCCGTCATGTTTTGTTTTGGGTTTCTTGTTAAAAAAGAAGCGGCGGACACCGGCAAGGCTTGATATGCAAAACGACAAGTGCAAATAGACAAGCCAAAGAGGCGGAAATGTGTTATGCATGTCGCCGCCATGACATTTTGTTCCCTGCACGCAATCAAGTTTATTTGGCGTACTCCGTCTGAATGTGTAATGTGACACAGTTACAGGAGTGACAACAATACGTAGCAGAGCCAAAGTCACTTACGGAATGACAACATTCATAATGAAAAACAAGCACACCGTCAGGAACGAGGTTACAATAAAATGCGGGAGTGCAGTACACTAATTCTTACATTGTCCCTCAAAGCAGTACTTTTCATTTTTTGACACCAAGTCTCCAAATACTTGATTTTCAAGTACCACCGTAATGACCAAAATTAAATCACAGTTGTGTAGTAGGCGCAAGCGTTTATGTACAATGGAACCCTAAATGTATAATCTGGTTCGAGTGAATCACTGTGAAAGTTTGCCTTTCTATTCAACAACAAAAAAGTTCCACTATTAACTTTTCTGCACAACTTTGTAATGAGAACAATTGAAGCGAGCCTCTTCACATCTTGTGATAAAAATTTAATTCAAACGTGCATATGGGGGGGGAAACAAAAACACCATGGAAGGCATTGTTGTTGTCCATGAGCCAAACCCCGAAGGTACGACTTCAATAAGCTACTCACAGTTCTTTCATCGTGCCATTTTATGACTCGCAACAATTTTTCAGAAAAAAAAAGAGAACTGGACTGACTGCCCTTGTATAAAAACTGGACTCCTTACAGGAAGTGGGGGAGAGAAGAATTGACGTCTTGCAAAGCACTCAACAGCGACAAAGTCATCCACCCCAAATGTCGGGTGGAAAGGTACTGCAGGTACTTTTGTTCCCCCTTCTATGCCACTATTTATAAATTATTCACTCATCTCCAGTTGCCACCCGAGTGCTGCTATTCAATATGCTGGGTTCATCCCAATTACATATGGATTACATTGATTTTTCATCATGGAATGAAATTAGCATTAATTGTGACCATGTTGCGACATGACTATAAGCAATCACGTTGATTTATTCCCGTACATTATGTTTTGTCAGGACCATGTAGACATCACATTCAATGCTGCTACTTTCAATTAGCTGCTCCAAAACCTGAATGTTCTCAACGTGAGACTAATAGAGACCAATTCCATCCCATAGAGGAGGCAAATTCAGAACAGCCTGCTTCTTGAGAATATATCATTTATACACTTTTGATTTTTTCATGCACCTGCTATCAGAGCAGTCAAGACAGCGCCAATGAATATATTCAACAACACGGCAAGACGGCGAACAGTGGGAAATCGGTTTTAAGTTTTCAGCAACAGAAACCGAGGTTTGGTTTAATATTTAAATCACCTTTCTACTCCTCGGAGTAATCTATCAATCATGACTAATCAATAGAACAGCCGAAGGACGTGGAGATGAGAAAGGGGCGAGCGGAATATCCACGCGTAACAATTTACAACGCGTGGTTTGATCTCACTGCGACATACACGCTGCGGTATGATAATTGCGGCGATGCCTCCAGATTTAAGGGACAACTGTGAGCTAGCGTACAGTTTCTCCTTTTTTTTCCATTGTCCTACTCTACTACTGCGCTGGAAGACTTTGTTTTGTATTTCTTCTTAACATCTGATGTTTGTTTTGAGTGATTTCATTGGCTACCCGTGTGTTTGCCGTGAGCTGAAATCCGGCCAAAGCATCGTCGCTGGCAGGACACAAGCCGAGCTTCAGAAGACGCTCCAAGCCATCCGAGCAGGTCATTGAAGTACACCTGTGGGAGGGAGTGGGTGTGAAGAGATGCTCGGGGACAAAGCGCACACGTCTGCTATTGTTAAATATTACATTTGCAGTCGCCATAAGGTAGTGGTGAGAAATAACAAAGTACACATACTTTATTAATGTACTTAAGTAGATTCTTCCAGTTATATATACTTGACTTGTTTATTTTTCCAATTACGCCCTACTAAGTTTTTGTAACAATCCGCAGATGACCACACAACTGAAAGAGAGATGTAAATAGTAAAGGGATAAATTCAACCGTGTCTGAGATTGAGATCTTGGGGACTTGCAAGGTGGGGAAAAAACAGAGGTAGAAGCAACATGAGCAAATGTGAACCTAAGAATGTTAAGGATGATAATACAAGAGCAAAATGTTCCCCAATCCACAAGTGCACTCATTTAAGATGAAATGTTTGATGTTGGCAGCGCCAAGAATGTTTTATGGCAAATACACTATGTGGTGTTTTGTGCCAGCCTAAAAAACACATTCAGCTCTGGTGTGTTTTTCATCTATTATTCGGTAATTGAGTTTTTTTTGTCGTTGTTGTTACTTTGTCAGTTCAAAACATGGGCAAAGCAGTGGGAGCACGTTTTGATTGCGTGCCTAGTGATTTATTTTCTTCACAGTACAGGCACTATGAAACTCAATAAAAGAGCAAAACTATTTTGTGAGTAGACAACTTTTTTTTTTCTGTTTTGCCAACTTATTAAAAATAGATATTGTCTATAATTGACAGTGATGATTTATTTTTACTTTTGTACAAAAATAAGCTTATTTAGATTTTTTTTTTTAAACTAGTTTGTGAGCAGACAACTTGTTTTTTTTTCTGTTTTGCCATCTTATTAAAAATAGATATTGTCTATAATTAACAGTGACAATTCAGTTTTACTTTTGTACAAAAAGGAGCTGATTTACATTTTTCTAAAACTATTTTGTGAGCAGACAACTAGTTTTTTTTCTGTTTTGACAGCTTATTAAAGTGACAACTTATTATGGACAGTGACAATTCATTTTTACTTACTGATTCAGATTTTTTTTTTTAAAATCATTTTTGTGAGTTCTGCCATAGTAGTCAACGTTCTGTGAAATAAATTAGCTGTCGCTGACTCCATTTTGCAAATTTGATAAACAAACAAACTTTATGCCCATGGAAAAACAAGTGTGACATCCAAGGTACCATGGACAGCAGCAATATGTACTAGCGCTTGTATGTATTGTTTAATGTCATCTGACCTTAAAGGAACTTCTCTCCATCCTTCCCAACAGGCAAGAAGATTTTGTCAAAGGCCAGAGACTAAAAAAAGAGACAGAGGTCAAACAATTGGTGCAGATAACCAGCTCACGCACGCACGTGCAAACACACACATACCTCTCAAGTCAATATCGTGTGCTAGCCCTAAATGGAAAGTGTCCCCAGCGAACTCGCAGTATGCCACCAGGAAACCCCACAGAGGAGCGAGCTTTAAAATATTAAAAAGCCCAGCACCGTACTTAAAAACTATTTAGAAGATTATAATATGCGGCGGAGTGGAATTAAGAGACAGTGACAGTTAGACAGGAGTACAGCATGAAAGTAAATTATTTCACATGCCCCTTGGCTTGTACATACTGTCACTTTCACAGATTTTCACCCAGGCCAGGCAGCCACAGGTCTGTGTGGCCTTGAGGCGCTACTGCAGTCTGAAAAATCAACGCAAAATCTTACAGACTGATCATTTGAAACGCACATTTGAGCAGGATATGGATTCATAGTGAGCTTTTAGTGCACTCTGAAAAAAATGTTTTGTTTCAATCTAGCACTTTTGTTGTTTCCTCAAATTGTGGTTGTCTCCAATTCAAACCATTTAAGACAAATCACTCCTATGGACAACTTACGGTTTTCAATAAAGCCAGCATGAATGGTTTTAAAACCTTGACACTGACTCGGTAACCACTATCCACCTCGTCTCTTCTTTTTTTCCCTCTTCAAAAATACATTCCTATCTGTATTGATCTTATTTCTTCACACATACACATGAAGTTGACTTTTGAATTTATTGGAACTTAGTTGCTAAGCTAAACAGTAGCACAAAATCACAGGAGATTTGCGGTATGTCATGAATAATTTCCCCTTAAACTTAAAAAAAGATCTTATGTGGAAATGGGATCGCCAGTATAAAAGGTGATTCTTGACTTCAATGGTATATTTGTTAGACTTTGATGTCTTGTGGTTATGCGCTTTCATCCAGGCCATTTCATTCTCAGGGAATTAAATTGATCATAACTGGACTGTTTTGTTTGCCTTAAAAGACGTTTCACCCCTCATCTGAGTGGGCTTCATCTGTCAATAATGTTGCTGCTTGGCCAGCAGCCAGCTCATCTTCATGCTCTTGTATGAGCTTTACGTAACATTAGCCGGCTAAATCCTGCATCTTAAATCTTTGCATGCAGACGTAATAATCTTAGAAGGCAATCGGCGTTTCCTTTCTTGAATGCTGCAGGCATGGTTTTGTCCGCCACGAGACGAGCCTTCCCTTCTCTGCTTACCGCTCACGCCACTTGATTGGCGTCTGGCAGACCGCTGGCGTCTTACGGCTTCATTTTGGGGCTCGGAGAGAGTATCGAGTCTACCGAGGCTAAAGTGCAAGTGAAGTCATCAGTCGATAGTGTTCAAGTCCGTTTGCAAAGCTTTAATGAAGTTGTCACGACTGAAGTTAATTCGTGACTCGGTGTACAGTCAGCCTTTAATAATGATTTAACAGGCAAAGAGCTAAAGTGAGGTCGTATAATTCAAAATTGAAGAGGAATCTCGTCTGGTCGCCATGCGTGATGGCACGCGAGATGTTATCGAATCTTGAGACACTTGTCCTCTGTTCCCCGTCATGGCAGCTGAAGAAAAATCAAGACAATTTTAAATCAAAAAGCGCTTATGTTCATGAAAAATCTTTTGTTTTGTTTTGTTAGGACTGATGTTTTGTCATTTGTTTTCTAAAGTCATGAGTTCAACCAAGCGATAAGTTCAAACTAAACTGATTATCAGACAGATCAACATGAATTAGCTGATATTGTGCAGTCAAACCAGGAAGGCTCGCCTCAATTTCTATTTTTGCCCCTTCTTCCATCCCCCCTACAGCTTTCTTTTTTTTTTTTTTGAAGGGACATGCAAATCTTTCAACACCACAGGACATCTCAATAAATTCTTCAGTGGCCTGTCAAAGTGACTTTCCACTCCCCTCACCACCAGCAAGACTCTACCGTGATCTACTATGAAATGGCCTCATTGTGCAGGGCATCAAGGATTTCGACATCTCCATCTCCGGCTGAGCTCTCAAGCGTGACTTTGCGATTCCGACAGCTAGGGGCCCAAGGCCATGAGCCGCTGGCGCTGCTGCAGCACTCTGTTGCTTCACACGTCTCAAAGTGGCTGACTTGTTTAAGGCGGCCGCACCTTTGCTCAATCTCTACGCGATTGCTCTCCGAGGACGAGGTAAAGCCGAGCGACTCAAGACCTACATGTGTCAGAGCGATGAAGCGCCCCTTCTCCAAATTTAGACTGCGTTTCTACAACTGCCACGACGTACACGCATTTTGATGAGAATTACAGTGTGTATACACAGGGGTCGGTCTGACACATCAGCATGTAACGTGATAATCTCAAAGAGGATGTTTGACAGATCATTTGGGCTCAGCAACTCATAGTGGTGTAATCCTTTAATATCTTCCCAATAACTATTAAGGATTTAGTGTCAATCCGGCTCTGTCGGCATCCGTCTCCGTTTACTTGAACCCGAGCTACCGCGGAGACTAACTGAGCCATTAAAAATCCTTAAACTCTCCAATCATGGGTCTTTAAGTTAACACATGAGGAGTTAGTGTGACCAGAGGTTGTACAGAACAGGATTTAAGGATGTTTTTTTCCCCCCCCCCCCAAGACAGAGATTTCCAAACACTGGGCTACGGGCACAGTTGTG
Organism: Syngnathus acus; assembly: GCF_901709675.1. Classification (NCBI taxonomy): domain Eukaryota; kingdom Metazoa; phylum Chordata; class Actinopteri; order Syngnathiformes; family Syngnathidae; genus Syngnathus; species Syngnathus acus. The sequence continues at coordinate 7,337,235 of NC_051105.1, read as the reverse complement.
TGCCATGAGAGAGCATTTATTGCGCTGCGGAAAACCAGTAATTTTCATTTAATTGGCCAGAAAATGTACTATGTACACAAAAATGTTACATTTTTATAACCTATTCATGCCAGCGAAATCAATTTTTTTCAAAATCAAAATGCAACACCGTGTCAGTACAGTAACTCAATTTGACCTGTCCTGTTGCCTTAAGTCAAGTCAATTCTATTGATTTAGAGCCAGTTTACAGCAGAAGTGTTCTCAAGGCACTTTCCACAAGAAATAATAAGAAAAAAATCTCAAGGGCTTTCCTAGCAATATGCTTGTGTTTGGTATATAATGGCCTTTGCAATGTAGCTTGGCCAGTTGTGGCCAATCATGGCCAAGAGGATTGTAATCATACGATGAATGGAGAAGGTTTGTTTTGACCCCCACTGAACCCTTTAGACTGACTCACTGAAAACCCCGGGGCTTTGGGTTAGCTTAATAACCACTGAGCCAAATATTAAAAGTAAACAAATAACTGCGGATTCTGTAAGTTCCACTATTGACCTGGCGAGTAAAAATAGAGATCATTTCAACCTCATGATAAACTACATCACTATGATACAGTATTGATAAGATTACCTTTTTACTTTTGCAGAAGTGGGTGGTGTAATGGCGTTGAATCCCTTGTTGATCTCTTGATTCATGCCGGCTCCCTACTTTGCTACAGTTGCTATTGAAAGAGGACTTTGCTGCCCAAACTGTTTGCCAAGAAGCCCAAACTCAAGTGAATCATGGCGTAAACAAAAACTGGCTCATGTCAGCTAAGACAATACAACGCAGTCCTGCAAGATCTCCCACCCGTTCATCTCTTATGGCTTTACCTTTTTAGAGAAGTGTCAGTTTGATTTATCGTCAGGCTGATGGTTATTGGTTTTGGGTGTTTACCTCTTATCACTTCAAAAAAAAAAAACTAGAGAGGCCCTGGAAACACACAGAGAGACATCAAAAATTAAGATCTTGACACCCTAGAAACACCATAAAAGCTTTCTATTATACTGCCCGGGGTATAATTGGCTATGCTGTCTATATGTGAAGAGGGCAAAGGTACGGCGGACGTTTTATAATTCATGGCTATTTTTTTCTATTCAGTATCAGGATTGACTCGCCCAGTTTGTGTTTGATGGATGGAAGTGCACCACACATTTTGTTTTTGCCTGTGATTATTTGAAGGCCTAGGTTCACTTAAAAATCATCACGAAGGCCAACCAACAATTGTGGCTAATAGTTTCCAGTCACCAATTCAGGCGGGTAGAAATTCATTGGAGTCAACACATTTTTAACATTTTACGATTGATTAGTACAAATATGTCTTCCCAACCGACTCAGTGATGATGATCGAGTGATTTAGACTATTAAAATAACTTGTGTGTATAGGCAGCGTGGATTTAATTTTCCTCAGTGACAGAAAACCATTCAGACTAATGCAGTCGCAATGCGGCCTGTGAGCAGAGGTGGGTAGAGTCGCCAAAAATTGCACTCAGGTAAAAGTAGTCCTCCAAATAATTAACGTATCCAGTGAGAAAACTACTCAACTACTGTAACTGGTAATTTTAGATTCACGTTTGTTTGAAGGTCACCCATGCAAAAAACATAAAATAGGAATGTGCGGATTCTGATTTTGGAATAATAATTAATTCATAATTAATTCATAATAATAATTCCAACTGCAATAAAATAATTTATCAAATAAATCTTGGGTTAACTTTCTTTGTTTACATTGTGGTTATGCGAGACTTACTCCCAGATACCTAAACTGAACACTCTTCTTTTTTCATTTTGAGTTTAGCGGCTGGGAATGGCAACACCGGGAATTGTCTTAAAACCTGAGACTCGTGGGTGCCTGAACATTTTGACCATGAGTAAAAGACACCCACAGATGAATAAATTGGCTGTCTTTATGGAAGCTTAGCTTTGCTTTGGATCTCGTTGACCCCCACGTAGCAGGTCAAAACCTGGCTAACGTTGTCACTTTCCAGCAGAGACAAGTTGGAAAGGTGTTTATCCTAAAAAGTTATCATTAAATATATGTCAAAACAACTATTTTTAGTCTTGTAGAAAATGTCCTTAAATGTTGCAGTCATTGTTGCTGTCAATAACAATTCCTATGTCACCTGATGAAATGAAACCAATTTACAGATTTGTCCTGTGTTCTTTTTTTCTTTACTCTCACGGATATGGATGATTTTAAAGAAAATCATGACAGCTAAAGCATCAGTGGTGCTATTTTGAACATCCATCCGTCCATCATCCCTGCCTTTTGTAGTGCACCCTTAAAAGTTTGACTGTGTCAAATTGGACTTTTGGCACAATAAACACATGCGCTGCTGCGGTGGACGCACGCTCGCTGGCACTTTTGATAAAGCAAATCTTTAAAATGGAGGCTTACTGTGAAGAAAATGTCTCCAGTGGTTCCAAGGATTTGAAGTGGAAGACGTGAGGATTGATATTTGTGCGCCGAGGCCCGACGTTGAAGTTGCCCAAGGTCTAATCAGAGACCGACAACATACCTCGCCTGAGCCAGCCCCCCCTCGATCCCCCCTACGCACAAACACAGACAGAGGATTTTCTCACTATTCAAGTGGCTGATAGATGAGCCCCTCTTTGTATTTCAGCCGCAGACTTTCTTAAATCTTAAAAGCCAATTCATCTTGGGCAAACATAAGGAGGTGGGGGGAAAGAAAACTTCTAAACTCATTTTTTTCATTGCTTGCCAGCGCCCGAGTGTCATTCACCGACCCCGCAAGCACTCATCTCTCCTTCATTAATTGTGTCTCACGACTGAAATTCAACCCCAGCTGGGGAAAACGGAACTCAAAGCCACCACCGCCCCCCCATCCCCTCGGCCCAGCTTGTTCACTGCATGTTTAAGTTGACAATAGCTTGGGAATGTTCTGCTCCGCCTGGCTGAATGGGGGAAAAGATAGCTCACAAAATAGGCCAAATTGTGTTTCTGTTGTTTCCTGATGGACTCGATTAATCTTTACTTTGCAGGTACGGCGCTTTTCATGCGTTGGGCCAGAGTAGTTTATCTACTTGGGCTGTCAGAGGGAATTCGAGCATTTAGAGAGGCAGACAAATAACCGGCGTAATAAATCATTCTTCTTTGTTCAGCGGTGCATCGGCGAGGCTGCCGTGCAGACAAGTTGTTTGAAGTTGAGGCACTTTCATTACACACGTGTCAACAATATGTGCAAAGCATTACGCTCTTGTTGTCAAGTGTTCTCGGGGCAAAGTGAAATCCTCCATTTCCCCAAAAGATTATCTTCCAGTGGGGAATGTGATATTCGCCACAGTGCATCCTGCAAACATCTCAGTGAGCTGTTCTTGTGGAGAGAGAAAATGTGTCAGCTTTAATTAGCAAATTGTCAACTGTCTCCACCTTGTTGACGCGTCTATTCCACGTGAGCTACTTTCTCAATTCTTTGAATCCGATTTGCATAACTATGTCTCATCCCGTTTCGTGAAGCATGCGCGTTTAACAGGGTGATGTGCAGCGAGGCCTATTAACATTAGTGACTGCTCACAATGCTCAAGCTTTTTCCTCTATGCTATGACTACAATGAGTTCTGCTGACTGAGCAACCCCGACAAAATCTGTCTACTTTCAATCTAAATTAAAAAAAAGCTGATGTAAAGGCACTTTCTCTATATCGCACATAACATCCCGACAATCAGTGATCTGGTCTGAGGAACGCTGATAATAGAGCGACGATCAACCCTCAATCTGAGCGTGACGCCCACACCCGCTTCTCCGTAACGTTGTTGCTGTTGTATACATCACACCGGACAATTTAGCAGAAACTGCGTGAAAGGGGAACAACCACCTAGAGAGGAAAAAGGGAACATCCTTGCTTTAACTGACTGTGTAATGGGACTTTTTATTTCTTTTTTTTTTCTTGGCCCATTCCCCATGCCTCAGGGGCCTCACTGTTATCTTCTTGGTGGAGGTAGTCATTGTGGATTATAATAATCGTGGCTCTGGACAGATAACAATGTGGACTTGCATTACTGAGTCAAGTCATGTTAATTATTGGAAAATGCTTTGCAAATGTGAAACTCTAGATGTACTGCGCAAACTTGGATGCGTGACACTGTTGTGAATTCTGAATTAAAGGAAGTACACTCCAAAATGTCCCAACTTAAAATATACTAAAAACTTTGCAGGTCTAATTTGACCTTCTTTTAACTTGTGAATGGGCGTCTAACTGTCTAATGTCTGACTGTCTAATTTTTCCAAATTTCTTTGGACAACTGCTGAACAGCAAAATTTAAAACAGTTCTACAGAGCTACGAAGTGACCAACAAAATTCCTGATTTCATTCCTGAAAATAAAAGTCCTGTTCATCATGCTGTGCATATTTTGGCATCATATGACGAGCGCTGACATTATCGAATAATTTTAAAATCAATTATTCTATTAATTATTCCATAGATTACTTGGATAATATGTTACAATTTTATTTGCATTAAAGTGTATTAAAAACATTTTCCCTGATTACAGTTTATTGACCAATTATTTCTGCTTATTTGATATTATTTAGTGATGAACACCTGATAGGTCAGCAATATCACACAAGAAGGGTTGATGATCATTATTTTCGAAAGTAAAAGCAGATGTTTGCAAATGCATTATTTTTATTCAACACAACGGATCAATCAGTCCGCTTTCTTGAAGGACGAGAGAATTCAGGGAATTATTACTTTGGAGAGCCTGAAATTAGAAGATTTGGATGAGCTTTTCTTAAAAAATAATTGCCTCGAAACGATTACTCGATTATTAAAATAGGAGGCACTTAATTTGCTTATTTGTTTGTTGTCGATTGGTTGGCTAATATTAAAACTTCCACACATGACCAATAGAACAATTGATCAGCAGTACCGCACCACTGCGAGGTACCTCACCACTGCAACAGAACGTTCTTAGCGGCCACCGAGTGTAGAGTGCTCCAGAGTGTCATCGGCAGGTTGACTGACTGGAAGAGTGTCAGAAAGGCACAGAAGGCGACGTCCTTGGAATGTGAAATAGCCCAAAGACCTATTGTGAATATTGCTATTCAGTGCCATGTTAGAGAAGAGCAAGTTATGCAAAAAAACCACTGAGAAATTGAATGGATGAATATGTGTATTCAAATATGTGTATTCAAAAGTTTAGTGGAGGTCAAATAAGGTTCAAGCCAAATAATTATAAAACCCACGTAATGTGCTGTTTGACTTATCCGTCATCCCAGTCTCTTGGGTCGACTTTCTCGCTATATGTCACTATATAGCCGCAAGATTCGTGACTTTTTCTTAGGTAATTGCTACAACCGTTACAGAGCATCTGTTGTTCACAGCTAGCAAAGGGCCCCGCTAGCTGTAATATAAGCTAGTCTTGTTGTGTTCCTTCCACTAAGATTGTTTATGGCAGCTACGGGACACGTCTGGAGAGACACCTTGAACACCTTAACATGGCTCTCCGTGCTAACATAGAAAAACTATCCTCCATCTTTATCCTCCATCTCTCCAAACTCCTGGAGAGGAATCAATAAAACATAACGCTGGCTCCTTTCTGAGTTTAAGACTTCCGATGGGGTTTGAATCCCCCGTGTGACGTTGGAGGCTTTACTCCAAAAAGAAAAAAAAAACGCACAGTTTTGTTTTGATGTGTGAATTAATCAGCCGAGAGTATCTTCAGAACAAAAAGATCTGATGTTGCCTCTGGGATGCGAAGCCATCTGAGATTTCACGGTCCATATTTAAACGCATGTTTTGAAGAGAGTACTTCAACAGCTCATAATAAGCTACGGGAGTCTGGCGGCGTATCGTGTTTGCTTTAACTCGGCAAAACCTTCTTTCGCCCCCGCCCTTATACACACCGTTGAGTGTTAATGTCCCAATCCATGCCCTTGGCATGTAAGAGGTACACTGAATGTTCATGGAAAAAAAAATTGTTCACTTAAGTAAAAACACAAAAAAACCTTTTTCAACCTTTAAAGAGCTGTCAAAGAATGATACAATTATTTTAATAGTCTCAGCATAGTTTTTTGTTAGGGAATCGATCGCCAAGTTTGACATTCTTCCCTACTATAGTTAAGTCGTGTTAATTAGTCTTCTTTATGGATTCTGATGCAATCGACCACAGATTAAAAAACCAGCAGTTAATTAGGAGTGTGTGTGTGTGTGTGGGGGGGGGACAATACCTGTGCTGTTAGATCCACCACGTCTATATTTAAATTCAGAACTCCGGCAGGGAAAACTCAAGTAAACATTATTTGTTGTCTTTACAGATGCTGTGGTTAAGTTCTACTTTCTTTTTTTTTGTCAGGAGCAGTCGTGGTCATCATTATGATGTTTTACAAAACCAAATGCTAACAAAAATGACTCCTGTGTTTTTAAACACACTAAATGTGTTGAGGCTTGGAAATGGAAATAAACACTTCGTAGGTCAAAATGTTATCACGAAACTAATTTGCCGGTGTTAAGTGCAATTTTACATTCCTAATCATTGTTAGTATATAGCTATAATAACAACAAAACACACAAGTTAGCTACAATGAAGGAATCAATTGTTGTAAAGAAAAAGAAATGTCTCCACTCACTCCATTAAGCACCAGTTTTATGGTGTTTTTTTTAAGATTTGGTCTATTAAACTCTTTGGCAGAGTTAAGTATCTTTGATGTTTGAAGACTGAGAAAGACTGCAAGAAAGAGGACCCAGAATTGGCACACAAAAGTCAAGTAGATATTTTCCAGTGGATTAAAATCTGAAGTTCAAACCATTATCATACATACAGTATGTCAAATCAAGCATACATCAAACAAATATGAAATTCTAGTGGCTTTCTTTATGTTGTCACCATAGAAAATATAACACCAAGTACCGTATTTTCCAGACTATAAGGCGCACCTAAAAACCTACAATTTTCTCAAAAGCCGACAATGCGCTTTATAGTCCGGTGCGCCCCACTGTACTAGAGTGAAAAGCTTTTGATATTTAAAACGGTAGCGCTGAAATGTTCAAAGTGTAGAAAAACAGAATTTGCACGAAAACAAACCAGCTGCTTATGAATTCAGTTATTCTGTATGTTATTTGCTGCCAGGGCGGCATGGCCTCAAGTCCCGGCTCCTTTTGAGACCAAGTTGCCGTTTCCTCAAGCAAAAAAAATAAAAGAAAAATCCCTCTAATTGCTCTCCAATGAGCACAGCGACACATGTGAAGTGCAACGCATCGCACATAATGTGACGTGAAAATATTTGCTCGTGATGTGTACTGTACCTGAGGTACATTTTTATTGGACTTATTTTATATGAAGAAATAAAAAAACTGCCTTCAACATCTACCAAACAATAAACATCCCAAAACTCTGAACACTTGAGAATTATAAAAGGCATAGAAAAAAAAGCATTGAAGGCCAATGCAGAGGCACATAAGTAGGAGACATGTGCAAAAAGGAAGAATTATAGTGCCTTAAAGAGCCCGAATATTGAGTCCTTTAAAGCGAGCGCGCTCCCAGTGGAGCGATATTCAATTGAGCTCCTGCACTGTAATATGCTGCCGAGTTCTAATCGCAGTGAGAGAGCGTGAGGCGGAGTGCCCTCCACAAGCGCAGACTATCGTGGCATTTCTGCAGGCATATTACGGACCGCTGTGATTAGACAACTTGAAATGCAAAGGCGAGCTCTTGAAACGGAATGCATTTACAATCCCATTAAACGTGGAATTGTGTCTGTGGGCCAACTGTAAATTTGAGAGATTTTTTTCCTCTTTTTTTTTTTTAATTCGCCTATATTTTCCATTTAACCGCTTAGCTTCCTACTTAGCTCGGCGATGCGTTGTAATATGACAAACTTTCAAAGAAAGTGCCACGAATAGTGCAATTAAATAAAAACAATCATTGCAAGTCCTGGTAGATTTTTCTTTTCATTTGTGTCATGTTTTAATTTGATGATGGATCGCTCTACCACCGGGAACCATTTCAACATTTGGATAAATGCTTCAATGGTCATAATGAAGTGTAATGTAGAACGTGGCAGACAGAAAGTAAGAAAAAAGTCATTCACTTGATGAATGATTTATGTAAAGTGTTTGCTCCCCACACTGTAATGATCGCTTCTGTCAGACTGAGTCACAATTCATCTTGAACATCACGCAGAAAATACTCTACATCTGCATTTCAGATGGCAAGACAAGAGAGTCCAAAACGAAATATGCAAATGAGGCTCAGGCCAAAGACTGCATTTTTTTTTTTTACCTCACCATCTGCTAAATAGTTTCTTTCCATTCTAAAACAACAATGCAGTAAGCAAAGATTCACACACAACTACAGAAAATAATGCTCTATTGTTGTGTGATAATCCATCGAGAGGCGGCGCCGTTTGACCCGGTTCCATGTAATCCAAAGAAAAAGATCGCCTACGCCGAAACTATAATCACCTCTGTTCTCATTAAAGTAAAAATCAGCCTACGTAACGTACGCATATAAATGCTGGTGAAACAAGCAGTGAGTGTTTATCGGCCTGTTTAATGAAGCAGCCGCGATGCACTCTGCTCTTTTATTTACTTCATTAAAAGTACATTACATTGAGGGCTTGCTATCACAGGTTGCTTACACAGGAATCGTTTTTAATGTATGGAATGACAGGTGGCGGCACCGTGGGATAGTGGCGAGCACGGCTGCCTTGGATTTCTGGTTCAGGGTTTGAATCTTTGTTTGCCTTCCTATATGTTGTTCTTATGTTGTCTTGCATTCTAACAAATTTGCATGTTCGCGACAGACAGATGGACGGACAGATGGGTGGACTGACAGACGGATGGAGGGAATGCTAGGTAGGATTTTTTTGGTAAGGGAGTAGCTCAACTGTTAACAATTTGAAAGTAGTAATATGCATACAGGAAGCTAAATTTAAATTCAGATTTCAGATGAAGTGGCTTGTTTGGATAGCTTCTTCAAATTTGTTTTCTACGATACTTCTTCGACTTTTTTTCTTGTGTTTTCCAACAGTCTGGAATTTGGTTTGCGCCCCCCACCCCCAACTAACAACAGAAACAGGCTAACACAAGAGTGAAAGAAATACGTCTAACCTGCAGTATGTGCTTTAAATGTATTCTTTTTTGAAAAATAAATGAATTGTATTTCTTTTACCTTACAGCAGTTAAGCCTGTGGGCTGCAGTCTTTATTGTGTGTTCCAAGAGAATGAAGCAAGGACAGTCCACCTTGCAGCCCATTCCGGAAGAAGGACATCTGTGATGGTCAAACAGCAAAACAAAACAAAATGAGTTGATTTAATAGCCACTTATCAAAACATGACAATGATGTCAAAGGATGTGTTGTCAGGTTTTAACAGATTCACTCACCCTTTGGACCTGTCTTGTTCAATCAGACAAAGAGTAATTCATTTGAGGATCAACTGCTGTGGAAGGAGAGTGTTTGAGGGTGAGAATTTGAAGCTTGTGCAACACAGTTCCTCAATTCGTGCTACCGAGGAAATACGCTCAGTATGAAAGATGGCAGCATCTCTTCACGTTCGCCCAATGATAAATATTTAATATATAAAGTTGCCTTTTTGCAGGTGGTGCGCACGATTGTTTACCACAATCACTTTGAACAGATTTTGATCAAATTTAGTGTGAGGCTTCCATATGGACAAATTAATTAACTTTTGCTCAAGATCTTAATCACAAACTCGTTTTAACGGTGTACACAAGTTAGCATCACGCGTACAGTAAAAACCTTGGCTGATTTGAAATTCAACCCATGCCACATGTACTCAAATCATGATTTTGTCTTTAGTAGCAGCATGTTGTCCATGGCTGAAGTTTATTCTTGTAAGCGCCCTTCCAATTGTTAATAAGTGATATAAGCAAGGCTTCTTTTCAAGTGTTGTACAGGTCAGGAGACCTTGTACGCCTGACCTCTGTAAGAGCTCTCCTCGTTCTGGCAAGAAAAGAACAAAAAAACACAACTCTTGGTTTTTCTATAGTGTTCCAGAAAGTTTTTCCCACATGTTTTTCTTGCTTTGTTACAGCTACGGTTGTTGCGAAAGCGCTTTATAAATAAAGGTGTATTGTATTGTAAGCGTATTCTTATTCAAAGCAGTTAAAGTAAATGTACACATTATCTTTTTACATGTGTGTGACAGTTAATTTTAATATGTATTGGCATTAAACTGTGACTTAATTTTATACTTATATGAAGGTTATAAATGTTACTTAACACACTGCCTGTACAGTTTTCTGATGTTTTTTTTATTTTTGATTGTGTATTTATATAACCTTGTTTTATGTATTTATTAATTTTTTTAGCACTCCATCCCCCACACCCCTCAAAGAGCCATTGTTCTTTGGGTCAGGCCGCAGTTGTAAATAAGAACTTGTTCTTAATTGTTTGCCTGGGTAAATAAAGGTTAAATAAGAAACAAAAAGTGCAAATGGTGACATATTCATATTATCTGACCATAGGTGGCAACCCGCTCTGGGAAATTTCTAATCGAGTCAGGTAAAACCCTTTATAGGCACAAAAAGCAAGCAATTCATTTAGGGAAATTGAAAGCCAAATGTACAAAGTGTTAAAATGAGTTAGAGGTGTAATTGGTTAATAGTTCAGAACTCAGCTGTTTGTGTGCGGTTGATTGTTGGTTAATCGTGCAAATGAGCCAAAATAGAGCGCATTACTCGGATGCAGCCAGCAGAGGCGCTGTTGATTCATTTGCTGTCCAAGAATAACAGTTTTAAAAAAAAAAAATCTTTACATCAGAAGCCTCTGTAGCTCAGGCTGCTGTTAAATTGATGACATTTCTGTGCTACTGTGAATTGCCATTTCAAAACATTTTATTCCCAGTGTGCTATTTTCTTTGAGGAACATGAAGATTGCGAGGGTAACGCGGCTCCAACACCGCTGTCAGCTGCATCCTCTTCCACTTCACTGTGCCTCTGTGGGCTTTTCCCGACGTTTCACTTCATTATTGTCAAAGTCTTTGTCTTACGTGGTGAGTGTGCACACGCCGTGACTGATGGCAGATCACTCGCAGCCAAATGGACACAATCTGTCATCTTCAACATCTTTTCATTAAGATGTATAGCAGACAAAAAAATTTGACATGGGGAAAATAAAGATGCTTGAATAGAAATGGGCGGCAAATAAGCAAAGGGAAAAAATGATTAGGCTTTGCATTTGTCACTTCTTTCAATTCATCTCTGTGTCAAAAAGTAAAGAATAAAGCAAAAAAAAACACGGAGGAGGTAGAGTGAAAAAGAATTTCCCCAATTATGATGGTGTATACTGGCAAACATGAGCTTGTGTATCCAATTTATGACCACTTCTTATGTAAGTAAAAGGCTAAACTATTTGTTACTATTAGCATTGCCCTATGTACAAGGTATAAAAAGCACCACATACTTAAGACAGACTGTTTAGCTTAATGCTAACAGACAATACAAAATGCCATTGACAGGCTAACTAAGAAGACTGGTGTCACGGTGTCCTAATTACACTATAACCCTTAAGCAAAAGAGATTTCAACACAAACGATGGCGCAACACTTGTCGACAGACAACAAATCGGTAGGATGGGCATACATTCTTTATGCTTTGTGAAAAATGACTAATATTGCTCCACCTTGTTGAATCATTTGTGAAACTCTTTTTCACGTGTGTCTATGTCTCTGGTGGGCAAGATGTATGCACCAGAAGGAACTGCACATGTCCATTAAATTTACGTTTTTAAATCTTACTTATTATTGTACTGCTGTCATAAAACCAGAAACTAGAACCTGAGCGGATGTTTTTTGTGCTAAATTATTATTTGGGTGGCAGACAAAAATGACAGAAATAGACGCACCATTACGATGTGGCTTTGTATAAGGTCTCAATGTCGCGGTACTATAGTCCACAGTCTCCACTTGGCTGCAGCACTCAGTTTTCTTGCTGCCCACTCCTCTGGAAAAATCTGAAAAGAAAAAAAAAAGATATTTAGATTGCTCATCAGTCAAATATTTACATCACAAACGTCCAACCCTGCCCACTATGCTGTTTCCATGACAACCAAGTGACAGTGGACTCCACTGCTCGACGTAGCATATAAAGTTAGAGTTAGAGGTCAGACAAACTCACTCAGCAAACTGCTCAATAAAACAGAACTATAAGAAAACAGAAAATAAATTTAGCATACAGATTGTGTTGACATTGCAATCAACCCAAGCGTTTTCAATTTCAATTTTCTCCGCTGAAATAAATTGACATGCCATTAATTCTTCCCAGCCACACAGCAAAATGTCTTTGTTGCATATTTTTCATAAAGAAAAATAGCACTCTATTGTAAAATCTAAAAACATAATGAAAGCGAATGTAAATAAATTGCTTTTATGAAGCCAAAAGTCTTGCATACTTCTGTATAACTACATTTAATTGTCCCTTCCATAAATGGACGAATGTGCATTTGCAAATGTATTTCTCCTTTTTCCCATTTCCCCCTCTTTTTTTAATCTGGGATGGTTGATGATACGCTGCAATATATTGACCAGCACAATAGCTCACCATTGATTTCTTCTCTTTTGTCATTTTAGTCAAATCTGCAGATAACGTTTTAATTTGAGAGAGCCGTGCAATTGTTGTGTGTGTTTTTAAAGAGAGAAAAAAGGCAACACCAGCTAAATTAATGGTTTTTGCGCGCACCCGCAAAAAGGCACACACGCTCACACCGACGGGTGAAAAATACAATAAGTGCACATCAAAAGAGAGAAGAAATGTGCTTTTCCTCCAGTAAATAAAAGCTGCAACTAGGCGATAAACAGCGCTCGAAACTATCACAAAGCGGTGCATTATGATTATGCACGTCTTCAAATTGCCTTCATGCGCCCCAACAACAGGCTCGCATGTGTGCGTTTCTTCGATATAAATATATAATTCTAAAGACGCGGATTGGCCACACTTGGTCTTATTAGCACGACGTGCGCTCGAAACCCCGCCAGTGCAGAATCTGGAGGTGTCGGGGACGCGTCGACACGCGTGTCCGTGACTGGCTGCTGCGTGTGCGTAAAGGCGCAAAGTAACTTTCTCCCCGCAGCCCGCTCGCAGCTCTCAGTGTCGGTGCGCAGCGAGTTCGCTCCAGAGCTGAACGGATTTCTCACTCTGCTGTCCCGGTGGATACTATCAACATGCAATTTATTAGGTCTACTCATTACCACTGGTGGATATTTGTGCTCTCCTTTCATCCGTTTTTCTGCGCCTCTCTGGCTCGGACCGAGGGGAATACGATCCGCTACCAGTGCAATGAGGAGGAGCCGGCGGGCACGGTGATCGGAAACCTGGCCAAGGACATGTCCTTGAACCCGCCCCACTCCTCCAGGACCAATTTTCGAATGATGAGGCAGTTTAATGACTCGTTCATTCGGGTGAGGGAGAGCGACGGGCAACTGAGCGTCGGGGAACGGATGGACCGGGAAAGAATGTGCCGACACACTCCACAGTGTCTCGTCACTTTTGATGTGGTGAATTTTTCCAAAGAGCGCTACAGATTGATCCACGTCGAGGTGGAGGTAAAAGACATCAATGACAACTCTCCGGAGTTTCCCAGCGCCGAGTCTGTGGTGGAGATTTCGGAAAACGCAGCCGTGGGCTCTCATATTCCTTTGGACCCGGCCGTGGACGCGGACGTGGGCTCCAACTACATCCAAAGCTATCAGATTTCTGTCAACAGTCACTTCACCATTGATGTGCTCCTGAGAGCAGATGGGGTTAAATATGCAGAATTGGTCTTAATGAAGGAGCTTGACAGGGAGAAACAGGCATCGCTCCCTTTGGATCTGACGGCCACAGACGGCGGGAACCCATCCAGGTCCGGTTTGACCAAGATAACCGTCCGAGTGACGGACTTTAACGACAACAGTCCGGTTTTTGATCAAAATAGTTTCTCGGTGAGTTTGCCAGAGGACGCACCGGTCGGCAGCGTGATCCTGGACCTGAACGCGGTAGACGCTGACGAAGGTCCGAATGGCGAGGTTGTCTACGGTTTCGGAAAACAGGTTTCTCACGAGATCCGGGATCTTTTCCACGTGGATAGCAAATCGGGCCGCCTGACCCTCAGGAGCCCGGTGGACTTTGAGGACAAGCGTACGTACGAGCTGGACGTGCAAGCCACCGACCTGGGCCCCAACCCGACGCCCTCGGTTTGCAAAATCGTCATTCACGTGAGCGACGTCAATGACAACGCACCAGGCATCAGCATCACCCCCATGACCTCTATCACCACAGGCACAGCACACATAAGTGAGGCAGCGGAAAAGGACAGCCTGGTGGCCTTGGTCACAACCTCGGACCGGGACTCTGGGGTCAACAGCCAAGTCCACTGCACCCTCTACGGTCACGACCACTTCAAACTACGGCAAGCCTATGAGGACAGCTACATGATAGTGACAGCGGCCCCCTTAGACCGCGAAAGGATCAGCGAGTACAACCTCACAGTCATGGCCGAGGATTTCGGGTCACCCCCTCTCAGAAAGATCACCCAGTACACCATCCGAATCAGCGACGAGAACGACAATGCGCCCCACTTCACCAAGCCCGTGTACGAGGTGTCGGTGGCGGAGAACAACGCCCCCGGAGCCTACCTCGCCACCGTGGAGGCCACAGATGCCGATTTGGCCTACAACGGCAAAATTACCTACAGACTCGTGGACAGTCTGATTATGGGGTCCCCCGTGAACACCTTTGTCTCGCTCAATTCGGTGTCAGGGTCCATCTACGCCCTGCGAAGTTTCAACTACGAGGTCATGAGGCAGTTGGACGTGCACGTCCAAGCCAGCGACGGCGGCTCCCCGCAGCTGCAGAGCACGGCCGTCATCCGTTTGAAAATAGTCGATCAGAACGACAACGAGCCTTCTATTATCGAACCGCCTCTTTACAAAGGCTCTGCGGATGTCTTTCTGCCTAAAGACGCCCCTGCGGGTTACGTGGTTACGCAGATAAAGGCCACGGACGCAGACGAGGGCCTGAACGCGCAGCTGTCCTACAAAATCACAGAAGGGGGGCTGCTGGGTTTCTCAGTAGACAAAGACACAGGGAAGGTGCACGTGAGCCGACAGTTGACGTACGACCTCACGGACAATGTCAAAGTGGTGGTGTCAGTCAGCGACAACGGCTCTCCTTCTCTGACCTCCAGTGCGATCATACACTTCAATTTCATCGAGGGCACAGTCCCCAGCGTGCCCTCATCCGCTCAGGACGGCGACGAGTATCTATTTGAGTGGGACACGTCCGTGGCCGTCATTATCATCCTGGCGGGGAGCTGCTCCCTCCTCCTGCTAGCTATCATTCTCATCACAACCATTTGCAGCCGACGCAGGAAAGAGACGAGGGAGGGCTACGATGACAGGGAGGAGGCACCCAAAAAGGCCGAGAGTGTGGAGAGCGGACGCGTGGACAAGCTGATCGTCGGTCACATGGGCACAGCCTTTGAGCCGCACACCTTCCAAGAGCAGCCGCCCGTGGCCGCCAGCAATGTGGCCGAGATGACCTGCGAGGACGGGCACCAGGCGGCGGGCGTCTTTGAGCCCAACAACAGGGTCATGGAGGGCAAATTAAAGGTAAGTCAGTCATGGGATGCGAATAGTCTGTTGGCACATTTGGATAACTTCAGTGCAGGGAACTCTAATGGTTTGAATGCGTGTCGGTTGCTATACGAGCCCTGTGGCTGACTGGTGACCAGTCAAGGGTGGAGGCCGCTTTTCGCCTGGGTGAAGCGTTGTGCCTACTCTGCTCGACCCTGAACAAGAAAGACTGTGTAGAAAATGCATTCATGGATCACTGATAATTTGAGTGTCTGCCTCCATGTCTGATTGTGATTGGCTGGGGACCAGTCAAAGGCGCTCCCAGCCGAGATAGACCACCTCAACAGCGTAGAGGTCAACACTGGTTGAATCATTGGATTGTGGACATAATGAAAGTGTGTCTTGCCTTTTACCTCGGCTCATTTCCTCTCTTCTGTGACTTTCAGGGCTATTCCACTCTGCCCGGCTACGGCAAGGAAGCCGTCAGACCAATAACAATATGGAAGGGTAATTCGTTCACAACAATCTCAGCGAGGGACCCTCACATCAGCGGCAAGGACAGCGGCAAAGGGGACAGCGACTTTAACGACAGCGATTCCGACATAAGCGGGGACGTGCACAAAAAAGACTCGCCCCCCACAAACGGTGAGCATCACGGCGTCGTGGCAATTATCTCGCATCGAGGTCAAACAATGAATGTCGTTCTCCTCCGCAGCTCTGTGGGCGTGCACGAGCGAGTGCAAAGTGCTGGGCCACTCGGACAGATGCTGGAGCCCGTCGGCCACCAGGCCCAATACCAGCGTGGCCTCCGGGTCCAACCTGACGACTTTCTCCAAGACGGCTTCGCTTCCTCGGGACACCAGGAGGGAACACTACTATCCATCGCACGTGCCCAAAGGCAACGGCCTGCAAAGCGTGTACGAAAAAGTTCAACACCAGGAGTTTGATTATATTCTCGTCGGCCCGCCCACACCTGCCAGAATACAGGAAACTGACGAGATCTCCATTCCAGAGTACACAAACTCTTAAAAACATTCCATTGTACACTACATTGTAACTGACTCGACTGTGTGTTGTGATTGGTTGTATGTCATTTGTCTGTTGGCCTATCTTAACGTGTGAGATCATGTGGAATATGCAAAATTTTGTACATTAATAATATATTTTTCATAAGGCTTCAGTGTAAATGATAAGGACTTTTATTATGACTTTTCAAGAGCATGTGTTATTTAAAAGGGGACATGGGGCATCAAGGGGCTCTTCTGCTGTGAAAAACAATCAATATGAACATTGTTAGTGGTGTGTTTTTTTTCTTGGTCACGTTGTTGCACAAATAAAAAAATGAAAGATGAATGTTTGTGTTACAAGTCAATACCGGCATCTTTTCTGGAATTGCACGATATGATCAATACTTAAAAAAATAATATATATAGCTGATCATTTAATTTGGTCAAAAAGGCTCCAAAATGGCCACCCCACTTTGGTAAAAGTAATCACATTTCAATTGAAAATATGTATTTCTTCTGTTATTATTGCCATAGAGTCTCACTGGTCCAAAATCTCTTTTATTGACAACGCATAAGATTTCACATAAATGCTGTAATGCTATATAGGATTTAAATAAGTAATACTACATTTGGTACAAAATCCTACTAACTGCTCATCTGAAAATATGGGCATTATTTATATGTATTTATTAATCGATTCACTTACTAATTTATTTTCATGAATGTAAATGACAAAAAATTATAGATTGCCATGGATGTAAACGTTTTTTATCTCCATATGAAACTATTCACTGACAAAAAAACCAACCCCTTAAAATCCAATCATCGCACTTTCTATACAAAATGCAACCAAATGATCTTGAAAATAGATTCATCTGAATAATCTCATCAATATTCAGACCTGCTGTGCCCAAAATGTCGACTGAAACGACTAAAAACTTTCCCAAACTGCTAAAAGATGTGTGTTTATACATTTATTCATTTCATTTTGACATTGTGTAACAACAGAAACCCAAACACTTAAAATATGCTAATTTCACAATCAATACAGCTCCCCAAAATATAATTCACTGCAAAACTACTATAATTTGCCAAAACTTTAATGCAGATTAAAAACTGAAGAAAATTAAATAGTTCTTCTGAACACATAGTTTTTGCCCAAGTCCAACTAAATTCTCAAGTGATGAATAATGACAAATGCCGTAATGTGTTATTCTTGTCATTATTCATTCATTTATTTATTTTCAATATGCTCATTTCTCAACCATTACAGTTCATTACTTTTTGCATGAAAGCTCATAAAACGAATGTGAGAATTGGCTAAATAACCTCATCTGGCTCCTAAATGTGGTCTTGTGCTAAACTGATAACGTGCATAAGACAGTGTCGTAGTCATTCCGTGTGCTGCCTTCAATTTGCATGCAAATACTGCGTTGTTGATCAAATGCGCTTCACAATTGCATATTTTTTTTTCAAAGGTCAAATAACTCCATCACCTTTCTGATTGCCTTCCAGCATACCAATTATCCAGAAAATGAGGTTCAATCTGTTTCCAAGCAACAGCAGCACTGCATATTTGACTCTCTTACCCTGTTTGTTCCCCCCCCCCCCCCCTCGTTCTTTTCCATTTGTAGCGTGAGTGAGATCATGTGACTGGCCCCGACCGCCGAGTTGGCTTTCCAAGCGCAACCTTAATGAATTAAGCCCTGCGCTCGTGTTTGATTGTGCGTGCTGACGCTACGATGCAGTGCTGCGGATCACAGAGCTCATTAAACTATTAAGAGGATAAAGGCGGCATTAATCACACTGGAGCACACAAACTGAAACAAGCTTTCCGCCTCTGCAGTTGATGACACTTATCACTCAGTTCAGACTTTTGAAATAAAAGTGGTTTTAGTTTGGCACGACTGCACGACACGCCCACAGGTAACATCAAGAGGGAAAAAATTCCTCTGCACGTCATTCACACTGACCTGTGAAAATGAACCTCGGGCCACAACGGGAGTCTCAGTGGGAGAGTTTTCAGGGAAGACGAGAGGCAGGGCAGGGCGACAATGGAAGGACACCCAAAAACTCAACCAAGTTGTGCTTTTGAGCCTTTCGCGCATCGGGTAAGACAAAGTGTAGCCTTTCGATTTATATTACACCGCAGATGTAAGGCTCTGACTGATGCGTCTTACTTGGGTCTTTTGAAATCCGCAAAGGTCAAAACTCCCTCGGGGACCGCTGGGCTGCTGAGATATGGCGCTGTGGCTCTCTCCGTCGGTGCCGTGTTGATGCTCTGCGCCTCCATGGCTGCTCTCCTTCTGAGGAAGGAAAACGAAAGGAATGTAAGTGTCCGCTATGTGATTTTAATAATGACAAATCTCAGCAAAGACCCAAAACTCAACTTTGAAGGCATCGCTTATTTCCAGTTTTACTAAATCGGTTCACAAATTACTTATTCATAAATATTCTATGCTCTATCTTTGCCAACCATGTACAGTGACAGGCAAAGTGATTAAATAGAAAACAAGAAAGCAATTAATCGGTGTAACCTCATTTTGGACAATTGGAATGTGAGAGATGCCTTGGTTCAATCAAATCAAAGCTTTAAAATATGCCGAAAGCAGAAAACGTCCAACCGTAGCCTATGCGTAGCTACAAATTGTATTCAAGTAGTAAGTAATCATTTGAGTAAAAATAAGTAGGCATCCGGTGATAAAAACTACTCAGTAATCTGATTTTTTTAAATTAAAGCATGATTGTCAACGAGGCAAAAATATAAAATGAGGACATGCAAATTCAGATATTGCTCAAGGTCATTTTAAGGGAAAATATTACAAATTAAATATTTATTTGACAAAATAAAACGAAACTAAATTCCACCACTATTTTTTGAATTAAACTATTTTTTAGGAGAAATAAGAAATATTTATCTTAAAAAAAAAAGATAGTTTTACACTTGCCATCGCTTAGAGTATTTGGTCAAGAGTCATGGCAGAATCCAACGCCGCATATTTTTCCATCTGAGATGCCATTGGCGTTATGAAAGTATGTGAATAGACAAAGCAATGCACAGGCCAAATAGGTTTTGACTCACTTCAACTATGCTAAAAACTAGATGAAGTACAGTGTCACAAAAAGCTGGGAAAATGAGACGAGACTCATGCTGCAGGTCCTTTTGTTGGGGGGCCCAAGTTCACCACTTGCCTCAAGTGGTGGCAACACACTCTTTGCCACTGCATTGATGCAAGTTGTAAGGTATGATGACATGATGAGTTAATAAAAGGCTTTTTAGGGATCCAGGCAGTGCGCAGGCACTTTTAGAATCCTTGTGTTTGAACCTAAATCACACATAATCAAAATCAAAACTAGATCAAACATAGATCATTTCAAGTAGTCCGAAAATGAACGAGAGGTCGGCCATTTTGGTTTAAAGCAGCCATTTTAGCCAAGTTCCAAAACTCAAACTTTGCCCAAATTCCACATTCCAAATTAATTGGGTAATTCACAGATAGATGAATTTCCATAGTGACAGATGGTGCTAGAAAGACACTACAACACTTTTGTAGTCATCTGAAGCTGTTTTAGTAGTGAAGTGCGCGTCCCAGTATAACAATGTAAAACAATCGAATTTTGCTCAATGCATCGTTGTTATATAAAGAAAAAGAATAATGAGGACCACCTGTCAATCACCTTAATGCAAATGTAAAACGTGCATTTTGAAATATGTTTGTCAAAGCACATCAAATGCTTGCGAGCCCACCGCATATTTCTATGTTGACTCGCATCGTAATGAACTCACCTGGAAAGCAAAGATCAGCAGGCTACCCATCGCCCCTCTTGCCACCCCCTTCACAGCGCCCCCTGGCTCGGCTCCTGCTGAGCACAAAGCACACAGGACTTCTCGAATGCGAGCCAACACGAGGAAAGCAAAAGCAGCATTGCACTTGTTTCCCCGAGCCCCGTTGCACTTCCAGCGCTTCCCACTCCACTAATGACTCATTTAACGTCCCGCGTTGAACGCTTGCAGGTGTACAGCGCTCATTACAGCATGAACATCAACGGGGAGGTGAGGGAGGGCTCCGTGGAAATCGATTCCGACGACAACGTGGAAATGTTCAAAACGGGCAGCGGAGACGAGGAAGCCGTGGAGATCCGGGACTTTCAAAGCGTGAGTGACTTTGCCCCCGTCGCAAAAAAGGTCGAGCCGACGTTCAGTCTGTGTGTTTTCGCAAAGCTGTGAGTGTAAACATGGCATCTCTGTGATTTGGCGCAGGGAATAACTGCAATCCGATTCTTCGGGGGAGACAAGTGTTATATAAAATCCCAAATCAAAGGCAACCTACCTCGCCTGGGAGCTCACAACAAAGACTCACTGATGTCTGACCCGGTATATGCACACTGGCCTCTCTTGAATGTCACAATTTCCACTTTTTCTGAGTTCTTCTGCTTCTCCTGGCAGACTGACGAAGACATGCCTGTGAGGTTTGACGAAGAGTTCCTCATCTGGGTTTCTTCCGAGCAGCCGATCAAGGACATCGCTTTCTTGAGCCCCAAGATTCTGGCTCTGTGTGGAGAGCTACCTATTTACTGGCTCCAACCACTTATCCCCAAAGGTTTGCTTTTCATAAAGTGACTCACAGCATTCCAAAGTCTGGGGAAGAACTGAGTTGATATTGGCCAGCTTTGGTCTATTTCAAAAGTCTTTCATAGTTCATCCCAGTGGAAGCCCGTGTGAGGGATGTGTCCCACAAGATCGTCATTTTATTTGGCATTGAAGTTAGACCACACTCCAGTTTGTGATATTTGTTGGATCGTGTAAGAAGCTAACACAGAAATCTATATAGTCACTCAATACTTGACAAAACACAATTGATGCAGAAGAACAATTACACAAGATTCAATTTAAATTCCTTTCATCAAGTTGTTTAATACCCGCTGAGTCAAGCCAATCAAACAAAAAATAGAAGGTAACAACCCAGCAAATAAAATCAATAATGGAGCTCACCGGGCAAACAGACTGGCAGAGTCTTTACTGTTGAGAAATCAAGTCTACAACAAAATAACTTTTCATCTTTTTCACCAAAATAGGACAAATTTCAGCAGAACATCTAGGGGCCAATGTGATTAAATCTGGCTCTTCATTCCCTTCTTTAATCCTTATAGAATGTTTTAGTAGTCATTTGCACTTCCTATTCCTGATCACCTCTAGCTAATGTCAACCAGGAATAATTATAATGTATGAGTAGTTGACGGTTCGCTATTGAAAACTGTCTACGGTTTGTCGACACACTTGTGCCAGTTAGAGTGAAACACGTGAACACACACGACGACAAAGGTGGATGTATTGCGTGTAGGGAAAAAAAAGGATAGTCATAAAATATGCAAGGCCACTTCATATCACTGCTGCTAATTGAATAATTCACCACGTCTGAGGAGGTTGGGGCCCATGTAGGATTGCACTTGGGAGGACACGGTGGGCATCTCTGCGAATGCTGACCCAATACTTTCGCCTCTTGTGGCTGCCCTGACAGATGGGGTAAGGGGGAAGAGGAGGAGGAGGGACTCACAACGGGCCAAGCGGCAGTCCCGTGTGGAGGTGTTGGAGGTGACGGCAAAGGAGGACTCCTCCAGGTTGGGAAAAGATGGAGGGGAGGAGGAGCTTCAGTCAGATGTGGGATCGGGATTCAACCCAGAGAATCCCTATCATGTGAGTAGAGCGCGTTGTGCTCGAAACCAGGCTTCAAAGCTGTTGAATTTTATATGAGCCGTCAAGAGGCGTTTACGGAGCTCTGCAGAAACCCTTGAAAGCAACAACAACCCTTGAAACTTTGCTGTTTTGTCAACAATTTCACACACGACTGCTTTGCATTCGTCTGGCCCTGTTACAATGAATGTTGGAAAAGAAACGGTCGAGTTCCCATAACAGAAAAATGAAATTGGATGGATGGATGGATGGATGGATGGATGGATGGATGGATGGATGGATGGATGGATGGATGGATGGATGGATGGATGGATGGATGGGGTTGGGTGGGTGGATGGGTGGATGGATGGATGGATGGATGGATGGATGGATGGATGGATGGATGGGTGGGTGGGTGGATGGATGGATGGATGGATGGATGGATGGATGGATGGATGGATGGATGGATGGATGGATGGATGGATGGATGGATGGATGGATGGATGGATGGATGGATGGATGGATGGATGGACGGACGGACGGACGGACGGATGGATGAATAGGACACAATGATGGTCAAACAGATACTATTGATCACAAGTGTCAAGCTCCGGACCTCAAGGGTCACTATCCAGCATGTTTGAGATGTTTCCCTTCTCTAAAAGGACAAAGTGTGAAAGAGTGTTCACAAATAAGTGTTTAGCATGTCACAGTGAATGTGTACCGGCCCAAACTGTAGGTCACCCGGGCAACAGCTGCCACCACAAGTTGTTAAACTTATAAAAGTGATGCAAAAACTCCCATTGCTTATAAAAATTCATATTGCCTAAGAGAACCCCAGTCACATGTTTGGCCGGATGAGCGCTTTGGACTTTTTTTTTCCTATTTTCAGACCATCTAAATTGCAAATGAGCATGAATTTTAAAAAAGATCGCTCATCAAAAGTAACACTGCTTGAAAAACTTGCAGCGCGGAGGAGGCACAGGGACCGACGAGGGAGGCGCCATGACCTTTGACTCCATGCTGGACCACCAGGGGATCTGCTGCGCCGAATGCCAGCGCAGCTACACGCACTGTCAGAGAATATGCGAGCCTCTGCGCGGCCACTGGCCCTGGCCGTACAATTACAGAGGATGCCAGGTAGCTTGCAGAGTCATTATGCCGTGTCGCTGGTGGGTGGCACGCATCTTGGGCATCGTGTAAGCAATGCACCCAAGACCCTAAAGGTCTCTCAACTTTCTGCTTGTGTGCCGCTACACTTTCTTTTCAAGTTAGACTAGCAGAGAACTACTCGCAAGCGGGACATTTCAAGAATGATAGCACGTTAAGCATAACATGACTGTGTGAATGCGGAGAAAGAATCTCGTATAAAAGTGCATAAAGACATTTTTACAATCATGTCTTTTTTGATCACTAGCGCTGATATGGGCCAATAAATATCTCGGCTAAACCTATGAAACAACTAAATCACAGAAGCCTTTTTGTTTAGCTCAGTAACGTTTTCAGCAAATAATGGAAACAAAAAAGCACAGATGTCAAAGCATCATCAGATCATTGCATTAACCAAATGTCCACATTACAGTGATGTCATAACATAAGACTTTGATTGACAGTGATTTCTGCCTACATGTAGCAACTTTTATTGAGCTTGGCTGTGATACGCCATGATATACAAACTAGCCTCATTTATTTATTCTTTAGCATTTTAGCTTAGCGGTAGTGTCTCTCAGCATTCATCAGTGGTAAACACAAGTATTGGTAATATCAATTTTAAAAGCAGTAGTTCTTTTTTCTTTCACACTAACAAACACAGTGTCTACAATTAGCAAGCATATGTAAGTATTGTGGCGCCTTAATGTGTATTGCAGCACGCTAAAAGCTATCCCCCTGACATCGTGTCGCTTTTGCGACTGCAGCATTTGCAATAAATTGTCGTTTAAGTATTGGCTGGCCTTCATGTGTTTTTATGTGTCACATGTTGTTTCCATGGTTCCACTCCGTACTTCTCCGATAAAACTGAAGTGACAGCGAGGTCTGCCGCATCTTCCATTCACAGCTCCCAATGTGTTTGAAGGCAATGCAATTTGCCCATGCTGACATCTGTATTGATGTGAACTAATGTGAGATGAGTGTCGTAGCGATGATGGAAAATATTTCTATAAAAGTGACATTTTGATTAAACCTTTTTCTTTGCTTCACCCTGATGAAAGGAGAAAGAGGGTACGGAAGCTGAGCGGCCCGATAATGCTGCTGTTATTTGAGCTTTTGGGCTACTCTGAATAGCTGTGACCAAGAAAAAAAAAAAAGGAACAAGGATAAAAAATCAAAAGAAATCTGATTACTATCTCCAAAGCCATATGCCACCTCTCTAAATAATTGAGAGGAGCCGTGTTGCGATCAGGATGATTTCACACAGTGTGATCCAGGCACATCAAACTACAACAGATGTGAAATTGCATCATATCTGCCAACACGTACAACCGCATTGAAACTCAGCAGTGTGAGGAAACGACACAAAGAGATGCTTGTCTCTTCTGCGGGAGATTTGTGCGGGTTTTCATGGGGGTAGAGGTGCTTATCACATCTGCTCCGCTGATAAGGCGTCCTGTGCTCTTCCGTAGGCTATATAATATTAATCCTTCTCCCACGTCTGCACATGCACTTAAAGGAAGGTGACAAGCGTGACATATCCAGGACCTCCTGACGGCTCGCGCTCTGCATGGCAGCCGCCAAAAGAGCCCCCCGAAGTAGCCTCCAGTGATGTAAATTTGCAAGGGGGAGTCCAATTTCCATCACAGCACTGTCAGCGCCATGGTCATTAAACTAAATCATCCCGCTGCGTGTCACATCTCTTCCCTTCAATCATTGACTTATGTGTGGACTGCAGATTGCCGTCGCCCACAACAACAGTGTCGTTCGGACTTGAGTGATGTGAGGGTATCATTCTCAAGGTGTTCAAGGAGTTGAAAATATGCCGGGTTTTAGGGGCGCTCCATTGTCGTGTCCAACGAGATGGTGGTACCGTAATCCAATAGATACAAAACATTTTGATCAGCCAGCAACTTGGGCAAGAAGCTAACATAGCCGTCGACATCTTTACGGCTCATTCTTGTCAAACAGCGCAAACGGATGAAACATTTCAGGGTGATTGGGGGATCCAGAAATTCATTTTCTATACTGCTGTGCTCATTAATTTTCCATCCCGGTTGATTTGGGGTGAGAATACACCTTGGACAATTTAAAGTATTCTATGAAACCAGCAAGATAGTTTTAGGTGTGACTAGCTGAAAAAAAAATCATACCAAATTTTGGTAAAAAGTTGACAGGTGGTGGCTACCTAGCTACTAGCATCAGAAGCCAATCTCAGCTACGTAAAATGTGCATGTTCTCCCTATGCATACAATTCAGTTCAATTCAACTGAGCTTTGGTGCGTTTTGCTGTCAGCTATTTCTTCATTTGAGCACTATCTCCCACCTTCTCGGAATATGTTGATCCAGCTGCACGAGACAAAAGCGTGTGTCTGCGCAAGACAAAGAAGATGAAAAGCACAAAGAAAGACAGAACAAAACCAACAACAACACACAAAAAGCCCACCATTTCACCACAAGCAACCGCTGAAAGATGGCATTCCAACAAAAGAGGGAGCAACAACAGTGAAATATGTTATCCCGAGGCCCTGTTTGCAGAAAGTCTTGTTTTCCCTTCTCCGTCTCATAAGAGGAGACGTATAAACCCCTATTGAGGAGAGGAGATGAATGCGTCAGAGAGCGTGCTCAGCGTGTGAGACGGTGCATCCCTCTGGAGCCGAGCTTACCCAGGCAGCCCTGCAGGCCCATGAAACAAACAGAGCTTTGTGAGCACTGACCCACTGTGCCCAGCGGCCACACTGCAAACCTCCACTAGTGTGCGAAGAGAGAAAAAAAGAAAAAAATGTCTGCGGCGGTGGCGGGCGGAATTCGCTCAACCCTCCACCTGCGTTTTCATCACTGCGAAACAAGAAAACGCAGGCGGGGGACGCCACCGCTGTGACAACTGAATTAAAAAGCCACTCGGAATGCCTCTTGTCCGGGATTTATTTTGTGGCACGCTCTAATCAAGGCCCCCCTACGCTCCCTCGAGGTCCGTATAAAAACGTCAATAGCTGCCCATAAATATGCCTGCTGTTGACCAGGAGGCATTAGAAGTGTGAAGTGAAGCACTCTGCTAGTCGCGGCGGCCTACATTTGATTGCATGTTTTCCATTACATCCAGACATGAATGAAATAAACAGTAGTGACAGACCATTTTGCACCTTAACCACAACACAGAAACCCTTTTAGGCTTTGCTCATTATGCTTCCTTTTTTTTGCTGCAAGAAACCACTGTGGTATATTCACAGATGCTGGCAAACACACACGCACACACACACACACAAACACACACACACACACACACACATCAGCAATAAACACCCAAACACCAGTGATTGTTCCATTTCCTTCCCTGCTGAATGGTCCAAAATAAAAAAAAAGGAGATGGGGGTGATACAAGGCTTAAATGCTTTTAATCCCATGGTTGAGTGACCACTTGCAGTCCAGCCAATGAGTCTGACATTTGCAGCTCTTTGTATTTCTTGAACATCTGCAGGAGAGCCCACTTGAGACTCCTATTAGCCTCTCCCTCCCTCCCACCTTCAATTTTCTCTCATGCTCTACATTTCGAATGCAAGCTTTTTGGCATGATGGCACCAAGTGTCAATGTCATCTTCAAGCAATAAAGGCAATATAGCTCAGCCATGAAATACAATTGTTGCCTTGAGGTACTTTATACATCTGTACTTCGTAAATGGCGTATACGCTGGGACAAGATATATATTGGGGGTTGAAATCACGAGTCGGCACGTCAACTTCGTTTCACAGTTTGAAGTCGAAGAATCGCCAACAGTATGGAGGCCTCACTAAAATCAACAGGAGTTAACTTTGCACGGAAAACTAGCTGCAATGCCTGTGTGGGAATATTTACCTAAAATGAAACCAGTAGCAAAATATTCAAGTCTATCCTCTGATACAACAAACGGTACCCACTAACACTAGCCGACCGGCAGCCTTAAATCCCTGTGTCAGCCATCAGCAAATTCACCAAACACCCTTCTGTGACAGCAAAAAGACAGGCACTAAACTGCAACGGTCGATCAATAACCACTTAATGGTAAAAATGAACGGGTAATGTCAATAAAGAAAACTTCCAAGCAGCATTTGTGGCATCTATCAGCTTTTTACCTGCAGACACCTGCAGACAATCCTCTTCCTTCTTCTGCTTGCCATCCAATCACAAATCAAAGACACCTTCAGGCTCTCACAAACAGTGGGATTTTATAAAAGTCATGCAATTTTTCACGTAACATGACTGTAGGTTTCCGCAAAGTATTTTAAAATACAATGTTTTTAGTTTTACCCTTGGGAGAAAGTGGCATGGAGAGCATCATACAGTCTTCTGACAGCTACTGTCACAATTCGTGCTAAACACTGAGCCTCCTCGTGATGACGAGCATACAATTGCTGACAGTTACTTAGAACAGGGTGTTCAAAAATAACCGGCAATCAGGAGCCATCTGCTTATTCTTTGTGTGTGTCAGAAACAATTTCTAAAACTTTACCAAATATTACAAAAAAATATTCTGAATATAACTTTGTTCTTCTATCTAGACCAGCAACGTATATGGACAGACGGACGAATTGAATATTCCTCAATTAGATGGTAAATTTTACCGTAAACAAGTGTTCACATTAGTCTGTCTAGTATCTCGACTTTTGACATTGTTTTTCTCATAAAAACATGAAAACAAAATTGCTTATTCTTAGCACGCTGCATTTGTCTACTGTTTTGACTCGGATCAAAATCAGATCACATTTTCTGAAACATAATTTCCTGTCGTTCCAAATTCCTTTGCATGCCACAAAATACAAATACTGCATAGATGGGAATGTGTCCAGCACGATTGAAATCAAATCGTAATTTAAAATGCAGATTTGGATTGATAGTTATTTGCATGTATTACATTTCATCTTGTATTTTACAGCCAAATAAATGTCAGCTAAACTGCTGGTGTAGTATATTTGTTTGCGGGCAAAGATGAAGAGAAAGAAAGGTTGCCTTCCAAAAATAACGGCCCGAGAGGTCGCGCGGTACGAGTATGCGCGCCAACGATCATCAAGCACGTTGGCAGCGTGCAAAGCAACACAAAGCACTCTCCAATTATACTGTGGCATTAGCGGTAGTCGGAGTAGCAGTAGTGGGATTACACTGCCTGTGTAATGAAACATTATAGCAATTCTCTGTGTGCAGCAGCCACAGCAGGATTGTTTTGCTCCATGTGCCGCAATCGGCAGCACACAAATAGAAAATGTGGAGTGAGTTGTTGCTCTAAATTGAACACACAAAGGGATTTTTTTTTTTTTTATAAAAAAAACACGTGCTGTTCATCGAACTAAGTGATGGAGGTTTTCGGGCGAACAGCCGCCAACGTATGAGCTTTCACTTCATTTTTCTAAAGCACTTGTTTTCATTGGGATGTGAGTTTATGTCTATTCCAGTTGTCTTGAGCAAGCGGTAGACAAATAAACAAACAATCAGTCATACTCACATTCTCACCTACGAATAATTTAGAATCTTCAGTAAGCCTACGGCCCATCGCGCACTGAGGAATGTGGTCCAACTTGACTGAAATGGACCATTGCAAAATGTATTACAGTTAGCAACTCTTCGATGGACGCCAAGCAATTGAGTCCCTGAGAACTTGTAACAGGTTTTGAGGCTCCACATACAAAATACTCTTATTGTTTTTTGTTTTTGTTACTGAAGCACAAACACATAACGTGACTGCCAACATAATTAATAGCTACGTTAACTAACTGAGCTAGCAAGGTGTGATGCAACCAGCAACGTCACTCATGAAAAACAAAAAGCACGCAAATTTTACAGAGGGAGCCCGCAGATAGTTTCAAAATTCAAAAACTTTTTTCTTGCAATGCAATTTTAATTTGTGTCTTTTGTAACTAACTCAAAATGTGATCAGGGTATGACTCATTTTGGATTTTAGTTATAAACACCACTTTTTTATAGACTATTAACAGAGCACCAAAAGATCATCGGTATGAAATGATAAAAAGAGAGTGACAAACCTCCCTCTGTGCATTCCCATTAATTTCTGTTCCAAAGACCTTGGCGGCGCTACAGGAAATGCAACCCAGGTTTGCCATCAAATACGTTGTCAGAACCCAACATCATATGATCCTCCGGTGGGGTGCATAGAAGAGGCTATAAATAGCTCAAAGTCAAGCCGCCTTGAGACGACACAACTGCAAAAGTTAGGGGAGAAAAAAAGAGCAGTTAAGAGGTTTTGTCGCTTGAAAGCAAAAGTGATAAACTTTATGAAGGCAATGCATTTTTTTTTTTTTTTTTTAGGAGTGAGCAAGCTCGGTCGCTCAGATGGGTCGCCCCAGGGGCCTGGCTCCATACTTAAGGCTTACAACAGCCTCATTATCTCACGTCACATCTCTGCAACAGTTTTGTCACAGCAAGACGGCCTCCTCTAACGCCACGAGGCATCGCACCAATCTCCTTGCAAAAAACTATACTGTACACCGTTGCCATATGGACACCATTTTGAACCGGAGTGAAGACAAAAAAGCCCACGGGCTGATTCCCCTGATAACAAAATGAATATTTTATCTCATCTCCATCTCATTTGCACCACATTATTAAATACAACTCCCCGTTTTTTAATTAATTGATAGAACAGATCAAACACAAGTTTACACTTTGATTTTTATAGAGAATCATTTTTCCACCAACAACCATTTTAATCGTACTATAGGAAAACTATCATACGACGCGTGGCGCAAATTAATAACTGTCAGCACACTTGAAATGCTTGTCGCGCTTTTGCGTGAGCCGTTTCAGTGATGAGTTCTTTTACCTGACACCCCACTGATTAATTAATTTCACACTGTTTAATTAAATCCACAGTCTGGGCAGCACCGTAGGGGAGCCTCCAGATTACCAGAGGGGGTTTGAGACGGCTGCACCCTCCCTGCGGCGGTGTGCTGACGTCATCATGCGCCATCATGGTGTCACTGTCACTTAGACCTCATCTGTCTGCATTTACATTAGCAGATGCAAAGTTTGACACCACTTGACATTGTTTAGCATATGACACAAGGACTGCTGTTGTGGTGTATCAATAATCTTGATGTTAGCTCCAAGCGTAACCTGCTGACAAATCCGCTATGGTATGTGTGAGATTGATGCATATGACTGGCTAGTTTATCATTATTTTCCAGACTATAAGTCGCTCCGGAGTATAAGTCGCACCAGCCATAAAATGCATAATAAAGATCGGAGTATAAGTCGCATTTTTGGGGGAAATTTATCTGATAAAATTCAACACAAAGAACAGACATGTCATCTTGAAAGGCAATTTAAAATAAAAATAGAATAGGTAACAACAGGCTGAAGGTACGGTATGCTAACATTACATAAACACATAGTAAACAGGCCTAGAGCGCCCTCATGTGGTTTAATGTGAAAATAACATGTGAAATGATATAATGTGTTAATAATGTCACACAAGTCGCTCCTGAGTATGAGTCACACTCCCGGCCAAACTATGAAAACAATGCGACTTGTTGTCCGGAAAATACAGTAATTGAGTGTTTTTAATGGCAATGATACAGTTAGCGGCTCACAATAGCCAAAGGTAACCAGTGGGCTCTGTTAAAAGCAGAAGTTATCTGTTCCTCTGTATTTTGTTATTAAAAACTCAACAGTAATTATTTATCTTAGTAAACAACCATCAGTTGAGATTGTGTGACCCCATGGCCTGAATTCAACAGTCAATAACCCTTTCGAAACCTGAACATTGTCAATATTTGGCTGTTCCAAAGTTATGTAAATGAGCAAAAACCACAAAAAGACCCCTGGGTTACCCTCTTTCCAAAACGAATATGCGGTCATACAAAAGGGTATCGGAATACTTACTCATTAGCCGATGTTTTATTCTCAGAAAACAAAATCTCTGTTGTTTGATATGTGTTTTGCTATCTGTTTCCCAATCTGTGATTGACAGATAAGCTTGTAAAACAATCCATCATTGTTCGGTGGAGCAGACTGACATCAGAGTAAACGAAACAATAGAAGTTGCTATTGTGCCCGCCATTGTTGTTGAGTCAAAAGCTCAAAGTCGCACTGATGTCGGCGCCTGTTTTGTAGAAAGCAACCAGGGTTGCGCCTTTTTTGCCGCACAGCGGGAAAATCGTGTGTGGGGGCCTCAATGCGCGACGTACTCTCTCTGTTCTCTTGAAACATATTTTTGGAACATATTTTTGGATCTCTAATCACAAACAATAACAGAAGATGCTTTCATTTGGCACCGACGGGGGACGGTTTGGAAGGCTCAATTACACATTTATATGGTGCGCATCCATTCTCGTTTCTTGATTCATCATAGTAATGAGAATCAAACGGGATTCATGCAGCAAAGATAATCAAGTTTTTATTAATTGTTAATGATTGGTTAAACATGGGCAGCATGGTGCACACCTGGTTACCTTGTCTGCCTCAAAGTTTGAGAAACAGATTGGTGCATTTGCTATAAAGTTAGACAGTAAAAGTAAATTGGCATATTGATGTTTGAAACACAATCAGTCTGGGAGTACACTTAAATACCAATTTGGTCACGGATCAAATTCAAATCTCAAGTCACTATTCCGCCGTATATAGAAGTGATAAACGTGAAATGGTAAAAGCAGCTTCCCTGCCTCTTGTAGTTATTAGCGATCACACATTAGTCCAGCTAGCAACGCAACCTTGAAAATCTCCCAGCCCCCATGCACAATAACAATGTCAAATGGCAGTTTTTTGTTTTTTTTTGTGCAAGGCACCATGTGTTTTGGCGTGAGTACCCTAGAGTCGGTGTTCACACCACTTGCCCTGGGCAAGGCCCGTGACTCACTCGCAGCCATTACATCAAATCGGCGCAAGTGTCAATCGCGTATCATACGCCGCCCGCTCTCTAATCACTCCTTTGGCCGTCACGTTAACATGGCAGCCATCATCGTGAATCTCATCACACCTTCCTGACACTTACGTGAATATTGTAAGGGCCCGTCGGGGACATCATTCAGGGTTACCTCTCTCACAC
The DNA here is from genome assembly GCF_901709675.1 of Syngnathus acus. Classification (NCBI taxonomy): domain Eukaryota; kingdom Metazoa; phylum Chordata; class Actinopteri; order Syngnathiformes; family Syngnathidae; genus Syngnathus; species Syngnathus acus. The sequence goes on along the minus strand of NC_051105.1, from coordinate 7,304,828 downwards.
ACACAACAAAAATCACGCCAACACAGTGCAGTTCTTTTTTCCCACACATACGAAGCTAAAACACTCATACAATCCTCCCACAAAGACACACTACTGAAATTTTACGCGCTTATATTCACTACTGAAACATTCTCACACACACTACTGAGATTTTTTTTTTCCGATTGAGAGCATTTCAGTAGTGTGTGAGGAAAGGTAATCCTGAATTAAGTCCCTGACGGCCCCTAATACGTTGTTGTGCTGCACGAGTCGTCGGTGTCTCCGCCCGCCTCGCGATGACTGATTGATGGCGTCTTATTTTTAATGCATTGTTAAATGTGTAATGCTGGGAGACATTTTATGAAAGACCTGCGAATGGAAAGGGGAAGGAAGAGCGCAGATGACAGAATGAGGTCAGGAGCAGAGATGGATGTGTGCGAGGGGGGGGCGGTGAGGGGCTAGACGGAAGCACCTGATAGGTCTCGCTGTCACAGGACGAGGTGAGCGCAAATAAGAGCGTTAATGCTGTGTCAGTCAGTCGCCACGCCAATTAAAAGTTGAGCCGGTTGAAAGAGGTTCTCGCATTCCGCCGGCGTGCTCGCCAGGCGTCCACAAAAGGGAAGGAGAATTAAATTGCTGATTCTAATCGCGCTGTGTTTTCTGTTATTGTTTGGCCTTTATTGTATCAACACTGCAAAATGCTCTCATTTATCCTCCCTGGCGCAGCTGACACTTTTCCTGAATGCTCGGTCTTTGCATTTAGAGCGGTATTGGCAAACTCTCAGGGAGGAAAGCAAGTAAACGATTGACTTTTGATGGTGTCTGAAAAGAGGAAAACTCAGGAACCTGAGGACAAATGATGAATTCGCATAATTTTTTTTTCTGCAAAAAGAAAAAACTATTTTCTTGTGATATTCCAACATCATTTTTTTCTTGGATGATGACTCTGCAGAATACAATGATTGTGCTGTAAAATGAGACCACAAAAATGGCAGACGAGAACTCTTGAACTTTATCTGTAGTTAATTAGAGGCGCTTTAAATGCCGACAGGTGAGTGGTGACTTGAGTATGTAATTGGTTATTTCTGAATGCAGCGACATCATTACTTCTACGAGGATGTTCACACTTGTGCAACCACATTATTTCTGTCATTTTTTTCCCCTCCCCTCATTAAAATATATTTTTTTTTTCCCAAATGTACAGTATGGTTCACATTCATGGTGAGGAAAAACTTGAAATGATTTACCTCGGTCTTATGTTTTTAATCACAAAAACAAGATTAGATACAGTAAATTTTAAAAATTCGAACCATTCTTTCTTCATAACAATTTGATTCTTGTCATATGAAAATTTATTTTTCTTACATTATTACAACCATTCTTTCAAATGTTTCCTTTTTTTCTAAATTGAAGATATTTTTCACATTTTTAATTTAGCAGTTGCAAACATTTACAAATCTTTTTACATAGTTCACTTGTATTCTTGTAATAAATATTGACTTTATTGTCCAACTTGGACCTTAACAAATTTTAATGGTCTCTGATGGTATCAAGATGACCCAGGCAGTGACCGATAGCGTTGCAACCACACTGTAAAATATTATTTAATTATTACTGTATTCTTAAAGGAGCATGAGAGTAAATACAGTGTTTACTTGGAGTGTCTTATCTGAGTTGTTGCCCCAGGTAGGTGTCCTCTCAGCCAGGCAAGCAGTCTCTCTGCTTACAGGTTTGATCTGACAGTTTATTGCGCCGGTCATCACAAGGAACTTTGTCCAGAGGCGGATGCCGACTGCAAAGGCACACCTGGAGAACCACACACACACAGCAACAATGAGGGCTTTAAACTTGCACAAACGCTATTGTGGAGGAACATTTAGATCCCGAGGCGTTCCCAGGGCAACCGGGAGACATGATCTCTCCAGCGTGTTGCCACCAGGGCCTCCTTCAGGGGGGACAAGCCTTAATAACCTCACCAGGGAGGAAGCATCCTAACCAAATGCCCGAGCCACCTCTTCTCACTAATCACCCAAGGAGATAGCATGGACACATCAATTATTTCACACAAGCTAATAAACATGTCCACTTTTTTAATTGGAAACGCCTTGTTGAGATACAACTTCATCTCCACAAAAAAAAAAAATCTAGTACTATAGAAAATGACATCCACACATTTTGAATGGCAAACATCCAATGTAAAAAGTCGCTCCTGAGCACTAGGCCACATTGCATAAATTGTCTTCTCTTTTGATAGAATCTTCTCGCATGTCTTATCCTTCCCTGACAGGCTTCTGCATCAATTGCCAGACAACCTGCATTCAGTGCAGGGACATCTCCCGGTAAGCCGGTGATCAAACACCTTCCATCTCAACAGCGTTGTCATAATGGGACTGCGCTGCTAACCATTCATTCACAAGGTAGAAGAAGAGGAAATGGTTCCAAATGATGACATAACAAGTCATGCCAGGCCCCAACAGCCTCATCATTGCAGGTGGAAATTGGCCTGTGCCGCAGTGAATGGAGCAAGGTTGATGAGGTGTTGAAGGGATCAATGTTAGGGATGCAGCAGAGGACTCCATTGTTGGAGATGGCAGCACACGTGGTGATATTTGGCAGCCTCCCCCCCCCAATGTTAACATATGGTTGATTACACAGCCAACAATTGTGGTCATCGGAAATCTGCGGTCTGGGATGTCTGCCTACGCCTTTTGATTCACCACGCGTTCTCCATGCTCTTCCTCTCAAAAGTTGTCTTTTTGCTATCAATGTGTGCAATCTACCTTCGTTTCATATGTTCAGTGTAAAAACAGTGACACTGGATGTGTGTCTCTTCAATCGTACAGTATATGGAAATGGACAAAAGGTTGCATATATTGAATATAAGCGTTAAATTAGACGATCTGCAATGCAAATCCAAAAGTAATTTGCAATTTGCACATCTCGCTGAGGTGTATTTCTGATGTACACGTAATGCTGAGTGTATATTAAATTTAATAAGACCCTGTATGGAAATTGTAGGCTGCTAGTGGTCACAAGTAGGAAGAGAACATCTTTAGCTGCCAGTGTATTACAACGTGTGAATTTGTTCTTTTTCCTTTTTTCCTGTTTTAAACTATATAAAATAAAAGCTTTTAAAATACGTCCCTTGAAAATTGCTCTGAGGCTATCTGCTGATGTGTTTTTTTTCTCATCTTTCCTCTCACAATGCTTTTCCGGACCATTTTCACTTATTGCACCCTTGGGTGCTTGCTCACTGCAGTCTGCAGTCCATTTTATGGACATGACTCGATGTGTACGAACTGAGAGGAGGAATGTGCACTCACCGGCCACTACTTCAGGCACGTCTCTAACGAGAGTCAGTACAACACGAAGGATGTATGAAGCTCATGCACAGGTGTAGGGCTGCACCACAAATGTGTTTGTGTTATTTTTCCCCACCTTATTCAGGGCAAAATCTTAGATCTGGCTCTCGGGTGTGATACAGTGCAGTCCAACACCACTGCAAAAGCGCAATCGTAAACATCCATAAATCATACATCAAATAAAGGCAAAAGGCGACAAGAGTTCACACCGGATTTATGATCCAAAGTGTTGCCTTTACATTTTCAATGCACATTTAATGCTTGCCGGACTTCTTTGTGCAAAAAGGAGGATAAATCAAAAGCAGCGTTATATCACGGCGCAGTAAAAAATACCTTATAAATCCGATCTAACCAAAGATCCAAACAATAAAGCACACAGTTCAACAAAAACAGGGCTGACACTGAATGACAGCAAAAAAAACTGTGAATTTATGTTCCCTAGCATGATGCTGACAAACACTAAATGTTTCTTTCAAATGCTCAGAGAAGCCTTGGCTCCATTAAAAAAATTTAATTACTGCAAAAATGGTTGCAAGTTGCAGGGGTAATTTTCCAAAATAACGTGTATAAAGTTGTTATACAAGCAGGATAAATCTGCCATTTGTTTATGATCAAAATCATAATATTCTATAATCGAGAAAAATAAAGTTGCAGTTAAAAATATGAACTCTATGAAAATCATGTTACTTTAGAAGCCTCATAATGTGAAAATAAAGTTGGAATTTCAATCTAAATAGGATACGACAGAAATACCTTTATGAGCATAGACTATATTATATTACAGAAATAATATAATTATACCTCCACAAATATTTAATATGATAAAGTAGCCAGTTCACAAGAATGAATGTACTATGAACATAAAATACAGATAGAAGGGAGAACATCATATTTTTACAAAGATGATGAAACACACAAGGATGACCTTGTGGTGGGCGGTGTGGTCATAATACAGCATTATTTAGATGAATCAATCCTCAGAAAATAAGGCTGCAAGAAAAGAGCAGCAAGTTACTGAAATAACAAATTGAATCTAACCATATGTGCTGTACCATATTTTCTATTATTTTTCTCCAGTGAAGAAAAAGCGAGTTGAGTTCTACTACAGAGAAAGAAGTCCATTGAATCACATCATTTGGAGGAAGCAGATAATATCTCACCTTGAAACAGGTTTTAAATCTTTCGCTTCCAAAGTACAAGGCCACGGGGTTGATGCACGAGTTGAGGGACGCCAGGTTGATGCCAACGTAATCCAGCACAAGAAAGACACTAGAAGAGTGGAAATTCAGAGTCGAGTATTGCCAAAGATTTCTACAGAAGATGTTGCCTCATATAATCTAACTCACTTTCACCTGTTTGGATCGTTTACATCGTATACGGTTGCCATCAAGATTTTGCTGAGGTGGAGTGGACACCAACAGACAGCAAACACAAGCACCAAGTAGAATAGACTCTTTGATTCTCCTTGCTTCTGAAATTACAACACTGTTATCAATGACGGGTCAGGTTGAAAATCAGAAAAGATGAGTAGGGCTGCTTGGTGTCGCCATGTATTACTGTTTTGTCTTTGTTCTTCAGCACAGTCCAGGCGGTTAGCACATAGAAGATGACAGCCCAAGCCAGGGGCATGCAGAAGTAGAAGCTGAAGAGCCACCAGTGCTTAACAACTTTATACGACTGCTCGGCAAACAAGACACAAGCAGGAAATTATTGTCACAGGGACCATAAATCATATATTTTTTTCGTATATGTAATCATTTATAATATTGCTAATATAATACAAGCTAGGACACCATATATTAGAATTTGTGCTAACGTTGCTGCTCAGATTCGCATGCGTTGTTTGATGGAGTACCGTATTTTCCCGACTATAAGGCGCACCTAAAAACTTTTCTCAAAAGCCAACAGTGCGCCTTATAGTCCGGTGTGCCTTATATATGGACCAAATTCCTAAATTTAAACTGGCCAGAAGCATTGTGTCATGAAATCAATCCTAAGTGGCCCGCTGAAGACTATGAATCATGAATCAAAAAGACTATGGATCATTCTTTGGTGATTATGAAGTAATTTGTTGCGTCTGAAGTTGAAATAAAAAAGATAAAATGGACACTGATTTGATTTGGATTAAAAATCTGACATGATGCATTAATGGTGCGCCTTATAGTCCGGTGCGCCTTATATAAGGACAACGTTTTAAAATGGGCCATTCATTGAAAGTGCGCCTCATAGCCCGGTGCACCTTATAGTTCGGAAAAACATCTAAAACTAATAAACTAATACAAAACTGACACACTCGCTCCAATTAAATCAAACTGAATGTAAATAACACATGCGGACTACTAATACTATTTACAATATACCTGCTGTGAAAGCAGTCATTAAAACAACAAAGTAGGTTGTTTTGCAACCTACTGTATGACATCAATGGCTTAGGAAGTCACATCAAAGGCAGGTTGTTACTGGCGGATTGCACCAGGTCACCTGCATAAATGCTGTGGTCTGCACCGGATGGAGCAGACAAATCCTCAGATGTCGCTCTTTGTAGTCGGCATTTATCATGCTGAAGCCAACAAGTTCAGGTATGGCCAGCATAATGGAGACGAGCCATATGAGAGACGTCCAAACGCACATTCGGGTTCCTTTGAGGCGTTGCCGAGATACGATGGCGAGGTACCTACAACACGCAGTTTGTTTTTTTTACAGTTTTCGAAGGGTAAACATGAGAACACATTTGGTGACATCTTGAAATTAGTTCAAACCCCCAAAATTGCACAATTTGGAGTTCAACCAACATTTTCATGAAGAATATGCACTCTAGTAGACCTTGTTACATTATTGCTGGTCCTTGTTAGGGTCGCACGTAATTTTGTCTCAGCGTTGGAGTACTCCACATTGGTAACATTTCTTTTGAAAACCAGCGTCACTAAATGAATGAGCATAATTTAATTCATTTAAAATGCAATGCAATTCCAATTCAATCTCAAGACACAATAGTACATGAATACTAAAAAGAATATGAATTTTAATGGATGGCAGCACTCACAATTTGTTTCTCTCTATTATTTGCTGAAAGATTCACATATTCACAGTTTTTTTCTCAAACTAATATAAAAATATTGCTTGGGCACAATTTGGTGGGGTCTTGAGGCCAAGAAGTAACCTTGAAATGAGGGGAGGAGCTTCATTTGTCTCGAAGGAAAAAAAGTGCTTTGTTGCGATGTTGTGGGAGCTACAATACAGGCAATTAAGAAACCTTTGTAAGTGGGCATCAATTATTCACAGATATTTTACTATTTACAGCAGGCTTGCTCCCTATCCCCCACTAATAATAAAATGGAGTTTACTGTATTGAGACAGGAAATAAAATTGAATATGTGAACATAAAATAACTTTTTGAGAATTATTTGAGTATCAAACCAAACAACATATATATATTTTTTTTTCATAAATGATACCTCCTTTGCTATAAAACGATCTAATTATTTTCCTTCCCTTTTTTCCTAAGCTGCAAGAAATTCTTTTTCAGCGCTTCTTAAAACCAGTTTGGTGAGTCGTTTTTTTGACATTGAAGGCCTGAGATATGTTTTATTAGTTTCAGTGTTGAAAATGACCTTTCACAACTTGCCACTGAAAAGAAATTAAATGTGGTTTATCCGTCTGACACAGTGCCTGCTGTCTACTCACCTCATATGTTCTTTGCACCCCACTTGTCGAAACAGGGCATTCTGATTAAAATTCGGTTGTGTGGAATATGAATTAAGTAGTTGTTTTCATCCATCTCAGAAGGCGGCCATTTTACCATCACAATGCCCCACGCCAAATTTGAACAACCCTCCATTTTTGCAGTCCACTGCTTGTATTACAACTTGGAACAACCGGATAAGAAGTCTATTTTAAAATACGCTTTAATGAAAATGAACTTGATTTTTTTTTCTCTAAATTAAGTGACAAAATAAACTTTAAATAAAACGTTTTTTAAATCCAAATTTCTATCAACCCTGACAATTGTCATCTATTTACCTGTCAACGCTTGCTTTAATAAAAATGAAATTGGATTTAAATTGTTTTTTTTTTTAATTAAGCGACAAACTTTAAATGAAAATTAGTTTTTTTTAAATCAGAATTTGTCTGACTACAATTGTCATCTCTTTACCTGTCAACACTCAGAGAACACAGACAACACGATAACGCCAACTGAAGTTTTCTGCATGAAGGGTACGAGCTTGCACAGCACAGAACCAAAGGGCCAATCTTTTGCCGTGAGCTACATGTGAAAGGAAAAACAACAACACAAAATGTGTTCGCTGTAATAACAATCAATTTAAGATAAGCCTAAAATGAACAGAACGTGTGTGAAGAGGGCCGATAAGGCCTCGCATTACGTTGGCCTTGTAATTACATGTCGTGAGGCAAATAACTCACCCTGTAGGTGTTGACTGGGACGTCTACCACAATGTGGAGGAGGTCTCCTAAAGCCAGACTTGCAATCAGGACGTCAGCCCCGCTCCTCATGCATTTGTTGCTATGAATGATCATCAGGAGTATGGAATTTCCCACAAGTCCCAGCATAAAAATCACTACGGCAACTGCTGTCAAGAGATACTTGAAGCTATCCGGGATTTCTGCCGAGCGGGCGCACATAGGCAGGGGCCTCGCAGAGATGTTGGATCTGTACTTGTCCATCCCAGAGAGTTGTGCATCAGCGGCTGGCTGGGAATCCTGATCGTTGGCCTCGCTGCTAATGAGAACATTTCCAAGACAAAGAAGCAGAGCGACGGCCCACACTGTCTGCGGTCTCTTCAAAAACGGCCCACGGATGCGTTTGCCAGCACCGAGTTAGGAACGAGAGTAATTAGCATCAGAGCTGCCTCAGAGTTTGGCAGTAAAGTCACTCGATACAGTGATCAAAAGGCAAATTGTAAAACGAATCGTTCCAGCTTACCTTTTGATCAGAAATGCCGCGTTGTTCGGTTACTAGCAAAGTCGCCTTGTGTGCGCCTGCAGTAAATACCGCAGCTCGGCCATCGGAAGGTTTTATAGACGAAGAAGCCGTCGTGGCCGTTATTCATCGGTGCTGTCAGCGGTGACTGTAATTACCACCTATGATGCATCACCTTCAATAAAAGGACGCCGTTGAAGTGTCTGTTGTTAAGAGTGAGATCATGTTATGGCTTTCTGCAGGTGTGCTGTGCTACAGTGGTAAAATGACTCAATCTTAAAATAAAAAAAGAGCAGCATCTCTCATGGCAACAACATCATGGCATTTTACGAAAACACAGTCATCTGCCAACCACATCTTCCGCAAGTGTTCGGAAATACAAAATGTGTGTTCACACTTCGCAGGCTCATTTTCTTTGTTTTCTTCCAAGTGTAATTTCGACTTTCCTTCATGGCGTAGCATTCTATAAGGGGTTCTTGGTTCACGAGGTTAGAACCGTATTTTCTGCACTATAAGGCGCACCGGATTATAAGGCGCACCTTCAATGAATGGCCAATTTTAAAACTTTGTCCATACATAAGGCGCACCGGATTATAAAGCGTATAGAATAAATAACTCAACGTTGCTCAAACGTTAATGCAATCACAATATAGTAACACTCGAAATAGTGAAAACAATAACAATATATCAATAACTCAACGTTGCTCAAACGTTAATATCACAACACACAAAATAAATACGTAAAGCTTACTTTAATAAATTAGTCCTCATCCATGAATCCATATTGGTCCATATATAAGGCGCACTGTCGGCTTTTGAGAAAATTGGAGGTTTTTAGGTGCGCCTTATAGTGCGGAAAATACAGTACATAATGTAAGAATACGTGGTTGAGCCGCACAGGAGCTGTTTTTCCATCTGATTGTTTAATTTTTGTAGCTTAAACATGTATTTTGTATAAACAAACTTAAGGCAAGTCCAAATCATAAAAACCTTGTAAAATGTCTGTCTTTCATTTTAACGTCAATTTAACGTAGGTGGCCTAGATAAGATTTATTAGAATGTCTTTGGCTGGAGGCGGTAATTAAAATGTCAATTAGGATTGTTTTGAGTTCAACACAAAGATCCATGTTAGACACGATGCCAAAATCAATGTGTTGAAGACTTAAATGCATCATTTTATTTACTGCTTAAGCAACTTGAAATTAGCTGCACATAAATCAGCGGAAACTTTCAAACTATACAATCCTTATGTAAAGCAAAAATACTATACATCAGGGTTATAAAACCTTTTGGCTGGATTAACTTATCGATTTATGTTATATGATTCACGTCAGGTTTAAAATCACAAAATGAAAAGTGAAAGAGTTAGTATATCGCAACAGCATGAAAAAAAAAACATGGAATACACATTTTAAAGCTATTCTGTATATTTTGTGGCAGTATTTGCCAAGGTATTATTTCATTAGTTTGTGATGATTTAACTAATAATTTAGCCAGTCTGCCACCCTGTGAACATCTATTGTGATGCGTATCTTATTTTGTAAAGATAGTTGCTACAGCTTTTGTATTGGATGGCATTGGATGATGCAGATGTCGCTAATGTTTTGGCTGATCCTTATACAGTAGCTATAAACTGTTGGTGACGAAATCACCGGTCTGTGGAGTGATGTTAAAATGTACATGACCAAAACCCCCAGCCCTACTACCGCTTACCGATTGAATTGTTGTAGCAGAGTATATTTTCGGTTAGCAAATACCGCGGTCATATCAGCACCCACAAACCCTCATGATGTTTTTTTTTATTTGACACAACTTTTGTATTAGATGTCATTGGATTGTGGCGGTGTCGCTAATGTTGTGGTGGGCAAGTGCACAGAAGGTTGCTGGCTGTGCCATGGCAGACCAGCTACAGCGCCCGGAGGTACAATAGACACGCAGTGAACAGAAACATTCCATTGTTAATTGCATCCCGTCTCCCTTTTGAAAACTCCTACTTGTACTCGGCTGGCGAAGAATGACCTTGGCAAGGAAGGTATTGGCGCAGTTCCACAAAAACAAGCGATTAAGGCAGAAGAATTGCTTGAGATGAGTGCGCGAGCATATGACGAGTGTTCTCGGTTAGGCGGCTGACATACAATGTTATTGCGAGTGTTTCTCTATATAGGTCACTGGAGAGTGCCAAGACACTTCACGGCCTATAAAAAAAAAGTGAAAAGAAACAAAGCTGCGAGGAACATTTTCCTGTCCGTAAGAGTAATAAAGAAGAATAAAGCAATCCCCTGTGATTCCACATTAAGCCTTTAAAGTGTTTTTATCATTGACCTGAATAGTTCCGTTTAAATCTCTTGTTTGTGTTTTAAGCACATTTATGATGTGGGCCGCATGGACCTAAAGAGCTTGTTTGCCATTCAAAATGAGTAGAAGGGAACATGTCCATGCACTTGTCTTTGACTCTCATTAATGTCGCCAGTTCAAGTTGTCACGCTCAGTCGACAACAAAAACGTCCGCCGTTTACTGGGTCAGCGGTTCGGCTGATTGACGGCATGATTTGTTTGCGTTGTTTAACATGTTCAAATGAGGCACAAACACGCTGTCTGTTCCCCGCCCCGCACAGCATCGATGGAAGGAGAAAGAAGACACACTTATCAGAGGCATTAAGCGTGACTGATTGAGTTAGAAAATTACACCATTTTTTTCCGTTTTTTTTTTTTCCAACGACACAAAATTGTGTGGACATGTCAATCATAACACGGCGGATGAAAACGTCTCAAAGACTCTTGCCTGAAATTGAAGAGGAAAACGGACATTTTTGTTTGAAGCAACAATCTTGGGCCAATTTCAGCACTCAAATTTTAAAGAACCTTTTGCAGGGCATTGATCCAAATGCGTATCTGAGACAGATGTGTCACACTAAATTGCAACGGTTTTTTTTGGCCTTCATAATCTAACATGGATGGAGCATGGGGTCAACGTTTAATCAGCATTTGTCTGTGTCTACATAAAACATGAGTCCCTTCCTTCATAGTAACGCCCAGGCATTTTGTGTTCTCCAAGAATAAAGCAAGAAGATAGTCAAAGGATAAGGCAAAAGTTAAAACACATGCGCTTGATCTTTTGATGCTGTCTGAAATGAGGTCTACAGAGTGGCACTGAAAACTTGTGTTGTGATCTCAAACTCCAAAAGGGGGTAACTTTTAGAATCCTCATCCCTTCTGTCAGTTCCAGTTCCACGGCCTTAATACATGTTTAAATATCACAACGCCCCCCTGAAGAATATATCACATTCAGCCGCATAAATTAATGCCCCCACCCCACAATGTTTACTGCACATGCAAACACTGACAAGCAACAGAAGCAGCTGGCAGTCATTCATTTTCAATGAAAGCCTCAGCAAGCGTCCCGCAGCAACCACAGCAGAAGATGTGGGAAGAGATCGTCGCAGCATACATCAGTGTTGCTTTCTGTGTTGACAGTGCAAAGCAACGTGATCACGGCGTTCCTCGCTTTCTCCCTGATCTCTACAACTTATACCCTGTTTGTCAAGAGACATAAACCAAAATAACTCTGGAATAGTGTCAAAGGCAGAAAGGATGCCTGGAAAGTGATTGGACTGACACCATTCAATACAATACGCAAATGCACTACCTGAAAAAAATACAATCCCAGTCAAGGTCTTTTTTTTTTGGTGTGTATAGAACAGATGTGAAAAGTCATCAAAAGATGGGAAACCATCTGTCCAGGGTACACAACTTTCAAGATAGTCCCATTTGTAATGAAACATTTTTAGATCAGCAAAAGCATTGAAACAGATTTATGGTTTTTAATCTTCGAAACGGACTTAAAATAGATGAAAGTGAATACAACTTCATATTTTGTTGCAAATCCTTTGCTTGCAATAACTGCACCAAGGCTTTGTGAATCGGCCAACTTTTGCATTCCTCTTTTGTCATGTCTTTACAGGCCTTTCATTATTTTGTTATCGCATTCCTGTCCCTTTGCGGCCATGAAAGTACATGCTCTATCGGGTTTAATTCTTCACATTAACTTGGGTTGTCTAAACATATCCGCGTTTATTTTCTGCTGAACTGCTGTATTGTTTTGTCTCTGTGGAATAGGTACTATAGGCTCGGTAAGTCTAAACCGTTCCACGTCTTCCCGGGGTACGGTCGATAAAATGAATGCTCCATTGGGTTTAAATCTAAGAATTGACGGCAATTCTTACTTATTTGAGTTGTAGGTCGTTGTGTTATGGCATCATTTGCAAATTGGTTTTGCTGCATCTTCCGTTTCACCTTGAGTAGACTTTCAGAGTATATTTTGCTGCTTCTGCCATGCGTTACATCACTGAAGATTAGCGAGGAAGTCTGAGAAGAAGGCGTGCAAGCCCACATTATCCCCACTAAGGTCCACAGATGAGCTTGTAAATTTGGGATAATGCACAGAGTCTTTTGCCAGACTTCAACCTTTTCATCACTTTGCTAAAGGTTAGCCTCAAAAGTCCATAAAACCTTCTCCTGAATTTTTTTGGGGGCAAATTCCAGCCTGTCTGTCCTATTCGTCTTACAAATATGTGTTCTGCATCAAAGAATTTGTACTTTTGTGCATGAACATAAACTTTCACATTCCGGAAGTTGTTACTGATGTCACTAATGGTTTCTTTTAGGGTCTTTCTTTACAGCTCTCTAAAAAATGTCTGTTGTCAACGGCTGTTATTTTGCTTCTACAAATGTCTTTAAGCTATGTTGTTTTTGGTCCCTGTAACTAGGACCAGAAATTGTTCATGTTTACACATTTGTCACGTATGATTGAACTTTTCATTTAAACCCACATTAAAAAATAAATAGACAGCAATTGGTAACTTTTTCCTACAGTGTAAATCCAGCCACTAATTCCAAGAGGTGGCTGCAATGCTTTGATAGGTAAGAGCAATGCAGAGGAAGTCCACTGTGGGGTTTTGCACCTGTCAGATAAAGACCTGCGGCTATTTTGACACGAGCCTCAAATCATGTATCGACTTTAAATTTGTCAACACTCCCAATAAAATCTCATCTCTACGTTCCTCTTCTCCACGAGGCATCGATACGTGGACGTGGAGCTAGCAAGGAGGAGAGGGGGGATATTGCTGCTCATGTTTGATTGTGGTCTCGGCAGATTTAATGGACATACTGGATGGGAGATGTATTACCCCTCTGATTTGTCCGACCTGAACAGATTGGGAGTGGGTGGCGCAGCAGACCTCCCCTATCTCAGCTGTCGCACTTTGCCGTGTCATCACTTTTCAGTGTGTGGGGGCAACTCTTGCCTGCCCCCCTTTTGCCTCTCAGGACAAGCACATCTGCCACCTGCTTAATTATTTCTCTCGGTGGCCCAAAAAAGCAAAAGGCAGATCAAAAGGGGAAAAGACGCACGCGGCCAGCGTTCCCTGATTGCGTCGACGGTGTCACGTCTCATTTCTACAGCCCAAAACGCTCGCTTCGTCTGGAAATGGCAGCAAAGGCCTTTCTCATCTCACTGACTGTAAAAGCCCAAGTGTGTGCATGTCTGCGTGGGCTGTGGCGGTGATCGGGGACTCATTTCACAGAGTTGCAACCCAAATAAGAATCTCGCCTGCAGCTCTCTGTCAGCCGCCTCAAAGACAGCAATCTATCAGGAAATAACAGCCAACTCAAATGTAAAAATCAATTCATGAGAAAATAAGGAGGCCTGTGGTTGAGGTAAAGTTCATGGGCACGTGTGATCATGTTTCTCTGCATTCAGCCGCTCTGGCGGTGAATGAGCCAGACAAATGATAGGGGTTACTCTGGCAGGAGAAGATAGAAAGCTTGATAGAAAAGCTGATGTGAAGCCTTGCGCATCGACAACATGCACCAGAGAGGCAAGCTGCCTGCTGCACTTGAGATGACAGAAATGTAGATTCCATTTACGGGGAGAAAAGCTATTTATTTATTGCGCTATCTTGCAGGGAAGTTTACACTTGTCATATATGCAGGCAACCAGATGAACCCCTTGCATTTTTTGAAATTCATGCTTCAGTCAGCTATTTTGGGTTTTGTTTCTCTTTTTTGGAACCTGTCCTCCATCACTTGCTGTAAAACTCACATAGTGTGTCGTAAAATGGTGCCAAAGCCTGTCTTCGAAATGATATTGAATTGTTCGGAATCACAATACAAAAGGCAAATGCCAACATCAACAGATAGAGAGCGGCTAAGTACGTGTTTCCAGATTTTGCTACTGTGTTGCTGTAAGCAAACTTTATAGTAGGCTAGAACATGCTTAAAAAAACAAAAAATCATTCCCATGTGGCGGCCATGTTAGCTGGGGTCATTGTCCCATCAAAGGTAATGGAAATCTCCAACAAACAACCCCTTCCCCAATTAGTTTGTTAAATTTTGGTTCAATGTACTTTACGATGGGACTTAAACATGTCAATTTCAATTTATTAATTGTAGGAAAAAAGCCTAAGCATTGAATTTCTAATTCTGCAGTCCCGAGCTTTTCTCACTGTGATAATTAATGCACACCGCTAAATAACAGATATATTGAGTGAGCGTGAAGACGAGCATAGTGCAACACTTGGCATGTCACCAAAGCTCTATACATTCACATTTTAAAGGTGTGAACTATGGAAAAATGGCTTTCTAATACCTTTTACATAAATAGTTCATCTCTGTAGTGCCTACCTATTCATAAACACCCAAGTAAACCTTTCATTAGATTCCCACTTGGGAAAACATAGTTGGCTTGCTATGTCACAAATCAGCTAATTTACACTATAACTGCCCCCTAAACCAAAATTATCCATTTTCCATGTCCTTCAACTTCTACTCAGCGAATAAACGATAGATAATAGCAATTAGTGGGGTGAATTATTAATGAATGCAGTACTAATACAACGAGCTGTGCCTTCTGTTGGGGTGTTTTTACACGAGAAACTACACTGGGCCCAATTGGTCTCGAAGCATCTGTAAGCAATGCATGTTTACCAAAATGAAGCGCAAATGATATGTAAATGCCACAACTGTAGAGGGAGGGCAGGAGAGAGGGGGGGGGGGGGACAAACAAACAAACAAAGCCTCAGTTACGCTATGTTGTTTCTTTCTTAAGGTCGTGCAGCCTCTCCCAGACAAATCATCAATAAGAAGACACTTTCATCTGTCTGTGTGGGTCAAATTGTGATCAAAATGAAAATCCTCCCTCGAGCTATGGTGACGGGGCTCGCTGGTCTCAGATCAATATCAAAAGTATGACTGGAATGTTTCATGACTGGGAAGCTGAGGAGCTTCAGGCTGGTGATTTATGGTTGTATTTACCAGATATTTGAGAAAACATTCCTCCCTCGACGTTGAAAAGTTCAAGATGAAGGGCGGCCATGTTTCCTGCCCAAATTGTGTGTGTGGAGGGTTTCTTTTTAAAGCCCGCTATCAAGGACAAGGTCGGGCTGTTTAATGGGGGTAAACGTTTGTTCCCCTTTCAAAGGTTTGTACAATGTTAATGATCTTAATAGATGATGTTATCCCTCCGGTGAAAGTGGCCATCATATTATCCTCAGCAAAGGCGTCCTGCAGGACAAGGACGGAGCGCTTAGCACCAAAGGCATTGCCACAAATCACAGCCACTTCACATGTGACACCGGGATGGGCCCACTGATAAGTGGTCGCACATCAAACCGGCTTGTTCGTTAATTCAATGTACATTACATGGGAAACAAAGATTTCCCGAATGACCTTTGCAGTTCTCGCGTCTGCGGGGGGTCAGTGAGCTCGCGTGGACTTTTTACCTTTAAGATACGTAAGCAAGGGTGAGGTCATGGACGACATGAGTGTACACGCTTCGGGGTCAGGAGATAGGCACAAGGACAAGTGTGCTGCAAGTCATGTGTGTACACACACTAGCACAAGCTGATGGAATCCAATACACCAGTGCTAATAAAAAGGATGACTTTACAAGTTAATGAGAAAAGCATCAGTACAGAGGTTTGCCAGGGTCATTTTTGAAGATTGTTCTCCGAAATCTAATTCAAATGCACCCAGTCCACATCATTGCCAGTGAATGAAGGTTTTTGTTGAACTGTTAAACCAACTGTCAAATAAAATGAAAAAATTGAAAATATGTTCCTTGATCTTTGAACAAAATCTAGATGAGATCTTCTATGCGCACATTTACAATTACTTGACAACTAATATGATAATTACTATTAGTAGTATTATTATTATACGTATATATATATTATATATTATTACTGCAATGTAAAGGAATGAGGTCTTCAGGGGTGACTTGCATGGAACAAGACACATTTATGTGGTTAGTAAGAGATTGGTATCACATATAACTGCATTTTTGCATTTGGGTCATGGGAGCTATCTGATTCTACTGGTTCAGAAGTAAGGCAACTAACTGAATTCCCCTGATGCATGTGAATTGTGCGTGAAGTGCGTTAACTGGTCAGAACACACGGAAAAGACAAGCGGGATCTGTCATGTCTCGTCAACGTGAGGCTCTATTGACTATTTCCACAGAACGGGAGAGCAGGTTTTCCATAGAAGACGTCAAGGCTCAGAAATACAGTACATGTGTTCAAAATAACAAATTAAAAAGCAATTTAAGCATGCATTGTGTGAAAGACGGGTTTAATGTTTTCACAACACTAACAAAAATGTAATTAAAAGCAAAAGTTTGTCGAGTTTCTTTTCCTCAGTGCATTCACAGACGTACGAGTATATAGTACAGTATAGTCTCCTATAATGAGGTGCTGGATTCTCAGCGTCTCTCAAGAAGAAACGTATAATAAAAAAGGTAGAGTGCTTGAAACAGCTCTTGTTCAATGTTTTCATGTCAAACCTAAAGAGAGGAAAATAATGTTCGCCTTTGACTGACACCCTCAGAGAGGTTTCATTTCAGTAGTCATTATTCTGCTTGTAGTGGCGTACAAATGAGAACAACTTCAAATATGATTAGAATGAAGCGAAAAATTAATTAAAATCAAATAATGCCTACATTTTACAGGAATGTCATTTTATCAGAAATATAAACTCATTGTGACTTAACTAACTCTATTTCCATCTATTTTATGTCGGGGTCTTCTTAGATCTGCCTATAACGCCTGATTACAAATTTATTTACTTTATTATCATTTTATTTTATACTAACTACCATTTTTATTACTATTTTATTTTAATTTACTCCATGTAAGGTGACTAAGTGTTAAAAAAGCGCCATCAGATAAAATGTATTATTCGTATTATTATTCAATATTACAAGAAAAAACGTCAGCACTTTACAAGCACTTCAAGTCACCTATTTAAAAGAAGAAGAATTAGTTTGTAATTCCTTGACTTCTACCATTGGGAGAAAAAAAACATTCTCTAAAAATATCGCTTTATTCTCAGTTTAAATGTTTTTCTTTTCAACGTAGCCCTCATACTTCTTCGTAACGTACTTATCTACCGGATTGGACGTAGTAGTTATCTAATTGAACAATAAGAATCGATTGCTGATGAAGAAATGGCGGCAAAGGAAAATGCAGAAGATCAACATCGAAACAGAAGATCAGAGCATTCATAGAGATTTCCCTGATTAATTAATTCAAAATTAATTGGCCAGTTATTTTCCCACCGTCGTACAAGGACGTTTAGTCAGAAGCACATCCTTAGAAGCTACATCCGACTTGCACTGGGAGTCACAAAGTCAGCTATTGTGTGCGTATGAGCGTGCGCGTCTTTAAAAGGCGCTTATCTTAGGGCCATGCCTTAATTAGCTATGATAAGGAGCTAATCAAGCGTGAGAAAGATGTATATCTTGAGCCACAAATGAATGCCTTTTTTTCAAAATGATGGGGTGAAGGCTACAGCTTAAAAATATAATGAACCTAATAGGAGGCTAGCTATGTTATCTGACAATAAAAAGAATTTTGTGGAGATTGTCATCGATAAAAATGACTATTAAAGTGCTTTAGTAGTGATTTTAAAATAAATGAGCTAATGAGGCAACTGTCACTTGATGATTGTTTACATTTGAAGCACAGAGCTTGTCATCTTGGATTAGCTGCTTTATGGATGATTTTACTCTTATGACTAACACTGTGCTTCTTATTTTTAGACCGCAATTAAGCAGGCATAAAAGGGTTGTAGCGACAAGCGTGCGGTCTTTGTTACTTTGTAATTTTATTGGAAACCAAAATAGTGCAGTGTAGGCGCATTATCTTGTCTTGGCTGTAATTTACCACCCATCCTGGTCAATAAGGATGCAACAAACAAGGAATCGTTTGTCGTAGCTGTTTTAATGGGCCGTTTTGAAGGATGATTGCCGACTGGTAACATCATGCCGTTCGACTTCTGTCTTGAATTAATTTAATGAACGCTCGTTTGGTTACTGCATGCTTGCTAATTGGTGAGACATTGTCCTCTTTTATTAGTATTCCCAAAGTGATTCTTTGCTTGAGAATTAAAAGAATGATTAGAGAGTTTTCCTTCCCGACATCTCAATTCTCTTTTACTCGGTTGTGCTATTCATCAGTTCATCGTAATTCAAAACGTGATATTAATTGAAGGTTTGGCAGCTTTGAATAGCAAATTGACAATTTCCACCTGACAAGAGAAAACATGTTTTCTTAATTAGTGGGCCGCATTTCTTCTGGCCATCTTGTACCATGAGTGTAATTATGAAGGAGCAAAAAGGCTCTGTGCTAACAAATGATTTTCAAATAAAAGACAAATATGTCCATCTCCCAGGCAACAATGGCAGAGGACGTGTTCAAAAATTGGAAACCCTACGTTAATTCACGGGCAACATCCGATCCGAGAATCTTCTCATTTGAGGGTGATTGACAGAACACGCAAGCGGCGCTTTAATAGCGATTGCAAATTCCCCCAGAAATTGAATGCATGCCGAGAATGAACTAAAATAAAAAAAATTGTGTTAATACATCAAAGCACATCAAAGCAATACCTCGATATGATGTAAATGTGCCCCGGAGGAGTTGTTCTGCAGAATAAGGGATGACATGAGAGCAACGTGGTTGGAAGCTTCAGAAGATCATCTTATCACGTTTCCAATCATTACCAATTGTCCATATTCTCTTGATTGGACTGACTATGTGGAAAAGTCAATCATTTTTTCTAAAATTAGTTTAATGAGATGGGAAACATCTGCAGCATGGTGAACTAGTTGTGGTTAAAATGTTATCAACATATCACTGAATGATTAAAAAACAAGAACATGATTATTTCCATTTCTTGAATATGTCGAAGCAAGATAGGAAGCAAATATGGTGCCTTGGGCATGTGTCCAGTGTAGGGGACATGAGATCAATCCAAGTGGATTTTAAGACGATGCTATGACATCAATAGCTGGGTTTAAATGGATCCTTGTCGTGCCATTACAATGAACCTGAATGACAAAACGGAATGAAAATGCTCTATATAAACGCCTCAATCGTTTCATGCAGCTCTAAAAGGTCTGTTCTGATGCGTAAAGGCTCTTTAGTCAGAAGGATTTGAAATGGAAAGACAACTAAAAAGTCTTCATGTAAAGCCAGTTATTGTGAAATAATCACTTTTCGGTAGCTGCTCTTATCTTTGAACTGAGACGTTTCAGGAGGCTAGCACATTTTTTGTCATTTGATCACGTCTGAATGAGTGAATAATACATTTTGGATTTTCTTGTCGCGAGACGGAAAGCGTGCAAGGTCAAAGGAGATATTTGAAATGTGAAGATTAGAACTATAGGCAGACTAGTTCACCACGCTGCTTGTAAATGTTAAATTGAGTACTAATTGAGCCTAATGTATATATTACACCATCGGTATCATTTGTCAGAAAAAAACCAATGAATACCTGAGCTTTACACTTTTTAGATATTGCTGAAGGTTTTTCAGTGGATGCAAATAATTGCCATGTTATATCATATGTCAGCAAATTCAAAAGTGTCACCCAGCAAAAAACCTGACAGGGTTCAGTTGGGGGTCTAGGAAGCAGACCGTGAAAAGATCAACATACCGCTCTGGACCATTCAGTCCCTTCGCACGGATTCCAGACTGTCAGTCCACAGAAGGTCAGGGCACAGGTGCAAAGATGGTAACAGCGTGTTTGACAAGTAGACTCCCTAAAGGGCAGAGTCTCATTAGCCACATGATGGTCACAGAATTACATTCAAGTCACATAGGTCAAACCAAATCAATAAAGTTTTAATCAGAAGGTCCATAAATAGTACAAGTGTGCACATCATTGTAACGCCATACATTATATTTCCCCCCCATCAACTAGTATTAGTTTGAAATTAAGTGTAAAAGAAAATCAAGTAAAAAAACATAGCATCTGTCCTTTTTTACATCCTTGCAACAGATCTGTATGTACTGGAAGTCTTATCACAAACCTGAGCAGTTGGTAGCACAGGCAGAAAAGTTTCTTTTATACATTAGAGGCACCGTGCTAAAATATGCAAATAAAAGGTTTTGCGGCAGTTTTCTTGTTATCCGTCCAATGGCTATCGAGGGAATCGGAAGGCGAGCTGCCTTACTGGCCGCGAGCTAAATGACTGATCAACAGCCCTCCAGCTCCCCTATTCACACACCCAAAGAGTCCTCGGCTGAACACTCCAACATATTCATCTTGCTGGCCATGAACCATCGCTGTGTGCAAGTACGCTTTTATCCTTTACCATTTGCTGTTAAGTGAGATGCGGCTCGGTTCTTTTACACCTCTGTGTTTGAAACAAAACAAAAAAAGGCGGAGATCTTGACTTGTGCCGCATGGCTCAGCACATCTTTGGCTCTATTGGGCTGGATCAGCTCCGAGCGCGGCTCTTGTCGCCCCCTCACAGTCCCGCGGCTCAAAGTGCGACATCACAAGCAGAAGACTTCTGATCATTACTTATTCACAGACAGCAGCAGGTTAATCTGGGAAAAGAGAGAAGACTTGTTTGTGTAGCCTATTTAAGGCGGCTGTGAGTCAATCTGCTCTCAGCACAAATGAGACTCGCAGCTGCATTATTTAAAACATGTCGAATTTGGGTTCTCCTTGCTTCATGATAGTGCGTACCTGCTCCATTGACGGACATGCAATGATTTGGAGGTCCTCCCCGCTGTATTCCTCCTGTAGGAAAGTGTGCAACCTTTGGAATACCTGCTGAATATTATTCTGTACAGAAAAAAAAAACATCACAAGAGCTGAAATATTTATACAGACAAAGAGCTTAAGACGCCTGGCTACAATGCCAATGACCCGATTTAACCTCAGCCACTGTGACAACCTGGTCACTGATATACACAAATTCAAAAGTTACTTTTGACATGTATGATGGGGAGAGACTGCGACCCTTAAAGCGCTTCAGACAATGGATGCATGGCTGCCACTGGATGGATTGAAAAAAATGTCCCAGGTTCAAAAGCAAATGAAGAAACACGTTCATATCACACTGACCTTTAAACGTGGTTACCTAGGCTACATAGGGTCATGTCTAATTATAAAACAATATTCCCTATTAATCATATTACGACTCCGCCTGTGAACTATAGACCTGAAGAGCAGTGCTCCATCTTTGCCAAACTCATTAGCAGCCCCTTTCACTACAGTATTTACAGCAGTGCGACTAATGTGATTAACTGAAATATGCTAATGTTCCGCTACGGATGAGTTCAAGCTGACTCTATCGCTGAATATAGCATTCTTTTAAAAGGCTGATGATTAAAGTTGGGGGGGAAAAAAAGAAGCTCCTGCTGTTTTGAGGAACGCACCCGCACAGGCTTGAAAAGGATGAACTCGGTGTCCCTGTTGGCCAAGTACAAGGACAAGCTCTGCAGCGTGCTCGGCAGCTTGTTCTTCATCACCCGGTAGGTTGCCATCACGAGATCGTTGATCTTTGCTGAAAGGAGAGGGAAAATAAATTCAGGAGGAAAATACAGAGATAGCCTGGAGGGTGCTCGGTACACATTGAGACGAACCGCGGCGAGATGCCAGTGGCCTTTCCCCGATCCCCCCAAAACCTACCGGGCTGAGCCCACGGCTGTTTAGATAGCGTGTATGCGGGGCCGCCCTGGATGGCCATGTTTTTCAGCTCTGCAACCTGTGTCCATAAAAAAAACTGAGTTAGTGATGACCTTGGAAATTAGCAACATAGCTCAACCGTCTTCACAAATTCAATTAACTCCAAAAGAGAGACTATTTTGTAAGCTCGCCAAATGAACAATTGGTTTTGCTAGCAAAAATAGAGGACAATGGAAATGAGTTGGGTGGGTGGGAAAGAAGGAGGGGGGGAAAAAAAAGGTGGACCGCAAATGATCTAAAGGGAATTGTGTTGAAAGAAAACAATAGGGGAACATCATAAGCGCACATCCCAGCTGAAGGGAAGAAATTTGTCTGTAGGTGTCAGTCCAAATGGATTGCAATAAAGTTAAAAGCTGAGAGCTGAATGTCAGGACGCGCCGTTTCCGCCTGAGGCCACGTCTGGCGGTTACCTTGGTGAGGAACTCCTCAAGGTTCACCGTGAAGATCTGAGTCTGCTGCTGAATGAACTGCTCACAGCTGAACTTCAGGTGTCGGTCCACATCCTTCTTGGAGTCAATGTAGTGCTCCTTTATCTCGGGGGTTCCCTGCAGAGCAGAGAAAATGATGCTTTCATGTGCCGGCTCCCTTGGCAGACAGTGAATGGCATGTTGAATTAAAGGAAGGACAAAAGCGAGGGAATAAATAAAAACCTCCAACAGGAATTCGAGAATGGCGTTGTGACTGTTAAGCCGGAAGAATTTGGGAACAGCCTTCGGGTTCAGGATTTTGAAGGCAGCATCTTGACAAAGAACACATAGATGACAAAATCAGGGTGCAGCATCGGAGTGCCCTCTAGTGGCGCAAATCAAATATGACCTTGGGTGAAGGTGGTGGGAGGGGCAAATGTGCCCCAGAGAGGCAGCAGTTAGCGTAGATTAAGGTGTTGGATGACACTGTAATTTTCAAATTAATTGTTGCCACCGGTGCATGTGATAGGCACAAGTTGCTTAACGAGCATGGGAATGTAATGACGGGCTTTATGGAGCTGAACACCAACGTTTAATTATCTTACCTCGCGTTTTCTTCAGGTCCAGCGAGATCTCCTTGATGGAGAAATCGGTGTGAAATGGAGCAATCTGTTCACGCATGATCAGCAGGTGCTTGATCAGGAAAAGCTGCCCGTCTATTTGTGTCTGCAAACGATGAGAGACAGAAAGAGAGCAGCGCCGCTCAAAATCCACAAACAGCTTCAAAAAGCTTCGTCTGTCTTTCCAGGCAGTCGAGAACGTGGAGAGCGCAAGCAGGCTCGGAGATGATAAGGTAATTCGGCTAATTAATAACTTCTGCACAGCCAGAGCTGGAAAGCGAAAAGATTCTGTGTGAGAGGGGGAAGCGCCCCCCCCATCCCAAGCCATTTATTGCTCGAGCTCGTTATTAAAGATCGTCGGATGAAAAAAGAGGCACGGGGAGGACACTCGTCATCCGAAATTGATGTTGCCGCATTAATTCCAAATGGTAGGTTGAAACGGGCCAGTCAGCTTAGATATTAACAGCAAATTTGAAGGTGAGAGCGGCCCATAAATAAGAGGACGCTTGGCTGAACAGTCTGCGGAGCATAATAAGGCCGCCATTACAATAAACTTTAAATGACATCCCAGCTGCTTTAGTTAAGTACCCGATTGCCGCAGGAAGTTCTAACGAAACTGAATTAGGGAGGCTACAGCGTCCAAAAGACAGGCGCCGTTTCCAGCTGTTTTTATAATAATGCAAAAAATAGAGGGGGGGGGAGCTAACAAAACTTCTCTTGAGCGAGTGAATGTGCCAAACCTTGTTCTTAAGGATGCTATCAGAGGCACTCAGCAGAGACTGGATGCAGGCAGATAAGGCTTCTTGAGATAAACCCTGGAAGACGGCTCTCTGGAAAAAGCAATATAATAGGGATGGGAATTAGGAAGACGAAAAAAAAGATATGGGGATATCCTAGCCACAGATGCCCAAACCTCAGCATTTCCCAGACAGACCCTGGAGGCGGAAAGCAGTACAACTAACATTATAAATGTCTCCTAGATCCTTCTGATTGGGAAAAAAAAAAAAGGAAGGAAGGCCTTGATTCATCCAAGTGTTATGGTTCTCTCTCTCAATCCACTGTGGGTGCATTCTAATGAAAATTGTGAATCACACGGCACTTTACATCCCGCAAACCGGTGTCGGAGATATGGAAATTGATATGCCTGCAATTTTATGGAAAACAAAATAAAGACTCCTAAAGACCTTTTTGAGGCCACATTTTGGACCTCTCAGAGACTAAATGTGACCACTCACTTTTGGACATTGGCAGACTACAGAGTACAGCATTTACACCTATGGAAAATGTACTCTTCAATGAATTGAACATGCATGTTTGTAAAATGTGGGATGAAGTTCTTGCAAAAAGCCAACTCAAGGATGTGGAGATAAAAAAAAAAAAGACTTATGATAATGAAGGCAGTGTTATGTAACGATCTATTGAGACATCTGCCAGGCCTTCCAGAAAATCCAGATCAACTCTACCATTGTGTCTACGGGGTACTCACATCTATACATCTGTACAGCTTGGAGAGGCAGACCAGCGTCCGTCTGACCGTAGGGTACCACATGCCGTGCAAATCGGCGGGGGAAACGGAAGCCTGCTGACGGGATGCCTCTGCTTTCCCTGCAAGTCCTTATGTAAACAAAGACGAAGGTCAAACACGTGACTACGACACCCTACGTGTTTAGTAATGCGTCAAAACGCACCGGCGTTACTGTTTCTTCTCCCGTCGGAATCCTCGAGGTGAACGTCGGAAAAGACGAGCGCTTGGGACGTTTGCTTCATCTGCTCTTCCTTCAAACTCTGAGCGATTCTCTGGCGAGAAGGACACACAGGATTGATAAGATGCTAAATACTTTAGAGGGATGGAGTGTTAGGAGCAGAATTTACAAGCAGAGAGTGATGGCTTCCTGTCTGGCCTCACCTCCATCATCTCCAGTTTTTCTGGATAGGCCAGATCCCCGGGGGCAGGCTTGTAGCCCGTGATGTCCGTCTGGATGTAAATGTGCGTCCTGTAGACGAGTCTCTCCTGCACGTCCTCCAGCATCTGCTTGACCACTGCATCAAAGGCTCCCAGCTGGCCAGCTGTTTCAAAACACACATGCAGGTGCTTCTAAAATTAGAATATTGTACAAATCCTCATTTATTTCAGTGGTTAAATTGAAAAAACAAAACTCAAATACTGTGCGAGAGACTAAGTGGAATGCTTTGATTTAATTAGTGATCACTTTGATTATGAAAGTTTGAGAAAAATCTGAAATTCTATTTGAGACATTTATATTGAAATATTAAGAACTAATCAAAATGTTTAATGCGGAAATTAGGCCATCTGAAAATAGTTTTCATTTAATGAATCTTTTTTAAATGAAATCTTCAAATTAATTGATCCAGCTGCATGTTTACTTGTGCTTGACAAATACAAATTTGTGCAGACCACGTGATGGGAATTTTATGAATACTACATGCAGAAAATAAAGTTTTATTTCATACACACCGCATGACCACAAGATTAGGAGTAAATTATGAGCACAAAAAAAAAAAAAAAAATCTGCCTTTCCGAATAATAACATTCCTCAGTTTGACCGATATTGTTTTTATTATAATAGGCTCTGAGGGGAACAGAAGCTTTAACCCACCGTTGTGGTGAACGTGGTCTTCCAGCATCTCGGTCTTGAGAATGCCACAGAGCTCCGAAAGAGTTTCCAGGTGGATGACGTGGATTATCAGAGGGCGCAGAACGTCGTACAGGGACACACACAGCTTCTCCAGTAACTCGCTGTCAAACAGTAAAACAAGTCTGAATTTACATTTGTTGAACTAATAACTGCTTATCTCTAATTCCAGTGCATTTCAAAACACAGCAAAAAATGTAGCGGCATTACTCACTCCAGTTTGGGTGTGGGCTTGGAGAAGAACTCATTGTAAAGCTGATGCTCATCCTGGCACACATGAACCATGAAGGCACAGCCACTGCGGACCTGCACAGAAAACAGAAAAGTCCTTTTGAACCACCGAACAACATTTGCGACAGCCCAAATGTCAGCAAGTTGAAGCCATTCATCATGTGCACCGATTCCTCGAGACGCCGGGAAATACGTTTGGGTCTAAGCCTGGGCGCTTTCTCGTCCGATGTGAAAAGTCAGAGGAGAGAGCTTTTAAGAAGGGCAGCTGTGCTTTGAGCTTGGTCGTGCCTCACCAGGGCGCAGTGGTCTTTGCTGTTCTGCTGGGCCAGATCTGTGATGGTGGAAGCAATGCTGGGTGTGAGGAGCTGCTCTCTCTGGTCCAGGTAACACTGATGGATTTCATCCAACAGGTGATGGTATCTGCAGGAAGACGCAGAGACTTGATGCAGACACCATTGTGTGGAAATGTACTTTTAAAAATGGAGAGCACTCACTCTGGAATCTTTGCCGCCCGCTGTTCGATCTGTTCTATCAACGACTAGAAGAAAATAAAGGACACTTCTGCACAGTGCTAATATTTATTTTAAAAAAATAATTTAAAAAAAACTTACTCGAACTTTGGGTGCAGCTGCTCTAAATCTAACATAGTAGAGAGTAAAGGCATTGTCAGCGTTGGCCAAATTCATTGGATCCTGGAAAACAAGCAGAACATTGTTCCATCACGAAACAAAATGACATTAATTATATCAACAAGATACAATTATGGCTGTGTCTTACCCTTTTCGTTAAAGAGCTTGAGAGGTTCTGCATGGTGTTTACAATGTGGACTTTCATGAAGTGCATGGCTTTGGAGAGACACTGTTTAAACTTGCCCATGTAAACAGGGTAGTCTTTGAAATTAGGCTTTAAAAAAAAAAACAGACACACATACAAGTCATGAGCAAGTCAGTCAATTTCAGTACGGACACGTACACCAATAGGGAAGATCCCTTCTTTCCAGCAGGATTTTTATTTTTATTTCAACTTATAATAATGATGTGACAAGAACAAAAGACACAAAGTACTTACATGTGAAGAAACATACTCAATGCAGTCATCCAGTTTAGAGAGCATCGGTATAAAGCCTTCATTATTTACGGACAATGTGGACGAGTTCAACTTCTGAAAACGCAGATAGAGAAAAATCTGTAAAAAATGTGTATATAATACATTGACTAAAATGAGATTTCTTGAAAGAAAAAGAAACAAAAGCCAACCGTGTTTATGTGCTCGAGTTCATTAAAGTATGAGAGTTTCTGTTGTATGCTCTCCGCAAGGTCAACAAGCTCTGCCTGCAAAGGAGAAATAATAGAAAAAAATATTTGAATCTGAAGTAGCCAGACAAGTCAAATATTGCAAAATAGGAATGTTATGTATGCTATTTATTTAATGACACCACTAAACATTTATTTTAAAGAACTCATTATTCCTTACTTGTTCTTTCAAAAGTTGCTCACAAGCCTCGTGTAAAGTGCCGGTCTTGTTGGACACGAACAAGTACTGTTTTTGCAAGGAATCCAGTTGCTCCAAAGCAGCACTGACATCTTTCAGGATGGCATCACATTGCTCCTGGTAGCAGTTCAGATCATCTCGCGTTCGCCTGCAATTCAAAATTAAATGTAGACTATATTGCTTGCTTTAGATGAGGTGCTAGTGCATCTTAGCTTGTTGGCAAAAATCTATGTAATTTGTTATCTGTGATAAAATACTGACAGATTGGACAGACGTTTGGAAGAACAATTATCTGAGGAGAACCACTATGTCTGTAAAAAACAACAATATAGGGGGGGGGGAAATCTAACTAATGAATAATTTAATTCTTGCTGAACTGAGTTCTCCAACCATAACAGTAAACATATATAATGTTTGAATACAACTCCAAACTTTATTACCAAAGGCTAGTAGCGTTGGACATGCCTCATAGTGCAACCAAGCAGTGTGCGTAGTATAAAAGCATTAAATATTGACACACCTGTACTTTGCACTCTCATCCTGATCCATGTTGGCTTGTAACTTGGCAAACCAGGCAAAAAACTGCAACACACAACGTGTTGTGATGCTGACAGCACATAGCATGTGTCTAGTGACATGTAGAACGTTTAAAATGAGTATTAGGCAACCTGTTGTGCAGTTTCTATCTGATCGTTGTCCATCTGGAGCATCTGGAAGCCTTTGAGGAGGATGTCCTCTGTTGATTGGGGCACAGTGGCGGTGAAAGTAGATTGAAGAGAGCGAGATGACAGATTGCCCAGGTCCTCAATTGGTAACTACACAGCAACAGTCCCAGTAAATCCTCAATTAAGTATCATTTTTAAAAGTTAGAAAAAGGTGAAAAACGGAACGATCATATCACAGTTAATATATTATTATATGAGTGAGTTTAGTGTAAGTGACAGTCATGAGAAAGTCAGTTAGCATCAATGCTAGCGAGCAAGCTCCGGAGCTCACCTCGGAGGGGATAGCGATCGTTTCGGCGGCGGCTCGGATGTCCAGCACGGAGTCCGTCTGCCTGCCCGTGAGGGGAGCCATGGCGTCCGGGCGGCCGTCCCACAGCGATAGCTTCTCCCGGGTCTCCTTATCTGTCAAGTCGAGTAGTGACTGCTGCTCTGTGGTCGCCATCGTCACTCGTCGGTAGGGAGGAGCTACGGAGGCAGCTTAAACGTCAGCAGGACACGAATGCTACTTCCTGTTCCGGGATACTAGTAGGCGGGGCTTAGCAAATGAATGAGGGTGAGCCAATCACATAGCGGTTTACGTTGTCTCGGTAATGGCTCATAAATGATTTTTTTAGATTAATTTGTATGAATGTAGAAAAGTAATTATATTTGAAAGTGACAAACATATATTATTTAAAACTAAAATTATTATTTTATTATCATTAAAATGTATTATTGTTTATTTATTATTTATTATTATTAAAATTATTATTTTACAGTGTCCAATTTATAAATACACTTACACAACAGCCTTAGCATGTGTTGGGAATAATTTGTGCATTCCCTACTCAATATCTTAATATGCTCATTCCATACACCAGACTCACATTTTAAAGACATACACATATTCACAGGGACTGTGGATGATGACCCCTAAGTGGACAAAAATAATACTTGCAACTCATATGCATGTACTATATTTGTTGGTAATGTATGCATGATGCTTGAAAATTTATGGAGATGTTGTGGTTACTTTCATTTGCTGGATTTTAACAACCCCGGAATATACGAGGGATTACTGTATTAAATACTTGATGTCCTATATTGGGTAGCGCGTGGCCAAGTGGTTAGTTTGTCTGCTTCACAATTCTAAGGTTCAAATCTCAGCTCAGGCCTTTCTGTGTTGAGTTTGTAGGCTCTCCCCATACTTGCATGGGATTTTCACTGAGTACATTGGCTTCCTGCCCACATCTCAAAAAACATGTTAGACAGGTTCATTGGTGACTCTAAACTCTCTATAGTAGTGAATGGTTGTTTATGTCATGTGGCTGACATCCCAAATGATGAGCAATATAGAAAATGAATAGAGGTCAGATTGAGGTCAGTGCTGCATGTTTTGCTTGCGATATTTGGGTGGGACTTGGGTGAACCATTAGGAAATCTGAAAATTCTTTGGAGGAAGTCCAAATATTTTTGTAATTGGGTGGGGTCGCACTGCACAAATAGCGTAGAGGATATGACATGAATGAAATATGAAAAGGCACATGCAAAACCTCGAACTCTTTTTTTGCCGTACATAACATTGAACCATGTGAGTTTACGAAGTCAAAATCGATTTACATGAAAGTCTGCCATTGTGTTGTCTTTCTTTTTAAATTCCATTCTACTTGTTCCAAACCCATTTCTGTTTCGTCTATGTATATTTTATCTCTACAACAACAAAGCTGGGGACCAAAAATGCATGAGAAAAACTCTTACATAAATACAAATGAATAAGTGGAGCCTGGAGGCATATTTTTAAGGACTATTTTCTGCTGTTCTTCTGTGTGTGAATGTGCAGTTTTCATTTTGAGGCGCAGTTTAGCATATCACATATTCCGTACAAGATGAGATGAAAAAGAAAACAATATTAGTAGGAACATTATGTCTTATTTTAAATTGAAAAAAACTTTTGATGCTGTGTAATAATGGGTAATTTGCTTTCTTTTATATGTATATGCTTTTACACTAATTGACTCATTTGGGGGAGAAATTATGAAGGCGGTGAACATACGCGTACATATTTTTCATAATTGTTCGATAATGGCCTGCAGCATTTGTTGAAGGGTCTCAAAGCATGCGGGTGGCAACCTTGTAAAAGCCGGCCGGGGGTCTCGTGGGGAGGTCACGTGGAGTTCAGTGTGCTTATCCGTTTTGCTGGAAACGAGCCACTGCAGAGTTCAAGCTGTGTTACACCAGCACAAAGATACACGTCAGAGCACATCACGTCAAATTACACGTGCACACACGCACACGCGCACACATTGCTGTTTTTATTCCCTACCCACTTTTTGACTGCAATGTGATGAATGCTTTTCCAAGCTTTAATCAGAGATTGCTGGGGTAGGCTCCAACGCGCCCGCCACCCTCGTGAGGATAAAGCGGTTCAGAGAATGGATGGATGGATGGATGGATGGATGGATGGATGGATGGATGGATGGATGGATGGACGTAAAAAAATGGATGGAAAAAAATGCAAAAGTGCAAAAAAGTCTATGGCTGATCATGTTAATTAGCCTAGCGAATTCACATGATTGACAACAACAAACATGATTAAAATTGCTGTTACCATAAGGTGCCAGCCACTGGCAGGGTCGTTGCTGTCCACGTCATACCAAGTCATCTTACGCTGGAAAGATCTGAAGACAAAAAGTTGCTCGGCTGGTTTTCACCCATTCAGGAGACATGCCTACAGAATTTGACACCCTGATTTTGAAGCCTGTTTTTTTTTTTTTCATACTTTACAATTTCTTCAATTATTCAAATTTAATTGAAACTAGAAAATAAAAATGAAAACATTTTGACTTCGAAAGTGACTTAGAAATACATTTTATTGTGACAGTCATTTTTTTTCCTCCTCAAAGTGCTGAAAAATAGAGATTTATCACACAGCCCTCAACGTTCGAACTATGATGATTCCTCAAAAAACATTTTTCCATCACATGGATACAAATGCGCAAATTAAGATTAAGTAAAAAAAATTGCAGCCTATTTAAAATATTTTAGTCATTTAAAACAGTAGGTATCCCCTTTAAAAATGCTCCAGCAGAATAATGTACATACATGTGCAAAGTAAAATGCCTGAAAATAATTTCAGAAACGCAAATTGTTAAACTTATTAAAAAGATTGCATGAGAAACAAACAGTCATTTATTGTGCCTATCAAAACGTCCACAAAAAATGTCCAGCGAGTCAGTTGCTCGACTCGCTTCCCTCTAGATGGTCTGGGATGGGCAGTCCAGTGAGGATAGTGAGACATCGGTTCCACACGTTGAACACGGGGCAGACGGGCTGTGCGAAGGGGATGTCAAACGTGTGCAAGTGTTGAGAGCCCACGGCGTCGTAGAACGACAAAAATCCCGAGTCGTAGTCGAGCAGGACGCCGAGTCGGCGAAGGTGGGGCGAGGGCTCCAAGGGGTTCTCCTTGTTGTTGTGACGGGCCACCCACGAGTTGTTACAGCGGGACAGTACCCAGGAGGCCGAGTTCTTGCCCACCCACTCGTGTTTTGGTGCCGACTTGTAGGCGATACCCACTGCGAACCTCCATGATGGAAAAGAGGAAAAGAAAAGAATGACTAGAATAACAGTTTTGCTTTTCCACTGCACATTATATAGCAATACTACGTCCAGAGTTAAGAAACAGCAACAGCTAAGCTAACATATGCCTATATTTTTGCTTGTCCTCCAAACAAAAACATTGTCATGAAAAATATTCCGTTTTAATTAGTTGCTATTTTTTGCTTAACTGTCCCAACACAAAACATTGAATTACAAATGACATATTTTGATTTTAAACCGGACTGCGAGTATTCACCATGTGCTTCCTCCTATGAGAGCCTCCCAGTAATGGCGGCCGCTGTCGATGTAAACATTGCCGGTGACGCCGTAGCTGCTGTTGCTGCTGAAGCGGTCCTGGCCGTGACTCTTTTTGGACGACGCCTCATCCCTCTCCACAGTCAGGTTGTCGTGGGACACCCGTAATTTTCGGTGAGCGGACTTTGGATCCAGCTTGAACGGTTGACCTTGGACAAATCGAGACAAAGGGCTTTGACGCCGGGGAATCTTGGCCGGGGAAATATTAGAAAAGTGACCGACTGTTGGTCTTGAGCTTCCCCGGTTCGCTGCTGCGGTTTCCAGCCTGGTTGATGGCTTTGACGATGAAGACGTACTTGGTGCCACATTGGAGCCCGTGCACTGTGTAGTGATTTTGCTTGATGTTTGGGACAATCATCCAGCTGTCAGCGGAATTGCACAAACCTGCAGAACATAAGAAAGGCAGAAGGCAATCTAGTAACAATCTAATTCCCATTCACATTCTCCTCACATTTTTCCGCTGCTACACTCAGAAAGGAGGCATTGAATGACTAGAACACAATTTGTCATCAAACTTTTAGAAGTGATCAAGAGAACACTGACAGCAACAACAAAATTAGGACAAACACAATCAACAAGCAAAAAAAATAAATAAAAATTGACTTACTGACAACATTGGTGTGGCTGGTGAAGATGGCGTACTGCAGTTCGTAGGACACGACAGTGAATTCGTCATCTGACGTCCAGTGAACCGTGATGGTGTCGTACGAAGCCGTGCATAATTCTTCACGGATTACTGGCGGATTTGGCGCTGCAACAAGGAAGAAAACAAAACAGAACAACAACGACAAATGTTGTTTGGAGATTATCATCAAAGGCTTCGCTCTGCGCGGGGGTAAAAATAGCAAACAAAAAGCAATTTGTCGCAGGGATTAGACGCCACTTATTAGCATCAGGTCTTTGTGATTTGTTTAACGCCTAACAAGTGTAATTCAGATGAAGTCACTAACCCGGCAGCTAAATTCACAGACACAAACATTTGTTGTTGTTGTTTGAGCATATGACCTTTTTTGTGTTGTTTTTAGTTCCCGGCAAAGTTTGATTACAGAGTCTGAGATGAGGTTTTGTTTCATTTTCACAAAATGATTGTCCATTTTTTATTATTTCTTTAATTGGTAAAACTGTAATTCATCAACTTCTCCACTAGGTAGCGCAATTATATTTTTGGAATGAGGTAAGAAGATGAACAGTTTGAGAAAACCCCAACTACTGGGAAAACCAGCAACCTCGATTGTTTTTAATCAAGCTAAGCAAAACAAACGCGGCTCCACATAAAAGCAAGCGAAAGTAAAAACACTCACCTGTGAGATAATCCAAACTCTCTAACATTTTTTTCTCTTTTGTGAAGTCTAGAGCAAAAGTATCAAATGTGTCATTCAGGTTTATTTCCGGTAGCAAGATCTGTGAGGATGCCGTTGCCATGGAGACTCTGGAGGATGTCAAAGAAGGCAAATCAGGCTCTGCAATTTTCATCAACTTTTTTACTCTCATTGTCCACTGACCTCTCGCAGACACTTTTGGCTGACTGAAGGAAGCGAGAGGGGTCGGTCTCTTTCAAAGTGTGGTCGGCCTGAGCGATGAGCGAAGCGGACCTCTCGACGCATTGCTTGCAGCTGCTGATTTGCTGGGCCAGCTTCCTCAGGCGCACCGTCTGGGAATCGATTGGTGAAAAATACGCCAAAATGAGGCTTACTCAGTAACAATGAATAGAAAATAGCATTGGAAAAAAAACTGCCATGTGTGGAAGATCAATTTTCTGCCTTTGAGCTTCCATCACACCAAAGGTTGTGTTCAACCTTGGTGCTTTTTTTTCGTATTTATTTGGCCTTTTGTAGCCATTTTCATCTTTTACAACAGCGTTCCAACAACAATGGCCGCCACTGTTGAATTCCAACATCTCAGCGGCAAGGGTTATCGAGGTTATCGAGATATAAAAAGTGACAAACCGTACCTTTCCCTCTTTTATCTTGGTACCGATGATTTGCCTTCTCTGCTGTATGATATTGATCAGGAGGTCACACTCCTCCAGCAGCTTGTTTTCTTGCCTGGATGCATTTATCTGGACACGGGAGACAAGTCCAGATAATCACCAGTCAGTAATGGAGTGTCGTCAAGTAAAGTGTACTTTAAGCCTATACAAATCCCACACAAGAGGGTTGACTCACTTAAACTACAAATAAGCAATTTGATTTCACGGTGCAGCGAAACAAAGCTCAGGTAAACACGAGGGAGATGAATATAAACAAAACTGCTTGTTTACGCACTCGTGTGGAATTTATTGTCAATTAATATTGTCTTCAGGTATCTGGGGCAAACTGGAGTGCGCTACTTTTCAACCAGCAGAGGCATTGTTTAGTCACTTTCAACTGGTTTGCTAGTTGCTGCTAATTAGTTTTGAAATCAGGGACTAAACTGTTCAAATGTTTTAAAAGGATGAATGGTGATAAAAATTGCCAGCAATATCTTTTTTTTTTTTTTTTTTTAAAGTGAGGACAATTTGTATTGACACAAGATGATGCACAATTTGTCTTTGCGGGCCACATGAAATGATGTGGCGGGCCGTATGTGGCCCCCGGGCCTTGAGTTTGACACCGATGAGATGCAGTATAGTGCAAGCAAGTAGAGCTCCACTTTTGCACAAGTGGGCAGCAATATTCTTCTCAATAGAATGATGACATGGAAAGTCTATTCAAAAATTAGATTTGTTGTTTTTCTCCTCTAATTTCAATTTTTTTTTACCAATTCAAACTTTTAATTGTTCCCAATCAATGCCAATAATTACATTACATTTTCCCAAAGTACGCAAAAAAAAAATCAAAAACTATGATCTCTTTTGTTTTTCTCCTCTAATTTCTCTTCTTATGACTGATTCAAACCGTTTGACTGACTCACTGACTGACAGACTAACTATCTGTAACTGAAAATAAAATGCTCACCTCAAGCATCGAGCCCTAGAAGGCGATAATTATGGATTTACAGGCTAATGAGTGTTTGATGATGATGTAAAGCCACCATTTCCTGACCGCTAATAGCCTCACCTCCACGTGTTGGCACGTCTGGATGAGTTTGCCCATCAGAGTTTCCAACTCACTGGTCCTCTTGATGAGATTGCTAAGGTTGGTGTCCAAGGCATGCTGGGAGAAAAAAAAGCCACAGAAACCAACAGCATTAAAGAGAATATTTAATTACACTCTGGCCCCATACTACGCTTTGAATGCAATAAATGCTGGAGCAGAGTTAAGCGAGAGAGAGAACAGGAATGGCCGCTGATTGGTATACGACGTGCCAAAGAAGCCATCACGCCGCCTGCTGAGGCCGTGAAGCTTATCCGAGCATCTGTCTAACTAAACCCCGGCCCTTTTAATCACCGCCTGCGATCAAAGGCTTCTGTCTCCAACTTCATATCTTGGCTGTAATTGGCTGCCATAACGACTCTCCCATTATGATACATTATCGCCGCTGAATTAAAGATTTATGATGTGTCATTACATAAAACTAAATGGAGCGATATATTGTACAGTAAGATTCAAATGGTAATAAGGTGCGACTTGCAGACGGCGTGATAAGTGTTTAAATAGACACCTGAGGATTAAGATGAAACTAGACTGAGAAGAATTGCGTAAGAATTGGATGGAAGATCGTAGTGACGTAAAACTAAGATCCGTCCTCGCTGCTCAGTATCAACGAGAAATGAACTCAACGGACACCTCAAAATCATGTTAATTTTTTAGAAGCGACTCACCTCTCGGGCATAGACAGTAATCTCAATGTTTGTCATCCGTGACATAGTTTTATTCTAGGGCGCTTAATTTATGTGCACGAAGTGGCAACCAGTCCACCGCCTCTCACCCATGTGACCCTAATGAGAACAAGCACTTTAGGAAATGGATGGCGCCAGATGTACAACTAAGTCACTTTGACATTGTCAGTCAAAAAAAATGAATTATTTTTGCATTGGCTACCATCAGCTAGTGCAGGTGTGCTCATGTTGTTTAAAAGCATACGGCAGAAAATGAATAAGTGGAGAAAAAGCAGCGCTGAAATGCACATTATGCCTTCAGCGCAGGTGAGAGTGAGCTGAAATGGGCTTTATATTCAATACATATGATTTATTCATGCGTAAGAGGGAAAGGATTCGAAAAGCCATTCAAGACGCTGAGTTGCAGCGAGAAAAGGTGAATATGGGAAAATAGCAATATCCATCAAAGTGATGCTGATTGTTTCCAACATCTGAGCCGAAATGTCAAGTGGAAGTATCTTGCAATTCAAATAAACATAGAGAAGGGCAGCCAATAGAAAAACACGGCAAGGAGAGTGAGCCCGAGCATATCCTCTTCCTAGTGAGCCGGCAATACGTCCTCCCCGGTAAATGCAATTCCTTCATTTTGTTTGAACAGCCGTCCGATATGGACATCTCTTTTCCTAAAATCATTTTGTTCTGATGAGCGGAAAAAATCTTTCTCTTTTTTGTCCACATTTTGTGGTCCACACCTTCACTGCGGCTGGTCTTCCTTCCTATGTGGCCTGATGTGCGTCCGTCCTGCTCTGGAATTTTATCTCGTATCAACATGTGGAATTTTTTGCCATTGTCTTCATTAAGTGATGGATTTGAACACAGTGGCCTGCACATGTACACCGGACACAACATTAGGTACATCTGAAAAATCTGATAAGCTGGACTCCATAAAGTCTTTGCTGCCAGGGTCAATCAAAATGGTAAAGACAAGAATGCTTTTGAAGATCTTGGCATGGATCTCATTACTTATATGCGTACCACGTGTCTGGTGAGTGTATGAAGCTTTGACATTTAAAAAAAAAAAAAGACAGGGTCGGGGAGTGCATCAGCTCTAACAGCTGAACCCCCGCAGCGAAGTGTCACATTCTGAAAAGATGGCAAGTACGGCAACAATAAACATGGCGGAAATGCTGCAGAGAAACCCCTTATTTATTTTGATCCGAAAAATGATCCTGTTTTTTTCAATGCAAACTTGATATTTTATCATGAAAATACTCCATATGCAAAAAATACTATATTTTGGAAATTTACTGTAATATTTTGTTTTGGAAACAATAGTTTGCTATGAAAATATGCCATTTAGTTATTTTTGAAAACAATATTTGCAAAAAGAAAACAATTTAAAATTGATTGTGACAAGCAAATGCGTTAATGCATTTTATCATAAAAACACTACACGGTAAATTACATAGAGCACATTTTACTCCAAAACGAGTCTGCTTCTTCCCACTATGAGCAAAGAGAAATAAATGAACACTTTGAAGAGAGTAACATTTTTTTGAGTAAATTTTACACTGAAACCAATTTATAATGATAAGTACTTATAAAAAAAAAAGTTCTTAGATTGTTAACTAAATTTATTGTGTGAATTTTTTAAATGAAAACAAACTCATATAGCATTTTGCCATTAAACACTGCTTAGCAATGAACGTGATGTATTAAGTTTTAAAAATATACGGTGCCATTAAGACAATAATTTGTCATAACAATATGCTACCATGAAAATATTCATTTGCCGTGAGCAAAAATATTTACCCGTGAAATGTATTTGAAAAAAAACTTTGCACGGCAAATAAATAAAGCGGGAAAATCGACTTCCTGTGTGTCAAATGTATTTTTAGGGATTAAAAGGCGCCTCACCTTGAGTTTGTCGTATCGGTCTCCCAGACCGGCGACTTGGTGGTCCCTGTGTCGTCCGACCAGCTTGCACAAGGCGCAAATCAACTGCTCGTCCGTCAAACAGTACATGTTGACCTTTTCGTCCTCGTGCTCCACGCACATGACCCCTCGCATGTGGGAGTCCAGCAGGGGCTCCACGAGGCGGTGGCCCGTGAAAGGCTTCTTGTTGGGGTGGGTGGCCTTGAGGCAGTCGTCGCAGTAGGACACCTCGCAGGTAACGCAGGTCTTCACGGCTTCATGGGGCGGTTCCTGCTCGCAGAACTGACACTGCACCCGATCTCCAGGCTGCGTCATGGCGCCGCCTTCTGGGGTTGCTCGCTCCCGCCGGGGCTGGCTGGGCGAGTTGGGTCCGCTGAGAGAAGCCTTCTGGTAGCGGTCGATGATGTTCTGCAGGGTGACGTTGCGCTTGAGTCCCTCTAGGCCTCGTTGGTTGAGGTTGATGACATAGCGGCAGGTGGGGCACTGGAAGGCGCGGATGGACTGGACGGGCTCGCTGGGGGTGCAGTGCGACACCAGGATGCGGTGGGCGCAGTTGGAACAAAGGCTGTGAGCGCAAGGCAGGAGAAGCGGGTCTTCAAAGAGCTCCAAACAAATTGGGCATGTCAGCTCCGACTCCAATGTTTCCATCTTCAAGCCAAACTAAGAGGAGAGGGCAGCGAAATCCAGGGAAGCCGCTCAGCTATCTGCACACAGACAGGAACGCTCATATTTAGACATTACGATGACTTCAAACTTCGGACATGATGATTTACATGTGTCATTGTGACAAACAACCCTAAAGTAACCCAAATCTGAAAACCTTATTGAGGGAAGGCGGTTCAGAAAATGGATGGATTTGTTCGGTTTGCACTTTTATATTGTTTGCATTGTATTGTACTTTAAAATACATTACTACCGACAAGCGTGCATTGTTCCCATTTTAAAGGCAGAACTTTGCCGCCGGTGTCTAACACGGCAACACATCTGCCTTCCTGCCATTTAACTGGATCATCAGCCTTTTTAATTTGGCTCGGCTAAAGTACTTTCACCCCTCTCATCCTTCACCATATGCTGCGGCGGGGACTGACAGCTCAGTCAAGCAGAAGCGGATTGGCCCCCTTTGCTGATGGCTCGGGCCTCCGTGAGCTCCACACTATCACACACACTGACTCCTTTGTTCCCGGGCCGGGTCAGACACCCCAGCTGTGAGTGGACATAGCGCACCCTCTGACCTTCCACCATTCACACACCCCCACCCCTATTTCCACGGGCAGGGGGTGAATCCTTGACATACCCGCTCATTATGTGTGAAGAACTCAAAAGCTTGTGTTAGTGGGGAAGTAGACAGCATTTACCTCGGAGCATGTTGCTTCCTTTAACGCACAAACGCACACATGAGTGGACAAGTGTGGGATTGTTAAACTGGTGATGTCACTTTCATGCGTATAGCGGAAGCTGAAGCTCTGGTGACATGCCATCCGATCAATAACTTCAATTTAGGTCTTACAGAATAAAAAGTGGCGTAACGGAGTCTCACCAAACTGTTTTCTGCTGCCCAAATACAGAAAATATAACAACTCTATAACAAACACATGCCGGATTAGAAATTTCCCCAAAAACACCACAAATCTGTGCAACACTTTGCCATTGACCCACCGATGGATTCCGCCCCGTTTCGCACCGCCGATTCATTTCTGCAGAAGGAAGAAGACCTTTGACCACAACGGGGAGAAAAAAAATCACATCCACCAGAGCGGAGGAGGCATCGTCGGCAGGCTGGGAAGCACGGCTGTGACTCCCGAGACCGACATTCCCCTGAATCCCACCGCAGAGCTGATTGAGCGAGACCGGAGCCAGCACAACAGGAAAAGTTGCCCGACAATTCCAGGAAAGCTCCAGCTCCACCTACAGCCGGAGGGATGGCCGATACTGGAAGAGGAGCGTGTGCGTCTGTGTTATTGTGTGCGTGCGTGCGTGTACGTGCATGAGCGAAAGTAAGCGAGAGTGAGAAAGAGAGGGGCTCAGCCCATAAGCTAAAAAGGTTACTTTTATGTGATAGCAGCTCATATCAGTGTCATGCTTTCCTTTGTGTGGGTCGGTTGGTGTCCCTTTGACCTTTGCACAACAATGCAATGCTGTGTCAAACGGAGATGAGGACAAAAATTCTTCCAGGAACTCTGCAGTTAATATAGAGAGAATCCAATCACAAAGAAGAACAAGAAGAAGACTAAGAAGAAGAAAAGGAACAAGAAGAAAAGGAGCAAAAAGAGGAACAAGAAGAAGCGGAAGAAGGAGAAGAAGACTGAGAAAAAGAAAACTGAGAAGAGGAAAAGGTACAAGGAGAAGAAAAGGAACAAAAAGAAGAGGAAGAAGAAGGAGAAGAACAAGGAGAAGAACAAGAAGAACAAGATCAAGAATTTCATTCAATTGGACTCAGAGAAGAAACTGAGGCAAACTCCAACAAAATAAATAAATACTGTGCACTACAATTACAAACGTTTTCATACAGTCAGAGGACTGCGTTTTGCTTGCATCATAACTGCTTCACATCAAACTCCATGCAATGTTGTGCTATTCACCAGGGAGGTGTAGACAAGCACATGAGTCACGCCGACAAAAAGTCTGACAAAACTCCCCCGTGATCCACCCGGCAAACTCTGAGATGTCCAACAAATCCGAAGGACAATCCGGAGCGGCGTAACAACCGAAACAAATGGCTCGGAAACACAATGCCGGTGACTTGCAACATCTAAACTCTCCCCCGGTGATCGACACCGAGCCAAAGCTGACATGACATGACATCATCTGCCACATCCCAGTCGGCCTTCAAGTGGAGCTTGCCGTCAGCTTGCCATGCCTCCGCCACTCATCGACTGTCCCCTGAGTGACTCCTCTTCCGGCTTCAAAACACACACACACATATGT
The DNA here is from genome assembly GCF_901709675.1 of Syngnathus acus. Classification (NCBI taxonomy): domain Eukaryota; kingdom Metazoa; phylum Chordata; class Actinopteri; order Syngnathiformes; family Syngnathidae; genus Syngnathus; species Syngnathus acus. Next base: position 7,263,890 of record NC_051105.1, on the reverse strand, counting down.
ACACACACTCTCTCAGTTGATATTAAAAGCTACGCTAAATTCAAACAAAACCTAAGTAGTTCTGGGAAACCGACATGGGAATCTTAGTGACATTCCCTGGGAATGACGAATGGGCCTTTGACTTAATCTCTTTCATCCACGGTCTACAGTTGAGAGTTTGTGGGTTCGAATTTCGGTTAGGATTTCTCCCGGAACTGCGGCTTCCCACCACATTTCAAAAAAAACATACGAAAATGCTTGTTTGTGACTATTCAGTATGCCCTGTGATTGGTTGGCAACAAGTTCAGGGCAGGCATACCTTATACCTGTCTAGTTCTGTCGCCCAATCAGAAGGCAGTGACATCACAACCTCATTCGGACCCGGTCGACCGACGAACCATACGGCACCAAAAAACGGTAAAGCAAGCAGTCAAGGTCAAGCAAGGCCGTTCCAGTGTCAAACCGGCATAATTAAAAAAAAAAACGGCTTAAGTTTGAATCTGCTTTTTTAAGGTGAAATTATTTTTGCTTCAATGATAATGCTAATACGTTTTGACATACAATTAAGCGTGACTGCCATCGCAGTAGTTACGCACCGCTCGGCGCAAACGCGTGAAGCTTTGTCAAGAAATGAACTTATCACCGGCACGTTGATTTGATGAGCAAGTAATGGCTCGTTTAGAGATCAAACGACGACAATGTCAAAAAATAGGGAGACAATTTCTCGCTCAAGCACTTTCTAATCCGTTTGGACGCGGCCTTTTATCAGCCATTAATGACAGCCGCAAAGCATAGCGCTTCGCAGCCACTTTTTTTTTTCCGGGGAAGACACCTAACGTCATTACAGGTAATGAGCGCGGCCGTGACCAACCCGCGGTCCTGCCGGTGCACCACGAAGCCGCCACGCTCCGCCGCGGCCCGCTCAGGCCTATAATGTGATTTACGGCTTTAGCCCGGCAAAGCGCTTCATTAGAGCGACAAATGTACCCTGATCTGCTCCCCGACGCAATGCTGAGATTAGACGCACACTTCCTGCTTCCTGACCGGTCCGCCTCATTGTTGCCACTATTGGATGCTACTCCAAATTTGCAAAATCTATTCAACCAGAATTTACAATTGGGGTTCAAGCACTTGCATGAAACGTTGCCATGGAAACCATGGGTGTGGATAAAAGTGCCAACGCATCGACAAGCAAACAAAAGCCTATATCAGTTTCTTTGTTGAAAGCAAACTACTCTTAACTTTTTGTGGTGGTTCTGGTAAGAGAAAATTGGTGCGAAAACAACTCGAGAGTCGGCACACGTGCATACCAGGAATTTACATCTCCAACAATCTCAAAACAAGACACGAAAGGTCATGTTTTCAAATTGCAAGTGAAACTTAAAGAACACTTGAATGCTTTCCACTTAACGTCCATGGAATTTGTGATATGTAAACATAGGTTTTAAAAAAAAGTTACATTACAAGCATGGTTCAAACTAAAAAACAGCAACACACATTCCATTCCAGTGCAAATAGTGCTAAAGTAAAAATAAATACACTATAATGTCTTTAAAGTCATTATCCAGTTATTTTTGGATGCCCTGTTCCAAGTCACTGCAAACAATGTATAAACAAAATTACAAATATAATATAGGAAAAATCCTAACACCGTGGGTTCTATTTTTAATTTTATATCCAAACAATCTTTGTCTACATTCCTTGCTTGTAGTTGAGGTCAACTGCACAAATTTCCTGAGTGTGACTTGGCACGTGCCAGCAGTGAGGAAAACACCACGTGTGCACCAGACCATAAGGAACATTTTTTTTTTTTTTTTTAAACAATGAGACTTCCAACCTGTTGTTTTTGTTACAGCAACACACTTCAATTTGGAGAAAGCAAACATCAGCAAGGGTTACCATGCGGAAAATAGTCACAGTGCACCACTGTGTGGCTCATTTAATAACTACAACTATTGTAGACCCTGCAGTGCAGGATTTGACATTTAGCTATGAAATGTTTAGATCCAACTTCAATTGGCTGGTGACCCTGGTCCAAAAGTCAGACAAGAGCGGAGGAGTACTACCACAAGGGATCCATTGGCGCGATATTTGCGGATTGCTATAATACGCGGGGATTTATTAAACCACATTGCAGTCCTGGAGTCATTCGTTTCTTTGGCATGTTGATTTGATAGCTCTGGGCTTTTACACAGATGTGGCAATATTGTTCAAATGTAAAGTACTGTAATAAACATTGGAGCCAGCAAGAGTCATCCATCTTTTGAATCAATTGACAGAAAGTGGCAAAATAGCCATACTCGGATTTTTCTGCTTAATTCCAATTTCCGAATTCCACTTCAAACGTCTAAGCATCCCAAAAATGTCAAAACCAAAATATTTTCTCGTAATACTGTCTTACAAAGCTAATCTTTCTTTTAAGAGTCTTTAATGAACCAAACCTACAACACAAAGATTCAAACCAAGAATCTCAAAATTGTGACCAGACGTGCTAACCAACCACTACTTCTCCGTTGCACCCGTGGTGGTCTGCAATCTTTCAGATTCCACAAATTGTGACCTTAATATCCACTCCTTAAAGAACACCCACATGCGTTTCCACGGCAACGCCTGTCCAAGAGGCCATCAAAGGGAACAACACACTCCCGTGGGAAGATGTCAAACATTCCTCCTCACACAAACAAGATAAGTAAGCAATTAGCAGGACAAAGCTTGCGTACCAACTTGCGTTCATGTCAAGCATGTAAATTGTTCGATGCACGCATGGAATAATTTAGGCAACCCTCATCGTGTCAATCAAAAGTGACTTTTCAGTGAGCGACATTTAGCAGGTAATGCATGAAAGGCTCTTGTAATAAAAGCCATAAAGGAACTTTTATGGTGGTCACTAACAGACGGGGAAGTTCTCACATATTTACAAGCTCCAGTTCCGTATGCATGTGCTCTTTTTAACAAGCATGCCGCTCCACAAATAGATGCTTTGACTGGGTGGAAAAGTTCCGTCGTGCTTTGATGCTGCAAAATTCCCCCATCAGCCTTCCCGATTAGTCATCCGCGTCCCTTTGGGAAACATTCCGATCAAAAACACACCAAGGAATCAGTAAAGGCGAGCCGGCCCAAACCTGTTTGAGCTGATGATGACTCAATGTTTACATGCATGCACACAAACAACTTACCCAAGTCATGATGGCATCCATCAATAAGCAAGGAAGAGAGCTGCAAGGGAGTCTCACACACACATAGAGCAGAGACGGAGTGAATGGCTGCGTGAACTTTGTCCACTCCTCTTCCGTGACTATCCGGCCTCCGCTGACAAGCGGGCGGATCGAAAGTTTCCAGCCAGCCTCTCGATGTGTCAGCCCGCTTTTAGGCACGCAGGCCTGAGAATCGCAGCGCCGGCCAATAGTAGAGAGGAGGGGGCAGAGCGTGGAAAGAAGCCATAACTCTCCACAAGCATGTTTGTGTCATATTCAAATAAAGCAAATCGACATCAGCTTTGAGTGCAGGGGGGGGTGGGGGGGGTGCATTTGTCTCAACATGTACTGTGACACTGATGATAGACTTGAAATTGCAAAGTATTTATCGCCTTGATCGTTGCACTCGGAAATTATAGGGTACTTGAGTCGCTGAGCCTGATCGGCAGACAGCTGACACTAGTATTTTATCATTTGAAATAATAGGACTTGATGTGTTGGAACGTCTAATGTAATTTATCACTGTAAAGTTGTTTATATGTTCACATTTTGTGTTCCAGTAAAAATAAAACACATTTTCACCAGGACACAGACACTTGGAAAAATTTGGTAACAATTTCAGGCACACTGAGGCCTAGTGAGGGATTATTTCATCTGAAGAATCCATCCATTAAAACATTTCAGGTCGGCACTGACATTTGTGTGACTGTGACAGCAATGATAGGCCCGATAGGCATCTCATTTGGATTCGAGTACAGTCTGATCTATAAAAGCCGCCGGATGTCGTTGATGTTGATTAACTTATTATTGATTGAAAGCGATGTGGCTCTGCGATTGATTGCCGTCCTGGATGAGCCACGCCTCTCTACCAATTGTCAAGTGACCTGAGCGCTCTGTGACCTTGTACGGGGCAATCTGTATTCATGAGTGACGGAGGAGGGAGCCATATGGGTTTATGTTGCTGTTGTGTTAACATTAGTGATGAAAAAATTAAAAAAGCACTAATATAACACAAAAGAAATAAGCAGCAGTCTGATTAAATCTGGGGAAATTGTATTGAAAAGTTTGAAAATGGTGAAATGTGACGACCACATCAAATAATATCACGTGCCAGATCTGGCCTTCAGGCCTCGGGTTTGACACCTATGATTTATGAGTCAGTTTACACACTCTTAAAACTGCTTGGTTAAAAATGAAAACTAATAGCTAACCCAGCACTGGGTCCATCTGCCTCTTCCTTGGTCAGGAATATCAATCATTACATGCAGATTTAGTTATCGATCATCACATCCTTCTCTTTGTTGGCCATGTCAGTTTTGCCAGATAGCACACAGTTACTTTACGTCAGGCATTCTTTTTGGCGGGAGTTAGTCTGTCAAACATAATAGACCAGTGATCGATCGTTTCCACCATTTAATCTTTGTCGGTCAGTCTACACGTGATACAAAGCGCAAATGATTTAGAAGATGGATTTTATCCATCAGCCGGCCCGTGTATGTTTCCCACTGTAATCAGAGCAGGCAGGGATCCATTACAGCAGAGACATACTGTCTGAAACTTGTCTCCAGTTGTTGGCAGCCGATTGCCATGTCTTGGCGGCGTGCAATTAAAATACCCAAGTCAAACAAGACTGGCAGGGAGATGGTGTTTGGAGAAGTTTTCAACTCTGGCTTGGAGCCTGTGCACGATTCCCCCCTCCCTACCCCCTTTGTAACTTTCGGAATTAGGACGGAACAACTCAGAACGACCTTGTCACGGCGGCCGGGAGTGTCGTGTAATAAAATCCAAACGCAGCCCTCGGGGTCGATGGAAGTATGAAAACATAAGTGAGTGCACTCAAAACAAGTGCGATTTTTGAGCAATGTTATGGCACTGCGTCAGTTTCGTAAATTAACCGCTAGCATGATGATGACGGCGGCGGAGTGCAAAAGGTCAACGTGACGGAGGAAAACTGGGACACTCAGTAGAAAAACGAGACGGTCCCTTACCTGATTGTGAGTCGGCCAGGCCACAGATGAGCACAGAAAAGTGATTCCCTCTCATAAAACACCAGCTTGCCTCTCGAGACTTCCTCTATGCGCAAACTGCCTCCTCAGTCTCAGCTCTATCTCCCCCTGCCAAAAAAGCCTCCTCACACTGCCTCTAATCCTCTCTCAACGAAGTCAGGACCGCTCCAAATGCTTCAACCAGACTTCTCAGGCTTTTTTCTTGTTTTGTTTTTTTGGCCGATTATTTTGTTGGCCGAGATCATTAACTTTATCCCATGAGAACACGTTAAAAGGACCTCCTTCCCGTGGGAGGCTGTCAATCACACGTGGAGATGAGGAGCAAGAATTGGCCATTGGGGGACTCAACATGATAGATGGGATGAGTGGGCAAGGGGGGGGGCAGCTGAACCTCCTGCGCCAACATTTATAATAGACTTGTATGCGCTAAACAGGGACTAGTGAGTAAAAATGTCAATTCGTCTTTTAGTGGTTTTTAGCACGGTCTCTACACTCAGCAGGGGCAGCGAGAGCAGAGAACATAAAGCTCCCGTTGCCATGGCGTTGAAGCGAGAGCGACGACGCATCCTGGAGCCGAAGCCAAATGCCACTCTGAGCTTTTCACCGGCGGACCTTTGCGCTCCGTCGCGGCGGCCTGTTTGTTTCTCGCCGCAGACTCCCGCTGTCTGTCAATGGCAGCCTCCCTGCAGCATCCCGGGCCAATTTGAACTGGCTAGAACATGTTTGTAAAGACACTTTTAGGGAGTAGCACAATACCTGAAGAGGGGTCGCTCGGATCCCAGTGACCGCAATGAAACTCCGCCCCCCCGCGGAAACAATGAATGAATTAAGGGCCTCTGGTGATGTGACTCCTTAAGTGTCCTAGCACGTTTGTGGATTTCAAAGCAGCAGGGGTAGCAGAAACACAAACAAATGGAGCAATGCAACTTCAGATCCAGCAGATGGCACTGTGATGGAAAAAGTTTTTTTTTTTGTAAAAGTAGCAATTTTGTATTTCCTCAAATAGTGCCATTGACTACAAGTGCGACATTTAAAGCCACGAGGAGATGAACATTTGCGACTGTTAGTAAAAACAGCAAAATGTACGATAGAGTCGTTGTTCGTTCATCGCGAAGGTTTGCCGGAGGTTTTATTGGATTTTCTTGTCGCAAGAACATCACCACGATCGAAAATCCATCGTAAATAGAGGATTGATCGGTTTGGATGGTTAAAGTTGTTCTCCGATAGAAATGACCAAAAACACATGGCTACCATACCTAACTGAACCGAGAAGCTTGGTGGAAAGAATGCTGTCGTTTTTCCTCCCTAAGTGGTTGATGCCCTATTAATTTGGCAATATAAAAACAACCCCGCATGCATTACGTCACTTCTCATTCATGTCACCCCCACCAATAATTTACAGGCAGAAAATTGACTTGAAAGTGTCACCGTTGCCGCCCCGCAGCTATAAACATCCATAAATTGTCTGTGAAGAAACGACTGGCAAGAAAATCTCATCGGCAGATTCATCTCGGTGCAATAAAGTGCAATAAGAGCGCTGACATTTACATTTGGAGCACGGAGGCCAGAGGGGAACCCGAGGAGGTCAAAATACCTCGCTACGACCGAGGTCAACCCAAAGTCACCTTCCGTTTTGGATTCAAATAAAAAATTTTTGCTTCTACTGGTATTTTGCGGTTTTGGGAGCTGTCCCCATTTCACCCGCTGTGGTCCAACGCCAGGTTTGTCTGGCTGGAGAACTTTTATTCTTGTGCATTCCTGCGTCCAAGCAACAATTACGAGTCCAAACCAAAACAAATATGATCTACCCTGCGCAACCAAACATTTAACATTGACTGTGTCACATTTGATCAAGTCTCCACACAGACAAAATCAATTTTTCTTTCTTAGACTCACTGTGGGCGAGCTCAGAGCCTCATATTTTCACTCATAATCAAATCCAGAGGTTGCGAAGCTGACAAAAACAATACCGTCTTCTGCAATCAGAGCGCTGACACGCTTGTTATTATAAGCCCTATAAAGACGGAGAAACAGTCATAAGAATACTCCCTAATCAATAAATAACACGGCTGTCAAAGTGTTGAAAACAAATGAATATTCATAGATCTTAAATAAGGCCACTCGCAGCCTGAAGCAAAATGCTGCGCTTGCCAGTTGGCACATGAAGACTGGAAGGAGGCCAGAAAACCAGATCAGAAAGAAACTGAAGAAAAATATGATTTTAAAAGAGCAAATACGAAGCTACGTGAACTTTGATCTATGTGGGTTAAGTAGAAATGAAGCTCTCACAAGGGGTCAGACAGGCCTCTGATAACTACAAGATACATGCTCACACACAATGCAAAGCAAACGCAATATGTGTTGCACTTTTCCAAATGTACAAAGGTTGCCTTCAAAAATGCAAATGCAAACACGAGAAACATCCAAAAATAGGAATTAGACTAACATGAAATAAACTAGATTAGAATTTTGGGGGGGGAAAGTGCCACAGCATGTGGCAATCGTAGCGGAGGCCATATTTTGGCAAGGTCATCATGGCTGTTTGTGCAAGTCCACTCATCCATTCATTATCTACACCACTCATCCTGTTTAGGCTTGCGGGGATCTGGAGCCAATCCCAGCTGACTTACATACCCAATCTCAGGGCAATTCTAGACAAACAACTATTCACACTCTTCTGGTTAACCAAAACAGCAGCACCTAAGAGGGATTTGACTATTTGCAAATATTTTGGAGAACAACAGTTAGTCTTTTGCTTTGTTTGTGCTAAGACCACAAACAAAGTGTTAAGGATAGGCACAAGGAATTAACAACCATTCAGCTCTATGCTCTTATTCACGGACACCCACGTCACTCACCAGGCCAGGCCCCGCCTTTTAAAGCCATACACACCCAGAGTCACAGATACTACAGCACAACTTACAAAACTCATTACACATCACATGAACACTTTCACGCTTGTTCGTGAAAACTTTTTATCTGATGACTCGATTAATCAATGTTTTGGAGAACAGTCAGTCAATGCAAGTAGCAATAATGGTAGCTCCACAATGTCGTGCGCATCCCTCTTTATTCCGTCCAGTCCGTCTGTTATCATCAGAAATTCAGCATTGAAGTCAATTATATTTATCAGATACCGCTAACATTCTTTAATAGTATTCCCAACAATGCAAATGAAGGCCTCCAGCCTTCTCCAGTGAAACAACATAACTTGACTTTTGCACCATACATACGGAGCGCATTACATCAAGCGGGCTGAGTCACATTGAATTGAGCACAACCGCGCAGCCACACACTAAATAACAACTTTCCCGAGCCAAAAAGGAAGCCTGACTTACTGTACTGTGATGTGCGTGATCCACAGAGGAAGTGATGCGCGGCCTCAGCTTCAGCACCGACTCCAAGAGCACATGGATGTCAGACTGAACAAAACACGCACACGCCCTCCACGCCCCACCCTGAACCTGCCTCGGGCCACAGCCGGAGGCTCATGCAAGCGGAAAATATGGCCTTGGAACCGTCACTTCCGCAGGACTTGCCCCCGTGGATTCTGTCCCCCTAAACCCCACCCCACCCTTCCCCCACCCTTCCCCACGGGTAAGACAAAGGGGTAGCAAATGGGAACATAAAGCTATTGCAGGGAGGAGGGGGAAGCGGGGGGATGCATAAACCTGGTAAACAGATGGGATCGGTCTCCAGGGCTGGGCCTGCGCTGTCGCATGTGTGCATCATATGGGGAACTCCATCATCATTAGAGGGTGGGGGGTGGGCGGGAGTGGAGGAAAGAGGCGATCTCGCACATGCTCAGACGCCTAATTGACTTTTAGCTATCAAGGGTGTCTTTTCAAGGCAAGACGCCGGGCGTTTAACGGGAGCCGCCCCCCTCGTCTTGACAATAAGTAATGAGACCGAGACGCGCCCTCCTCCTCGGCGACGCAGGTTCAACATTTTAATTGCTTTCCTCCCTCTGGAGGGAAGGTGGGGCTCGGCATCCACAAGACGCAATCAAAGCAAACAATCCGAAATAAATGAGGGCGATCAAAGCCGAGCCAATTTACACACACACACTGTAATTGACTTTTCCCCGCCAGCGAGCGACATGCGGCGGCAGCGAGGCGCTTTGATGGCATTAAAGCTGCCTTCAGCTAGCGAGAGAGGAGACGTGCGCTGCTGTGGGTGATACAGTGCAACATCCAAAGTCAAAGGCCCCAAATGTAACACAATTTGGAGTTAAACCAAAATGTTCCGGAAAAATATCCCTCAAAAGACAACTTTTAAAGAATGGATAAGCATTCATATGTGAGACGTCACATTCGAAGGACGGTGGGAAAACGGTTGTTGTCAAGGTTCACGTTTGTTTTTTAAAGTCTTTTTTTTTTTTTTTTAAGTCAATCAAGTTGAAGCCTGTGAGGCACATGAATTCACTTTACATGAGTCCCTATGGGAAGTTTGTTTTGAAATTTGAACAACTTAGCTGTCATCCAGCAGTAAGTGATAGTCCTCCACCACTCATGCCTAAAGCATATTATTTTGTCTTGAGTAATTCAACATAAATGTGAGACCAAAAACAATTAAATCTGCTCTAAAATAAAATGGGTTGCTCCCGTTCATGCATCACAAATTTACATGTCTCACAGTTAAGTCGTCTTTGTGTCATCCCACTCAGTACATTAGTTTTTATGAACTGCTGGCACGAAGAAAACCCAGGTATAAATCCAGTAATAGGGCCCGGGCAGTGTTGATAAATCTATTTATGTGAAGGATTTTCCTTAAAAAGGGGTCTGCGGCAGATGTACTTGGTTTTATTATAGGCCATCATGGTCAGATTGAATTGCATTTACAAGACTGTCACAGAGAGCAAAGGGAGACACAAACAAGGTCAAAGCACGCATTTTGTTTGGACGAGCAAGAAAAAGCAGTTGTACGCTTAATTAGAGTGAAAGTGACTTGGATGTATTATTCCACTGCTTGACAACTCAGCTTTTGGAACCGCAATGGGGGAAAGACAAAAAACAAAAAAACGAAGAGGGATTCTTTTTGAAAGGCGCCTGCCGCATTCTTTGCTGCTGGGAGAACTTTCTAATTGGTTCCAGCAGTTTCTCAGGGGTGTTTAAAAGAGATCAAGAAGAAGAGGGATGCCTTTATCGTGACTGCAACCGCAGGAGAGATGAAGTCATCGCATAAGTCGATAGGGAAGGCCAGGCAGTGAGAAAGAAATGCATCCACAATTACTTGTGATTATCGCAAATGACTCTACACTTTAAATCCAAATTTAAATGCAAAAGTAGATTTAGAAATCAAAAACACAACATAAGACTTTGTTTTTTATTATTGTTATATTCTATGATTATAGACATTGTACCTTCAAATAATTATAATCAATTAAATTAAAATAATTAATAAAATAATTGTATTTAGTGTTATATATTATTAAACATGAATAACGTATTTTTACATTCCAAACTAACCTTTCAGGCCTTTTGAAATAATTTTATTTTTGTAATAATTCTTTCATATCTTTAATACAACAACTTATTGTATTTGTCATATTTAAACATATATAGTTAATTTGTTCCACAAAAACAAAACAAATCTGAATTGGGGGAGATCAAACCTAATCTGAGACATTTAGGAAAAATTAACAAAAAGTTCTATTATTACAATTTGTAAAAATCCCACAAACATTTGTGGAGTGCTCACTGAAAGGCCCAAATATTTTTGCAATGCATTCTCAAATTTGAAAGTTACCTCACTATATTCATATCTTATGTTGTATATGGCGTCAATTATGGTTAACTTATGAGAGCCGCTATTGCGTGTGACCGATGTTTGCGGGAGAGGAAGTGAGGCTGTCCTCCAAAACCTCCAACAACTGAAAGAGAGCGGCGCGAACATCTGGTGTGTTCCGCATAAACGCATAAAAAGAGCAGTGATGTCCGAAGGCACAAGTCCAGATGTTGCCAATTGAGGCGGCAACATCGGAGTTTGAAAAAAGCCGTATGTCTTATTTGGTGGCGTCTTAAAGGTGACATGATGTGTTATGAATTGTCCCTGTACGTACAAACATAAACAAACACCGTCTCCAAGGCGACAAACTATTCCTTCAAGGCCGTTCGGGACACCTTGGCCTCGGCCTGTGAGGAATTATCTGGCATTTCAAATGGATTAACCATGAGCTCTTGCAGCAGCGGTGTCATTGATAAAAGAATGTTCTGGAGCCGGACAGCTGGCGCTTCGGCTATCACGCACGCACACGGGCGCTTCGTTTCCATCCGCACTTATTGGCTCGGACAATGAGGGCGAACGAGCGTCCCCTCCCGCCCTTGTCAAAACAAGCAGCCAAGAGAGCCGACAGCTGCTGATGGAGACCCTTTTCGTCCTTTAATTGGAATTTAGGAACGTGAGATAGAAACATTAGATTAAAAATGGCAAAGTCATGCAAATGATTGTGTATTCAAATGAGCCGTCTTCGCTCCACTACACCCACAATGGGGTGGAATATTGGAAAACTCTATTTCGACATCCAATGTATACTAATGATGTAACTTTAGTTTTATGTTTATTTCATATTCCTACCTGAAACTCGGAAAGATATTGCGAGTTGATGTGCAAACCGAAATCTTTCCACCTTTAGCGGAGGTCTACGCTTGATTGTGCAGGTGTACCCCAATGGAGTAAGTCGTGAGTGTATATAGCGTATCTTATAAATATAATTCCAGAGCTAGCGAGGATTCTGCCAAGAATCAAGAAAAGTCATAAAAACAGAGGTAGGGGAGGTGGAGTCGAAGCAGCAAAAGCAGATGCTGAATAACAAAAAAAGAGAAGCAAAATACTTCATGGTTATTTTGCATAATATTGAATTTCTGACACATGAGCACACAAAACAAAACAAAGCTTCTTGACAATTCATAAGGTCTCAAATCCATTTCAACTTGCTTTGAGGTTATATGTTAGCATACCGATGGATAGCATCTTAGCATTTGAAACTTTCTCAATTGAAAGAGTAGTTGACATTCTTAATTTTCTGTCAGGATTTGTATGTGTATAACTTATTTTTTTTGTATCTTCCACAACTCATTGAGGCAATTCAAAATCACATCCATTCCAACAAGTCATAATCATAATCAGTTGAAATCACATTATCATTCACTTTTGCATCCAACACGATTTTGCATGAATCAGATCAAACCAAACTTCTATGAACTAATGCTGTAGTTTGGCGTGCATGTCAGAAATGAACAAAAATACAAACAAGCCTGAGCTTGTTTTTTTTTTTTTTAAGTTGACACATCCGACCTCAACATCCTCCAAATCGTCCCGCCACCCCCACACACCTCTAACGATAAATACTTTGCCGCACCTTTTCAAACCACAGCGGCGCCACCAGAGTGGTTGTGCATCAATGCATCTAAAGTGTTTATGTGGGCTGTCATCATTTCCATAAATTAGCATCCAAGTATTAGGGGATATAAAAAGACTTGAAGTGGGGGCTGCAGCTGTATTTGGGTTTATGCATGAGGATTTATGCCCTCACAGTCACCTCAGCCTCACTAGCTTGGCTAGTCTGTAAAGTGGAGATAAAAGACCTGCTCTTAATTTGTATAAACTTGCTGCCAGTGGGTATTTCACTCTCTCTCACTGCACCCCCCCTCCCTCCCTCTCTCTCTCTCACACACACACAATCAGATCTTACCTGCTTCCCCATGGCTGCGGTGCTACAGTAAGTGTTCCTCCCTGGTGGATTGAGAGCTGAGAGAGTGCAGGCGAGTTAGGCGGCAGCTGCTGTAATTCCCGGAGGTAAACAAGGCAGGAGGCAAGAGGTGGAAGGTGTTCTGCCTCTGCTCTTGTACACTCCCATTATTGGTGTGCGCGTGTGTGTGTGTGTGTGTGTGTGTGTGTGTGTGTGTGTGTGTGTGTGTGTGTGTGTGTGTGTGTGTGTGTGTGTGTGTGTGTGTGTGTGTGTGTGTGTGTGTGTGTGCGTGTGTGTGTGTGTGTGTGCTCCTACATACTTGGCTGTCATCTCTGCTGCAGGTTTACACAGGAGCACAAAGAGCCTCCGGGGAGGAGAGTGTTTTAACTCTTTGGTGGAGTGCGAGAACAGCAGGCCATCACAACCTAAACATGACCAAGTACGCGTGTTATAGAGTGAGGTTTATAAAAAAAAAAGGAGATGGACACAGGGAAAAATGAGAAGAGAAAAATGACGCTCAAGCTGAGAAGCTGCCAGTAGCCAGCAGGCCGGAAACTACAGGGAGCAAGTATTTAAAGCTTTTGGTGTCCTCCACCCCTTAATGATCATTCATTCTGCGACATTCTGACTCATGCACACAAATCCCACGCGTGCAATAATGACATCACATATGAGGAATCCGCTGTTCATCCCTCAAGATTGGAAAGTCTAAGCGAGAGTTCCAACGGTCACAGACCATAATTGTGCACTTGCAAACGATGCACTCACTAATTATGCATGTGATCGTTTTTTTTGTTTTTGTAACGGCAGTGGAATTTGGTTCAAAATTAGTAGGGGACTGAAAGAAAATAGTACAGAGGAATACTATATTTATCCTTAAAGAAAAGACATATTTATAACAAAAGCACACAGAATAAAAAAACAAAAAAAGTGTTGATTGTCATCATTTCCAGTGGTGAAAAAATGTTTTGAAATTGACAGCAGTCTGTCCACTCGATTATATTTGAGATCATCATCTCGTGAAAATATTATGGGCTATGTGGTTACTAAAGTCCCCTCCTACGGATTCGTCTGGATCCATGTTAGTTTTGGACACGGCTGCGTAACGCATTGCGCAGCCATGAAAGTGAAGAAGCACACTTCTAGCCTCATATGTTCTTTCTGTAGTGTTCTTGCCTGCCACTTGAGGCGTACGCTTATCTGAACTTTTTTTTCCCCTCCACTTATCCAGTTGCGAAAGGGGAATACAGCACAGCACACCCACTCGGTAATCTCAACAGCACCGAAGTTCTTAGTTATTATCAATCAGGGTGGAGGATTTTGGATCTCTGCATGGTCAGCGCAATGATGCTGCGCAGGAACAGCGTCAGCATTTTTGATGGAATTTAGGGTCTCGGGTGAGCGGGAGCCTCTCCCCGGTCGGCTATGGGCAAAAGGTGAAGAACATCCTGGTCTGGTCGCCGGTCAATTGCAGGGCACATATATTGGGAAACAAACATTCGTACCAATGGAAATTTAGAGACGGGGGTCACCAACCCATTTGAAGGTCAAATTATGTTTCATCATCAATCAAGTTATTATGCCTCTTCTTCATAAATGGTCATAAAACTATTTCTCAGTAAGACGCAAGAGATTTGAATCAGTATTTTGTGATTATTTGGCCGACATGTTAACAACTAGTCAACTGTGCTAATATCAGAAGTGCGAGGCAGACGTGCTAATCCCTAGTCGACTGTTCTGCCTGCTAAAGACCTCATGAGTGTTTAATCAAAGGGAATGTTTTCACAAACAAAGCCAAGAGCGAGGAAGCCAACATTGAATCACCTATGGATCGTGATTAAATCCGTCCATCTTCTTTAATCTAAATACCTCTATTGTTGTGCGGACACATTGCTCCAAAGAGAGTACTGAGGCGTATCTTTCACTCTCAGCCATCCATCAGGTAGCATAATGGCTGCCCGGAGATACGGCCGACGTGATGAGGGCTTTTTCCCTGGATCGAGATTGCAGCGCGTACGCCCGTGCTGGCTGGGGGTGAGCTGTGCTGACTCAGGGCTTTTGGCACAGCGTGGGCGGGCGGAGCGAGACGGTTGGCGCCAGAGATGACCTGCCGCAGGTCACGGTAGAAGGCGGACCGTTACGACTCGTGGAGAAATGATTTTACGTGACCCGCTGAATGAGGTGGATGGAGAATTTGGAAAGATATTACTAAGCAGTACAAAAGTATTGACTTCACTTTATTTTTTGCTTATATTTTTAATAGGCAGTACTTGACATTTGCGATATCCCATAACCTTGAATAAGTGCTGCCAAGTCTGTCAAGCGTTCAGATTTAACCAAGGCGTTCACCGTCTGCAATCCCTGGTTCGATAATATTATGCAATTTTTGTGAAACCACAAAAATACATTTCAGATAGACACCGTCAAAAGATGATTCAATATGCTTTTGAAGGTTAAATCCACCATGAGGAAGTTAAAGCACAGAGATTGCAGAGTAAAAGTGAAACAGAGGACAGGAGAGGGCAATAGCGTTCTTGTAAAGCTCACTCACTTTTATTTTATTTTTTTAAATCGTTACCGTCTCTCGAAAATAGAAACGAAATGGGCCTCAATGGAATAGCTGGATAAATTTACGAAGAAAGCATAGCTGCTGCTCTAAGTATGGCTATGTAGCATAATGTTAGCATGTTTAGCTAGCAACTGCATTCAAAGACAGACTAGATTAGCAAAAGGGTCAGCAGAACCTTGCATTTCTCAGCTTTGTTGTAAAAACAGTTCTTTCTAGCCAATGAGAATGTTTGCGAAGGTCTGCGGGTTGGCAAGGTACCAGTGAAGTTGAAGTGAACCGATGTGCTCAAAGACACCATTTTTTTATTTTCCAGAAACAACATCTGAGCCTTCCAGTGATAACAATCAATAGCGAATGCCTATTCGGAACGATCAGTACGGTCCCGTTCCAGCTCTGTGAGAACAATGGGTTGTTCTTTTTGCGAAAGATCCGAGGGAGGAAAGTCGTTTTGGAGATCGGAGGGACTTTTTCACAGTTTTGTCTTGGTGTTCGTCCAAGCATTAAGAAAGATGATGAACGAGCAGTTTCTTTGCCTTCACTGCAGGATTCTGTCATGAAATCAACACGTATTAATGTTAGTTCATTCAGATGGGAGTTTTGAGCCGAGCTTCTTACTTGGCCCACTCGGGCTTTGATGCATATTCAGACACACACACAACATATGTTCACTCAATCTGCCCGAACTTGTGCTCACTTTAAAATGCGCAGGTGGCTTTGTCGGGGTTTTTTGCTGATTCACTAAATTCCTTAATGCCGGGAGGAATAGAAGAGGCGGGAGTGTAATTTAAGTTCATCCGTCATCTTGTCCTAAACAACAACCGGAGCAGCTTTTGCTTTTTTTTTCTTTCCGTTCTTTCCACGGGAATG
Organism: Syngnathus acus; assembly: GCF_901709675.1. Taxonomy (NCBI): domain Eukaryota; kingdom Metazoa; phylum Chordata; class Actinopteri; order Syngnathiformes; family Syngnathidae; genus Syngnathus; species Syngnathus acus. The sequence continues at coordinate 7,247,585 of NC_051105.1, read as the reverse complement.
CACTCATCTGTAATCATTTCCAAAGGAGCCCTCATTATTAACTGCAGGCACTTTGGTTCACAACTTTCATCCTATTGGGGCTTGAGCCCCAGAAGCGGCAAAGGCTTTTTTTCCGTCTTTATATTAAATGCATTATGATTAGCGTAATCTATTACATTAGTGGAGAAGTGGTGAGCACTATTACCCCACAATTCTGAGGTTCTGGGTTAGAATCCTCGGCATCGTCTTCGCATGCTTGTGCGGGTTTTATAATTAAAGAAGTTGGATGTTGTGGTAAAAACAAAACTCAACATGAATTAAACATGTTGCCTGACTCGGAGGAAACTCACTAAGGTAACTAAACATTAATAATATAACATACTGTTATAGTCGCAGAGGGAGAATTTGAGCTACATTTCATAATAGAGACATACCCAATTCTATGCTACATGCTAATTGTCCACCACATGACAAAAATACGGAACAGAATCTGGAAAGCTGTCTTATAAAGTCACATGTTATGATATACGGGAGAAATAACTCAAAGTAACACATTCTGTTTTTTGAGTGTGCCGCATAGTGCTGCTAATACAATTTCAAGAAGTGAATCATTCACTATGCAGCCTGCCAAAGAAGTGACACATTGCAATCGAGCCACATTGATCTGCTGCCTGCCCCTCGACGCATCCCCTGAATCCACATTGCACATCTGCACGCGTTTATATGTGCGTCGAGGGAAGAAAAAAAAAAGACTCAGAGCACAAAGCTGACAAAAAGCTGTTGTGTGTTTGTAACAACAAAACCATGTGTGCTCCTCGCACATAAACGTGATGATGATGGCATTCAATGAGGTCGGCGTAACCCATCGGGATCAAAAGGGTCTTCCATTAGACATTAATAAAGCCGGCGTGGCAATCATGAAATATTAAACCATATTGAACTAAAGAGTTACACTTTGGGATGTGCCGTTCACACTATAATAAATAAGAATCCGAGGCTCACTATACAATGCTGTATTACTGCAAATTTGTCACGGCTATCACGAATGATAGAGGAGCAATCCTCTCGTATTGATTATAATGCACTTTGGAATTATTATTTTGTGACTTCTTTCTACACCGTGCGGGCTAAGCAGTTTACAAATGAATGGATGGCTGAAATGTAATATTTCTCCAGGACAGCTTGGTCTCGCTCTGCTTCGGCCTCGCTTGGTCTGTCCTGCCCTTTGTTGCTTCTCCATTACAACAGGCACCAATCAATTGAGGCGGGATTAATTCAACCGTGCAAGCCTCCACTTACACAAAAATTTCACGAGTGGCGGGTCTTGGCAACCGGTTTTGCGTTGATTTAAAATGTGAATCGCAGTTGCATGATGTTGCAAAGTACAGTCCGTCAAACGCGTGGAAGAATTTTTGATATTTCCAAGGTCATTTTGTACTTGACAGAAGAATGGAGCAATTACGACAAAAATGAAAGGGCGATGAGTCATGAGGTTCTAAAACTTAGTATACATACCATGGCTCTAGTGGAACTCTGAGGAGATTTTTGTCACGCTTGACCTTGAGACAACATTGCGGGGTGACTCTCTTCCTGATTGGACCGTCAGCCACCCGCCTTCATTCTCATTTTGCTGGAGAGGTGACCTTGGACTTCTCGCTTCCAGCTGCTCCCGATGCCAGCCGGCCAGCCAGAGGATGGCACGCCTGCCGGGAACAGTGGCAGCTCTCGGGCCAAAAGGATCATCTTCTTGATGTCCATCAAGGCGCTGCCACCAGATACATTTTGTGAAATGAAACATCACATCTTAGGAGGAGGTTGCTCACATAAGGTGACAGAGGCACCTCAGCCTATTAGATTAGCGAGCGGCATCAAAGTGAGCCGCAGGAGCTCGGAAAAAGCCCTGAGCCACAGTAATAACCCAAATAAACAGTCTCCCATGTCTCTTTTTTTTCCGTCAAAATAGACTAAGTAAGATCAATAAAAAATCTTCTCATAACATTGTATTCAGTGTGTCACCTTTTCACTTGGCGTGAAGCTTTCTTTTGGAAATGTCAAACATTACCAGGCTGCAAAAGTAGTTATTGGCTTTAGCAGTATCAAAGTGCAGTAGATTTGAAATGCTATGAAGCAACAATTGCTTGGTGCTTTTACCTCTGGTCTAATGCTGCCTCCATGTGGTCAGTAAGGAAACTGTCACAGTGACTCTGACACCTACAAGAAAAAAAAAAAAAAATAGAATTTAATCAAATGCATCATTTCTATTCACGCTGGCTTCTTAATATAATGAGCAAATCTAGTCAAATGAATCCTCTTATTTGCAATAATCTTATATAAAGTCATTTACGGTGCGACACTATGATGATGTCAAACAAAGCATTTGAAAACGTGTAGGCTTTACCTGTAACAGCAACTCGGGGAGATTAAAAAGATGTAGCTAATTAAAACAAATGCAGTGAATACACACTTGGAGAATGTGGTGGATTGTGGATATGGTGTTTAATGCATGTAAAGAAAAATGTGTGATTAAAAACATTAGGTTTAATACATTTACAGTAGTTCCAGAAAAATTGCAGTGCAATTATTAACATAGAAAAAAAAAAAGGCTTTTAGTAGGCTTTCGACAAAATTCTTTGCAGTATCTTATGCGGGTGAATATCATTTCTTATGGCAAATTATGAACATATCTACGACTGTGTTTATATTCAGCATTTGAATCTGGCTGAAATTTAAGTTATTAAATAGAAAATACATTTATACATGTTTTAAAGGCTGAAATGCATTTGATTGTCAAGACTATTTAGAAAAGAAAACACGTGTCATATATAAATTGACGATTAATGCATGGACATTTATATATCTTAGCATCGCATATATACATAGTATATAGAACAATCAGTGAAACGATTTGAACTACCAGTGAGAATTTGCTACTAGCATCATCTCAGCGGCTGATTATGATGGGCCAAAAAAAAAAGTCTTCATGATTTTGTCACACCAGCGTTTCGGGCAGCGCATCTCCATTGTTTGTCGATAGGATCTGCCAAATATGGCCGTTCGCTTTACCGGAGGCCCGTTCAGGCGCAGTTCTAGTGCTTCCGCTCTGGGGTTGGCGAGGCAGAGTGATGGAGGGCGCGGAATGAGAGACACGCATCTCACCGAGAGGTTGAAACAAATAATCTCTTCCATCGGCAAGGATGGCATCGACGGGGCGTCTCGCCCTGTCTGCCAGGTCGTTCGAGCCGATGGCTCCGGATTGGCTGATGGGTGCTTGGTGTAATGAAGGTAATGGTTGCTTGGATCCCGTCTGGTCGCGAGGGCCGTCGCCGCTGCTGCCGCGAGCCGCCGGGAGGTGTGGCCTGACTCCCGAAGCATCCAATGAGGTTGTTGTCGGGCTGACGGGCAGCTTGTTGTTACCTTGGCGACCGCTCAGCCCCTCTGACGATCCAAATGACTTCCATTCAGACATGTCTCCGAGGGAGCCTGAGAGAAAACAGACGGACATTTGAAGGTTGCGTATTCCTTGCACTTTGTTGATTAACAAATGCAACACGAGTTATTTACGTGTCGTGCGACGTGAGAAAAGTAAAGCTTTGCGCAACATGTTTTTTTTTTTTAGGACTGTACACACATTTTGAGTTCTCGCTGTGTTTGTTAAATGAGCTGCGGTGCACTGCTTCGATGAAAACATATTACCATTGATGTCAAGGTCAATAACGTTCTTGCTGAAAAGTGGATGCCAGGTGTCCCAGAAGTGATCCTCCAAGGCCTCTTCTAAGCACACAGACAAAAGAGAGAGTGGGAATAATCACTGTGCTTAAGTGAAAAATAAATACTTTGAGTGGACCTCTAATTATTCTACACGAGAGTATAATTATAGTTTACTTCACAGCATGTTGGGACCAGAGTCATTTTAGATGATGCAATGCCATTCATCTCAGTTATAAAAACGCTGTCAGAGCCTCATGCTTTCACAAACACGCACACCTGAATTCGACTTTACCTGTGGTAAAGGTAGCTGGCGAGTTTCGAGACGCGCATTCGTTGCCGCTTTCCGAGAGCGTCTGGTCGTCCTCCAGGAGCAGGAGTCGATCGGATAGGACGGGGGAGCTGTTGTCGTAAGGGGACGCCTCGCCGCTGGACAGGGACTCATTGGATGAGCACCTCTCCATCAGGGAGGACTCGCGCACTGCCCTCAGGCTTGAATCACTAAACAAACAGACATTATATGTGATTGATTAGCTCATCATAAGAGACAATCTGAGCCTAGTCGATACCCACGAGTATCGAGTATCCTTCCGCCGCAGCAAGTAGTCCACAACATCAGGATCGGTTTCTAGGAGACTCAGCAGCACCTCATTCTGTAGCTCAGCAGGAACCTGACAGTGAGGGCAATATCGTTGTTATCATGTCATATAAATTGTTCACTTCAATGAGCAATTCATCAGTCGAGCAGACAAGACAATTGAGATAGCGTGTTATTGGTTTTAGACTAGCACTGTACACATCTTGTATTTCTTATTTTCACAAAATTCAACTTGACACCACGGAAGAGCCTCCGAGTCTTCACCGAAGTTCTACTTTGTATATCAGTGACCATAAAAGTACATTTGTAAAAACTTGTAAAGTTAATGTTTACATTTTATTAGGCGCCTGCGCTCCATTAAAAAATTCCACTGGCTTGATGGTAAACAGTTTATAGTAAGTGTGCCTTACCAGAAATAGAGAGTCACACGAATTGATCATGGTTTGGAGCACGCTGATGATGGCGTTGCTTTCCTCGGCACGGGCTAAACTCTGGACAGCAAACTCCTTGTCGGAGTTTTTTTGCTTGTGCAAGAGGTTGGGCCCCAGGATGGTGGCTAAATTTAACGAGGTCATCTTGTTTCCCGGTTTCTGAAAATATCCATGACAGGATTGCTACATCGTTATTAAGGATGATTATTGCACTATGAAACATAAACAGGCATCGTGAATAATAGTGTCTAATTGCTAGTTATGATCAATGACAAGGCAACTTCGACCTACTCTCTTAATACAAAACGTTTTCTCCATCCAGAAAGATTAATTAACCACAATCCTTAATTCACGCGCACATCTCCGTGTGACATCTTACGCTGAGGTTAATTACAAACAATGTAACAACTCGGCACCGCTCCGCCACTATTCATTTCCTTGTAATCAGTAGATGTGACGTTGACCTTCATTTAGGCTAACAAGCAGAAGCACAGATTTAAAGTAACATGATGATTAAAGGCGCACTCGCCTTCCCACAAGGTTCAGCAGGGCAATCAATTCAAAAAGGCATATGCCTTCATTAAGTGAAAAAAAAAAAAGTTATATTTGGAATGAGCGGATAATTTTTTTTTTTTGAAGAATCTGTTTCTTCACATACCGTATTCTCCGGACTATAAGGCGCACCTAAAAACCTAAAATTTTCTCAACAGTGCGCCTTATAGTCCGGTGCGCCTTATATATGGACCAAATTCCTAAATTTAAACTGGCCCGAAGCATTGTGTCATGAACTCAATCATAAGTGGCCCGCTGAAGACTATGAATCATGAATCAAAAAGACTATGGATCATTATTTTGTGATTATAAAGTAATTTGTTGCATCTGAAGTTGAAATAAAAGAGATAAAATGGAGAATGATTTGATTTGGATTAAAAATCTGACATGATGCATTAATGGTGCGCCTTATAGTCCGGTGCGCCTTATATAAGGACACAGTTTTAAAATGGGCCATTCATTGAAGGTGCGCCTTATAGTCCGGTGCGCCTTATAGTCCGGAAAATACGGTAAGTGAAAGAAGGGGTGTCTTGTGTACCTTGTGTCCCTCCTCGTCCAGCATGTCATCAGCATGCGCAGCCACGGCGGACAGCAAGGAGAGGAGGCGATGCAGCGTGTCACAGTTACAAGGAGGAAGCAAGAACATCAAGAGCTGGATGGCCTTCTGTTGCTCGGCCCGCTCCAACACTGTCGGTAGAAGAGAAGACGTCATTGACTGACATCTGCTATTGTTCACGCCTATTTGTGTTTGCGCCTCACACGTTGTGTTGATGAACGCCGTGTAGAGCTCCCGAGTCAATAGTGGGTCAGGCATGTCGCGGAGAAATTCTTTAAGCAAGGCCGCCACGTCGTGAACGCTGTGCTGCTCGTCCAAATGGAGCTCCCATCCCTGATCCAGCTCTTCACGCATCTGGAGGAAAGAAAACCAATTTATACATTGACGCTGCTGATGCAGTGGTAGCTAATTACTGACTTCTTACCTGCCTCACCCTTTTCTTGGAACTTCCCACACGGAAGATTCCCACAGTCTGTAAACCTACGTGGAGATGATAGTATTCTCAGACATGAATCATGAGCATAAATTTGTGAAAAAAAAATACAACTTTAAGTAATGACCCCATGATTCTGGGGAACTTGTTTCACAATACGAGTACCGTGGTTTTCCAGGTGCTGGCAGCAGAGTTCCACCACTTTGGGCACTTGGGGGTACAAGGGGTTTAGGCTCAGTTTTTTGTCGTGCCTCTTCTTCCTGTTTTTGCTCGTCGTCTCCACTGGCAGAGACAACTGGAGGGCCTCCAAGAGCTGCGACTGGTTATCGTCCAGGTCGGTGATGCAGTCCACTGACACGCCGCCCTTTAAAAGTGGATGGGTGACAAACACTTTTTTTTAATAAATAATATGAGACTAGAGGCTGCTATTTGAGGTCATACTGGATGACTGTGAGCTTTGATCGTACCCTCCTGCACGTCCTCGGAGCCGGGTCAGCCGCTCGAGCAAACGGCGACATATTGGGACTTTCTGAATTGGAGCTGAGGGATGAGTTGCTGCTCGACAGATCCTTGTTGGCCCTCTTGAAGGTGGAGGTGAAGTGGAGGAAGGACAGCACTAATTCGGTGGGGTCGCAGTGCTGCTCCTGCGGCGCGTCGTGGCGCTGCTTTTGCGTGCGGTCGTTGCAGATGACCTGCGCCAACGGGATGCTGAAGGCTTGCGGTGTTGCCTCTGCGGGACAGACAGGACCTTAGCTTTTCATTGGATCATTTTTATTATTCCTCAATTAAATATATATACATTTTTTAATAACGCTGATTGGTACCAATCAATCACCAAAAGCACTACTTTATAGATTTTGAAAATTTGGTGACAAAAAAAACATTTATTTTAGTTTAACCCAAAAAAGGAAAACCTTGATCCAGGAATGTAAAAATAAAAATAAAAATAGATAAATGATGTTCGTTAGTGCAACATTTTTGTTCATTTCGAAGTGGGGCTAATCCTTTAGATTGTATTAAGTCTTGACATTACAAAGTGTATTAAACAAGGCTGGGCCGAGGTTGGCACACATTCAAAATTCAGTTTGAGAGCACTTAGGGCTTTTGTAAACAAAGGGTAAAAAAGGAAGAGGCGGGCGTGGCTTTATACTGCAACCAATGAGCCGCCATTTCAGACTATTTTCGTTTATCTTTCATGAACTTGAGTACATTTGGTGAGATTCTTTTCAAGTGTCAGAGGCTGAGTATGGTTAAGTGGAAGGGTGGAGGAGGGGCTTCAGTAAATGACATTCCTCAGTGGGGAACATGCTTCAACGTCATGATGTAATAAAAATAAAAATAACTACTGTAGTTGGGATATAACTGCACTTTGACTCAGCAAACTTTGAGATCTATGGAAACCCAACTCATTCACTGCCATTGACGGCTATAGACGTCTAAGATCCATTCAGGGCCCAATCGGGTATCTTAACCTTAACCTTGCTTCACAAAAGCCTGAGTGAGAGAGGTGAATAATCTTATAGCAGATCAGTGGCGAGATGTTGTGCAACACTGCCACATAAGCCTTTTGCCAATTGGCACCGACTCAAGAGCATGGAGGAATCAAGTGTCAAGGGTACAAAAGTGGTACCTGTGAGGGTGTACCTAAAAAAGCACTTAACACATTACCTCTGTCTTTACTCTTCTCCTTGGAAAGTGAATCCAGCTTACGCCTGAGCGACTTTTTGTATTTGTGGCCATCTAAAAAAGAAGTGTCAGTTGCTTTAACAGACAAAACAACAAGTGTAACAGTAATAGAAATATACATTTAGGAATGGTGACTTGGCAGCCCAAGTTCCGATCGCAAAGGAGTCGCCTGAAGGCAACGTCCTGCAGACGAACTCTCTCCAGCTCGGAGAGGCTTTGCAGCGGGACGGGCTTCAGACCCACGGAGCGTCCCGACACGCTGTTCCATGTGAAGTTTCCCTGAGGACACACGCGTGCAGAAATTAAAAGACACTAAAAGGAAGTGAAATTAATTTCCCGAAGACTCAATTATACCATTTGTACGGGGATAATTTTAGCTTAACTGGATGCCGGCATAGTAGAGTGGCGTGACAGCACTTTGTTCTCCAATAGACGATGTGTAGCTGGGGGCCGAGCCTTTACTAATGATGTTAATTAATCCACTGGAGCAATATCATAGTTGAATATGGCCCTAAGTATTGGGACACCAAGCAATTACAAGTCAGTGGCCCTAATTCAGCCAGTAAAGCAGAAACTGAGGGATAGCACTTGTAAATATGAAATGGCGGAAAATGCTAAATGCCACATAACTCATTCATAGACGTCAAAAATCCATATTAACTGGGTCGGCAGTGAATGAGTTCAAGAACCAAGTAAACATGATCGTCTTTTATCTGAAAATCCTTTAAAAGAAAACTACAATTCAACAACCTCAATATTTCATTTGGTGTATAAAAGGCAAAATCATAACACATTTGTCATTGAATTTTTTTTATCGCAACCAGCACTTGCTTAACCTTCAAGAATTCTTCACGCGCTAAATTCTAATTACCTATCACACACTATGAAAAGCTTGAAAAGGATGTGACTGACCATGAACGTGACGACGGTATTAATCATTTCCCTGCGTCACACACCAGAGACTGATATCTTATGCAAACTGAGATGTGTTCACGGAAGCACACACACCTCCTAAAAAAAAAACACATTCAAAGTCATGAGCACAATTAACGCTTAAAAAGGCAAACGTTGTGATTCGGCGCTCACGACAACTCCAATAATCTGATGCGCAATCCAGAAACTTGTCGAGCATCACCGTGCGCCGCAGATTACAGACGCCTCGATCCATCCGGCGCGAGTCAAGATAATCATATGAGCCGTGTTCCAAAGAGGCTTAGCTGCTCATTATCAGGATAAGGCTTACATTAAAGTGGCTGGCTTCCATTAAATGAGAATTAGGTTCACGCTACAGTAGCGGGGGATCGACAACATAACCTGCTGGGAATACGATCATGACACAGTTGCCAAAGATTCTACAACAATCGCATTCAACCACAGATTTGTTTTTTACATATTTATTTGTGTTCCTACATGTGAGGGTATGACAACGAGTATACAGTAAAAACTAGTACCAACCAATTTTTTGTTCCAAACAATGCTGGTTCCGATATCAGCAGAATAAAATTCCAATAACCGATTAATTGTTAAATGAACACTTCCCCCAGTCAAATTGTATTGGATCTCATTAGATTGTTCACGTCTGTCTAATGTTTTGGCAGACGAGTGTTGCACAAGTCCCTTCTGTGACTCAATTTGACATCAGAGTTCCCGCATGGAAGTACCTGTGATGCAATAGCAAGAAAGTTTCCCACAGGTGCTCATCTATTTTTTTTATTTTTATTCAAGCTCAATAACGTCTTGAAGATTCGACTTCTCGATGAACTCCTACTTTGAAACGTTGAAGTCGACCTCTACACCTTAATTACACAAAACTTAGGTGGAATTATTTTATGAGCAGATAACGTGTGATTAATGTGACAGGGAAGCTTATTTTTCTGCCCGCAAACCAAATTATTTTACCATCAGTGAGGCACAATTGAACCCGCACTGCCTGGAGTCAGGCACAAATTCAGGCAAGTGCACCACTACACAATCAGTGACGCACATTAGAAAAACAAAATGACATGTCTGTCCTGTTATCAGTCAGTCAACCCCTGGCACTACCTCAAATCTTGTCATGAAAACACAACATAAATCGTCAGTCAAAAGGGTTAACTCGATATACAATATGGAGGAAAAAGTCAGATGACTTGACCGTATCATATTTGAGGGGGTGCGGGGATGGGACGCCATCAATCCATCGAAACGAGAATAAGTAAATTTCTTTGTTTGCCTGTTCATGTTGAAAAACATCCGTTTAAGGCTACAAACTGTGCACAATGGACTACTTTGTGCAGCGACGTAAGATGTCAACACGTGGCACAAGAAGGCATGCTAAGCACTTACGTTTTGGACTATTTTATATTTATGGCCTAAAAACATTTCTCACACCATGTACGATGCTTGGCCTCCATTATTTGGGGTTGTAGTTTTTGATTGGTCGTCGAGTCAGGCATGTTCTCAGCGTTGGGGATGGCCACAGAATTTGAGAGCAGAGAGTACGGCTTGATTTTTCACGAGGCCTCATTTTATGTTCTTACCATAGATAATTTTACTCCCTCAACTTTGTCATGGTTGGTAACAACACTCTTCTCTGTGGTGTGTGAAGTTTAGAATACATATTTATGTTTTTTGGACATGGGACGTTAAGGCTAGTTGGATTTTTCTCTTTGGACATTTGCTTTGCAAGCCAAAATAAAACACTCATGACAGCTTGACTCCTTCCAACTCTCATGACTGATGAGTTTAAACACATTGATCTGCGTTTTCACTGAGACGTTGTCGTGACAGCAACGGTGTTTGTATTCCAGTTGACCACTAAGCTGCTGCACCTTTCCTTACCTAGAAGACAGCACTTGAACCCAATTAAAAGGCTTTGTTGAGATGCAAAGCTTGTGTTGGCCTTTTCTTGGAACACAATGACAGGAAAGCTTGGAGGTAGTTCATACAATATGGAAAGATTGAAACATGCGATAATACACAAGAAACGCGCTTGGCCCCATTCAGTGGTGAGTGGGTCCCTGTGCTCAGGAAGCCATTCAATGGAACTTGACTTGATTTCCTTTTCCCCGCATAAAAACATAAAAATTTGCAGTGGCTTTAATTATTCCGCCAAAATAATATTAGGATTAAATAGGTGATTTTTTTTTTTTAAAGAAAAGCAGCAATTTCCTCAAATAATATTATTCACTAGGGAGCTCAGTAACACAATGTAGTATCGCATTAAGATCATCTGAAGAAAATTAAACATGTACACTGACATCACATATTGAAAAGTGCATGGAGGAAAAAAAGGTTTGCAAGCGCAAATTTGATAAGACAATGGGAATCACACTTACGTGAAAGGTAACGCTTCGCTTCAAACGAGGTTCACCCATTTCGAACACTCAAACGTGCAACGATTGCAAGAAACATTCCCAAATTGCTTGATCCTCAACTAAATTGCCCGGGAGAATAAGTAGCAGAGTCTTCATGTTCGCAGACATGGTCCAAACTCTTGACAGGAGCGGAAAGCGTGGCGCGTTCACTGACCAATTTGAGAGCTCCATCGCGGAAGTACTTTATCAAAAGAGCGATAATAATAATCTAAATGGAGACGAAGGCGTTATAGAGCTCGGTGTTTTATTACATAAGAGAACTTTACGTCACGATTAAATTTTATCTTGCGAACGTGTTTATGATTTTACGTCGTTCGGGTGAACTTTACACCGTGCACTGTGAACTTTACGCCAGATTGACGGGGACGCAAACGCATCAATTCCTATGAGCCTCCACTAACGTTGCTATGGTGAAGTACACAACGTTAACATAACATTAATTAAATTAATATTAATAAATAAAATAAATATTAATAAATACAATTAAATGCACACATCTTTTATCAAAAAAATGGCTATGTTTTAACGAAACATTATCTTCTATAAATTAAAAAAAAAAAGCCTGAGCGGGTACTTGAGTGTATATAGTGTATGATTATTTTTTTTTGTCCCCCACATTCACTACAACTATACATCCCTACTATATTTACAATAACTGTGCACCCCTTTGTAAGGGGAGCCATTTG